>NW_024881295.1:14038313-14638313 GCF_018691265.1 Tyto alba
CCAGGCAGAGAACAAGGATCAGTCTGCAGCTCCTGGGACGAGGGCCGGGGGGGGTGGGGGGGAACGGGTTGTCCCCGCTCAGCGTTGAGCTCGGAGGGGCCGGGGGGGGGGGCGGCGTGTGGCGGGCGGTGCCCGGCGGGGCCGGGGGCGGGCGGGCGGCCGGGGACCGCGCCGGGGAGCGGGAAACTTTCACGCTGGAGTTTCCACTCCTTCCTGAGCAGCTCAGATCTAGCACGGAGAGAGGCAGCGTTTTCACCTTCAGGGATTTTTCTCATTACTCATTAATGGAGAGATATGTATCTTGCCTTTTTTTTTTTTTTTTCCCCTCTTTTTTTTTTTTTTTTTTTTTTTTTTTTCTGCGTGGGCAACTTATTGCAAAGCAATAAGCAAAGTATTTGGGGAGGAGTGATGGGGGGAGGAGGGGGGAACGCTCCCCGGTTTCCTGAGGTCTCTTTCTGGAGCGCTCTCTGGGAAGGTGATCCTGAGCCGCTTCGGTAGAGGTCACTTGTGTGTGCGTGTGTGTGTGTCCCTGGTGTTTGTGTCTAGCATATGCATGTGGTTTTGCTGACTGCACTTGCAGGCTTGTAAATTTTCACCATGGGAAATTACCAACAAAGCCCAATCTGTCTCCTGGCTGCTTTGCACTTTCCGAGGGCGGCTGTACTTGAGCGAGCTGCAGAACGGGAGAGAAAGCGAGAGGGAAAGGGGAGTGGGGAGGGGGGGAGGGGGGGAGAGGAAGGGTGGGTGGAGGGGGAGAGAGGTAAATAGCCTTAAATCGGAAGGGAGCTGCTTCTCTGTGGTCTTCCACAAGAGCTGCCTGGGCTCTGCTGGCTCAGTAATAACTGAGTGACCTTTTCTTTTGCTGTATTATGTCTGGCTGGTAAGGGATTGCATTTTGCAGCTGATAAAGCCCTGACTTCATTCAACTCGGCTCCTCACACGCTGCTTTAGGTAAGTTGTCTTCAGCCAGGACGGAGACAGACAGCCTTGGACTGCAAGATACTAAAAGGAGGACACCTGTAGCTCGGATGCGGTCAACACAATTACTTGGCGGATCCTTGAGGACCTCATTATTTTAAACTTAAAGAATAGCGATCTCCCTCCCCATCTCTCCCACCCCCTCTTTATTTTTTTTTTCCCCAAACAATGCTTCTTTTTGACCTTTCCCAAGGAGAAGAGCTACAAAGCTGCCACTGTGCTTATTGAACTGCCTCCCCTGTATCGCTTAATTGAGAAGGTAAGTGAGGCAACTGTGTACATAAGCTTTGGGTCATTTGTGTATGTGTGTCTGCATCTCTCTCCCTCTCTCTCTCTCTCTGAGTCATAAGCTGGGGCTGCAATACACACAGACACATCTCTGCACTGCAACTTTCACTCAATCTGCAGCTCAGCTGAGACTGTTTTGTTTAAATCATGTGAGGCTTCATTATTTTTATGATGAGACATGAAATACATGCAAGCGGAGGATGCTGAGCGAAACCCATCCAACTGTATGTCTCGAGAAATAGCAAAGTTAACAATGAATTGCAGCAGCAGCACCACCACCCCCACCCCCCACCCCCCCGTTATTATTGTTATTATTATTCTTGCTTCTTCCAGAGCTTCTCGAAACGTGCTCTCAATTATCAAGGGAGTCGGTTAATTTCCCACTCCCCGGCTTTAATCCACAAGCCTCCCCGTACAGCAGTTTAATTTGCAACTGGTTCGGTGCAGGGTTAACCCTTTGGGCAGAGCGGAGGCAGGAGCGCGGCCGCTGCCGGGGGGGAGCGGGGGGGGGGGGGGGGTGCCGGGGTGCGCACACGGGCTCTCGGGGGCCGGGATCACGCAGCCTCCCCTGGACCGGCGTGGGAGAGGGACGGCCAGGCTGCTGTTAGGAAATAGTACTTCTGCCTACCATCCTTTCTTTTTTTTTCCTCTTTTTTTTTTTTTTTTTTTTAACACCCAGCCCCCCCATCCCCTTCCCGTTCTCCCTTCATACCGAGCACGATGTGGTATGCTAACGCCGCATGTGACAGTTTAATCAAACCCATTTGTTACAACAAAGCTAAGAGACCGCTGGGATTATAGGCTTACGGGCAGAGTTAGGGGAGCATGTGGCTTTGTCGCTCGCCATCGCCGTGCGCGGCCGGCGGCTCGGGGTGTGCCAACCCCCCCCCCCAAACTCTCCCCCCCCCCCCCCCCCCCCCCCCCGCCGGGCTGCGGCGCGCCGCGCTCCCGCTCACTTGACCCGAGCCGGGGAAGCACTTGCTACTTTTTGCCGGGATTTGGTGCTTCAATGAGAAGGAGCTCTCCAGGCGCCCGTAAATCAACTCATGCAGAAAAAGGAGAAAAGTTTTGGTAAGGTCGGCGGGCTCCCGTTTCCGTGCGCCCCGAGCAGAAGCGGGTGCGCTTTAAGGTAGAGCCGGGGGCGGGGGAGGGGGGGGGGGGTGGGAGGCGAGGGGGGAGGCAACGACAGTGTTTCTCTTTCCTATTCCATCCCCACTGCGTT
Organism: Tyto alba; assembly: GCF_018691265.1. Taxonomy (NCBI): domain Eukaryota; kingdom Metazoa; phylum Chordata; class Aves; order Strigiformes; family Tytonidae; genus Tyto; species Tyto alba. The sequence goes on from NW_024881295.1 coordinate 14,040,802, forward strand.
GCCGTAGCGAGCGTCCGTGTGTGCGTGTGCTCCGAAGAGACCCTCGGCGCCGCTGCCCAGGACAGCTCTGTGGGACCGCTGGTTAAACCCATTCGTTTTGCTGGGTGCAACAAATATCGCTACGTGCTTCCCCGGCACCTCCCTCTCCCCCCCCCCCCCCCCCCCCCCCCCCCCCACCGCCCCGTCCCTGTGATGCTTGGAAGGGAATTAGCACAAAAGGCTTGGGCGTCCAACTCCAAAAGGGATTCTTTGTTGCAGAGTGTATGTTTCTTATTTATTTTTTTATTTTGCATGTGAGCTGCATCAAAATTGAACTCAGTCTTGCAAATCTCTTGTTGGCCTTTGCCAAGCACTAGCACTTTGCTGCCATGGTAACTGTAATTAAACTGATAAGAGTGGAAAAATGTCAGTATCTCTGAGCCTTGCAGCTGCATTGGAGAAAAAGGGAATCAAATTGGTTCCCAGCACCACTGCTCTAAAAAAGGAGGGAGGGAGTGGGGGGGGGGGGGGGGGGGGGGGCTGGTGGGAGAGAGGTGGGGGGGACACGACAGGGGCAGGAACATAGCGAAGCAGCTCCCGTCCCTGAGATCTGGGTACATCTATTTGCTGTGTTGTCCCTTAGGGGGCTACAGCCTGCAGGGATGCTCTGGGCCACTGAACAGAGAGAAACAAGCTTTTAGGCCCAATCTAGCTTTCAAAAAGAGAAGGGGAAAGAAGAAGAGAAATCTTTTGTTTGGTGTCTCTTGGCAATCGACTAGCCATGTTGGCCAAATTCTTTTAATCTGTATCACTGCTCCCAGCTGTGGGACTGCATTCCCATTTTTAGTTTTTACCTAACCTCTTTGCTTTTTTTTTTTTTCCCCTCTCTGCTTCCCAACCCACCTCCTTTATTTTTTAAAAATAAAAAAAAAAAAAAGAAAAATAATAAAGAAAAAAAAATCAGATTCCTCTATAGAAGAAGGGGCAGGAGGTAAAGTTTAGTTATATACCATGGAAAATTAATTCAAAAGTATACAGAAGAGACTATATTCAGAGTACTAAAATCCTTACTTTTATTTTTTTAAAAAAAACCCTGAGTGTTATGGAGTTGCGGTTACTTTGTTGTGTTAACTACAGAAGCTGAGACTGTTCGGATGAATGGCACAGAACAAGAGAGCATAATGGAGGCAATCAACCGTTAGGCTGGTTCACAATGCAATCCAGGCAATTAAAAGCTCACCAGAGTTTAAATGAAATGGTTCTACTTATTTCTGTGCACCACACTGCACAAGCTATTATTTATGTCTCTTTTTTTAATTATGATTTCCCTTAAACTGTCAAATAACTCAGAATAGCAGGGTCTTAGAGGCAATAAGAATTTTCCACAGAACAATTTGCATGCCAATCTAAAACTAGTTACGACTCCTGATGTGCTACATGCGAGTTCTGAAATGTTTCTTAGCTTCTGAAACCTTAACTTTTTTTTTTTTTTTTTAAAGTCTGTGTGTATTGTCCTGAATAATTGGAGCTCTGAATGCTTTTAGGATGAAGCTACAGAGTGGGAAAGCATTGGAAAAGTATTCTTTTTATCTTCTGTTAGATTTCTAACTCTCTTGTTGATTGCATGTTGTCCATTAGTTTGCTGTCTTTAAATATCAGTGCAGTGGTCTTTAAATTTGTTCCAAACGGATTTGTTTTTGAAGTAGAAGCAAGTTTTCCCTTTCTTGCTGTACATACTACTGTCCTTGGTAGAATGGCGTGTGTGCCTCTGCAAAGGAGGAGGGGAGAGTGGTCTTTAAAAGTTTTTTTAGGTGATCCAGTGCATAATAATATCCAACTTTTCCACTCTTAACATGCCTTTCACAGACTGTCTGTACCACAAACCAGAAACTGAGTTCTGAGGGTCTTGTGCTGCGCTCAGCATCATCAGGGACTAATCCTGCTTAGAGATGCTACTACATCACTAACAAAATACAGTTCATCATGTAAAATCTTCATTCTCTTTGATTTTTGAGAAGGGTGATGATTGGAGTGAAATGGATTTTTGTTTCTATGCCTTCCTTCAGGAGCCTAATTTAGCTTTTTCCAGCAATCTTTCCTCTTTATTCTGAAATTCATAGTTACAAATTGGTTGACAGTGTTTCATCACAGAATGATAACAATAACCAGGGATGGGAATCAGTCTCATTGAACTTATTTTAGGAGACCAAAGGAAATCCAAAAACCTGCAAACCAGGTTATGAAATTTGCCCTTCTAAATCCTAGAGGTGGTGGATGATGATTAAGAAGTCTTATTCCTGACACAGCTCTGCAGTTTATGTGCAGTATCTTGGGGACTGGGGCTGAAGGGAGGGAGGGAATGGAAGGAAGGGTAGAGGAAGCCCTTGAAAGCATATTGGGGTGAAATAAAAAGGGTTCATTTGACAGTGACAGGCTAGGCATTGAAATTTCTCAGTTCTGAGAATAGATCTGCTCTGTGATGCAGAGCATGGTTAGGACTCTGCAGAATTGAAGGGAAAGCTGGGTTTGATTTTTTTTATTTTTTTTTTTTTTTAATTTATTTTACAGCCTGGGTGTAGCACTTACGGAATTGTATGGTTTTCTGGAAGTGCTTCATAAACTCTCCTTTCCTGGGGGATGAAGAGAGGAGGGCAGTCAGGCAACAGGACTCTGTGCTGCTACCTGGTATTTCAACAGCAAGCAGTTTGGAAGGTTTTGTGGGTGCTGTTAGCATCTGAAAGGGTCCTTCATGTGTCCTAAGAAATAAATGGGTACTTCAACCACAGCCTGTGAAAAGCTGGCTGACAGTAAACTGAAGGTATTCTTATTGCCAAATTAAGAGAGCGCTAAAAATACACGAGCGCGTATCTGAAAAGTGTAACTGCATTGGAGATCTTATGGGAACATTAAAGAGAGATGGTCTGTGAGGTGATCTGCATTAACGTAGCTCATACAATACAGAAAAAAGTAATAAAATATTCTGTTTTCCAAATTAAGCAATTTAATCCAGAGGAAGTGAAGAAAAGGGTATGTGCAAAGAATTCGGAGATATGTAAAACACTTCTTGGAGTGCTGTTTTGTGCTTTGTTCTGTTTAGAACCTTTCTACACTTCAAAAAAGAGTAACCTTTTATATATATATATATATATATATACTGAAGCAGTAGTTTGTTTTTTTATTTTTTAATTTTTTAATTAAAACAGAAGCAGCTTCACTGCAAGTAAAGTGCAAAAAGATCAGATCTATCAGAGGAGAAAGCATTCTTTCCCTCCAAAAGCTGCTGCAGATTGAATCCCTAATCTGAAGATGCTGCCAGTGAGATGTCAGCATCACCTCTCAGCCTCAGGAAAATAGATGTGCAGGGTTGCTAACACTACCTCCATGGGGTCTCTGCCCCTTTTCACTCGTCTCTACGAGGAGGGTTTGGGCTAATCAACATAAATGACAGTGCTCTGTCTACTTTCCTCATGTAGTAAATGTCTCAAAAACTGTGCAGGGGTATGTGCAGGATTGTGCAAACTGCAATTTTATTTGTAATACGGTAACCTTGTGTTTGAAGCATATACCTCAGGAATTATCAGGCTTGATTATTGCAATTTGCTCAGATATTCACTTGTTTAGCCTTGTTTCTGTGGCACCGTGTTCCCTTCAGACAGTGCAGGACAGTAGATCAGCCTGGATCAGAGACTGTCAGCCTCCGCTCTCTAACCCGCTTCCTTATCAGGCGACAAAATTTTTACATTAAGATTTTTTTCCTTTAAAGCCTTTAACTGTGTTAGCTCCTAGTTTATCCTGGTTTCCCTCAAGCTAAAGATTAAAGTCCTAGAACAGCCCTTCGTGCTTCTGAAGTTTTTTACTGAGTTCCAATAAGTTGATACAAATTGTGGCCAATTTTATGCGTTTGTCCTCTGTGTGGCCAAAAAGGGGGACTGGGGATAAGCTTGTTGTTTGCACTTGACAAATATTTATACTCTACTGTGATATGCAACTTTACAGATTAAGGCTTTTCGACCAAGTGAGGTTATTAGAGTTCCAGAAGGAATTCCTTTTACAGTCTGGTGTAGGTTCTTTACCAGAAATCTCTGATATTTTCACAACTTTTAGTCATTTATTTGTAGCCATGTTATTTTGCTGCTTCATGTATGTACCCTGGATTCAGGGGAGTCAGTTGGCAATTGAAAGTAGGCTCAGCCTTTGTCTCATGGTGCTTGTTCGAGACAAGACGTGTGTGTTCGTTCCCAGATATGACACAGACTCACTGTGGAGCCCTGTGCAGATCGCCGGATCTCATCCTCCTCCTTGTGAACAAACAGACCGTACTTGTCTGTAAGGGGTATAGGAGCTATGAGAGTGGCATTGGCTGAGGAGTAATGGGAAGGCAGCAATGCCATTTTTTTTATATTTACTGACAGAAAAATACAGACCTTACTCTTCAGTTATGAGCTTTAGATGTTATGCATCAGTACTGCCATGGTACTTCGGGGTGCCCGCTACAAGGACTGTCTGCATAGATCCGAATAGCTAATTTAACAGATAAATATATCACTCCACAATGCATAATAGGTGTATTGCAAAGAGGGGAACAAGGTTGGTGTGCTCATCTGTCACAATAAAAGTTACTATTTCTAATTCATTGATCAGCTTTGCAGGTGAAACTTGGGAGTTCAGCTTGGTAACCCTGGAAAGTCACTTAACTGGCTCAAGAGTCACTGTGGTCCACATAAATTCAGTATGTTTCATGTACACATATGCATACAGATCCCTGGGATGCCTCAGCCAGCATAGCATTTAGCCTCTTGTCTTTGTAGCGCTAATATCCATAAAGGTACACTGTACCATTGCTTCAAAGACTACACTTATTTTTGTGTTTTCCTTATGAGAGCTTAAAAAAAAAACCAAACAAACAAACAAATCCAAACAAAACAAAAACAAACAAACAACAAAGCAAACCAAACAAAAACCTAAACCCCAACTTGTTCATGTTCTAGCTCCTTGAGCCTGCCTGTCTGTAGTGGTGTGTCACAGCACCAACCAAGATCTGCTGATAGAAGGGCTGGGACTATAAAGCTTTCTTAACAGTAAATAGTAGAGTATTCTTAATCATGAGCTCTTGAATTTTCTTTTCTTTGTTATGAGACTCTATTTGACCTTTCCCAGTCTCTGTGTAATAACAGGGTGCCATATCCTGAATTTTGGGATTGGATTTGCTTGTTGGCCACAGCATTCATTCCCCAGTCTTGACTAATTCTCATTGTAATGTTTGGATGCAATCGAATGAAGAATATTTTTTTTTTTTGTTACATCTCTGATTGGCTTTAAAACAGTGAGATAACCTGATAATTGAACTTGTGTCAGTTCTCTTTTTCTCTCTGGTGCCTGTTTGATGTTCAACAAAGCATCCGCAGGGCTATGATTTTGCTTATTCTAAGAAATTACTTTCAGAGAATTGGTCCAAGTGTAATGGGATGGTAGTTTGTGCCAAGAGAGACCAGTCTGTGAGCACTTCAGGGCAGTGACCTTCTCTCCTCATTTACTGTAAAACTGAGGGCAATCGATTTTTGTGTGGATCTCTGGAAGCTGGCTGTGGTGCTCTGCATACCGTCGCTCAACTGTGTTCCACTTTTACCAGTTCCATCCCTTAAACAGTGGTTCAGGTGCTTGAATTGTTATTTAAATACTCTCTGCTTTTACATCAAAAGGACTATGTATACTTAATGTACACTACTGTACTCTTTGTCTCAAATTAGCTGTTGGTTTAAATTGGGATTAGAAAGTGGTGCAGTTTTTTAGGTTGTTGTTTTGTTTTGTTTTGTTTTGTTTTTCCCCTAACAAACTAGCTACTCTCTCTGACCTTGTGCAGATTATTTAAAATCAGATTTTTCAGAAGGTCCTTATGCTTCCAGTTGTAACTAGAGATGGTGGTACCGAAATCTCTGGAAATCTGATTGCTTCATTCATGTGTCTAACAAGAACTGAAATCTTAAATAACAAAACACCCCCCCTGCCAGCACCAAAATGTCTATGTCAAACCTCCCTGGAACTCTGGACCTGTGCCTCTAACAGCTTCAGTCTTTTCTTCTTTAGAATCTGGCGTGTTTTTATATTTTACAATGATAGTGCAAATATAGGTCCAAATGTGTAGATTTAACTATGTTTGCCATCATAGATATGCTGTTTATCTAAATTTTTGGTTGCTAAATATTGGATACTTTAGGTCAAAGTGGATGACTCTTCAGCTGAACTGTTTTAATTTTTCATTTTAACTTTTCAGTCCTACTTCTTTTCAGCAAAGAGACCAGGTAAATTCTATGGAACTTAGAGCAGTGGAAGTTTCTGCTCTCAAATTTATTTTAACATAGTCCACAGCAAGCCAAAAACAATCTAGATTATTTCATCCTATCTACACGACTGACTTTTTAATGAACTGGGCGTGGGGCAAGAGGCGAGGTGGAGGAAGAAAAAGGCAAGAGCTGCACTTGAGAGAATATCTATTTTCACTCTTCTCTTGTCTTGTTGTATTTCAGGTATACAAATGCTCTCAGTCCAGCCAGACACCAAGCCGAAAGGTTGTGCTGGCTGCAACCGTAAGATTAAAGACCGGTATCTTCTAAAGGCCCTGGACAAATATTGGCATGAAGACTGCTTGAAATGTGCCTGCTGTGACTGTCGCCTGGGGGAGGTGGGCTCTACCTTGTACACCAAAGCCAACCTTATCCTTTGTCGCAGAGACTATCTGAGGTAGGCCACGTCCTTCTTATGTTCACTGACAAACTTGCTAAGTCTATTCAGCCCTTCTGATGTAGTCACTCTTGCGTAAGCGGTACTTCAGAGCTGCAAGGCCGAGTGTATGTGGAGGATGAAAAAAAAAAAACAAATACCACAGTATGGAGTTAAAACTAAAATCTGAATCAAAAAGCACATGTAACCAGGTCATGTGGGTGGTTGTCAGCTTTCTGATGCTAATAGCAGGGTCCTGTGCTCAGAGGAGGGAAAGGATAGAATAAACCCTCTGCGCTTCCCACAGCACCGCGCTCCCGGCGAGCTGGTGGTGTCTCCTCCTCCTCCTCCTCGCAGCACAGTGCTGGCCAGGCATATTGACCTGAAACCACAGGCGTGGTTTGTTCCAGCGCCAGTGAGGGGTTTGAACTCTGTCAGTGAGGAGTGTTTTGCTCGTCTTTGCCTGCCTGCTTTCGTCCTCTTCGTTTGCCAGAGGGATTTAAATTGTGGCACTGGAAGCTGTTATGAATGTCGCCGTTTAGCTGTTAGAAGCTGGACCAAGACGACCAGCTGTCTTCCCTCTGCTAAATAATCATGTAGCTGGTATGCTCAAATCCACTCTGGTCCCAATTTAACCCAATGATCTGGATAAGACACTGGGTTACCTCTCACCGCTTTGCACAGAGAGCAAATCATCACCTGATTTTCTATCTGCTTGTTTGCTTGTGGATCTCAGGAGTATCTGAGGTATAACTCTTAGCGAAGTACTTATGAGCATCACCAGTCTAGTTTCTCTGCAGATTGTATGTGACTAAATAGGGCTACTTTGCAAGAGCTAAGTTTAATTGGGAAGATTAGTCTCCCTAGGCCCTCAGTAGTAACTAAAGAGAAGAGGCTCCTCTGGGGTGATTCAGAGCACCTATTTCCTATAAGAGCACCTTTCCTCTGTTCCCTGTAGAGGGGGCCTAATGAGACTAGCTGCTCCAGGCTAATGTGAACTTCTGGGAACGTTTCCCATGCCCCTGTAGTGAAGCCTCTTCCTTTTAAAGGGACATTCAAGTCAGTAATGCATTGGGGAAAAATTAAAATTCTCTTTGAACGCGTTAACTTGCAAGTTCAGTTTAAGCACAAGTACCAAATAGGAGGTTCCCGCACACTGATCAGCTCCCACACACTGACCAGTTCCCAGGTTGTACAGCGTGAGTAGGTTGGAACAGGAATCAAGACTAAAGCGTTATTAACAACTGCTGGTGCTCTGGCTCTCCATGTTACAACCTGTTTTTTCCAGAGTGGAACAAAAACCTTTGCAAATGCATTGTGCATTTGTTGAGCTGGGGCTGCAAGGCAGACCAGGGTTCTTCAGGCATGGGCTTGGACTGCTTACTGGTAAAAGTACTCTCCTACCCATTAAAACTCTGAACTGAATGCAAGATAGAGTGCTGGGAGTTTAGCATAGAGTTTGCTTCTTAAAGCTGCTAAAGAAGTAGGTAACAAAACCTTACTTTTAAAAACTGTCAGGGAACTGCTTGAATAGAAGGGAATTGTTGTACGTGAACCTAGATCAACTGTGATCTTAAAGCATGTGTCTATAGAGGGGTCAGAACAGCTTCTGGAGGGGAAGGTAACACTTATCCTAATTTTTAAAACCCATTTTAAGATTTTTTTCTGCAACAAATGCCTGCAGGAGTGAGAAAACTCTGCTATGGCTCTTTCATCCGAGTCCCAAATTTACCAGGGACTTTGAACTTACTGAATCTCCCGAGTGCTAGTGCAGCAGATTCAATGTTTTAAAATCAAATGTTTAAAATGAAAACCAAAAGTGATCTAGCAGTAGAGATATGAGCAAAGCATTTCCTCAGCACAGATGCACACACACATACTGCTGCTCTCTGGTCTTTGAAGGTCTAACAGGAGTAAATATTTTGCTAACAGATTGTTAAAATTCATACCAAGTGAATCAGAGTAAGGAGACTGTACTTTTTGTGTCATGACCACATTCAAAACTGGTGTTTCATTTACTTGTTCATACACAATATGTCACACCAGTGAAACCAGCATACATGAGAAATCCTAGAATCAGTTTTAAGACGTTTCTGATTTTTGTCTCTGGACTTATCAGGTCTTAATGAAGCTATCTTGTCGTGAGCCTTTTTTTTAGTGATTCTTGTGAGTGCATAGATTTAAACTTGGTATTTACACTAAACTTCAAGCTGATGCACTTAAGGTAATTGCAGATAGTCATTTGCCTCATTGCGTCTTATCTACTTAGTTATGCAGTGAACCTATAAAAGTGATCTTTTTAATGCTAATGCAGAAACTAGTTAAATGTTCTCTAGCTTTGTAGTCAAATATGCTTTCATATTTAGCAACCCACTTGATATGAATTTAAAGAACAAATTATTTTGTACCAATGATCAGATTAGGGTTCGATTACAGTTTCAAACTATGCTCTTAACATTTTTTTTTTTCTTTTTGACCATAAAGGGAGTCTTTGCTACATATAAAACTGTTTTAGCTTCCTATTAATTTATGTGGTGCCCTCTAGAGGATATGTGGTTTGCATGATACTATAAAGAGTAAAATTGCTTATTAACTTGTCTCTCTGTGTTCATTATGTCTTTCAATAAGACAGCCATTCTACAGATGCTATAAGCAATAATGTAGCCAGTCTGGGTGCTTTAACATTCATGGTTAAATACGCAAATTGTGTGATTGTGTCTTTGGCTATTTGCAAAGATACTTCCAGTGTCTCTCGTTCAGAGATGCCTGCCAAAAAACTAAATGTTCCTCAGCCCTGATGCACACTCTTGTTCTGCATTTTATCCCTGAGGTACCCACTTTTGCGAGCTTTTTATAAATATTCTGTATTTTCAGCACTACAAAACTGGCTTTGCTCTCTCCTTTGGTAAAATTAGTTAATTTTACTGTATTAAAACCTTTTTCTCCGGGTTGAAGGGATGGAAGAAATCTTTAATGAGGTAATCAGCTTAGAAGATGCTTTGGGTGTGAGAGGCCCTGAAATCTGATTCATGTAAGTCACTCCAGTGGTTTCAGAAGTGACGTAGGACACCAAGGATGTATTAGGGTGGCCGCAGCAGGAATGAGGGAATGAGCTCTGTTTTGTTAACGAGGATGAGAACTGACTTGAGTAAAGAAAGGACTCAATGTTAGAAATAACACACTCGGCGAAAATGATATGCAGAGTATAATTCCCCTGCAGGCTTCTGTCTCCTGCTTATACACTCTTGGGTTAAAAAGTGAAGACTTAATTTAAGGAACTTAGGTTTATGCCAATATTTCAAGTCCATTTACAGTAAGTGAAATATGCAAGAAGTTTTTTTTTTTTCCCTTTGCTTTTTCCCTTCAGAGCCTTACGTGACATCTTAATGTATCAGCCTATCCTGCTCTGTCCTCTCTTCTGACTGGCAGCATGTCCATTTACAAGCACAATATTCCCTTTGAAATCTGTCATTACTGCCATTAATGACCAGTCATTATGTTAACAGCCCTTGGGCTGTTAACATGTCAAACTGGTTGTTAACTGGAATGTTATTACTTATTTAAACCGCAGGTATGAGTTGTGTGAAATGCACTTTGGTTGTGCATTCTGGGCTGCTTTTGCTCAAAACAATAGGGAAACAGCGGAGCGTTTGCATATGGAGAGCCAAGGGATTTGCTTTCTGTTCCATCTGCTCATTTGATTTCTGCATATTTGTGAGGTCCTCCTACCCCTGCGCAGCCTCCTAATTTCAGGTGCAACTATGTGCAGTCCTGCCTCTTAGCCTCGTGAGCAAATGGGCAGCCGCAGATATTTCCAGATGCACAGTAATGCCTGTCGCACATTTGAGATTAATATCTGGCCCCTAAAAGTGTAAAACGAAAGACCGACAATTACATGTAACTCAGTTGTATTAAATAATGAGCTTCCTCCGATGCAGCGAAAATATGAAAGTACAGCTGTGCTAAGCTAGTAGCAATGTAGGTCAATCACCCTTTTCACTTAGGTTTTTAACTACGCAAACCCTGCTGAGCGACCAATGACTACAAAGTGCTGTTTCATTCCTATTTAATTTTGGCAGCATTTTACTGAAGAGCAGGCATTCATGCAGCTAAATTATCTTCACCGTTTCTGGTTTTAACTCCAGCTTCATGACACTAAATGTTGAAGTGCATATCTCTTAGTAAACACAAAGAATATGGTTTCTGATTTATTTTTTTTTTTCAAATCTATCTCTTAACATGGAAATTGAATTAGAACTTTTATTACTTTTTGCATAATTTCTCTACCCAGGCAAACAGATCATAGGAAAAGGATTAACAAAACTAATATATTGGAGTGGAATTTTTGCCCTTAAACACATCTAGAACCTTATCAGGGATGGAGGGGGGGGTGGTGACACAAAAGTCTAGCCCCCCCCACTGCCCAACTTTGGTTTTGTGTTTGCTCGTAAATGTACTGCAGACTTTAAAAGTACCACTGAATAGCTATGAAGATGAGTAGATTGCTATTCCTGAAGAAAGGAGCAGATATTAGTTTTTTTTCCTTCCCCCCTTGCTGGTTCAAAGACCTGAGACAAGTCAGGTTTTTAAAACACATATATTGGATGACATTTTGTAAATAATGAGATGTGACTACAGAAAGTAAAGTGTTCAACCATAAGCATCGTAAAGATGCTGCCTCTAAAATATTTAGCTTGTGAAAGGGTGCAGACTGAAAAAAGTCGAGTTTAGGAAGCAGACTTTTCCTGTACAACGGCTCGCACTCTAAAGGCAATTATTATTTTAAAAAAATATTACGTCAGAGTACTTAGACTTAAAATGTCTTGAGGCCTGGTACTGATTAACAGATCCCATTTCTCTCTCATGTCATGGAAAGTGCACATTAACTTTTGCAAGCACCTAAGATATCAGCTCTCATAAACGTATGTATAAATGCTCTATATCGATGTTTTCACAGGTAGTGGGTTATAAGGTGTTTTAAAAATGACACCTCAGTGTGCTTCTTACCCAGCTTGATTAAATAAGGGTAGATCTTAAAAGATTTAGGCACTCTGAGTTTTCAGGAATGTCGAGTTATTTACAGAAGAGAGGTTTAAGAGAGCTCTGCTTTCTTCTTTAAGGCTTTGTAGTATTAGAATCTTATTTATAAACTAATATCCTTATTGTAATGCATTGAAGTATTCAAGGGAGTACTAGTTTGCAGGAATAGGCCCTAAAAAGATTTAAAAATATATAGAAAAACTGTAGGTGTAATGGTCTGCTTGCAATAATTTTGCTGTGTATGCAAGATGAATGTTCTCCTAAATTTATATTAATTGTATCATTTAGCATGTCTTTAGAAAAAAAAAAGGGGGGGGGGGGGGCGGCAATAATACTCTCTCTCCCACTAATTGCCAAACCCTCAGAACACCTTAACAGTTCTTGAAGGGATGAGGGTGTACAACAAGGAGAGTAATGCACGTATGCACAGTTAATCTACCCAACTTGCAAAGAATAATGCTTTTGGTTTAGTTACACTCTGGCTAGTTTAGCTTATTCCAGTTCATCTGTGATAGCTTTTAATAAGAAACATTCAATTAAGCTGTTAAAATTGGTGTTTAAGTCATGTTGAAATGCTGTAAAATGTGTGTACTCAAGTTTGACACTCTTCAGTAGTTCCATGTGTTTCCTCATATCTGCTGGTATTTTTTCTTAGAGTTGCCAAATTTTTAATAATTGTGTTATTTTTAGTGGTTTAAAATACACAGTATAATTTTGAAGAATGCGAATGTTCCCTCTTATAAGGCTTCTTGAAAACCAGACACTTCTCATGTGTTGTCAAAATACCTCATTAATCCCCTGGAAACGTTCAAAGAATTTCAGGACACTTTTTAGATGAAAGTACAGTGCCTCTTAAAGCCTGTCCTACAGCTCTTCATTACCTTTTGACAGTATGGTGTATTTTAATGAAAAATTACTTTACTACAAAGGTTTTGTCAATACATAGCAGCTCAATAAATCTTAATAAAAGTGGTGATTTGGGGTCTGCCTTGTTAAGTCTGCAGTGCCAGGAGATGGGACAACTTTCTTGGTGAAAGAACAACAATGCTATAGGTCTGCCTAGTGTTTTTTATAACTTCTTTTAAAAGAAATGCAACTTTCTTGATTTTTTTACTTGCAGAATTTTTCCTCAGAAGTGACTTTGTGACTAGTGTTTTTATGAAATATGTTTAAAATAATACCCATATTAAAATTATTTACTTCAAAAGGAAATATTATCAACTATATTATGACAAGTGATTTGATATCCAAGGTTTAATTGGAAACTGTCTGCATTTTTGGGCAGAAGCATATATGAAAGAATACATCTGTGTATAATGTAGTAGAAGAATATCTTATTGCCTACTACAGAGAAAATGAAGGAAAAAAAAGAAATAAAGAAAAATTATTTGATTAATATTTAATTAAAAATAAATATTAAATATTAAAATTATTTAATTTTAATAAAGTTTGAAACTTAAATTATTTTTTTGTGGATATTTTATCCCAAAGTGAAAACCAAGTCTCTACTATGTAATTTTAAAAAAAGCTGCTTTCTGAGTTTTGTTACATTGTTTGCTATATTCTTCAAATGTTCCAGATAATATATAGCATTCCTTCTTGATGTGAATGTTTGAATAATATGTAACAAGCCTAGATGTTTTTCCTAGAAGTGTAGTCATGAGCGAAGTGAAAAGTTCAAATACTGCTCACCTGGAAACAGAAATTTCATGTAAAATTTTATAACAGATAAATGAGACTTGGCAATAGAAAGGGACAACACTGTTACACGTTTTCAGCCCTCCTGACTTTAGGTATTGCTTTCTCTTTTAATTTCTTACTGACATTAAATTTTTTCTTGGTGGATTTGGAAACCAAAATACACAGTATGCAGTACTCAAATGTTTTCTAAATGAAATTAGTCTTAACTGTCACTGTCCTTAAGAATATGTATTTTGGGTATACTTTACTAAATGCATTCTTTTTTTGATGGCTAACTTCCCAATGGATTCCTTAGTATGATAATGGATGTCCTTCTACATAATTTTAACTAATAGTCACAAGCTTTTTTTTTTTTTCCCCTGATCAAAATATTATTGAATTTTTGAAGTTTTTCAGACACAAATATTTGAAGCAATGAGTCTATGTTGCCAAAAGCTTTACATATTTTACATGTACTTCCCTGTAATTCTGGTACTGTTGTTTCACACCTTCTTGAGGCTGCTTCTTCCATATTCTGAATGAGTCTTTGGCACTTGAGTCTCATCGTAACTGATTGGTATTTTTTAAAATGGCTACTGATATCAGTAGATTCATATTTTAAAAGAGAAAAGGCTGTTTAAGTCATCCCTAGAATGTACTGCTTTTTTAGATGTATGTATGAATCTATAAACTATCATCTTCCTCAAAAAGGGCGGAAGGAAGAGCTAGCTGTACCTGATCAGAGAAAACAAAAAAAAAAAAAAAAAAAAAAGGAAAAAAAAAATCTGTAATGTGCTAGGAATAACTAAAATTTGGATTTAAAAATATTATTTGTTCTACTTCTTTCTAATGTTTAGAAAAGTATAAACGCCCCGAAACACATCCCGGGTGAAAAATTCACAAAAGTAGTATCAGATCTTGACCAGATGTTAGTGAGAATATAAATTGCTCAAACAACAGCATAAGTAGTTCAGCCAAATTTGATATTTTAGCAAACCACATATCAAAATGAGACAACATACAGCTAAGATATGTTGAAAGCTCTCCATCCTCATGTCCTCTCTGCACATCTGCCTGGTATGATACGTATGCATATGTTTATGCAGAAATCATGGTGGAATTCCCCACCCCCTGCTATACAGGCACTCGCAATATGGTCCTGTCTTCTCTGAAACTGGTGAAGACAGACTTTAAATGTATGCTAACAGTTAAGCATCTTATCTTGATAGCCCCATGGCAATCGGTGAGGTTTGTTGCAGGCTTAATTTAAGCATGTGCTAAAATGTCATGATGGGAGTGCCAGTATAGAAAATTCATAATTCAGTCCCTTTTCCAGCCTCACATGGGAACTGCAGCTACCAGTAACTGGAGAGTATTTAGAACCTATTTTTCAAAGAGTATAATGGCCTCAATTATTTAACTGCAAAATATTTTCCTTTGGGATTAGAGTGAACCCTGTTTATCTATTTTATAACAAAACACAACACAAGGGAACTTTTCACTAGTAGGAAATCGCTACTTTTATAAAAGAAAAGAGCATGTTCAGCTCTGGCATGATGTTCTTTGGGAAATTCTCCTGCAGGTCTTGAGTGAAGTGGTATTCTGCAGTACTGGAATTCAAGCTTTTCATCACTTCTTTTGCAAAAATTATAATGTCTTAAGTTGGCACACAGTGGATGAAAGTGAGAATTGCACAGCATGCAAAGATAAAATTATTTGGGGGGGGGAGGCGAGAGCAGAGAATGTCAGGGATTTTATTTTACCTTTTCTACATTTGGGGGAGGTGAGAGTAAGTGAATAAGTGAGAACAGGTCAAGTTATATATTTGGATATACTGTAAGTAATGATATATTGGACTAATTAGGAAGATGCTATACTACCCCAGGTAGAAAATGTCCCCTTGCTCTTCTATTGCTGCCTTCATATCACATCTTTGTTCTGAACAAAGCTTGAGCCTTTGGACTTTATGTTACAGGAGTTATCACTTTTCTCTCTTGATACTAAAATGTGTAAAATGCTTGTGAATCAAATCTGATTTTTGTTCAAGACAAGCTTCCCAGCCATAAATATCATCATACTGAGTCTCTCAGGTTCTAGCATAGAGAATAGTATTTATTACATTGTAACCCTGCGTTGAACAGTATTATTGTTCTACCATGGGACAAAATAAATGCGATTTTTATTTTTTTGTGATGTTATTTCTTTGCAGATACCTTAAAGAGAAACACGTATGAGAGAAAAATTGATGCAAATACAGATTTAATAATTAACCCTCCCTTTAAACACATCAGCTGTTTTACTGTTCCAGTAAAAATCACTGAACTTTGTTTTGTCTTTTAGATACATTTTTAGGAAGGGTTTGTAAGTAGTGATAGTTTAAGTGAGTTACAGGCTACGAATTAGGGATGGTAATAACAATTTCAATCACTTTGAATTACTGTCTTGGTTCTCACCTTCTGTCACTATGGTTGCTTTTACATAACTCTTGTTTATCTGAAGTCAGCACTGTTACCTTCAGAGCTGCTACTCTTAAAATTTGCGTTAAAAAATAAAGATTTTTTTGTTTGTTTGTTTTAGAAGAGATCTTAAAATTCATTTTTTCATAAAGAAACTAATTGCATTTCTTCACTTTATAATTTGCGCTAAACAAATTTTGCACAGAATTCAGAAGTTTCTAGGGTTTGATATTTGGGTTTACAAAAAAAATTCCCCAAACTTTTCCAATAAATCTTTATAAGCTTAATGTGTCTGCCTTATAGAAGGTGTCAAGAAGGGGGAGGGCAGTCTCAATAAGGAACTGTACTGCACTAGTTTTTGTTGACTTTCTTATTTAATTTGTAATCTGATACATTTAAGAACACTTTATACTAAAATAACATTAACCCTAATCCTACAAATGTATACTACATGCTTGACTTGATGTACCCTGAATAATCCTGTTGAAAGCTATAGGGCCTATTAATATAGAAACATGCCTTAGTAAAGCCAAATATTTAAAACTAGAATGACTTTGTCTGCAAACCTGTCTTGAATTGCAGTGTCCTTGTTTTTCGTGTGCTATGTACTGTGCAGCTATTACCCCTACCCCCAGTATGACATCCCTCCCTGGCCCCCTAGTCCAGGGAAAGCTCACACCCACAACTCTGCTCCTGGCTAGGCACCTTGCTGCCATGTCTAGGATGTCAATCAAAGTTTTGACACCTGTAACAACCTTGCCCTGTTTCTCTCTGATGGAAAGGATGGTTATTTGTATGCTAATCCTACATACCACCATCCCCAAATCAAAGTGCTGGTAGATGATTTAAGGGTCTAAATCTAGGCTTGTCTCTATAACCCACTGGCAGCTCATGAACTTAGCTCTCCACAGTTTTCCTGGGACACAGAGAATGGCAGGAGGTGGGGCAAAAATTTATTAAAGCCCTGGGATTTTGTGTTGATGTCCGTGAATCTTGGGTTCTCAGTTCACTTCCTCTTCATTCTCCATCTTCATTCTCCAAAATTGTGCTAATGAACCTGACCTGTGTACTTAGCAGCTTCGGCCTTCTAGAAGGATGTGATCATTTTGATTAAGATATTGAAGTCATGCATTTTTATGATCCATATAGCATTAAAAAAAAAAAAAAGAAAAAAAATCCAGCATGACATTGACTACTTTTAACAGGGAACACTAAAAAGTAAATTTAAATACATTCTTTTTGCTCAGAATTTCGCATATTAAAAACAATCTTAAAACCTAGAGGAAATGCTGCAAACATTGCAGCAAATGTGCTGGTTTTAATGAGCCTGGCTGTAGTCTGAAGTTAGCCAGGAGTGCTTCCCCTAGCACCTCCTTACCTAATTCAGTCATAATGTGGAGCGAACCGCTAGTAAAAAGAGTCAGAGAGCAAAACAAAGAGAAATGACTACTTCATGAGCACACATCCAACGATGGGTGTCTTCTGTGGTTTTCTGAGGCCTTTCATTACATTCCCTGATGTGTCCCTGTCAGGGTCCCAATTACTCTCTGTCTCCAGGTGCAGTACAGCCTGAGCATTTTCCTGTAATAGCCATTACGGCATCTTACTACTACTGCCTATTCCTTGTGTCTTTTAAGTAGGTTCTCATCTGATAATTATAGGTAAAATATACACATATATTTTATGAGAGCACATCTGAAATGCACAGGGTAGGTGGTAGTACCCATTGCAATTTCTTTAACGGTTTGGCCACAGAATGGCTTGAGGGTGAGCACAGGTACAAATTCTTCCTGCTATGGTAAGCAGATGATTGCTTTCATCCAGTTTGTTTCCCTCCTTATACAAACATACCTTCTCTACTAAAAGATCCCTGAGGTTTACTCTGAATAAAAGCTAGTATATATTTGCAAAATTTACTGTAATTTGTCAGATTATCAGTCTTGATAAGAATGTACCGTGTCTGAACAAATAACTCTGGAACCAACTATCCTAAGTAATCTTATTATTGATCATGTAGTCTTACTATGTTGGCAGATACACAGTTTTCCTCATGGCCTGTTGAAAAAGTAATTTTTATCTATTTTGTGTGTGTGTATAAATATATGTGTAAGATTATTTTAGATGATGTACAATCACTCTATTTTTTTTTTGTCTGATGCTTTTATTTTAACCACCACAAATCCTTTCCTTATGAAGTCCAGTTCTTTCTCCTCATAAGCTGATCCTTCTAGTTTTAAGGTGTGCATTTTGGAAAAGTTAGTTCTTGCCATCAACTCCTACATGCCTCATGTTTGGCTTATTTGTGCAATACTGTCAATATTATATCAGTAGTATAGTGCTGCTTTTAGCAGAGTATCAAAAAGTCGGTATAGGGACAACTATTCCTTTTCCACCCTCCCCCCCCCCCCCCAAAAAAAAAAAAAAATTAGAAAATTATTGCAAGCACATTTAGTTTCCCAGAAAATCTTGCCTAATTGGAAAGATGTGATTTTTGTCAGTGTAAGCCTGGAAACTACTACTCCTGCAAGGCACTAGAGAACCAACCCTCTTACCTCCCAAACTTTGAAGAACTATTTTATGTGTGCTTTTAAGCACTGCTTCTTTGAATCCTTAAACTCTAGCTGACCTCTTGTGGAACTAAATCTAACCTAGACCCAGTGTGCTTGTCTGTTGATAAAAGGCACTGAAAAGCACAGTCCCATAGTTCATGTGCTATATTAGTTTCCGTCAGTGCCTTGCTTTCCAGATTGGGTGGTGGCATCCAAAGATGGCATCTTCCTGATAGAATGAATAGACCAGATATTACCAGTGTATTTGCTGTCTGCCACAGGAAAAAAAGAAAAAACAAGCCAAACAGCCCAACACGCAGAAGTTACTGCTTAATTCAGCCTCACTGCAGTGTTGCTTGCTGAAGATACTACTGCTGATGGGTGAAGGATGCACTGCAAAGTTCTTGTGTCTGCCCCTGCTTCAGTGGGATGTGTCTGGTGGGCACTGTAGTCCCTTCCTTCTGTTGCGTGGAAGGGGCAGAAGTAGGTATGACTCTAGTTTTTATATGAAGAAGGTAGAGAAGCAAAAGAGTTAACAGCTGCTCCTTTTTCTCTGCTTTCCCTGAAATTTCAGAATGCCAAAGATGACAGAAACGTGATGCTGGTGTAGGCAACTGTCCTTCCTCATCAGTAATATTTGGGGAGGGAAAAATTATTAAATTGCAAATTTAAGAAAACTTGTCAAGAGAAGACAAGATCAGTTGTCGTTAGATGGAACCCCTGCTTTCTGTTCCTAAAACTAAAGGCAGTCACCAAGACAGCTGCATCTGGGCAGATCACTCTTCCGTAGACTTGCAGTCTTGCTGTCAATTTTCCATCTTCTTTGTGCTTGAAGGGAACACCATCAAACTGGACAACTCCCCACTTTTTAGTGATTGGGAAAGAGTGACAGTTCTGTGCTCCAAACTGAGCAGTTTTGCTGCAAGATTAATTCTGGAGATCCTCTGTCATTCTGGATGTGGGAGTGTATGAACAGAGGCTGCCCATCGCATGCAGAAGTTTTGGTAAGGAAGAAATCCCTGTTGGGAGTAACCCAACCTTTCTCTGTGTTGTGCATCACTGTTGCCAAACCTCCTACCATTCCCCCTGTTCCCCTCCCCTCCTCTCCTCAAAAAAAAAAAAAAAAAAAACCAACAACAACAACAACAACAAAAAAAAAAAAAAAAAAAAAAAAAAAACGAGAAAAAATCCTATCACATTTTACTAGCTCCTCCATAATAAGGATGTGAAAAATATTAACAGGCACTCACTAGAAACCAGAAGAAAGCAGCACATGCAACAAGTCAGAAAATGGCTAAATTATGGTAGCAGACATTTGACTCTGCCAGATTTAAATCAGCACCAAAAGGCAGTCTGAGAAATAAGTTCCAGTAAATGGGCAAGACAGAACAAAGGCTTGAAGTCAAAGTATGCTGCTAATTTGTCCCAACATAAATGATGTCTGGTCACACACATGATATTTATATCAAATGTTTCTTCTCATGGTTCTAACTGTATTGAGCATTCTGTTGTTGCTTCCTTAATGCAATCTCCAAAGGTCAATCAAGTTAAAGAGTCAGACTGATGCGATTAGATATTACTTTTAAAAATTACCAAAAAAAGTATCTTTGGAGAGGAGCTTGAATATGTCTCCAATATAATTCTGTCTGGTTTACTCCAGGTTCCTTTATCTTTTCCTGGATACACTGTGTGAACTCAACTGATCTCCTTTAGCTCTGAGTGTGCTTTCTTATTCTCTGGTGATAGCTGAGGTATCTGCATGTTCTTGGGAAGAGATGAGGGAGTCTTCTGGGCACAGGACAAAAATAAAATGACACATTTAAGTGCTTTTTTTAATGCTCCAGGGAGATTTTACTATCTGAATTGTGTGCAGTGAGCAGGGATTTTTCATTTCATACATCATTCACGACTTGCTGCAGTGATTCCAAAAAGTCACACAAACTGAGTTGCTGCCTGCACCAAAGCACAGAATTTTTAGTTTGTGAGTTTTAACAATGGATGTCAGAGCTTTATTAAGGCTTCACCCAAAATTTGCAGCAGGGAGGTAAGGTGTCAGGTGTTAGAGAAAAGGAGTAATGTGTCTGAGGACACTGGAGGATACACAGTAATGACTATGACAAGATCCAGCGTGTTTTTTTCTTCCCCTTGTTCTCCCATTCCTATTAGCTTGATGCACAAGGAAGATGAGCAGGTCCTCAGATTTGTCTTTAGTCTACATATTAAAATCTGTGGTAGCACTAGCTGAGGACTTTGCCTTATGTTAGACTGTTGCACTGACACAGAACTGTGAGCAGCATGTGAAGTTTGTTTCTGTTTTTACCTTCGCATGCATTTATTTAGGATTAGTCAACACCTTCTCCAGCAGTTGTGAGGTGTCTGGGATGATATACTGAAGGTGGGGTGATTTAAATCTAGTTTTATGAGTATTTTTCATCTGCTTTAGAGGCTTTGTAGCAAATGCATGAATCCTTAATTGCTATAGTGAAAAACAGTGGGTGGCAGGAAAAATTTTTCTAGCAACGTCACCTATGAATGCTGAAGTTAGACTGGCCTTCTGTGTCTGTCAGCGGAGTTGAAGTGAATGGATACACAGGACGCTGGACAGATGGGTGAGCATCTTGTTTTACAGAGTTACATAGCAGCTGCCATCCGTGTGCCCACTGTGGGCTTTCTGGCTTTTTCTGTAGTCTTCAGAAATCAAACAACCAAATTACCTGGCAGCCCTTACATATCAGCTGTGTTAAGGATAGAGTTGCTACTAATGCCCCGACATTGCACTCTTTAGAAATGAGTCAGATTATTACCGTTTTTTGGTTTTTTTTTTTTTTAATGACGAAGGGGGTTGCATTCCAGTTTTGAGAGACTCTTCCTGGACAGCATAACACCCACCTTGCAAAGGAGGGCTACACAAAAGGAGGCAAGCCTTCTGCAAGAGATGGGCCAACCGCCCTCTGTTCAAGGAGCTGGAGAACCTGCATACAGTCTCAGCACCCCTGTTAGGATCGCCCTGTATAAATACCCTGGGCTTTCATTAATTTTTTTGTGTGCAGAGGGCAGAGCAGCTAAATGCTCCACCTCATGTTGTGAGGCAGGGGAGAGGTCAGGCTGTAGAGCTGACACGTAATGGTCATCATGAGCAAAACCAAGCTCTGCACTTGAAAGGCTCTGGGCAGTAGCTCTCGGAGCAATGTTGGTTGATGTGACAACATAACAGATTCTCCTTCGGCCTCTGCAGTGCTCTTTTTTTTTGGATGGCTTCTTGTAGCTCTGTCCCATTCTGCTCCGTGTCCTTTCTGTTCATTCCCAGACTAGGTTTTCCTCATATATGGCTCCTTTCTGTCAGAGTGAGGGAAGCCCTGGTGGGAACTTCCCGAGGTCCTACTGAAGGCTAGATAGACTATTCAGGAAACAGTTAAAAGGCCAGCAATTGCAATCCCATCCGGTGCCAAAATTTCAACCTAAGGTTCTTGAAGTTATATTTGTATCCTTACAGCCCTACGCTACTTCAGCTGCCAAAGAAGCTCAGCATAATGTTGACAGGTCTATCCGGAACATCTGCTGTGAACCCTCCTTTGGTTCTGACAAAGCAGAGCTTGTAGGATGGGCCGTTGGAAGGGAGTTTATGGTCGCGTTCCCCCATTCTCATGGCAATTCACCCTCAGTTGGATGCAGGGCCTGCAGAGCTCATTTATCCTGTTCCAGCCCCTTCATCTGGCACTCGGCACCTACAGGAGGTCAGGAATCTGAAAACAGGCTTTGTTATGACAGAGATCTCCAGATCTTGTAGCAGATGTTGCTGGTGAGAAGCAATTTTGTTCCAGCCAAACCTTCTTCAGCTCTGCTGAGGAGATGCATCAAGAATCTCATAAGGCTACAGTCTTTGGCAAGGAAACTCAGCATTTACCAATGCCAGCTACTCTCTATATTTCTTTTTGAAGGCTATGTAGAGCAAATGATCTCTTCTCTGTCTCTGTAAAACAGCTGTAAATTTCTCTTCCTTTAAAACCCCCACCCATTAAACAACCCTGACAACAGCCAGCAGTTATCAGATGCAAAATGAACTATGTGCCTAGGATAAAGAGTTGTGTATCTGTCTCTCCTGATCGATCCACTGGATGTTTTGTATGTCACTGCTTTAATTTAAAATATTCCCAGGAAATAGAAATCCCCAGTAATTTCCATAACAGTCTTTTAAAAAGTCCTGCCGCCTTTTAAAAATATATTTGCTTCCCCTTTTCTCTCTGTCCCCTCCCAAGCGCCATCCGTTGTTTGCTTTAACCTTATCCTCTGTATACAGACTGCTGCTTTGCCTTGTGCAGAATTCCTCTCTGCTTTGGGCCCGGAAGGTCTAACCAAGATATTTTTAGCTTACTTTAAATCAGTGTTTGTGATAATCCCTTTCCAATAATTCCCAGGAGCTAAAAAGCCTTTCCTCATTTTGAGGGAGGAAGTTTTGCCTTAAGTTTGGACCTGGGACTGCATTATTTCTATCTTGCTGCCCAAGGTGTCTGTTCCCTTGAGGCTCAGAAAAAGTCCTGTTCTGGTTTTTATAGTAGACACAACTAAGATCTTAGGAGTGATTTGCCTACCACAGAAGCAGTGAATTTACCCAAACTCTCTAAAAAAGTAAGTCAATCTTGCTTGTTTTCTTTTCTGACCATGATGATTCTATCCCAAAGGGAGGGGTGGTGGGGAGTCATATTTCTTTAAAGGAGCAATTAACAAGTAAAAAATGCATCGCTTTTGTATACTTTTATTTTATTCTCATGAATAATTCTCTGCATGTTACCCATTTATGGTGCTTGTAGTTTAGGGTGCTGGATGGAAGTCACATTTGAGTTCAGCAAAGCTGATGAGCTATCTGAAAGTTCTTCACGTTCCCGATGATTTTTGGAATCGGAGGAGAATTGTGCCAGTGTTGAGCTGTTTATAAATCCACTCCCAACCTCCTGATTCACAAAAAGAGATGTTGACCCCCCTGCAGATGGCTTGCATGAGGTCGTATACACCCACATAATGTATGGCAAAGATGTCACAGAAGAGAGATTCTCAGGGGTGGTCCCTCGCAGCTAAAGGATACTTCATGTGCATCAGGACCAGAAAACTAGTTTTTCCAAGTAACTAGGAGTATAATAGTCGGATTAACTATTGAACTGCAGCCCCTATGTAAATTTACTTTGAATTTTGGAACTGCTGCCATTGCAGTCCTCCTACTGTAAAATTGCAGGGTTCCGTGCATTTCACACAGAAAAATAGCCATTTTTCTTCTCCTCTTGCCAGGATCCTATTATTTTAAGTGCAAAACATCTTTATTTTATAAAGTTCTTGTTCTTGCTTGTTTTGGGGAGAGGGGGCTTGTTTTAAGATAAAAAAAAAAAAAAAAATGGTTACAAGTTTGTTATTTAAGGAACTCAGTGAAAGGCTTATTATTTTGTTTTTACTATTAAAATACCCCCTAATCCACCTTGCTGGTTTCTACTGTTCTTGTAATATTCAATCAAGCCCTTGTTTCGTGAGAAATGTGACAATGCATTGTTGGCACTTTACAAACCTACAGCCCTCGGCAATAGTTAATGAGAGGCAGGGTTTTTTCCCTGTACAGGACACAATGAAATTTTAGACAGATGAATGCTAAGAGAACCCTATGTACCAAAGGCAATGTTTACTGCATGTAATACATATCATTGTTTGTCTCCTGTAGTGAAAAATACTTGTGTCATGCTGTTAAAATGTACTCCTGACAGAACAGAGCTTGCTATTATAGGGTCCATTGCTTAAAAAAATGATATACTGACAGAAATACAATTTAAGAAAATTTAACACCAAGGGTAGTCGACCATGTAGGCTACTATTAAGGGGCCAAAACTCAAGGCCATGGTTTTATTAAAAAGGAGAGATAGTTTATTTGCTAGTAGTAGGTAAAGTTTAAAAAAAATAGAAGGGAGAAAAGAGAGAAGAAGAAATCAAACTTGCATCCATTGGTCTCTAATATGTAAAAAAATTAATAAAAGCAACAGTTCAATAAGATTTTATTGCAGAAATGTTTAAGTGAAACATTTTAGGAATGCTTCTGATTTTTAAACAGTTACTTATGCAGTGGAGCGCTGTAGCACTACAGTGCATAACAAATTGTTGCTTTTGGATGCAAGGCACGCCCAGTGCTTTTCATAAAATGAATAGTGAGACCTGGTTAATTTGAATCAATTTGTGCATTCCTCCATATTTTTCTTTGGTTTTAGAAACATATTAACAGTTTACTGATGTGAGTAAATACTGTATTGTACTCAACTGGCTAACCTTGTACAGTTAAATCATCAGATGTTTGCTTTAAGTTAATAGTGGTCAAATTATTAGTCACTGATTTTGACCTAGAATTTATGTGCTCTTTCCCATTTCTTCACTGCAAATACCTAATTACAAATTGCTAATTCATGATGTGCATCAGTCTATGAGACACCAACAAGCCATTTTTTTGTATCTGCCTTGTGCAATTAATGACCAAAATCACAGCTTCTGTTCCTTGGTGATGAAATTTTAAATTCTCAAATATTAAAAAGTAAATGGAAAATACTTGGCTTGTGTGGAAGATAAACTGTGTTATACTGGTAACCGGTTGAATCAGTAGAGGGTACAAATGTGCATGTGTGAGCCCTTGGAGCTTGAAAGAGCACTCCCCAGCAGGGTTTGGGTTTAGGTTATGTGTGGTGATGTTGGAGTACACGGATGGTCTAGTAAAGGCAGCATCAGAGTGGGTATCCTGGCTGTACAAATGTGCTTTTTGGATTGAGTAAACACTCTTAATGCACACAGAGCTTGCAGATTTAACAGGCAAAGTGCTCCAGGGCCAGCTCCTTATTTGGAGACTTTTGGAAAATCTGGTTAGCTCTCTTGAAGATATGGCCACTTGTTTTTACACTTAAAATAGGAGATAGGGTCTTTTCCGAAGCTGCTCCTTATTCCTGCAATATGACATGTCATTTCTGTGTTCATCAAACCAAAATCTTCCCCAGGGATGAGTGGAATTGAAGGGTTTAAATGAAAGAGCAATTGAACATGTATGTTAAGTTGTTTTCTAAAAGTGAACAGTTATTCAGATACTTCTTATTTTAAATGGAAAAGCATGAGGAAAATTCTGTTATATTACCTAGGAAAATACAGTTTTTTATTAATTGTGTTTGATCATCAGGTACAAGTACATCACAAACAGTAAGTGGTCATAATAGTGCAGGAACAAAGTAACTTTTTTCCCATCAAAGTAATGAGAGGTTTAATTTTTTTGTTGTTGTTCTTCACTTATTCCTCTTCCCCATGTAATAGCCTCATCTACTAAAAGAACATTTTACCACACTGATGGTAAGACTAATACTTTCACCTCAATGCAAAAAATAACTGAAATAATTACCCAGTGACACAGTTCTATTCCTGAATACTGACAATAACGCTTACTGTTGGTATGAATTGTTTACCTCCCCCTCCATGAAAATTCTCCAAGCTTGTATGTACCCTTTAAGACACATATAGAAGTTGTGCTTTGAAGAATTCTGAATTCTGGGCTCAGAACTTGGAGATGGTTCTACATATATAAGTGTATTAAATGATGGCAGCGAGTGGGCATCACTCATATTTTTGTGATATCAAAGCCTAAATACTTCTTAAACCTTAAAGTTCGTAAATTATTATTGAAGCTAAATATTCATTTTACACAAGATTTCAACAGGGTTTGAAAGAGGTGGTGCCAAATTTAAGTTGTACTGCACACTGCAAAGAAATATTTCTGTTGCAAGTGATTTGTTTATTACAAACATAAGTCTCAAATCCAGTTTTCTTTTGCTATTAATACTTTTCCTCTTTGCTTTTTACATTTCTCACAGATTAGGGTGATAAAAGTCAACAAAGCCAATTTTGGTTTTGTAGTCAATTTTACTTGCAAGTTCTGAATTCTGCAATGTGTGGGTGTTCCACTCTGCATTATAATTACTCAATATTTCAATATAATTTTTAACTGTAGGATTTTTTTTTTATTCTCTGTCTCATACACACTGAGCAAACAGTGAGTTTTTAGATTTTTACAAAAGCTTTTATTGACAATAAAGATATATATATGGTGAAGTACTGGTTCAAGTATAATCACAGAATATCAGTATTTTTGGATAAAACCTCAATTAAAGAGAAATTAGACAGAACTATTGATTTGAACATGCATAATGTTGTTCTAAAAAGTAGAAGGGACAGGTTTCAAGCTCAGCTGTCAATACTATAGCACACTTCTCTGGTGCAGATAAAATACCTAAATTACATTAAAAACATTGTGTTGTTCCATTAGGTTGGCCTTCTCTTTTTCCCCAGTGACCAGTTTCATAATGAACATGCTCTGGGCTGAAATCATCTTTAAAACAACAGATGACAGGCTGATGGCCACTTCTTCCTTGAGCTGGGAAGGTTGCCTGTCTGATTTAAAATAGCTGCCCCTTCTGTAAAAGTAACAAACTTTCTAGCAGTCTCACATCTGGCCAGCTGTTGAACCACTCTACCATGGGGAAAGGTTGCCAGTGAGCACTGGGAAATGGCCCAAATAAGTACTGAGGGGAAAAATATAGTAAATGGATTTGTTGTGAAATTGGGCATGCACTTGAAAGCAGCAGCTGAGGAGAACATGTGAACATACATTCCTGACATATTTCAACATCTTTAACTTCCAGAGACTGAGGAGCTGCTGGGAGGGCAAAATTGCAGAGGTTGGTTAAGAATCACCATGGAAGATAGCTGTAAAAACCCTCCTACAACTTACATATGATTAAACTGCTGGTGCGCTGTGCACAGTGCTTACCACCCCAATCAGAAGAATTCTTTATGTTTAATCATTTCTTGTGTTTTCCTTATTTTTGTTGATCTCTCCTGTGATTGTCTTGTGCCTTGATTTCAAATTGTCAGTGATGGTGCAGTGCCTGAATAGTGCCAGGTACATTGCTGAGACCTGTGTGGGGCCCTCACTGTGTCTCCACGGGAGACATGGCAAATGATGGTAGTGTCTGAAGTAGTGCAGAAGCTGCAGAAAGCTACACAACTGGTTCTGTCAGGAGATATGGCAATGCCAGACGAGTCCCTAGAGAAGACCCATGGTTACAAGAACAGAACTGGTGGAAGGTGATGATCTGTTGTGCAGTCACCAAAAAAAAAAAAAAAAAATTAAAAAAAAATATTTTAGATGTGTTTATGTTTTCTCTTTCCTATAATGTAGATATACTCCTCTCCTACACACACATGTGCAAATGAAAAAGAGAGAAAGAGGATTATGACTATCGTTCATTTGGTGCCAGTCCTGCAAATCTTCCTAGTACAAGTGAACACAGTGGGCTCAATAAGAGTATTTGCTTGATTAAAAATTTATACAACTTATTAGAGAAATGCTTATTATGTAATGATATGATATAGCAATACAAGCTTTTTCCCTCATAAAACAGGGAGCTCTTACTGTGAATCTGTTTTGTATACCAGATAGTACTTGTGTGGAGGAGATATTGCAGGGGCCAGTGTGTGTTTCCATCCGTGCTGTAATCGTGGCTCCCCGGGAAACGCTTCCACTGACTCTCCTTAGTGCATGAGGCCCATGTAACGCTTCTGCACGGTCACTCCTGCCACAGCCTCCTAAAAGAAAGGACCAGAGAATGACTTGTGTCTGTCTGTTTAACACTTTAAGTGATCACCTAGAAGGTTAATACCATACCTCATTCTCTTCTGGAAGAGCTCTTTCCTCTTCTTCCTAAGCCTACCTAAAAGAATTAGTTCAGGGGAAGGGGTCAAGTCCAAGGAGCCAGAATTTTGCCTAACTTTAATTGCTGTACTCTCACTGAAACTTAGTGATGTTGCAGATGCTGTGGAGGGAGAGGAGGAGAGAAATCACCCTAGGAATAAAACTGTTTCGTTTGTTTGGTTTGGTTTTTTTTTCCTGCTAGTCAAATCAGTGGGTTTTAGATCACTTTTTATAAAAGCAATAAGTACACTAATCATAACTTGATCTGTGATTCTCCTTCTCCCCTTTCTATTTCCAGTGTTCTTGGTAGATGATGAATTTGACAGATAAGTCAGATGTGTTCCGGTTCTTATTCTACGTACAATTAGTTGGTTAAATATGAGAAATCACAAAATTTAAAATTGAATTCTTTTGTCCAGCATAAAATAATAATTTGTGATTATTTTTTTTTTTAATTAAGATGATCTGAGAGTGGTGCCCATAGTTTTCCATGCATAAGCTTAGTTCTTGTTAGAAAAAAAAATCATTCTGAGGATAGCGTACAATCTTTCATTTCAACCACTGTCTGTGCCAGGAAGCATTTTAGTTGAGCTGTCTGCAAATATTCAGTCATTATAAAACAGCCATTTATACTGTTGAAACAAATTCAGCTGCAAATGTGAATTTCTGTCCTGTGCTTTCTGAAGTATCCACTGATTCTTGAATTTTAAGTCTGCTCATAGATGCCATGATTATATAAATAAATGAAAATATTATTTGGTCTTATATGAAACCCTTCATTGTTGGACAACCATTTGAAATCAAAATAAGCTGAAAAGAAGCATCTGTTTTGAAAATAAATAGAAAATATGGAAGACTATGGAACTGTAGAGCAATGATTTACTCCAGACTACGGCAGTTTTTTTCTTCCTACGTTTTATAATCTATGAATTGAGATATCTTAGATAATTAACATACCCTTTAATTATTTTTAAGAGTAGGGGAATTTAATAGGCCTGTGGGAACACTCTAAATAAAAATAAAAAATGCTAAGTAAAGGCTAGTTAACAAGCAAGGATTTTCATTAAGAGGAAGCACTTCTCCCTGGTATCAGACATTTGTTGCATTTTTCCATAGTTTTTTTTTCAGACGGACTCTTACAGTGTGGTAACACACAGTCCCGTCCAGGAAATCAATGTGGGTATGATTCATCTCTTTGAACTCTGCAATCTTTTTTCCATAAAACTGAGGAATATTCAACACTATGAAAACTTGCACATCTAGGAATATTGAAATACAATATTGGCAAAATACTCCTATTAGGAATATACTGTATCAGTATCATAAAACAGTCTCCCATGAGTGGAAAACCTATATTTGTACAAACATGGGGTTTAGAACTATTACTCTCTTTATACTAATGGGTTTTTCTGTCAGCTCATTCAGAAATAGCACATCTTACCCCTATGGGTTTACTCGCAAATATATGGGATATACATTGTGGAATTTGTGGCCATTATCTGTACGAGTAATCCCTCAATAATTTCAGGTCAATTTAATACTTGTAAATGAATAGTGGGAAAATCCCTTAATGGAACTTTTGGGCAGAGTCACAGAGAAGAAGTGGCCTTTCCTTGTGTGGGATGGTGAGTGACAAAATCCTTGTCAAGTGGTGGCATCTACCTGTACTCTGCCGGTGGGCTGCTGGGCTTGTGCATGCTATTGCCACAGCATTCATCTGCACGGCTTGCTGTCTGTCCTGCCGTGCACAGCTGGCCTTGGGTGTACTTCGTATCTGGTGCTGCAACTGATTGTTCTGAAATGTCTCCCTGCCCTCTGATTAATACTTCTCCAGCTTCAATTAAAATGTAGCATGAAGGGCTTTGGCCTTATTTTCCTCTTTACGTGCATGTCTGTAAAGAGGATAATTTTCATTTTTTAAAATCAAAATCAACTCAAGTTACCCTCTCATACTAAAATGAACCACATCAAACTGAAGAGCTCAGGACTAGATTTCCAGAGAACCCGGACATAGGAAACCTCTGAGAATTTTGTCTGTCTGTTTCTCAAAATCCAGAGTAATACCCCAGAAGTCCTAAGGTCAACTTATCTGACAATTTTTTATTCAATGCATGAGAAAGAACTGACTCTGTGTGTGGTAAGGACTGCTGCAGCTCAGACCTTCTCCAGTTGGTTGTGTACTGCCAAGGGTCTACATGTATACTGGGTCCAGTAGTGGACACAGTTACAACAGTAATTATCAACAGTAAAGTTCCTTGTAGCCATTCCTACTGCACTCATGATGAAGCTTTTGGTGGGCTCCTTTTTAAGGGGTCCCCTCCCTCACAGTTCTTACAAGCAGCAGCTGGCTATAAAGAGAGGGAAAGACTCCTCCATTGCTTCATCTACCGTTGCATTGTCCTTAGTGGGGACTTTAAACTCACCTCTTAAGCTACCAAGAAGCTACTGGGATACCAGCATCATGTCCTATTGTCTTGCTGAAGGTAGCAGATGGAGGGAGTGATCTTGGTTGTGAACTGCTGCTGGTAATGAGAGATTGTGTGTTCTTCACTGTTAGTCCTGTCCAGACACATGTCCAGATACCATCATAATCCCACTAGCTGTATGGCCGTCTTGTCCAGATCATGGAGGCATTTAGCCTCCACTGAGGTACATTTACATTTGTGAGAAAACTCTTCCCACCCAACTTCACAGGTGATGGGAAAGACCATGTATCAATGGAAGATGCCCTAAAGTTGCCATGGTGCCCATGACAAATATTTCTTCATATCCTCAGTAATGGTGGTAACTAGCTGACTGGAAGCACTAAAAACCCCTTACTACATTTGACAAAAAATTTAATTTCTGACTGTAACTGGAGTTAGAAGAAAAATGAACTCCAGTAGAAGACAAGACCTAAAACCTGAGTGGAATGGTGAATTGGGTCAGGGTCTACACAAGAATATAATGTATCAAGTGAGAGTGAGTAAGGATATACAGCAAGAATGGACCTGGAAGAAACAGAAAAGCCTGATGTAGCAGAGAAAGGTAACAATAAAAGAAATAGCAATAAGATTGAGGGAAAATTAATAGAACAAGGTAGAAACAGAGGAAGACAAAGGGATGAGCCATTGTAAGGAGGAAGAAACAAAAGATCTGCAATTTAGGTCAGCATTTTATCTAATGACCTGTGTTTTGCTGGTAGAAACAAGATGGAAATGGCTGAGGCTGGTATCTCTGTTATTTTTACTACATCCTATTTTTCTATTTGCTGCATTTTGGAACTTGTAGTTTACAATATTAGAGCAGGGATATAAAAGATTTAATGATCCTCTGCTTAACTGTGCTTCGGTGTAGATAGCAGCAATGGCATGAAGCAACAGTAGATCCTTCTTGGTTTGGCAGCATCTAAAATCTTCACTGCGCCAACACAAAAGCTTCCAAAAGTTGCAGGAAGATAGAGGATCTTCCCACAGTGTTACCAGATTTCTCTCACTCTGAGGTTATGGGTGGATGGGGGTGTGTCTGTCAAATAGTTTTCACATACCTTTTGGAGCAACAGCAGCTCCTACAGGTGCCAGGACAGATCTGAGTGGGCTCTGCAGCTCCTGTGGCAGAGAATGCTTCCCCAGGGAGGGGGAGATGCACTCACAAACTCAGGGTGACCTCAGTTTTGGAGGAAAGGCATGAAAATGCCTACAGCCAACCATATCTCTCCTCCCAAGGGTGCCTTCTCCCACATTGCTCACTTGTTTGTTTATATTCGAGCAGCACTTTAGTTTTTAGAAATGAATCCCCTACTGCTTGCATGGCAGAGTGTACTTTCTTCTAGCACATGCGGAGATGTATGCACTAGCCATGTATAGGCAGTGCAACAGGGAGAGCGAAGGGGCTGCTGTTCTGGGCAGAGTAAATTAAATATTGTGACTGATTCAGAACTACATCTTCCCCCTCCCTGAAACTGTTGTAGTAACGCAGCTCCTTAATTTCATCAGTCTCTTGTTACCTCAAATCACCCCTAAAGCAAGGCAGCCCTGGAATATCACAGAAAGAGTCCAGAGCAAGATAAATTTACCTGCTCCCACACCTAGGTGGAACAGGACCGCTTCATTCACACTTTTCCGTGTTCTTATCACTCCCCATCTCTTAAGCTTGTCTGTGCCTGCAGCAGCGCCTGACGCGCTGTCTGCGGCTGACCGCCGCAACAGGCAGGCAGGGGATAAGCTGTAATATCAGCTCATCTCCAGTGGCTCAGAGTCGTAACAGCGGTAGAAACCAAACAAAATTCCCATTTCCCCTTCTCCAGAGTGACACCTGGGAACACTGGATTCGCCATGCTGGTTTAATCTGACATATCTGGTACCCAGCAGCAGGCGTGGGCGAACCAGTTTCAGAGGGAGGGTGGCAAAGTAGAGTGAGCCAACTTTTGCTGAGCTATTCAAGATTTGCTGGAGCTAGGGGTGTTGCAGGTAGAGGAGGATTTCATTTTCACCAATATCTGTGTTTATCTGTTGTCATGCCAGAGATGTAATTTGATGACCCACATTTAAAAATACGTGATAGTCGGCGTGTAATACAATATATACAGTATTTGTGACCTACAGCTAAATGCCATTTCTCATGTAATAATTTTTACTGATGCTTTTGAGATTTTTTTCTCTACTATTCTCTCTTCATACTTTTATCAAAACACCCATAGATTTTTTTCGCAGAAGGTTCCCTAAGTTTCTGGGGAAAAATGATACCTATGCAAAGAAGTGGTAAATGTGGGATTTGGTGTAGAGTGTTCTTTTTTTTTTCCCCTTTCTGAAAAACAAAAACTATCTCAGGTTTTCAGAGAAATTTCAAAGTAAATATGGAAATATTCTCCATATAATGCCTTAGAGTCTCTCTCCAATGCTTTTTTCTTCTAAATCGTGTTATCATGCTACGCCCTGACTTTGTGCAGTGCTTATTTAGATCTAAATAGGTAGTGTATGACGAGAAATAAGAACTGGATTTGACAGTCCTACTGTGGAGCATGCTTTTGTATCATCATATAACAACGTATGCTGTTGACAAAAAATTTACTTGAGCTTTTAAAATGTCCCCCTAAGTATCTGACTATGTCTCCACTGACTTTCAGAGGCTGACTACTCTCATCCTGCTGTATTTCCTCCTCATCTTAAATTTTACCTTGGTACAGTTCAGGAGGCCTCCTGCTCTACATAAATAACAGATAAATTGACAAGACAACCTTGACCACATTATGGCTGTATCTTCTGATGGTACAGGAAAATAAGCGCTGCCCTCTTTTAAAGTAGAAGCAGGCTGAGGACGGTGGGGCAGGAACTGTTGAGTTTTAATCCTAGATGGGATTAAATCCCGGACTCTGTCTGTTCACCTTGATCAAACTGCTGATGAGGGGGATTTTCAGGGGTGTGAAAGACGGTTAGGCATCCCTCAGTGATTGAAAAGCCGGGGAGTTCAGCGTTTTATGGTCCTTTGTGCTCCGAGTCCCCCTGCCTCAGTGTCTTGTTCTCTGGCGGGGGCTTGCACCCTCCCCTTGCGGGAGCATTTGGGACTTAATGGCTGGAGGCTGGAGCACTGCTAAAGCTCTCTCTGTTAGGATAGCTTTGAACAATGTCACGTAGCACACACCCCACACACACCCCCCCCCCCCCGAAGGTAGCTCTCCTTTCCAGAGCATTTTTGTATGCATAATCATTCAGCATGGAACAAAGAATTCTTCTAATTGCTCCCCTTGAACTGAGAGAGTGCCCGCCTGATATTTTGGAGGGGAGAGGAAGGTGGGCGGTGGGCCGGGAGCCAGCAGCACGTGCCTCCAGCACCCAGGCACGTTCGCTACTTTTAGGAAAGCTGGGGAGCAGCAATTAGCCGGCATGGGCAG
This sequence comes from Tyto alba, assembly GCF_018691265.1. NCBI lineage: Eukaryota > Metazoa > Chordata > Aves > Strigiformes > Tytonidae > Tyto > Tyto alba. The sequence goes on from NW_024881295.1 coordinate 14,074,843, forward strand.
CGCTCTTAAGGGGCGTGGGTTCCACTCCTGTAATGCATCCCTTTCTTAATGCGACTTGATGTAGATAGAGTGGGGGCCTATCAGGTGTGAAAAGCCCTGCTGCTCCTGGCTTGGAGTGGCCTCCAGACAGCGATTTGGCGACGTCAATCTAGTCATGCTTGATTTGGACACTTAACGCGGTAAAGCAGGATCCCTCTCCCCCCGATCAACTTCTCAATTAGCAAGCTGCCTCCTGTAACGGCCTTGTTTCACAATCCCTCCGGGCCGCTTCAGGGGTCAGTAGGGTGAGAAAACTCTAGCGCGAGCTCCGGCTCCAGCGAAGGCGAGGGGAGCTGAGAGATTTTCTAAATACATATAACCCTTTTTCAAGTTGTTTGCTTTCATGGGATTGATTCGTGGCACATTAAGAAGCTTAAGGCTTCGGTATCTTCTTTAAACTGCCCACCTTATCGCCTTTACAGCTGACAGTTTCCTGACAGCCGGAGTGTAAGCGGAGATAACTAGTAGGTTAGTACACACACACATATATATATTATATACGAATATTATATACGCCACTTGGTATTTTCTGCTTAAAAAAGGGGATGGGGGCAGCTTTCCGTTTGTGGTCTCTGGTTTCAGTTAAAGAGCAGCCACTATGAGCAGTCACTAATTTTAACGGCAGATCTGCAGAGGTATACAGGGGGTGCCGATACCCAGCTGCAGTCAGTGTAAAATAATAAATAGGCAAATTTATGTCCTCATCTCCCAAATTTCTTTCCTTTCTTTATTAGGGAGCAAAGTATTGTTACATTAAATATTCAAACTACACAAAATCTCAAGGGCTTTCCTTTCCCACAATGTGTTACCAGTATTCATGCATATGAAGAACAGTAACCCATATACAAACGGCACCTTTTTTAATGAGCAATATATGTCAACATGACACCTTCTTATGAAATGCAGCTTTTTAGGTTCTGCCTTTGTGGATGTAATAATTGAGATGTTTCTAATATATGCAGTTACATTACCTGCTCATTGTTTGCGATTTCGTTCCTCTCCTAACTTTATACTCTTTATAATGCTTCTAGCATTTGCCTCAACTCATGCTCAGTTTTATTTAATTAGAAATATAATTTTCTGCTACATTAATTATAAATTTGAGTGAGAAGTTGGCACAGAATTTCTTCAAGCATTCTTTTTAGAAGAGGAACGAAAATCACAGGGAGTGGGGAAGAAACTATAAAATCAGATGCAGGTGTAAAAATATCGATACCTTAAAACCTAAACAATTTAATAAATACATGAGAGAAAAAAATGATTATTTGTAATTATTTAATTAAAGTATCTTCTTATTTTAGTGCAATATTATCAAAACAACTGGGTTAATGCCAGAAGGATGTCATGGCGATTTGTCTCAGAATCTGAGATATTTTGAAAGCGTACCTCTAGAACCAGCTCTAAATATGCTGAAATCTGAGTTTTGAAAACTATATTATTTTAAAATCATCATTTTAATGTTTATATTTTTCTTGAAATATTTTTTTCCCAAAGCTGTAATGTTTTTGTGAACGTGTCGACGATATATAGATACCAGCAATGCATATGCATGCAGAATGCAATGTATATACTGTGTGTGCTTCTTCAAAGTACCCTGATGCTTTGATTTGTAACTGTTTAAGGTTTTACTTAAAATTCTGAACACTGCACAGAGCATAGCCATTTCAATGGAATACTTCAAATAGTAAGTCCTAAAGGTGACACAACAAAGGAAATACCTTAGATACTGCGGCTTTTATTTATAAAGGAAATGCTCACATAGTCCAATGAAGGAAAACTTTACCTGTTTCCATTTCTATAGGAAGAGCAGTTCTATTAAACCTTCGCTTTGTTGCATGAATTTGCAAGCACATCATATGATTTGTATGAGCAGAATGAAATATTTGCATGCCATCTAATGGATTGACGTACATCCTTTTTCCTAATTTCTAAGCATTTTGCTTATTGCAAGCATTAAAAAAAAAATCTTCTTACTCACTGTGCAGCACTCATCTTACAGAAATTCTAAATACAAGACAAGAAATTATTGTGCTGTATAGTGGAGAAAATTACTCTTTTCCTTATTATTCTCTCCTGTGGAACTATTTTGCTGTTTTTATTTTACACATGCTTACACGCATGCACATGCACGTACATCTAGTTTAGCTCTGCAAGCCATTTTCCAGAAAGCAGGTGTTTGGTAGTCTGAGTACCATATATCTGAATGTCATTCTTGGGCAAATGCTTATGTCAGTGAGTAGCTGCTATAAATACATTTATATTTTTAATAGTAGCTATCATTCAGGGCTCTTAAGGGTCTTTTGCACACCAAGTTTCCTGTTGTCCTTTCAATGTAAAGTAAAGATGGGGAAATTGAGGTGCAAAGAGGGGATATTTGCACAAGGCCACTTAGCAGGGTAGAGCAGGGACCAGAGATGGAGACTTCTCTTCCCTGCTCTAAACATTGACTCACACTCCCTACCGACTTTCATCATGAAGGTCTTAATGTTAAAAAAAAAAAAAAAAAAAGAAGAAAAAATCATACCTTGGCTTTCCTAGTAGCCCCTTTGATAACCACTGGGTAGAGCACACCTCCTCAGCTTGACGGAACCAGGCTGGCACGGGGCGCCAGGGCTCTGCGGAGGCACAGCAATACACCTGCTTGGGAAACATTGCCAGTTTGGGACTCACAATGCCACGTATCATCTTCTGTCTGTTATACGTATGTTCTTTTACAGCTCTCACCATAGCTCTCATTCTCTGCCAAAATCTCCAAGGTGATTCCCACGAGCGGCAGGGTTTCTGGGCTGTGGGGATCACCACCTCGGAAAAAGCAATTCTTCCCGCACGTTTGTTGTATTTCTGGATACATATCTCCTAGCAAAACAAGACGTGGAAACACGATGAGAACCTTGTGGCTGTGCTTCCTACCTAAGCACGTCTTTGCCTACAGCATCATGGCATGAAAGAGCCTGCTAATGATTCTTAAATGTTCATTACTGTAGATCTTCTCCCAGAATATACTTCTCACCTTGAATGACCCATGTGTTGAATTTTAACTAAGGGAACCCATGATAGTAAGTCTGTCATGATGCTTGCTTTTTTTTTCCTCTCCAACTCTTAAAAGCCTTTTATTATAGGACTGCTTAAGGCATTCTTCAATTAGCATGTGCTGTATTGTGGCTGGAACAGCTGTTTACCATTTAATAAAGCATGGCATAATTTATTTTCAGAGTCTAGCAACCGTCTTTGCTATTACACCAGGGGAGAAACACAGTAACTACATTGTTCACAACGCTGATGAAAGAACTATAGACTTTATTATATGACCTCATAGAACTATTAACTTACCCCCCACTTCTATTTCAATATGTATTTACCTGACAGTCTGTGCATTGATTTCTTACCCAGAGGTTCTACATTCTCAGTCACCTCTGGGGCAAAATGAAAAATGTCTATGTTTTATGTCTCTCACATTAGGCAGCTAATTATGTATTTGTACCTTAATTTCCTTCGCCTCCCCCATCTCCAGGGGCAAACTCCGTATGCACCACTTAGAGCCTTTCTCCTTAGTCATTGGAGAAACAATAGAGTTGTTGGGAAATGGTAGGAGCTTGGCCACTGCTCATCGGGGGGCTTTCTGTTCATTTAGGTCCTTTTCTTCCTAGATCCCTCCTCCACTGTTTAGCTCTTTGCGGGGCAGATGAATCTCAAATGCACCTTAGAAGCATCTTGGTTGGGTTCTGCTTCCTCTGCAGCCATGTGGAGCTCTACGCAGCTGGAGGGCAAGTGGCAAAACTCGCCACATCCGTGCTGCAGATGAGACTGGATCCCTCGCAGGAGGGACCACAGGTCATCTGCACCACCCAATGTCGGTTGCGTGGCGTTTCCACAAGGACGGATGGCTGCTGGGTGGAGCAGCATCCGTGTGACAGGCGAGCATGGCTATTCCGTAGGCACCATAGTGAAGGTCATCCCTGAGGGTCCCTCACCTCCGGCCCGTTCCCAGCAATCTTATTGAGTTATCGCTGAACCATCTTTGAGGTTATTCCATCAGGTAAGAAGAAGGGAGGGCAGGTGGCAAACGGAGCTCGGCAGCGCTTTTGTTGCAAGCGAAAGGCGCAGGTACAGCCTTGAGTGATATCCATATCACGCAGTACATGGCACAAAGCCCTAAAGTAGCTTGCAGATCCAGAAACAGCGTAGACGCACCTAAGTGGCAATGCAAACAGCCAGCTAGCTGGGACATGAACCTAATTAGCCCCGGTGGAATGCTACACAGACACAGTTGCAGCACTTTGACGACCCCGAGCTGCACCACTGTGCTGTGCCAGTCAGACCTACCCCCAGGCTGGGAACCAGCCTGGGATACTGCATTCTTACTCTTATTTGAGTTGGAGCATTAAATTTGTTTTTAAGTTGCTTGAGTTTGACAATGAAAATATGTCAGCTGTGTATCTGCAAATTTTTAGATTCAGCCTGTGCATGTAGATGGATTTATATGTATGATTTAAAGTAAAGCATGTGTAGAAAGATGACGTTTATATGGTTGCTTTGTAGAAATGGATGTAATATTGATGTTGACTTTACTGGTAGAAGTTTAAGGATGTCACGATGCATGAGTGGTGGTGCAAAGCAGAGCCCTGAGTGCATTGGGAGGTCATTTTTAACTTGAATTTATTTCCACAGTATCAGACATAGATCATTGTGCACTGTGCACAATCATCCTTGCTTTTCATCTGAGTCAATCAGAGTCGTTAAAGAAAATTTAAAATGAAACAAAATTGTAACTTGATTAAAAGCCGATAGTAAATTAGGCCAGAATACTCCTTAAAATTGCATTTTAGTTTTAAACTGAAAGTTTGATGATCTGACTGCATGACTGAAGGGACAGGGTAGCAGACTGTGACATAAACGATGTAGCTATATTTGCTCCTAAGATGAACAAGGGCTTTTTAAAGTTGTGTGATTTAGGCTTCAGAGTTAACACTCCATTGACCAAACAACAAAATTCCCACCTCCCAGAGCTTTTTCAAACTATAGATCTAGAAAAGTGGTATTACATCAATAAAGTCTGGTCATGCTTCAATTTTTTTGAGCCAAAATTAAGGCTGGTAATACTGACTTGAAATGAAAGCTTAGATTGTTTCACAGAACACAAATAACCTAATTAGGGAAGGATATAGAAGTAAATCTATATTTTGTTTTGAATGTCTGGTTTGGAGGTGTTTGAAAATGGAATTCATCCATGTTAACTTTACATAAAGAATTCTTTCATGCAGTCTGCAGAGAAAAAAAAGGCTCAGTTTCATGAAATTCAGCAGGCGCGGGACAGAGTTTGGCAAATAAATTGCTCCACGCAGATGGAGCAAACTGGAAGTCTGAGCTGAGGGGAGCAGCTCAGCTACATTAAATTACGATCCACAGAGATGAGGGCAGTACATGAACCCTGGGTGCAAAAACACAAAAAACCCCCACCCTGTATTAACTATTGGACTGCAGCTTACATACAGTTATTTTCTTCTACCACAGTTGAATACAGTAGAATGGTGTGAGAAATAGCAGCTTCACCTGAGAGAGGTTTGCACCTCCTGTCTTCAGCGTGCGGATCATGCTGCAGATACACAAGTGCTAAACGCCACACACAGCCCAACCGAGGCCAGATGGGATTACTCACATACCCAGGTTAGCTAAACACCAAAGCAAAACACACTCAGACAAGGAGCGTGCGACTGCACCACGAGGCTACATGTAGCCGTGCTCCGCCGTCGCATTTCCATCTGCCCGCGATCTAGCTACTGACTTAAATTTTTAGTAGCAAAAGCCCTAGAGATGTACCGCAGCTCGCCCTCAGCAAAGTGGAGCTGCATTTCCAGGTGGCACACGCTGGGTATCCTTACAGTGTTAGGAATAGCAGCATACTTCCAACGTCAAGTTAATTCTTCAGTGTCTGAGTTTGCTTTTAAAATAAAACGAAGGGTACTGAGGTGAAAAGGTTCCTCTGCTCTGGTTTGGCAAAACTAACTCTCTTTTCACAGCATTACCAAACAAGGCAAACACTGAATCAGTCTTTGATTTTAGTAGATGTTTAAGCATGCTTCAGCAATTGTGTTTGAATGCCTTCCTTAACATGCTTAAACTAACAAACAGGACTGTTTTGTTTGACGTTTTTCTTCATCTTTTTTTGCAGTATCTAAAATTGGGGACAAGATTTTAAGCTAAATTGGATAGGTGTCTAAACCGTGTTATCTAACTGCTCCCATGTTCTGACACTTGTGATTTTATATTTTCTAAAATAATTCAGCTCCCAGAGAGCTGAGCTCTCGTGGAAATCTGGCCATCTCACCTGCAGCTGGGAAGTGCTGGAACTCTAGCTGAAAGCTCAGTGCTTTGACCTGTTGAACATCCTGCCTGGCGACTTTATAACATTACCCTCTTCTGTCGCCCCAGTTTTGTCAAGAGAAGATTTTAAAAGAGAAGGACATAGAGAAGGACACATAAGCAGCAATAAGGATACAGGAGAGAATCCAGAACGTTTTTAAAAGTGGCCATTTTCTCCTGCGTTCTGTTTGGTCCCCACCTTTTTCCTTTCTTTTTAAGGAGTCTCCGTGTTACTGTCCCCTGCTGGTTACTGAACCAGAGTTAATTCAAGCAGAGTCACCAGAAATCTTTTAGTGGATGCAGGTGAGTGCAGTCAGGAGGAGGTCTGTGGATGAGCAGGATGAATGGGAACTCTCTGCTCTTGTTTCTCCTGCACTTGTGTGGTTTAACTTCAGTAGGCAAAGTGAGGCAGCCTCTCCTCTCCCCTTGACTCAGAGCACGTTTCATTTTCAGTGTGCATGTAGAAAGCTGCTCCGGGAAACGGAGGATGGGTGGGAGAGAAATAAGTTTTCCAGGCATTCATAAAAATGCATGTGGGACAAATTTACCCACTTCCTTTTCTCTACAATTTGACAGGGAGGATTTCCAAAAATATCTTGTGAGAAGTAAGAGAATATAGTTTATTTAAAGCCAGTAGTACCTGTGTCCCTAAGTCACTTAGAAATGTCTAAGAAACAGCCATCTAATAATCTAAATAATACTCAGCATGTAAAAATTACATGTTCTCTAAAACTATGCTTTTCAATGTGCTTTGTAATCTAGACCCTTAGATAATTTTTTCTCTCTCTCATTAACTTTTAGATTCTTTTATGTGGTTTTATGCTTCTCCAAATAGCATCTTATGCTGTCTAAAGTATTTGCTAAGGGCCACATTCTGCCTTTCAGTGCATACAGCTTGAATTGAAATCCTGAATAATATACAAACCTACAAGGAAAAAAAAAAGCTGATTGTCTATTTCAGTAAATGTCTGATTACATTTAAAACAGTGTGTGTATATTACTTTGATCCCTCATGCACTGTGAAGAACAGAGGTTTGAAAGTAGCATTTCAATTCTTTATAGAAAGAGTATCTAGCAGGGATATTACAATGTGAAGATTAGGTCTCACCTCCTTGTAACGAATAAATTGAGACCAAAATTAAGTGAGTTGCCAGGGTCACTCACTCAGTTAGTGGCGAAGGTAGGTTTAGAACTCAGTTCCCATATATATCTTTTCCCTAATGAACCTAGTTAACCCAGTCGTGAGAATGAGGAGAAAAAATAATTTGAAACCATGTGAAACTGTCCGTAATTACTGTGCCACAGGAGAAATTCCATTTAATGTCTGCATTGTCATTCCTGAATCTCAAGATGTTTTTTCTCCTTCATTTTCCATTGTGCAAACAGACATTTGTACTCCTACTGTCAACCCAGACATCTTATCCAAATTGTGCAGCGTTTTAATATAAAGCTAAAGTAGGCAAAAGAGCGCTGTTGGTAACAAATCGATGTATCTTACAGAGGATGGTTGTCAAACAAGAACAGCAAAAAGGAGGAAGCTTGTGGAGGCAGCTGTAACCAACATTAGATCTTAAATCTCATGGAAGTCCCATGTAATTTGACAGGGAATTATGGCCCAAATCAGCTTCATCTCGGCACATGTGTCAGTTCTGCCTAATGGTGTAGTTGTGTGATGGGGCATTTCTATAGTAATGATGAGAACTAGGTCCCCGCTCCTTAGGGCCTCACCCAAAATCTGTAGGAGTGGATGGAAATTGGTGTCAAAGTAGTTAAATTTGGTCCCTCTAGAAAGCACATACCTCATAAGTGTAACATAGTTTAGTCAAATTCTCGGCTCTTTTGTGTATCAGTCTAATCTTCCTTTCCTGTATTTCTCTTGTCTTTCCCCTTCCCAACTTTTTCCCTTTTCTCATCTCTCAGTACTTAACCTTCAGGATTCTGTTTAGTAAACCTACCAAAGTAGAATCAATAGCCTGGTGCTTAATCACACTTTTTGCTGCGCAAAATGTCAGGTTTGGGTTTGTTTGTAGAAGGGCTTCTGCATGTCTTTCATTTTTCAGCTCTGTGCAGGATCTTATGTACCAGTCAAATGCATTAAGAATGAAAGCTTTTGCTGTGGCTGATTGTTCTAATCTCTGTTGTGGTTTATATGGCATAAATATAAAATTTCTTATGTTGGTTCAGAATATCCAGAGAGAAGGGCTCTGTCCTGGCACTTCTAAATTTTCTCATCCTTTCTCCCTAGGTGAAATCAGTAAGAATCAGTTTTCTAACCTGCTAAGGTAGCTAGGACATAGTCTAACTACCTGTAAGTAGATGTGGGTGGGTTTAAGCACTGTCTTACCACAGAGAAAATGGTAAATAAAGCACAGAATGGTACCAGGTAGTTGCGAGTACTAGTAGAAATGAAATCCTTGCTGCTTTTTTGTCAAAATAGGCAAAGCAGGAGACTATAGCTCAGTGCATCAGCTCCAGCTAAGAGCCTGCCAAGGCTCTCTTCCCTCCAGTGGTAAAATTCATATGTTTTAGAAACTTGCTTGTGTAACAGGTTTGAAGAGGGGAGGAAAACAAAATGTCATATGGAGAGTCAAGTGCACATACTCGTGTGCAAAAGAGTACATGAAAGTGGCTCCTGACTGACCTCTTGATCCTTGGACAAAACTGAGGAGAAAGTCTAACAAATGCATCGTTTTGCAGTAAATTAGATCAGATTTCCGCATCTCCGCACTCAGTCTGTGAGCTGACAGTTCAGTAAAATGTTCCCTTGTAAGGTTCGCCCTCTTAGGAAAAGGGGCAATAATTCATCATTAGAATTTCAGAGTCCAGGTGTAGATGAAAACTGATGGAGCCTCCAGCGAGGCAGGGAAAGTGCACAGAAGAAGAAAATTTTATCTGAAGCCTAATTCCCTGGTTACAGCAGAGAATAATTAAGATAATATTGCTTCAAGAGTTCTTTAATGATTAAAAATCACATATGCAGAATCCATAAATTGGAGGGCAACAAATTGGAAGGATACAGCATCGGAGATCTGTTTTGTGCATGTTGTAGTAGGAAGCACACCAGTGGCACAACAGCAGCCTGGGCAGCCACAGGAGACCAGGCCCATTCCAAGGACTTTGTTTAGATGCAACAAATCATTTGTCTGTTATTAACCCAGAGCTTGTAATTATGCAGATTGCCATAGATTTTCCTGGGCCTGGAAGTGAGATTGAGGGTTGTTCACACTATAGCAGGCAGCTCAGGGCTGGCCATGCATTACTGAACTTGCCACATTTATCATGTTGACTGATGGCAGCAGAAGCAGGTCTCAGGTCCCAGTGGTTAATGTAGTGGGTAATTAACTGTCATTTGCCTAGTAATAGGCTGATGATCAATGGTTTGTGTGGAAACAAATTCTAATCAGGTAGCTGATAAATGCTCAGGGAGCGAGAGCAATTGAAATTGGGGGAAACTATGTCCAGAATTTCAAAATGGCATTGTGGGGTTTTTATTATTATTATTAATGGGAGAAGACTATGTTCTTCATATAAACAGCTTTATCCAAAATTAGCAATAGCTAATATAAATCTTACATGTTTGTTTTGTGTGTGGTGGGGAAGAACTAAGAGCAAGGAGGGCCTCCTTCCCTTCACATAATTGAAAAATTTTAATGTATCTGGTGCTTAGCTGAAGCAGCTTCTGTGGGGGTCTCTCATTCCAGGAATGTAGAAATCTACACATAGTGGACTCTGGTGCAGTAAATCTCCATCCTCCACAGTGCTGAATGACAATTCCAAATTCTTTCACTGCTCTGCAACATGCAAACTGCAATGCAAGCCGTAATGGATTTCCACTTTCTCACTCACACAGACGCACCCCTGCAAAGAGGAGGTGGCTGTGGAAGGTGACACAGCTTGCACCTAGCACCCTCTCCAGGCAGGGGTTTGAGCTGCCTCTCAGGTGTTCAGCTGTTGCACCTAAACTACCGGAGCATTGAGGTGCTGTCTGATCCCTCCACACCGAGTTTGAAGGCAGTGGGACCGTTCTCGTGCTTCTGTTTAAATGTCGCTGTTGTAGAGCCTTAAAGCCTGACTTCCCTTTTAATGTAACCATATAGAATAACATGTACTTACAGTCCTTACTCGGTACCTTTTGCAGGCTTGGTCTGATTTTCTTGTACAACTAAACTGCCATCATCTTTTACGCAGATGTGAAGGAAAACAGAGCTGGCAATTTGGTCTGTGGGCTTAGTCTTTTCTAATGCAAAGCTGGACAACAAACTGTGGAAGGCAGCGGAGTCTTGTGGCCTTTCTTATAGATGAGGAATGAAAGTCTGAGTGGGATTTAGATAACCTTGGGGAAACCCATGCATGATGGAGATAGAACTGGAACAAGATGTTTTACAAAGGGAATATTTGTAATCTGTTTAAATAATCTGTAATTTCAGTAATTGGATTTAACAGAACTAGAAGTTGACTTGAGTCATTCTAAAAAGAGCTGATGAGGATGGCCTTGTCCCAGCACTTCTCCCAGTGACCACAGTAACCAGCATCTCAGACAGGGTAAAAAGGGACGCGACTTTAAAAATAAACATGCACTTATTATGTAGGCAGCACACCTTAAGTAGAAGCAGAAGGTAAAAGGATTTGGAAATAAGTAGGCTTGTTGGTAACCCATGAAATTCAGTAAAATGGAGGGATGTGATTAAAAAACTGCGTTCATTTTTATGTTACCAAACTGAATTTTCTACAGAGCACCTTTGAATTCATTAGTTTAGAACTGCTTTTAATTTGGTGTTTCCCTTGAGAGCCATTATATTTTTCTGCTGTCAGCCTGATGTTGAGGAAAAAAAGAAAACTGGCAGATGTAGCGTTTTCATCTAGTGTGCTTCATAGTTAAAACCAGCATTAACTGCTATGCACAAGCAGAGCATTACTTTTAATAATCCATCACAACTATTAAGTAGTTTAAATAAACTTAGTTTCAAAGATTGCTGCCATGTAGAGTTAACGTATTTTTTCTTGTTCATTATAATCCTTCTGTGTCACAAAAGGATGCATGTATGTGTTTGGGTTTTTTTGTAATACACCCACTTTAAAAGTATTAAAAAACCTTGAACAAAGAGAATTTTTAAAAAAAAAAAGTTTATATAGATGTCTGGAAAAACAGCATTTCATATTGTTCTTACAGTATTTTATACTTCTACTCCTGATGTGACTATATATAGTTTACAGCCTCATTTACTTTAATGTGCTACCTGAATAACATAATCATAGCAATAACTACGGTATAGGGTTGTAAGGTGCATGAACCGCTAATGCTTTCTGACGATTTAAATGACTTGTTCATAAAGTGTTCTTTTAATAATAGTGGTAAAGCTTTTAGCACTAGATGTCAAAAATGCGAAGAATATTGGCTTTTTCAAGTGTTATTTCTTTTCTAGCTAAAGTGTGTTTTAATAATAAATAGCACCGAAAGCCAAGGTTATGTGGCTCTTGTCTGTACAGCAGGATCCAAGCAGAAGACTCTTCCCACCTATGCAAACAGTTTGACCTCTGTCTGCACAGTTATGTAACATCCCTAATGTGTTTACTATTTCTTTGTTTAGTTTAACAAGATGTTTCTTTTATCACAAAAGGTCAGTACAACCTGAAGGAAAAAATAACATCACAATAGGTGTGATATTAGTCTGTCACTGCTTCATAAAGCTCTCAAAAAGGACTGTGCCTTTGTATTGTAAATTGGGCAGACTTGTAGCACCAAAGACCAGTCTTTCCAAAGGGAGGTGTACTGGGAAGTCAATCAAAGGCCAGGCAACTGCTAGGGGAAAAAAAAAAAAAAAAAAAAGTGTGGTTTTCTTTTCAGTTAAGCATCTTCAGGAATATATTTCTTTCTGTATCTCTAGGTTATTTGGCGTTACAGGAAACTGTGCTGCCTGCAGTAAGCTCATACCTGCTTTTGAGATGGTGATGAGAGCAAAGGACAATGTTTATCACCTGGACTGTTTTGCATGTCAACTTTGTAATCAGAGGTAAGAGACTTTTTTGGGTCTGTTCCATCAGCTAAGTGCTAATTCGGCACAGGTGCAGGCATACATTCAAGTGAAGAGGAAACATCTACCTGTAGTGGAAACCCAAGATTGAGAGTAAGACCTGGATATTTTTCCTGGGACTGATACAGAACATCTTTCATGACCTTGGTCAGAAAACATTTTGTGCTTCAAATCCTGCATCAATAAAAAAGAATAATGTTACTTCCTCTCCTTCCAAAGGCTGTCTGTCAAGTTTAATTAATTAATATTTATAAAGGACTTTGAGATCCTTTTCTGCAGAAGAACATAGCAGTACCGTTTGTCATTATTACATTAATTTCACTTTAATTCTTCATTTTTATTACATGTATTTCTTTTAAAGTATATGTTGTTTCTTCCTGTTGCCAGAACCGTAATCATTTAAATTTAAAAGATGTTGTTCCCACCATTTTCTCTGTAGCAGCATTGGACTTAATTATGCCATATTTTTATTTCCGTATCCTAACTGTAGGTTATAAAAATCCCAGGGATCCAAACCTGACACTTTGTTCTGAAGCATCACCCATATGGTACAGTTGCAGAACGAATGTCAAAAATGGTAAGATTGTAGCAACTGAATTTTTCAGAGGTGAATACAGCCAAACTTATAGCAACTACATTCAGAGCAGCAGCCAAATCCTGTCAGATTTCACCAAGACCTCCACTTCTGACTCCACAAGGGCTGCTAGCAGCTTTGCCATGACTTCTGTGAGGTCTAGGGAATGAAGGAACCAATTATGTCCGCTCCTTAATATACCTATTATTTTCAGTTATTACATGATCCTATTTAGAGTTTTATGGCATTCATATTTTTTTTTCATTTTCAGGTGGGAAGAAACACAAGATGTGCATTTCTTGGGAAGTAACAAAAAATTAGGAAGATAATAGTCTAACATGATGAAGTTAGATACAGCTCTAAATAAGCTTTGCTAACTCACCTTGTCCTACAGTGTATTATTTTGTAACACTGTAGTCATTTAAAAATCAAACATCCCTAAAGAACCATAAAATGTACAGCCGCTAATAAGTGTAGCACACTACAATTACGCTCTTTAAAAAAAGCCAAATTGACCTTTTTCATCATGTTGCATGGGAAATTAAAATACCAGGCAAGTAATAACCACTGCTTAAACTATATAATAATGCAAAGTAATTATAGGTTCTAATGCTATTTAAAGTCCTATATCAATTTTGTCTTGCCACAGAACGAAGAGGCTGTATTCTGAGTAAGGCAGGCAGAGCCTCCTGTATAGTACCCACTTAAGTAAGACACAGGCACACTTCTAGGTTTCGTTTCTTAAACCCTTCACATCCCTGTTTTTTTCAAACCACAGTTCTAGTATCATTATTAAAATGCCTAATATATTTCTGTTGTTCGCTTCATTTATTACATGCCATAATGGGGCTGCATATCTTTAGTGTTGGTTATGCACAATTAGCACTTAGTTATTGTCTTGTCACTTCAGCCCATACAAGACAAACTTCTTTAATGTAAGAAGTCAGCTAATCTTTATCAGTCAAGCAAAGCAGACAATGTTTGTTACCCTGAGTGCAGAAGATTTTCATCATAGCACACTTGGATCTGAGGAAGTGAACTTTCTTTTTTTCCCCTCCCCCCAACCCCCCCCCCAAAAAAAAAAAAAAAGCGAAGCTGTTGTGATTATTTTTAATATTGCTCTTTTACCATTACAAGTGTGGACTAATATACAATTTCACTTTGCAGATAATATGCATCATAGTGTGCCCCAGGGCCACTGATCCCCCTGGAAAAGTGCTGTTAGGTGCTTCTGAAACAGAGCTTTCCTGGGATTTTTAATAATTCTTAGCGTTGTCATTCCTGAGCCTTCAATCTAGTATTTTATTTGATTTTTACTTTGCATGTAGTTTGGGCAAAGGGTTGCTGAAATAGTCTTACAGGAGTCTTAGGCTGGGAACAGAAGAATTGTTTTACCTGATGTACAGTTTAATTCATCTAGTCAAAACAGGGAGCAGTTCTAGAAGTTTCAAAGAATTTCAGGAATTCTCAAAAGTAGTCCTAATCCTGATAACATTGCAATAGCTCTCATGGAGCCTAATAAAACAGACTTCCTGTAGGGTATAGTTCTTCCTCACAATTTGGGGCTAGTGGCACTCTGAAGAATTAATTTTGTTGATTTTAAATAATAAATCCTATTTTGCAGATGCTCCAACATAGCTCTTCTGTGGTTCCTATGGCAAAGTATCCCATGGACTACATTCTCTCATTAATAAATAGCTTTAAATATTTTGTTTTTCATTACTTGTATAAAAATAAAAATCAGAAGTGCTAGACAGCTGACCCATCACCAGTTTTGGAGGGGTTTTTATATCTGCTATGAAACCTCCTTTACTTTTAAGCTGGATAATCTTGTCAGTCATCATGCCATTAATAATTTCTGTTGCCCTTCTCAGGATCCTTTTTTTTTTCCTCTAGTTAAGCTATTCAAAATCAAACAGCAGGTTCTGAGTGAGGATATGTTTATGAGATAGCAGTTTAATTTTCTTTCTTTATTTCATGCTGCTCCTTTGTATGCAAAATAAAGTTATTGAGGTTTTTTCAGATCTGCTCTTTTCTTTCACTCCAGCCACTATCCCTAATGTGGAATTTATTTCTCAAAGGGAATATTTTTATTTATAAATACATCAGTGATATCCAAAAATCACCAACAGAGGTAGCAAGGCTCACCAACTATTACAAGACCTGTATTTTAACCTTATTCCCCACCTTCACATTTTTTTCCCAATTCAATTTTAAATCTTTTGGGTCATTCTTTATACCAATAATAATACAGCATGCCTGAAGTACTACCACTGAGTATATAATGCTCTCTGTTCGGTTCCTTATTTCAGATTTTTAGTTATTATCTACCATTTAGGTTTTTTCCCAACAGAATATATGCAATGTTCATGAGTAGGCTAAGTTGTTTCTTCAGTTTGCATTACTTTGTTTTTTCCAACAGTGAATTTCTTCTGATGTTCTATGCCTGGTTGCTCCTTCCAGTCCTTTCTGCCTTCCAAGCTAGCTAATAATTATATTAACTCACATCACACCGATCCTTGGGGCACCCTATTCTTTGGGCTTGCTACTGCACAACCTTCATATTCCTACCCTTTAAATAGTTGATCCTGGCCCAGTGAGAGAGAGGCCTGCCTGGTTTTGCCCAGTGTTTTTTGTGAAAGATTCGGTGATTTTTCTGCTTTTACGTACAACTTCACAGTTTGCTTTATTATTTTTGAGTATCTACAACTCACCATTCAGCTCAGGTCTCAGTGTGGATGGTAGATAGACCTCCTTGATTTCAGAGGACTTTTGTTTAGGCCATAAACTTCATCTCTGAACTAACTCATAATGTGCCTGTCCCCTTTTATTGGCCTCCTGAAGGCTACATTTTCAGAGTGAGAAGAAAAACGCCTTGTCTCACATACTGTATTCTAGGAAAACAGACTGTAGACAGGAGTGTAGACATAGACAGAACTGAAAGAGATCTCCTGAGCCACGCAGCCTAGTCCCCTGGTGTCAAATAGGCACTGTCTCATATTTTCCCTTTCATAAAGCTATTCAGCTCTAGGATCTAATTGTTCTGTCCAGCCAGTTTCTGACATATTTTCCCCATTTTTTCTTGATACTGATGCTTAAAGCTGTAGGGATTTTGTGAATATTAAGCTCTGCTCCTAGCCTAAAGGTTTTAGCATCCCCTTATCTTTCATGCCTATGTCCAGCTTACTCCTAATTTGAAGTTTTTCCACCTCCTGAATACCTGCAGAGTTTATCGACTGTCATCTTAATGGTGTGAGTGCTCCCCTTTTTTCTCTGTAAACACATTAAACTTCTCCTCAGAGGCACTTCACCTCACATTGGCAGTGGCCTCAATATAGTTAATTTCTGCAGAAAATTTGAAGGGGGAAAAAAAAAAAAAAAGGAAACCACTGGAAGAATAAACTTGTAAACAGACACTGCCTTTCACACTTTGTCAGGTTGCATGTGTGTGACTAGCAAAATGAAGTGGAAAATCTTGCGAGTGGGCTCAGCTGTATCTTTGCTTGACACTTTTGACTACAGTGATGATGTCAGTCTGCCTTCGGCTTTCCCACTTTACGGAGTTTCCATGTCCTTCCTTTCACTCTCTGTCGGCTGCTTTAGCAGCTTGTTCCATACTTCTGTGATATTTTCTCTCTGCTGTTTGAAGTCAACTCAGGGTATGGTTTAAAACCCCCATCTGCTACCACTGAGGGGTGTTTAATTTAACTGTTCTATCTTTCTGTCCGAAAAAGCCTTTATTTTAAAGGGAACTGGACTGAAAATGGTTACACACTCATTCAAACTGCCGTCCTGACGTAGCTGTAAACACTTACCTCCAGTATAAACTGTAAAATGCCCACACAATGCTGCCTTTGTTCTCTGGCAAGCAGGGGGGAGGGAATGCAATGCCAAGGTCCTCCTTATTTTGAACACCAACATTAGATTTTTTGCATGAGTGGTCATTTTATAAATTCTGAAGACCTGAATACTGCTTATTTTCATTGAGTGTCTCTAAATTTAGAATAAAAATTAATACATTTTCCATACCTGCTTTTAAGAAAATAGTAAATGAAAAGCACACCAAGTTGAGGTTTGTCATAATAAATTGAACTAGGATTCTGTGTGTATATATACTGCATCATACTGATAAAAATGTACAAACCCAGGCACAGTTCCCACTTTCCAGCCTTTGACAATAAATGGACATTTTTGACAGAACCCTAGAATTAGTAAACCATAGGTGTGGACTGATGAACTGTGATATAAAAGAGTGGCTTTGTTCTCTTAGTCATGCATACAGATTAACGTTAATTTGAGTTATACTGGAAACTCAAAGGAGCTTTAAAAAAAAGAGGAAAGAGGGAAAAGCAGCGGACAAGTTACATCACTGCACAAAGAAGAGGGGAAGGGTGTGGGTGTGGTAAGTCTGAGCTTTCTTTATCCTAGAGGAAATCAATTAAATGCTTCCAGATTTTGTTTCTTTCTGCAAGAACAAAGATCTGACATTACCAGAGGAGGCACTTCACACACAGCCATCTTTGTTCACAGCAATATTTCTCTCACTTTCTTAAGTAGTCTTCGGTACCTTGACACACGTCCCGTACATCAGAAAAGATGACAGACAGCAGAGAGATCTTCTTAAATACCTGTTCTGAACAATTAAATAGATATCTCTCAAAATGGAAGTTTTATACTTCTTGTGATTAGCCTAGGCACACCTACCCCTTACAAACAAGGTGATAACAGAGGTCATTTTGTAATATAAATGGCCTTCCTTTTGCCATTGTAAAATATGACAGGAGTTCTAGGATGTAGGTTAATTATAATGGTCATTCTACTAATGTCACAGTCGTGTCAAAAGTAGTATTATCAATTTATGGTGGTAAGTCCAATCTGGCATGTTAATGCAGCCTATTGTATACTTTTTCCCGTTCATCTTTCATGCCTATTAAATAAATTGGGTGAGGCTTTTAGGGAAGGCTGAAGACTACCATCTGCCTGCTAGAAGACTAATAGTCTTGCCTCATTATATACTCCTAACCCAGTGGCATCTCAATATGCTCCTTGACTCCATTTGATATACGTGCCCAAACTGTGCCCTGATTTACATCCTATGCCAATTCCATAAAAAAAAACCCAAACCAAAACAAAACAAAACACTTGCTGGAGGTGGAATGCTAGGCTTAGATTTACCCTTCCATTTTAAAGCTGAGCCAGGTTTAAATCCTGGAGTGTGCAAAACCAATCTGAAGTCATTTCAAGATTTAGCTCTTTGACTTTAGAGGAGGCTAAATCTGCTTTTGAGAGTCAAATAAGGTTGAAAGTGTGGATGTACAGAATTTGTCATACTTCATTCATCTATTTGCTTTGTCTCATTGTACTTGGGAGATAGAATGTCTCTTTGTCACCTAATGAGAGCATAATTCACACGTTTAATACCCAGGGGCACACACAAACCTCACCGTCAGTCTTTGCCAATGTGTTTTGGTCGCTGAGCTTGCACAATATGAAAACAGTTGCAGAATTTGGGCCGTAACTATCACAAGTAACAGGTTTCCCCCAAAGCAGAGAGGGCCACCCCCAGCATGCAAGCACAGCCCCAGACAAACCCAGAGGGTGTCTTACCATGCAGACAGACCCTCACCCCAGAGGTTATTACATGGCCAAATGTGTCTAGACAGGCCACTGGCAGCCCCTCCACAAGACAGCTGTACACTTGGAAGGTAAATGATTTGTGGAACTGTGTACGTTTAAAGCCACTCATGCATAAAGCTGTCAAATGCCATGTAGACATAGGTAGTGTATTCCTGGCTCGACATATTAACATAGCAAAAGCAAAAGGCATTGACACTTTTTATTGGGAAAGGCATCCTGACTCCCTCGTGTAGCTGGTATAGTTTAATTCAAACCGTGGCACTTCTCTGAGGGCTGAGAAACAAAATCCTTCAGCCAGGATTTTGATGCAAGCAATGCTGGAAGAAGCTACATGTGAAAGTATTGCTGTGCAAGTGAATTGCACTTCAGGAGCGTATTTTTCATTTACTAAATATTTTAAACAAATTAGCCTGCTAAGCTCTGCATTATGTTGGAACACAAAGGAATACGTAGCTGAATAACGTTCACAGTCTGGAGTTAGTGCTTCCTGCTGGGCAAGCAGAGGTTCTTGTGTCTCCCACTGGTGCCCGTCCCGTGGGGAGAGCAGGCCTGCTGAGCCATAACGCTCTGATGGGGTGGGCACTGCTGGACAGTCGTTTCCCGCTCAGGCCCTGCCAGGAATCCTTGGGCAAACTGTAATGGAGTGACTGATTTGTCACAATACATAACTGCCCCTGCTTTAGTCCATATTAATCCATATGTTCATTTAAGAGAAACTAAGAAGGGTTATTTTTTTAAAAAAAAAATTTTTTAATTTGACTTCTTTGGGAAAAATGCTTTTACATAAGACACCTTTACATAATCTGGTAAGATGCATGAAAGAATTTTTATCAGCCATTACTGTTGATGGACAAAAATACAAAAAGTGGAAACTAGAGAAACTGCCAAAGAACTTCCTCTCTTCAAGAATTCTGAGTTTCAACATAACTACTCAAAAAACTTTTGTGCTGTTAGTAGCCTAATATACCAGGATTGGGGTGGGAAGAATAGCAGGAACTTGTAAATTCTATAAAAGAGTCTTGACCATAAGTAACTTAAAGATTTCAGGATCATTCCATAATCTCTATTTTCAATCATCATCAACAGCAGGCAGTAATCCTACAGAAAAAAAAAAAAAAAAAAAAAAAGAAGTCCACAAATAAACAAACCAATTTTCCTTTAAGAGCAGAGCTAATTCTTTTCAATCCACTTTTTTATTACACTATTTTCCCTCTATCTATTTAGCTAGCATAAGGATAAATTTCCAAAGCTACCCAGTTGGAAAATAAATGGGTTCACTGTTTGTCTAGCATTCCAATCTTCACAAATGTAAATCAGTCCAACTGCTACTCATTTAAACCTCCAACTTCACAAAACATTAAAGGACTGCTTTCAATACACAATTTAATCTGTGACAATTCACCAAGATTTCTGCTTGAACATCATTAGAAATTGACTATCTGATAAAGAGAGACCACTATCAGAGGTCAGGCAGGTCAACCTGTGTCATTTACGTAGTTTTACTGGGTCAACTACAGCAGGCACCACTATTTGAAGGTTAAATTGTTACAATTAAATACATATACAGCTATTCCCATAGCTACTCGGTTGTTAAATCTACCGTAAACAACACAAGCATTTATATCTGACCCTAATTGTGTCCGAGATGTCACCATTTGGAAATTATACAAAAAAGGACATTATAATCCATTACACATTAAACAATACTTTATGTAGTGAGATCCATAATTAGCTGGTACAAACTGGTTTCATTTATTCACATCAGTGTTAAGGGGTTCATTTAGGTTACTTTCTTTCATTTTAATTGGAATAATGTGAGCAGTGCCTCCCAATATATTTTATAGCTAGAGAGTTCACTATAAACAAAGGCACGTAACCCTGCCAAGGCAGTCACTAGGGAAACTTTTTCTATGCATTGGCCCTATTCACTTCCTCCCTAAGTATCTTCGAGAAGATTGGCTTTGTTGGGGGGAAGGGTTCAGGGGGGTGCCAGTGAAGAGCCGTCTTATATTCAAGCATACTGCTTAGCTGGGAAATCCTACTTTACTCGAAGTTTGAAGCCAGCCACCCAGGACCGTTAACGTTAATGTGATTTTACCTACTCATCAGAGAAAATCAGACGAAATATCTCAGTAGTGTTTTGTAGCAATCACATCATTCTGATGCACATAATAGTATAACAAGGTACATATACTGATACATATAACAAGGTACATATACTGATACCATGAGAGAGAGTCATTAGCTGAGTAACTGAATTTATAATCAACTCCTACAGGAAAAAAAGAAAAAGATTTCTTTGCATACCTGCCTGTGTGTCTGTAGTTTGCACTACAATATATGTAAAGTTGTGTGTATGCTAGAAACTGTTCTCAGAACCAATGGTTTAAATCAATTCTAGTAAAATATCCAACTGGAATATAACAAGAAATTCTTACCAGTACACCCACAAAAGACAAATGAAACATAAGTCAGGTGAGCTTCCTGCTGCATACAATTACTTTGTTTTCTTTCTGATTTGCGTGAAAGCAGGACATTCACTTTTCACTCAACTCAGTAGCCTGGGATATTTATTCTGTTTTATCTGTGTGCTAGTGACCTGATCCAAGACTCCCACAGTCTTCGGTGGGCTTTGAATGAAGCCTTTGGCTGGGGAAGCAAAAGTGCTTGAATGCACTAGATTTTGTTGAAAGCACAGGATTAATTCTGATACCAGAGCAATTCCTCTGCTGGGCTTTCACATACGTGCAGACGTGTCTGTGCGTGCTGCAACAGACAGCAGAGGTGTGGGCCGTGTGGTCACTACAACAAAATTGTGAACACTTGTTGTACCATCCTTACGTGTAAGATCGTATCACATCATTCATCCTGAAACTACCTTTTCTTTTCTCCTTTATTATTGTAATTTCAGATTTTGCGTTGGAGACAAATTTTTCCTGAAGAACAACATGATTCTGTGCCAGACAGACTATGAGGAGGGTTTAATGAAAGAAGGTTATGCACCCCAGGTTCGCTGATCTGATGCCACATCATTACGAATACAAAGCACTATGTTCTTTTATCTTTTTTGCTCAACATGTATATAAGAAATGACACGGGAACCTACTGAATAGCATAGATATAGGGAGGCAGAATGGTTGCGTGAAATAAAAGGCGGACTGCATCTGTATGTAGTGAAAATTGCTCCAGTTCAGAGTTGAATGTTAATTAAAAAGGTACTGTACATACAGCTGGATTCTTTTTGCTTGCTCTTGGGGTTTTTCGTTTGTTTGGGTTTTTTGTTTCTTTTTGTGTCATTTGGCATGAGATGTTTATTTTGGACTATTGTATATAATGTATTGTAATATTTGAAGCACAAATGTAATACAGTTTTATTGTGTTACCATTTGTGTTCCTGTTTGCTTATTTGTATTGTTGCATTTAGTACAATCAGTGTCTAAACTTACTGTATATTTATGCTTTCTGTATCTACCAGCTATTTTAAATGAGCTGTATCTTTCTAGTAAAAAGTATTAAAGAGCAAATCCCAACCATTATGCTACACTTAGAGCTTAAGAATACTGTTTACATTAAAACTATTTAGAAAACTAATAACTCTAGCAGCACCTGCTGCTAATGATGCTATGGGTAAGGGTCTATCAGCACTTCTGTTATAAGCCTCTATTTTTCAGGGGTTAAACATCTGCTGTTTGATTGCATAGATTTTCCTCAAAGAGCACTTTGATTTTACTACAAAATTTTGAAAAACAAATCTGACCTGTTTGGGATATATTATAAAAGGTGCAAAAGTTAATGATTTTGGGTGCTGCTTTTGTGCCCCTTAGGCATTCAAAATGCCTGGATTTGATTTTTAATTTAGCTGAAAATTAAGCCCTATTGCAAACCAGTGCCTCTGGGTATCTTATTTTATATATATATATACATATACAAATATATATATGTTATTTTTCTGAGATCATTTAATTTGGTGCGGGGGGAAGGGAGAGGACTTCTGTTTATATAAATTTTAAAAATTTCTTAAAATTTGAGGGGTCTTTCTCTCTTTCCTTTTTCTTTTCTTTCTTTTTTTTTTTTTTTTTTTTTTTTTTTTTTTTTTAATCAGGGCTTAACCCTAAAGTTTTCTGGGTCTGTGTCCTGAACAAACCCTGGAAAAAAAAGTGAAAGTAGTAGGCACTGTAAACAGCCCCATCTGAGGGTCTATTTACATTAGGGAAATGACCCCAAACTGACACTAGGAGAGTGACTGGTTACTAATTACCCACCTGAAGGTAATTTAAATGCTGATGTGGATGGGACGGAAACTTTGAAATACCAATACAGAAAGTGAGGGCTATCACACTCAACTGCACAGGTAATTTGCTGTCCATGCCAACATCCCACAGGTTTGTCCCATCAATACTGGCAATTAAAATCCTTTTGACGGAGGTGGAGTCACTGCTGACAGCTACTGTTGGCAATCAGTCCATTTTCTAGGAGAGGTGGACCTCTGTTTTTAAAGCCATGAAGCTATTGCATCAGCAGGATGTCCCTAAGTGCTCATGCCCCTGACAGAGCTTACAGGTGTTTGGCAAAGGAAAGCAGGATGAATGTTTAAAAAGTTGTTAAATGCATATTTAATTCTTTTCTCTTTGCCACTGTAATCTAGCTCACTGGGAAAACAGCCTGCATTTAAAAAAAAAAAAAAAAAGAAAAACCAAAACAACAACAAAAAAAAAAATTCAGAAAAAAAACAAAAAAAAATGAAAAAAGGAAAGGAAAAAAAAAAAAAAAAGAAAAAATTCCACTATACCCTATGTTGCTATGAAGCTGAGCTCTTGATTTTATTTAGACTAAGAACCCTCACCTCTGCTCAAGTTGTGTGCTGTCCTTCCCTGCTCTTCCTGCCCTGTTGCACAGTTTCACCATGTTTTTCCTGGGGATGGGGAAAGAAACTTTGTAATGCAGTGGGGTAATCCTTCTAGCATATGGTTTGGAGTACACTGCACAGTGGCTTGATTTAGACATGGATATTTAGTTCTAATTACTATTGTTACAGTGTGGTTTTGTTTCTGGCTGTGAACCCTTTTAAAAATAAGCATGGCTCACGAAACCTGACTTTGGCTTGTACAGGACCAGTAAGAAGTGCAACAACCCCTCAGGCTGTAGTTGTTAATTAGAAGAAATGGCTACATAGAGATTTTCAAGTTAAATTTAGCCCTATTTTGTGGACTATCTTCCCTCCTAACCTTGAGCACAAGTCTCTTCCACTCCCTTCCACAGTCCTTTAATATCTTTGGAATAACAAAGCAGTTGATATCAGAGGTACTATTAGGCTCTTCCAGATCTACTTCAAGTGCAATAAACAAGTTGTCCTTTCCATGAAGGTGAGGATGGCCAGAAAGGGAAGTATCATATTACCTTGTTTTGATTCCAGTTTCAATTTTCTCCTCCAACCTGTGTTGTGTCTTTCAGTTAGAAACCAGAAAGATCTTTCTTCTGCTTTCCACTAGTAGACTACAGACTGGATATAAATCCCTGGTTCAGAAATAGGTCTGGGGAACAGGAAAAAAGGGACTTTGGTTCTGTCTTTGACTTGCTGTAAGCTTGGGCAAGTCACGCAACAACTCTGTGCCTCAGTTGCCCCTGTCTGCCAAATGGGGTTGATGCATACGCTGCTTTTGTAAAGCATTTTTGGCTCTTCAGGTAACCGAGAGCTATGCATGCAAATGTTACTAGTAGCTTTAGGACGTCCTGGGAGAAGCAAAGCATTCATATGTGCAGAAGGTGACCACAGATCTGAGGTAGGAGAGCACCAAAACCAGCTAGGCCTGTGGAAGGCTTTGTTGGGGATGAAGGCAACTGCACACTAATAGTGCTGTAAATGCTAAAGTGCTCTCTTGCTACCATGAAATGCCACTGCTCTGCTCTCTGAGGGGTCAGTGAAGACAGAGGAATGGGAACATAGTGGCTTATTGTTGTCTGCTATGTTCCTCATATGTGCACATGTGTGTTTTATGACATATGCTCAAAATGAGGAAGAGGAGGGTGGTCCTGCTATGGCGAAAAAAAACAGTCTCACCATTCTGTTAACCTGAATTAATGTAAGGATAAAGAAATGTTGATATGTTTGTTTGAAGTGCTGCAATGGTACGGCATTGCTTTGAGCACTTTAAGCTCGTATATCTTATTCACATCTGTATCTAAAAGTTGGATGTAGAGGATACAGTACAAACTTAGATTTTAAGTAGGACAAAGATCGATTACACATTTTCCTGTATTTCAAACTTCCATCTTGTCGGCTGTTAAAATAATAACTGGGAGTTGAAATATTTAATGGAAACATTTACAACTCCAATAAAGTATAATATCGTAAGACAATACTGAAGAGAGGTTATCTGCCAGGCCACTTTATTGATCTTTTTAACAGAGGCCGAGACCATTGAGATACTTTTGGTTATCAACGTTAGGTTTCATGCTCCATCACTGTGCATGTCAACATGCTCTGCCTGCATATAGCAAAATGTTCTGCTCAGTGTATGCTCATTTGCCAGGCAGGAATGCTTCCACTTTTACCTCCTATCTTTAGGGTATTTTATCTCTAACCATACAAATCTCTAAGTTTAGCCAGACAAAAATAGTAATAACAATAATTTTAGAAATCTATTATTCTTGGCTCGCTGTTTCTTAAGCCACGTGGAAAAATACTAATTATCAAACCTTGATTTTCAACTGTAGAAAGCTCCTCTGTCAACCATAACCTGCTGTGTCTTACCTGCCATGTGATGAATCAAGACCACTTGGATTCTGCAGAAGCAGTGACCAGGGCTAAAATTCGATCTGTTTCATAATTGTATTTTTATCTTGCTTAACATATTTTCTGGGTTGTTTTTTTAAACACACCTTTTTGCCTCTTCCTACCCTCACAAAATGCTCAAATTTATGGTCATATAATGTAAATAAAGAAAAATCATGGAGCAACCCCTCAAATGTTCCTAATTGCCTACATATAAAACGGCTTGAGGAAAATAGATTGAAAAGTGGTCAGTGAGAAGGGAGACTCTGGGGAAAAGAAACAAACAAACAGGGACTGTGGCAAGGTTTCGCCTGTACAGACAAAGTACTTTAAAGGCTTTTTTCAACGTAATATACAGCAGCTTCTTATAATTTTCTCAGCAGTAGGTAGTTTACAGTCATCTGTACCTAGAACAAATCTTGTCAAAAATGAAGGTCTGTAGTGATTGCTGGGTATAATTTTATACATTTAGCTGATTCTCCTGAAAGCTTCCACTGTGCTGCTGTTGTCAGACTAAATTATCAATTTAGCCATTTGTTGTTTAATGAATAAAAAACTCCTATGGCATTGGAGATGTTGTGGTTTCAATAAAGCAAAAGCTTTAACAACTCAAACTACAGAAAGCAAAGTGTGTACTGTATATAAGAACAGTGTTTTTATTCTTTTAAATACCACTTTAGATAAAAAAAGCCAATTACATACTCACTTAATACATTTCTCCTACTTCAATCCAGTGATGCAGACCAAACCTGTTTACTGTTCAGTACCTTGCAAAAGGAAACCAAAATACAATGTGTGCAAGGTAATAGGCCATTAGCGCAAACATGCTCCCAGTAAAAATCTTTTGTGTAGGCACCCTTTCTAGGAGCTGCCAATTGTGGGTGATAGAAGTATTATAAGGAAGTCATTTTAATAGTATTTAAGGCATTAAAAGCTGAAGAGTATCTGTTTAAAGCCTTAAAGTAAGGGTTGCATGTATATAATACCTTTTAAAATGCCCTTCTGCTGATTTATATTCATCCTGAACTTGCTAATAATGAGTATACATAAGCAAATACCATCTTCCACCTATTCAGCGTGTCATTGGTATGAAAGCCCCAGAAAATATCTCACGTAATCAGTGTGTTCAGAGAGTTATCTAGCACAAATTACTCATTAACTCAATAGCACATAATAAAAAAGAACATCAATTAATTAATGAGTCACCCTCAGATCACTTTGATTACAACACAGCTCTGTTGAAACAGCAGTTATAAATGGAGCTGCCTCTCTTTATTCATTGTTTGCAATTGGCCCATTATTTTGCAGAGACCAGTGTCATATTTAACACATGCCTGCAGGTAATTGTGTGATTAGTTTCATAAATGAAGATGCAGAGGGAGAACGCGGAGCGTCTTGCTCTGCAGTCGGGTCTGAAGATGCAGGAATTCAGTGTACCCCCTGCAACCCGGCGTGCGGGCAGACCTCTGCAGCGCCCGCCAGGCCAGCCTGCCTCGGGCTGCAAGGTCTTAGTGACAGGACAACGCTCAGAACTAGGCGTACTGGCCTCTACTTTAATCTGGAGATCTCAAAGCCCTGGGCAAACACCTCTGACTTAGGCCTCCCAACAGACCCCGGTGCTGGCATTTCACGGAGAAGACTACAGAGGCAGAGGTGGGCTGCCCGAGATAACGCAGCAAGTCTGCATTCCTCAGACCCCACTGTTAGCATGACTTGTAAGACCTCACACAACCTGCCCATCCTGCGCCTTGCCAAGACAGGCTCCAATGCTACGCTTGGAGCAACACACACAAACTCCTCCTCGGTGCTGAGGTATGGACTGAGGAGCAAGGAGAGGCTGAACGTCCAAAGTTTCATTGTGGTGAACTGTGGTTGGTGAATATGAGCTGGGGAGGTGAGTGAGGAGGGCTGGTTGTTTGGGATTTTTTAAAGTTTCTTAGAGGAAAGATGAATAAAAGAACACAAAGTCACCACCTAAAGTTCCTAAACTATCTTGGTTAAATGCCATTCCAATAAGCTTATAGTGTAATTATAACAGTTCCCTTAGGTAAGTAAGAAACATCTGTTAGTAACACATAGCAGGTGTTAGCAATTACACATACTGATTTTTTTAAAGTGTTTTTAATTAAAAAGAATTCTGTTTTCTGAAAAGGAAAGCATGGTAAGTCCAAACAAGCTTTTGTTTGTGTGGCTCTAGATCATGTAATATGCAAAATGATAAAGGTAAAATCAACTTAAATTATCACGGGTTTGCACATTTGACTCCAGATTATTGCAATCAAAACCAAGCTGGGATTCACTGCATTACTGTAAAGCACATAACATTAGTATTCTAAGCAAAATCTCATCTAATGTATGAAATCCATACAGTTTACGTAATCACTGAATACATCTAAGTAGAGCATTTGAACCTAGGAAGATTGCTATAGTTAAGCAAAATATGATAGGTATTGTAAGAAAGGAGCAAATTGCAAGGAATTCTGTGTAATAGTTTCTTCACATTCCCTTTGTCCCACTACTGGGAAACAGTTTCTAGATTATGTTAGAGCAAAATCAAACTATGTTGTCAAATTACTTTGAAAAACTAGCCAAGAGCAATTTACATTTAGTAACATGATATGCTGTGCCACATTGGAAGGCTAACTATTTAGAGGTGTTTTTAATCCAAATTAGCAGATAATGAGATGACAGATTTGTTTCCCTGTCCTGATGCTATCTCTCCATAGATGCCAAGATGAGGATATCAGGCATATCAGGATTTAAATCTCACCATAAACTTTGACTTTGCTTTTATACGAAATACATAAGCAAACTAGTTGGCAGGGAGAAGAGCTAGAAGTACCAACATTAGTACAATCTATGGATTTGTCTTTGTATCCAACTGGGGTCCAAATTATGCTTTTTTGCCATATACAAGTCTGTAATTCCTTTCACGAAAGTGTCTCTAAATTCCAGTGCAGAAAAGTAGTCTTTCTACCTACAGTCTACAGTAATATAAATGAGATTTTTTTTTTGTGTGTGTTCTTCCCAACAGTGTGGTTTTTATGAGGAGAGACATATATAAAACAATGGGTATGAAAAACCCTATCAGTAGACCATTAAACCAAAGGAAAAAATGCATATGTATTTTATTCATCTAACTGAACGCACAGATCTGGAAAGAAAGACCAGATTTTTAATATTTTTCTGCTTTCAGGAAACTTGTTTTTTATCCTATGTTATCCATAAGTATTTCTAAGCATCTTTATCTCTTATTCAAACTATATAACATTTGTTTAAGCCTTTCTTCATATTGAGATCACTAAAACTTCTAACAGTTACATCCAACCAATACACTGCTAGTATCGTAACCAGCTTTCTGGATAGACAGAGTAAGAAAAAAACCATATAGACATTTTAACTCTTACAGTTACATTAGTAAGAAATTTTAGGTACTTATTACATAGCAATATTAGACATTCATGATTACAGTATGATATCCAGATGCCACACAGTTAACCAAACATATGAGCTGTGAACAATAATAGTGTAATTATAGCTATAAAAGTATTTTGATGTTGTTCTGTTGAAGTTGAAGCAGAGCATTTCAGTACTCATTGTTCAAAATGCCTTTGTGGAGTACACTAGCCTTGTGACAATGAGTGCATATTAAAAAAAAAAAAAAAAGATGAAACAAGATAAACACCTAACAAATGTCTTTAATTTAGAATGACAGCCTCGTGTTTATTCTTACAGTCTCTCAATCATCATGTAAGTGACAAAATATCACCATTAAGACTCTAGCAGTAAGGAAAATTTCTGCTTTGGCACCTCATCCCAGTTCATTTTGGGAGTATTACAATAGAACTTTTCACTCTCCTCCTCTCAAAGTCCTCTTTAAAAAAGGAATCACCTTTGCTGTGTTTTGCATGGCCAGCTGGAAGATCTACTTGGAGGTAATGTTCCCAAGCTATGAAGCTCAAGTGGACACAGGGATGTTAGCTTGTGAAATGAGCAGGATAAAAGACACACGTCTCTTTTCAAAGTCAAGCTTAGTACCATCTACTCACTAAGGGTACATGTTAACCCTGGAGGCAAGCACTTGAAGGTTACATTGTGATATCTGCAGCACACACCTGGATCCACCATTGTGGACTTTACTCTCTATATCTTTCCGTCCACTTAGAAAATAGTGCTCATGCGCTCGCTACATCTTGGAAGTGGTATGAAGATAAACACGTTAGTGATTTTGAGATGCTAAAATAATACTGATAAAGAGGGCCACAAGTTAACCAAGGAGGACAGACAATTGAAAACTTTCTGCAGACAGAGTAGCAGCGCTGTGCCAAAGCAATGGAGTCCAGGTGGTAAAAGAGCCCTCCTGTATATTGCCTACTATCAGCTTAGGCATCCTGGCATGTATTCTCCCATCTATCCAAAGTCCTTCTAACCCACAAGTTACTTATTTTAGTAGTACGATGTCATAGTGTCATGAGCTACTGACATTTCCAAGAACCTGAAAAACCCTTTAAAGAATCTGCAAATTTCTGATGAACATCCCACACATCCATACACCTTTCCTTCTTTAATTGGGGGTACATGATCTTGGAGTCTGAAAGTCATCTGGAAGCAACTCTCTGTAATTGAAGTCATACTATATAGGGTCATGTTGCTGGCATTTACTGGGAAAGTGAAGCAACACAGAACTATCATAAAATTTCAAGGCTGCAGTCACCCTTGTCTCATCATGTAGTATTGTAATAGGAAGTTTATAGAGAGGTTGGATTTTTAAGGACAGGCTGGGTATCAATTTGTTCCAAAGTTTTTATTGTGCTAATGAACTGTAACAGCTCTAATCTATTTTTAGATGGTGGCATTTCAAGTCTCTCTGCTCCTCAGTTCAAAATCCATAATGTGGAGATAATATACCACTTTCCTACCTCACAGGATCTGTGATGGTAGTAATTGTGGGATTTTGCAACAGTGCCAGCTAAGCATATAAAATACCCAGCAGCAGAACAGCAATATATACAAATTCTAGTTTAGGAATTGTCTAAAAACACTAATTGCTGGATACTAGAGAAGTACTGTGAAAAGAATTGCTCTGCCTTTACTTTTTCTTATCATGGTTCCAAACTACCTTTTAATAGTCCCTGTCAAAGACAGACACTTGGCTAGATAAGAACTTTGGTCTGACCCAGAATAGCCATCTTAAATTCTTCCCTAAGGTACTACAAGGACTAATATGTTGCAAAAGAATGAGAGGCATGGAAAACAATTGCAATCTATACAATTTATTTTCACATTCACAATTATTCTTCTACAAAGTGTATGTCAATTATCCCTGCCTGCTTCTCAAGCCATTATTAATTGGCTGATTACACAAAGCAGAAGCAGATGAGATGTGATCTGAAAGATCTGAAAGGGAGAGTGAATAAGATCCTTGAGGCTAAATTCACAGAAGAAGAAAAGGTTGCAGCTGTAATTTAAAAAGATGGTACCTTCAGATTTGCTACAGCTGTGTTTCCTTATGGTCCCTAGCAAAAAGAAAACCAAACAAAACTGAGCCCATACAACATCCTTAGTGGATTCTCTGTGTCTGACCTACTACGGACAAAGAGCACCACGAACAAACATGTTTTGGCTCTGTTGGAGTACATAAGAGCAGCCAGTATAGCAAATTTTTCTCTTTCACCTGCTCTCTCACACCTCTTCCCCAAAGAGACAATTTAGTTCTGTTAGAACAGTATTGCTCACTATGTAGCATCACCCATAGAAGCAACTTCTTCTGCTATCTCCCTGAAAAAAAATAAAGCTTGACTCAATTTTTCCTCCCACAACTCATTCTCACCCCAGCCCCAAGATGGAAAATCTGAACTTTGACTTTTGCTCTTTCTTTTGTTATTGTTCACATTTAGTTAACTAATTTGGATAGACCAAACATCAGTTACAGAAACTTGATCTGGACACATCTCTGATCATACGCAAGGCCCATATAAATGAAATTCAGTCTCACTAAAATCAAAAGAAGTGCTGTTGGTAACAGCAGCAAAGAGAGGATTTTACCTCTGGGAAGAATAACGGATAGCAGGAGGCAGCCCTCTGCCATTCTACATCAATTGCTTGCCACAGTCCTGGCTAATCTTTTCAGCTAGTCAAAGCATACAGCATGCTACAGAAGGTCTCTGAATAACGTGATTGGAAGCCAGGTCAAGACATGGCAAACTGACTTTCGCTCAACACCTCAGCCAAAATTCGAACGTAGATTTTGAGTTGAAAACTTACTCTGATAAGTTATCATGCCCCCAGTCTCTCTTACTGACAATGAAAAATGGTCCTCCTTGAGGCTTCTCTCCTGTATGCACATATCTCTATCTCCAATTAGACATCAGTCCATTGGGTATTACTAATACACACATATCCATGAACGGCAAATAATCTATTTCTACAAGCAGCAAAGCAACTCAGCAAGAACTTACATACAAAAATTGAGCACAATCAGACTAACACAAAAATAGGAAATTTGACTTTTAGTAGTTTTAGAACATCCTACCCCTTACGAAAGCAAGTCAGTGAAAATAAGGACTTTCAAAACCAACCTCTGACAGACTTTGTTGTAGCAGCTCAAGATTTTTTCTGTCCCTAGCAAACTCCTCTGCCTTTAACCCACAGCCCTCTCCCCCCAAGACACTACAGACAGCCCATTAGCTTAAGCCATCGGTGAAGATGGGTTGACAGTAGGGCACTGCAGCATGAATGGGGCTATTGAGGTGCAGGCACATACCTGTCCACTGCTGTGATATTAAGCCTCTGTGGTAACATGAGGTAGAGACGAGGGGCAGGCTGCTGGGGAGAAAGGGGTAAAATGCAGTCCTATGTGCAGCCTCCCTCATCCGCCAGAGCCTACTTACATGCCTCATGGGTTCTCAGATGGCGTTTTGACCCTTTCAGCCCAGACAGACATGCCATCATCTCACGATTTCATTCAGAAGAACTGAAAATGCAGAAGACAGGTATTTGTTACTGGCGCAAACTCAGAGGCTTGTAATTGTTCCATTTTTGACCTCTGAATATTAATTTGGACCCTTTCTCCTGAAAATGCAGGTTTTCACCTCTGCTTCCTTCTACCATTTATCACCCTTCATGACGTCTCTTCCTAGCAAACTCACAATTCTGCCAGCACACAGTTAACATACTTAGGCAATGCCAGCAGCTGTTTAAGATGTAGAAGGTCAGAAATGGTTAGTGCTATCAAACTTTTTGTTTTAATGGAAGTTAGACAAGCCCTGGACATACTTGCACCTTCAATTGCTTGCTCCTCCACTGTTGTGCCCCATAGATCTGCTTGTTTCAATTGACCCTAAGGCAGTAACCCTCAGAATGCAACCATATAGTTCTCTGCTTTCTGCTGACACATTTTCAAATCACAGATTTAATGGTCACAATTTCACATTTAAAAACTCAGACTGTGCACTCCAGTCCTGTATTTATTTCCAGACACAAAACCAAAGCCTTGTATTGTCGAAATTACCTCAGATGCAGCTAAATTATCTAAAGGACTGTGTGGTGGTTTGTTTTTTTTCCCAGACTTTAATGTTTCTACTATTACTAATAGCAATAGGATTTAAATATGCAGAGGATCCACACAAAACTGGGTCTTTGAGTTATTCAGTCACCAGTAAAAAGTTCCAGGCACAAAGTGTTAACATAAGAAAGAATAGGGAAGAAAGGGGAGGGAGGAATCATCATCATCAAGGAGGTGAAATGGTTTCCCCCAAATCACCTAAGTCAATACCTATGAAAACCTAACTCATGGGAATCCCTTATCACAGACCGTGGTACAGGTTCTTCTCTACCAGGGAGAACTCTCCTCAAATATACAGGATTATCCCAAAATCTATCATTAAAGAAATAAATTCCCCAATAGTGGGATCACATACAATAATTATTTGCAGAGCAAGTCTTCAGTCCAGTATTGAAATCAGTTCTACTATGTCAAAAATACATGTGATGCAAAAGTTCCTGACTGATTGTTTTATGCCTGCCTCAAAGGACTCTGCTGTACAGACGTTTCAACCTTGAGATCCCCTTTCCCCTCCTTGTTTTCCGGCTTTGCTTCACTACCATATATGAAACCTCACCTCTTGGTCAGAATTGCTTCAGCTGAAGAGGACGAGGGATGACTCTGCCCCTCAGGAGCCAGTTAAGAGATATTTTGACTCAAGCATCTTGTAGCACTTTTTTTTTTTTTTTTTTTAACAGTGGCTCTGCATTATTGATTTTGAGTTTTATATGTTACAATATAGAAAGGAAGAAAGGATATTTTTTAAATGCCAAAAAGATCATAATGTTTTTTAGTTTGTTTTTCCTTTGCCAGAGGGACTAAGTGCATGTTCACTTCTTCAGTTCCTCATGTTGCAATCTGTTATGTTGTTACTGAAGGCTCAGAAGAAGCTCCTGTTTGCATTTCCTTAATTAGCCTTTCACTTTTTGTGAAGGCAGAGAGAAAAGATTTCAATGAGTTTTAAAGACTGCCATTTCTGTGGAAACGGTCATAAATAGGGATTACATAGGTGACAGTAGACCCTCTGAACAGATGTGTCCTCTAGGAAAATAAGTAATGGTTACAGTGCCAGAACCCATTTGCTGCTGTTTTGGGGAGGGTTGTCCTTCTATTGAAGAACAAAAATTCCTTCTGCTACAAATACCCTGCCCTTTATCCATATCTTTAAAGGGGATTGTATTTGAATGCAGTTGATTAATAGGTAGGCATTATATGGAACTTGCATATCTTTCTTTTTCAGAAAAGGCAGGCTCAGAGCCTACAGATAGGAACATCCTAATTTGCTTTATAATCAAATAACCAACTCTTATTGTGGATACCATGAATATGTTCATTTAGGCCATCAAACAGCAGGGTATATAAGCTCGTAATTGACTTTAATATGTGAAAAGTAACATTAGCTAGAGTTTCACAGATTTGATAACATCAAAGTAATGTATGAATTGATATGACCGGCACAAATTAGAATATGGAATGTCACCATACTGGGTCAGATTTCCTCTCTATCCATTATTCTCCTCTTACCAGTTACTGTCGGATACTTTATAGCAGTCTTTCTCATACCATTGGTCACAAATCCAAAGAACGTCAAGAATGATTAGAAAAAGCTTACCTAAAAAAAAAAAAAAAAAAAAAAAAAAAAAAATTATAAAACTGAATTCTGAAATGAAAAGAAAAGGATAAAACTTAAGAAAGTTTATTGCTGGCAGTAGGTCAGTCCTCCCGGGTGGTGGAATGAAAAGTAGTTGTAATTATCAGCTCCACATGTTTGTAGTCATTAGGGATGGCTAACTACCTTTAATCATGGCTATGGTTCAGTTCCCTCAGGGCAAGGGAGCAAGCATTTACACCTGCAGCCAGTAATTACAGCTACTTTCACTCCCCTGCCATGAAGGGACAGAGCTGCTGCTGGCACTGAGCAGTTGGGAAAGGTGGTGTTAGAGAAGCTGCACACACAGCCAGGCCCAAAGGATGGATGCTTTGCAAAACAGTTGGGATGCACCACTTTAAAACATGGGAATAATGTAGGCAATCAAAAGTGAGACAAAGCATGCCTCACCTTAAGTCTTGTCTAGACCTCTAATAGCTAAAGACTAGCTAAAACCATAAAGTTTGATATAATTTCAAACTAAGATGTGCTAATTTCCAAATACAGTGTTCTTTAAAAAAAAAAAAAAGAAGCTAAATTCTTGCTCTGGAACATCTCATCCCCTACACTGTTTTATAGGCGTGTACACACAGCCCTTTTCCAAGAGGCATAAAATGTTAATATATTTATAT
Source organism: Tyto alba (assembly GCF_018691265.1). NCBI lineage: Eukaryota > Metazoa > Chordata > Aves > Strigiformes > Tytonidae > Tyto > Tyto alba. The sequence continues at coordinate 14,110,080 of NW_024881295.1, forward strand.
TAAAAGATCCTGTGCAAACTAATATTTTATTTGTCACCATAAAAATAACATTTCAATGAAGTTTAATATTACATTTATTAGATTTGCAATTTAACTTTATATCAATTAATTTACCATTTTTAGTTTTCATCACTATTTCATTATTATATGGAAAACACAATGCCCATGTCAACCCATTGTCTTAAATTTTTAAGTGCCTTGAAGTAAGGAAATGTCAGTTAATTTTAAAATATGAAAGTATATTGAAAACTTTACTCACATAAATTGGCCAAAATATATTCTCCTCAAACTTCAATCAGTGTGAGTTGAGGTTTTCACCTTTCAAAGCTGAAATGGGTAATCTTCTGCCCAAAAGATGAAAACTTTGGGAAGTGATATGAATTAAAATGGGCAGAAAGAAACAGACAGAACAAAGAGGACAGAAAATTTATTTAAGCTCTAAAGACCATTATGAATATGTATAATATGTATGTATACATATATGTATTCATGCACACACGTACATATTGCTACAAATGCAAATACATTCCAAGAGCACCTATGGGGTCCTTTGCCCATGATACAACTGTCACAGCTCCGTTTGGTCGCTGGTGTCTGGGCTGCGTGCTGAGGGACAGGCACACTCCTCCGTCCACCAGAGATGGACTTCTGCTGATGCTTTGGTAGAGTCACTACTAAGAAGGACTACAGGACCAGAATGGATCAAAGGGAAGGATCAAAAGGCCAGATGGAGATGCTGAGCACTATGACCCTTCCCTTTTCACAGGCAAAGGAACTGGTGAGGCAACAGGAGATCAGTGACATGACTGGGAGTTAAACTCCCTTCTCCTCCAAATCAGTTCTGGGTAAGTTTAGCAGGTCTGTGAGCAAAATTAGGCATACATAACAGGCAGTATATTCTGCAGGAGCTAAGACTTCCATAGAGGAGCTCTCTATTGCAACACCTGTCACTGAGATAGCACTCATATACCCCTATAGTATATTTACATCTTGTGGTCACAGACCACAAGAGAGGGTTGTGGTGGTGTGTTGCCTTAGCAAAACCCAGCGGGCACACTGCAAGCTGAAATATTGTGTCATTTCCCAGGTGATTTGGGCAAAATTAAGAACTGGTGTGACTCAACCCTTTACTTCCTATGGAATTCATAGGAACACTGTGACTGTGATAGACAATCCGTGCATACATGATAGGAATGAAAGCACCGATTGCATTGAGCTTCTGAACAGGAAGAATACACCCCTCATAATGTCTCTCTGAACCATCATATAGTACACATACAGACTAGCCCTTGCTGTCCTTGAGTCTAAGATAATGGCACTATAAAATAAGAATATTTCTGATTATTACAAATGGTCTATTTGAAGTCAGTGTGATGTATAATAGTTTAGAAACTTCCCATGAAAACATAACTTATTGCTTCTAGCCACCTTTTAGTGGCCACCACGATATACAAATATTTATAATTATATCGATACATGTTGATTCAGTAAAAATTAATAATTACAAGAATATCTCATAGACTGTTCAGAGTTGGTCCAAGGTTAGAGGATTCCCCGTAAAATATAAAGCAATAATGTATAACCCTTTAGAAAATGTTAAATAAAGCCAATTTTCATATTCGTGAAAGCCTTTTATTTATGATTAGCAATATATTTGGCAAAATGCTCACTTTGCTACTAAAACAAAAACAAGGTGAAAAAAACACCAGTCTCACCAAGAAAAGAGCTTTACAGGCAAGTCCAGAATGCTGTTATTATGAGCTGCTCCAAAAGCTAAACTAATACATCATAACTTATTGAGGAAGGGAACAGAAAATGAACCAGCCTGAGCAATGAAGGGGTTAATTATTAGACCTGAGTTAAAGGTGTCCTCACAAGTAGGCACTTCATCAAGCAATGGAGTCAGGAAACAAGGGAGAATAGATGAAGGTGCTAGGGATAATAATGATGGCAAGTAATGATTTCCCTAGAGATGATCTGATCTATGGCCACAAGCAAAGAAAAAAAGGCTAGAAAGTACTATAACATTACCTTGGAGTACTTAACAGACTCGAAAGCAGTAACCTGGTGTCAAAAAAGGCCCATCACCCTGCTCATTTTAGGTAAAAGAGTTATGCCAAAGTACAAGAGGGGAATGCAAAATTCACATCTGAAATTAAACAGCTGAAAGGTATGATTTAACAATGCTCGAAACTCAATAAGCCAAAGATAAACAGCAAATTAGATGACTCAATGTCAGGAGGAAAAAACATCTTCCATCGATCCCATCGTCAAAAATTAATCTGCCTGAGAATGCCCTCTGCTCCAATCCCAGAACTGATGAAGAGTGGAGGAATAGAGTAAAACCTATGTACTAGTGCTTCACCTTCAGGCTAGACCCTGATTACAATCTCCTGTGAGACATTTCAGCATGAAGCGCCTCTCATGTTGGGACTGCAAAATTAAATTGCGATCAATACTTTACAAAAATAATTGGGGAAAAATGTTCAGAAGTCGGAGCTGTGCTATGTGGCCAACAAACATATGAAAGTTGGTGTTGTTTTTTTTTTTTCTGGGGTATTTTTTTTAGCTTCCCTTCCTCCTCACCTTATCTTTCTGAGGGTTATTCTTCAGGATAGATCAGTTCAAAGGTGTCTCTTGATAATAGTGTTCTTAGAATAGTTCCACTCACCTTGTTAGGGAATTTCAGAAGCAGCAAAGCATTTACAGTGTACTAAGTGCATTATACTAATGTCATGTTTTGAATTTCTCCCTTGCCCTTTATTTCTTCATTGTTATTTCAAGCTAAATTTGTATGCTTTTTAAATGATTGACTCTATTTTTCTGGCAAACAATTTCTTATTTTTAACTTACAGCATTAAAAGAATTAAATTCACACAGAAGCAGGAATGACTAAGAAAACACTGAATGTGCCTTGTGTTTCAGTAAAATCTTTCTGGAGATGTTAACACTTTTATAAACCTAAATGTCAAGATCCAGAGCTAAATTTCAAGTAAAATATGTGTAAATAAACCCATCCAAGTCTTCAGTACCTACTACAGATTCTGCTACTTTCCTGTTTTGAAATATCCCTATCTTTGGTTATAGCAAGTCCTAAAGTCCACACACACGTACAAACTGGAAGAAAGCAGTCCTTTTCAATTTCTGACTCTCACAATTAATAGAAACAGAGAGAAAGTACGAGCAGAATATGATGCTCTTAAAATTATTGCAGGATTTTGTGTATATGCACAGTTGGCAACAGATATTCTAGACTTTATTGGAGGGTTTAGAAGTGTATTTAGGATAAACCAAGCAATTTAAGTGTTAAGATGTGGTACAGGATGTATCAAAAAAAGGAAGTGCTCATAATATGTTTCAATGATGTTACTGTACAGCAAAACACATCAAAGAGGGAATGGGAAAGGGAAGGGGGAGAGGAGAGGAAAGGAGAGGAGAAGGAGAGGGGAAGGGGAAGCCAGCACACCTCATTAATTCATGTTGGTGAAGGGAGCACAGCCTGGGATGTATGCTCACGAAATATTTTGAAGAAGTCATCAGCCACTAGTTTGTTCTTGGCAGTGAGGACTCCAACAATGAGAGTAAAACCCCTTTGTCTTTTTTAAATGCACAATGCAATGAAATAAAATAACTCAATGTAAATAATATCTGTACATTACAATCACAAAACCTGCATTTTTCAAGTCATAAAACCCAGCAGGAGGTGTGGTTATCTTAAGGAGGAGGGAAAGGGGGAATCAATCCTGAGGGATTTTATGAATCATAGCCAGATGCCTATAATCCCCCAGAGGCGTGATTATCTCATGACAACCATTTTCATTGGAGTTGTCTTATTGCAACCACCAAAAGGAAAGGAAGAGGGGAAAAAAAAAAAAAAAATCTTTATTTAAGGGAGAGGGCAAATTTCCTGCTGTGAAGAGGAGGAAGAGAGGAAGAAGAAAACTGGAAAAAATGACAGATTTGAATGCTGAGCATCTTCTTCAGACCAGTTTCTGCTGTCCTCACATAATCTTTTCACTCTTTTTTAATCTTTGACTATAACAGTCAAAATTTTCACTAAATATAGCTGGATTTATTTGTTTTCAGGACAAAAATGTAGGGAAGTAAAAGTGTCACAATTACCTTGGGCCTGATTCTCAACCAATTTCTTGTGTCAGAGTAACTGGTACTCACACTTATCAACTCCTCTAGTTTCATCTAGCAGAGATCACAACTGAAATAAAGTTTGGTAGCATTAGTGTCTTGTGAGCACAGCTCAGCAATGGAGTTGGGTAATGATTTCACATGAAGTACAAACCCAAAGAAATGTGCCTACTCAGCAATCTTGTTAGAAGCTCAAAATTCATCAGAAGGCTTGAAAATCTTTTGAGAGTATCTGAACTTGAATTTTTTCTTGACTTTTCTGCTATCATAGGATACTACAAAACACAGAAAGATCTTTATAGTCCTGAGCTATCCAGTGTTAAAATATTACTACGTTGAAGAAATTATATTTACTCAGAATTTGGTTATGTGTTTGGAAAGAACATTACTGATTATCCTCAGCAGATATCAATGACTTCTCTTTGCCAAGAGAGAATGTAGATCTCATAGATTTCACACATTTAAATGCAGTTGCATATAGGCATCAAACCAAATGTACTGTTTTGCTTCTGATCCCATTTTGGCTTCAAATTTGTTGAGTAGAATCAGATGTCCAGAGATTTTGTAGATTGGCTTCTGAGAGGAGTATCATCTGTGGGGAGAATCTGGATGTTTTACACCTATGCACTAATCCTGCAACAAAATGACTAAACAGCATGCAGGACTAGTCACTTATTCATTGGTTTACCTACAGTATTCATTCTAATAGGATCAGAAACGTACCACCACCCCAATGCTCAACAATCCTCAGAAGCAATTCTGCCTTAAGAATCCATTCTAGTCAAGAACATAGCTGACTGTAAAGCTTCCTGGTAACCAGTGAGGTATCTTTCCACAGTTGCCATACAACCTTCCACACAAAAGCAAAATCTTTGCAGATGTCTGAGACTGAATCTTTTTTTGTACATTAAGAAAAAATTTTTAGAAGTTGAAGGAGACAAGACCATTTGGCAATGCCTGCCATAATGTAATTATGTAATGGATATTTTATAGCGGTACATAGAGGCCCCAAATGATATCTGAGCTTCTCTGTGGTAGGTGTTATACATACTAAGAGATGATCACTGCCCCCAGGAAGTTTATCAACTAAATAAATAGGACAAAGATCAAGCCAAAAGGAGCATTATTATCTTTAGTTTACATATGGAGAACAGAAACACAAAGAGATAAAAATCTGGAAGTCCCACAGTGAGCCTGTAGCAAAGCGAAGTTCTCCTAAACCCTAATCCATTGCTAGATCCTTCCTCACAGCCACATCTTTTGCAAAACAAGGAGCTGCTTGAATTCTACATGCAAAGCAAAGCTTTGGCAGTGAGTGACAGAAGGAAATGGCAATTTATAACTGACATATGTCCTTTTCAACCACAGATCTCAAAGAGCATTAGAGAGACAGGTAATTCTCTCCTTTACAGAGTAGATTGCCCAGGCAAAGGAAATCATCTGTAGCTTCATAGGAGAGTTTGAAAGCATAATATGGTTGAAGTCTACTGTCCTCTGAACCTAACTGGATAGTCATGATTTTCCTCATCTTGCAGAGTCTCACAGCAATAAAATGGCTTAGCCATGGTGACTCCTGTAGTGCTTTCAGTTGTCACAAGATGCAGCCCAGGACTAAGGAAGAGAGAGCAGAGAAAGTAATTTTTTACTCTTCTTGGATGATAGGTCTGTGTCTTTCCCCATTCTAGTATAAATTAACACACCTCAGAAAGGCTCCTCTAATTTACTGTGGCTTTGAATGGCTTGTGCTCAGCCAGAACAGTGGAGTGCTCTGCCCTTTCCCTCTGTCCCAATCAAGGGAATAGTGTGGGGTCATCATGCCAAACATATGCTCCATCCTTCTTGTGAGGTGTATTCCACACGGGGTGATCAATCTAACCCTGTGGCTCCTTTCCAGCAGCTGAGCCAGCACAAAGAGAGCTACACCAGAGCCCAAAATTGACTACACTGTCTCTCATTGTGGCCAACTTCTGTTTGAAGGGACATGACAAACTTCTAGATTTTCTGTCTCTCTTACACAGCAGCCTAATCTCATTTGCCTTGAACAGTCTGTCTTCTAAGTTCACTATATTCCTGATACTGCTAGAGGCAGAAATGGTAGTGGCCATTTTCTTTACTGTAGTAGGGACAAATTAGAAAAAATCCTACAACTTAGTATTTAGAATACTGGGTATAATTGCATGTAGGTTGTAATTTTTTTAAGAAGTCACTGCTATATGTATATATGTTTATATCAGGTACAGTTATCAGACTGGAGATGTCACCTCTTGGTTTATTTTCTGTTTGCCTTTCTAGTAAAGAACTTTTATGTTCTGCATAAGATGAGATCAGAAAAAAAGAGAATGAGAAAAAAATCAGGAAATAATAGCAGCATCACTCCATATTCTTTCCTCGAAATTAGCTCTAAGTCACACATTAGCCATTAACTCCTTTGACCCATTCCTCTTTGAAAGATAGGTTCCACTTTAGGTTTGAACCTAAGACTTCAGTATCCTCAGCACTGACATAATCTTAATTGTTTTCTATATTTCTAAAAATATATAAATGGGAGTTAGAAGGAAGATCATAGGAAAAATACATTTTCAAGGTAAGCCAAATGATCACAAAATCAGATCTTGAAAACCCCCAGAAATAAAATAGCTCTCAGTAGCTGCAGTAGTAATGATCTGAAACATTTAAATTAAATATATGCACTCAAGACGTCTCTGTATCATGTGCTTAAAGTGTTGGGTTCAAATGTTAATTGGAGTATAAAATGAGAAATCCAAACACAAGTCAATTTTGATAAGAATGTGAGTGCATTTATCAAAAAGATTTCAAAATGTTGATGTGAAGCCTCCTGGGATTGTTATGGATACACAGAAGATATGAACATAAAAACATAATTCATCTGTTCAAATTCCAATTCCATTCTGTTTATTTCAAGATGCAACAAGTTTCTGCTTCCCACTCTTCTTTCATTTTTTTTTCTCAGTGATGAGCAGTATTTACTTTTTAACTGACCCACACAAACTTTCTGAGCCCTGCCTCATTGAATTATGGTAAGGAAACAATTGTGTAAACGTATGAGGAATAGAGCATCACTTCTCTGATTAAAAGGTTATGGAAACAAAACATATCTAGACTGCAGACACTACCAGCGTTGTGATCACAGAGGAGGGTAAAGTTTGGTCACCTCCCAAGCTCTTGCCTCCAGGGGAGGTGGCAACTCACAGCTCTTGCTAGGTTTGGGACTCGGGCCGTTTGCTGTCCCCAGCCACACCGCTCAGACCACTGACCGCTGCGGTGGGCAGGCCAAGGCTCCGGTACCCACGGGAGCATTCTGCAGTAGCGCGGGCTCCAGCAAAGAGCTTGGGCTGACTTTTACACTGCCAGTATCAAGACTGCTACTGCACATGAGCTGGCAGCGACACCAGAATAGCCATACCCAAACAAAATGCTTCAGGAGACAAATATTTCTACAGGGCCCTATGACCAGCCTCCCAAACAGCTGCTTAAAATTGGTTTTACCATCCTCTATGGTATTTTGCTACTCCAGAAAATATTTTTCTCTCAGAATGGGACCAAATATCAAAAGGGCTACCCTTTTCACAGAACAAGGAACATCCCAGGTGATTTAAGTGTGGACTCTACCTAATGTAGTGCATCATGAAGATCACCTCTAGCTGAACAGGTCAGCATATGGTGGTGCATCTTAAAAGGTATATGGTAGTTGTGAAAAGACAGAGAACTTTTATCTCAGCTGGAATCAAAACTTACCTCAAGGTTTCCTAGTACAAAATTCAACTGAAAGAGTATTTTTTGCTGGAGAAAAAAAAATGTGATTAGTATTTCCAAGAAAAATCTGTTTTTCAATGAAAAAATGTTTTGAACCTTTTCAACCAGTACTACTGGTATGTGAACACTGCTTGGTACCTCTGTTTACTTTCCACCAATAAAGCAGCAAAACTTAAGCCCAGACCTTAATATCATGAGAGTAACTGATGCATTTCCTGGAATTACATACAGTCCCCAACTCATCTGAAGGATATCAGATACAGACAGCAAGCTATCCAGAACTACCTGCCCATTGAATAAAAGAGGAGATGGTATGTAAGACACAGCTTTAGGATATGGATCAGTGCCTTCATGTGAATATTCATATTCATTCAGTGACTACCATACACCATCTTCAGTGAATGAGGGAGAACTTCCATGCAAAAACTGATGTGATCAAGCCCATAAAGACCATATCTTTGTGATATCCATCTGTTAGAGAAATTATGACTGCATGAATTTTCACAGAGTCCAAATACAGAGCACTTGATCTTGTAGCTTTAAAGTTCTTTCATGCAGGGTTGTGGGGTTTTTTTCATCAGTGAATATGTATACATAGTTTTCACAGGGAATACAGGATGTAAGGGACAGTAAGTATGCTTCAGCATATGGTGAAACCATATGGTTGGCTGCTTTTCTGCCTGTACCACTTTTATTTATTTATTTTAAATTATGTGATTCACATTATTAGTTGAGACCTTTTTAATTTACATGGCTATAAATATGATAGATTAATTATGCTTAATTTTTAAAATATTATTTCTTATTATTTGGGGTTAAAGAGTGTGCACAGAACAGGGAAAAAATGGGCTGAATTTCCTACTGATGTAGATGAAAAAAGCAGTATCAGTACTTCAAATCAAAGTACTACAATTTCTATCATGCAGAAATCTTTGATTTGTCACACAGATTCTGTATCTGAATTCCTCCTAGTGTATTCTGCATGATTCTGCAGGAGGTAAAAAACAGGAAGCAATGAACACAGAGGTCTGGGAAATCTTGACTTCTCAGTTCCTTGTCCAATAAGTCACCAAAGAACAAATCCCAGAAACCCCATCTATGTGCTCCTGAGGAGCCTGGGCAGAGAGGCAGGAGGAAAAGGTAAAATGGTAAATCTGGGGGGACCAACGTGTTTCTATTTAATTGGCATATTTTGATCTAAAACATTCTCATCATAAGCTGTGAGAAAAGTGATGAAGCCGAAATTTTTCCCTAACTTTCAAGCTATTTCAAATTCAATTATAAATACACTCCAAAACAAGGAATAGTCACATAGCAAATAATTACAAAAAATATTATGCTAAGTGTCATTATTTACTATTCTATAACAAATAAGCTTATTAAATCACAGTCCAGTTGCTAACACACTGGTGTCAGCCACCTCAAACCAATGTCTCTGTCTTGATTCTGTTTTTCCATTGTTTCTCTCCTGAAGGGCCAGGGACTTGATCGAACAGGGAAATCTCCCATGCTTTTTGATCAGAGACTTTCTGGCTGTCATTGCCTTTTCTATAGGAGAGAGGTGACAGTTCCCATTTGGATTGCTACCTAAGGAGATCAGATGCCTGGTCTGAAATCCCTACTTCAGCACAGTCTTCTAATGTGAGCTTAAATATGTCACTTTGCCTTTTTGCACCTCAATTCCTTAACAGTAGCAAAGGAATCAGAGCACTTCCCCACCCCTGAGGGCTAGACTGTGGGGTGCTCCAAGGCCACGGGGACATGTAAGTAGCTCAGCCAGGTGTAAGACTTTGATCTCCAGAGTTATCAATCCAGCATTTCAAAAGCACTTAATTCACAATGGGAGATTTAATATTTTCAAGAAACAGTTCACTTTTTTTAATAGAAGTTTTATCATTATTTCCTTAAACAGCTTACATAATCCCACATACAAGTTTCAGCACTTGATCTTATTATCTGTCTTTTACTGTAAACTCTCTGTTTTGGTGCAACATGAAGTTTGACCAAGAGGCATTACATCTATGCTGGCAGCAAGTCTGTGGATGTTGATATGCCAGGCAGGAGGTAGGTGATTTTTCTGGAGACATCACTCACTTTCTCTAAGGGAAAATATGAAATAAAAAAGTATAGAATGACCTTGCACTAATAAGCCTCTGCCTCGAGACAATGATTAAATCTGGTAGCACAAGGGTTGGTTTGTGAGTAATATCAGCTAAGGCACTAATGAAAGTATCCCATTAAAAAAATGTATAACTTAGGGACTTGTCTGCACTGAGAAATTTGGTCACTGCTGTTGCTGCATTAATGTGGTCTAAAGTACAAACAGGAAGATATATCCAGGTACTGCAGGTGGCTCCTATTTCTAACAAAACTAATCAGCCAGAAGTCCTGCATACTTTACCAGGAGTGAAATCTGAATGTGAAATCTACACTTCGAACCTAGTTCTAGTTCAAGGACTCTATTGTCCAAAGGTTTCTCATCACCAATGTAGCTGCAAAACCACTGCCAAGTACTGCCACTCACATACTATGACTTCAACTGGTTTGTCCTGCACAGTTGTCAATGTACTCATTCAAAATGTTATTCTTATACTCAGGAATATCGTAGGAAAGGATGCATTTCAAAACATGTGCGCCAGCTTGAGTGAAAAATTAAGTTGTTTATTTTCTTCATTAATGTTATTCTGAAAGCAAATTAATTTTCCCTATTTCATTTGAAAATTTCAATAGAAAAATAGACTTGGCTGCTTCTGGTAATGATTAACACATACCCACAGATCGGTTGTGCACACACAGCAGGTGTGATGTGTCCAGGCCGTGCCAGGGTTACTGCACAATGTGCAGATCAGCTGCTGTGCACACGTACAGTAGCTCTGACACATACAGTACCAAAGCTACTACCTCTAGATTGGGAAATTCTGCCAGCTTGTGGGCAACCAGCAAGACAACAGTAAAATCAGTCCACCTGCAGAGAAGCAACTTGAATGGAAACATACTCATACATGAGAATAAGATCTCAAGACATGTGAAGTACAGTTCCTTTGAGATTTAGTGGCACCATTTTGAATTATGGTATTTCAGTTGCCCACTTAAATCTTTCAGTACATGATTGAAAAAATTCCAAGAAAAAGATATATCTATTTTCACAGGTCCAGAAAATTAGGAGTATTTTACCTGGGAAACTACTTCTTTTTGTGATTTTTTTTTTTTTTTGAGATTTCTTTTTTTTTTTTAATTAGAAAAATTTTGGCAGGAAATTCCAAACACTTGCAACAGAGGCCCTCGCTAGAACAGAGCTTGACCAGTGCCTCTAAAAATTGCTATACAAGAAACAAAAATGAAATAAACCAAATACAAGTAGCAGTGATCTGTAACATAATTTAGCTCACGTATGTTCTAACCTGTTCCTTTGCTATTGCAAATGTTTAATGCTATAACCACCAAATACCTTTTTATTTTCCAGGCTATATTAACAATTGAACACCAATGAAGAAACGTTACTGAGTGGTTATTTCCCACCCCATGAAGATTTAAATTTAGGAATGTTAAAACTATGTTTGGAGAAGAGGTATAAGAAAACAAACACATCTGAAAAAAAAGTGCATTAAGCTATTTTTTAAGAAACTTTATTTTCTATACAGTAGAGCTCATATAATAATTCCTTTTATCAGGGAAAAATTGATGTTATCTATCCTTTGCTATAAGTATTAAAGCCATTTTTAAAGTGACCTAAGATACAGCAGAGTGGAAAAACATCTATTTGAAAAAGTAAATGAAAAGCAAAGAAGTGTACTCTGTATAATTCTGACTCTTACCAATGACTTGGACATATCTTTTCAAACAGTGAAATGAAAGAATCTGCAGTTTCTGAGATTTTCTACTTTCAGTCGCAGTACCTGAAAAAATTGCTAAAGTAGAAGAGTATCTAAAGGGAAAGAAGATCAAATTTATTTTCTGACACAAGGACTCTTTTTGCTACTGGCCATAAAATCTAAAGCAAAGCTTCAACAAAATAACATAAGGAGACACAAACAGCTGCTATATTTCAAGTTAATCTTACAAACTGAAATCAGCTATTTTCCTACAACCATGTAAAACAAACTCCAGAATGTGGATTCTCTGTGTTCAGATTTGATTTGCAGACACTTCCTTGTGCTCTTCTACTTGCATGGGGAACAAACTTTAACTCCCCTTTTTTAACTTAATCCTCCACTAGGTACAACTTCATGGTTTTATTTCAACAAATCAAGACAGAAATTATCAGATAAACACATTAATCAGCACTTTGTACACATACCCCTAGGCCACTATGAAATGTAACTTTCTACCATGAAACATTTATTCATTTACCAGCCACTGTGAACACACCACATCATCCTCTAAGGGTCACTGAACTAATGGGATCCATACCTTGGAGGACGGGCAGATTATTGGAGTTTGTGCCATAGTTTCCCCTTTACCTTCTATTCAGCCCTATTGGTGATTGGCAAAGATTTTAACAGTGCGACCAAAGTGAGTAAGGGCAGAGCAAAACACTCTGAAGGCTCAACACCGACGCTGAGCCTCCAGGTTTCCAAACAGAAATCAAATGCCACTGACTCCAAAGAGTTTCAGCTGCCACTGGCTCCTGGTGGGCAGCTCCAGGGGCACCCACACCTCTCCACAGAACTTGGCTTTCACACATAGCCCTAAGGTCTATGAGAAATGGAGTCTTCACAGGCCAATATGGGCTTCCTGGACAGAAGTCCCATCCAGATGAACCTGGAAGAACAGGAAGGAGAAACCTTTGCCCCGTGGCTGCCAGCTGAGGGACGGAAAGGTGCCATCAGGCAAGGAAAGGAGCAGTGGCAAGGCAGCACTGGGTATGGCACCGTGGGGATGCGGAGCCCCTGCAGTTGGTCATTACATCTCTGTCATCCTCCTGACCTGCTGCAGGGAGCAGTCTCATTCCTCTGGCCAGGCAGCACAGTGTGGCCCAAGCACTGTTCATGGCTAGTGTCATTTACAGGGCTCTGCCCATATGTACATTTGAAGAGATCTCTGGAGAAATACTTAGCACAAAGATCTTTGCACTCACTCACTTTCAGGTCTCTCTAGCAAACTATTTGTGCTGTGCTCAACAGTTGTCTATGCATTGTTTGCCACACGGTCACAGCCTTCATAGTCCCACCATGGATCCTTACGTAGGTTGCTTTAATTTATTTTTATTTCGAGCAGCATACAAGACTGTGATCCAACTTCTCAGCATGCAGAATGCCATCTCCACAGATGTTCAGGAAAATTTCTGCAGATGTAAATATTCTCTTCCCCTGTCTACACACTGTCAGAAAGGTCCAACTCTTCTGGTTCCATGTGGTCCTGCTTTTGGCCTGTGTTCCTTAAGAAATAATATTTTCACATAAAATGACCATGACATGAGAGAGCTCTTTTGTAGTCCAAGATCTTTGTGCTTGGACAGCACAGTCCTAGGAGTTACAGTCCTGAAATAAAGACCCCTCGTGATATAAGAGTGTGAGATGGTTTCACGGGTGTTGGGACATGACTGGAAGGCTAGGCTGGGTAAAGGGAGTAAGATGTGGTACCATCTCATCCATATGGCATATTGGCTCAGTCCCTAAATGAATGTAACTGCCCATCTATTCCCAGATTTTCTCTGAAGGGAGAGTTAGTTGATCCAGAAGGGATCTCAGGAGCAACCTAATATGTACATGATGTGGATAACCAGGGGAACAGATTTAGAGTGAAATGGAGTTACTGAAACTGGCAGCATAAACATACTCTTCTGCTGTGATCAAGACCTGAATAGCAGTCAGCTAATAATGCAATACTCTGCTAGTATGCTACTGGAGAAAGGAGTTATATGTCTCCTCCTGTCTAAATCTTTTAACTGCATCTGCACATGACTGTTCTGCTTGAAAGTAGCAGGACTTGCTTCAGGAACTCGGTGAGAGTTGAGGAACAACTAAATCAAGCCCACAGCAACTAGAACTGGGAAAGTATATACACATCATGCAGAAATCTCACCGGTGGCATGTGTTCTTCTTCAATGGACCTGCACTCCATTACAGAAGTTAATTCGAAAACCCCAAAAGATAATTGTTGATATGGCAACTGATAACAAAAATACCAATTAGCAATTTTCAACATGTGATTGAGACCCTGGAAATCTGTACTAACAAAACACGCCTAAACTCAGCAGGTTATCAGTCTTTGTACAAGAATCTACAGCTCCATCAGACTATTCTTATGAATACACAAATTATCAATATTTGAAAAACATTGACTAAATATGATTTGAGAATCCAAGCATTTTGAAACTCTTCTCTCCACACTACAATTAAATACAACAAAGTTTAAAACTTTAAAATATACCCCTCCACAGATAAAAACTTTGCAGCTATTGGTGTAAACAGCAGAAATCCTCCTTATCTTTGGGAGATAAAACTACAGTCTTACAGTTTCTGGCATCCTTCAGGATGCTTAAGGTTTTTCATTTTTTTGGAGGCTTGTCTTTATTGTGTTTTGCATACATGAACATCTCTAAGAGGATGCATATGCAGTAGGTATGTGTACATGTTGGAAGGCAGTGGTAGTTACACTGTTTTGGGAATTTTTTCTCATGTCTTCTGTGGGGTTCTTGTTTTGATATATAATTTATTGTCTGAATTTAGCTAACAGGCCTAGAGGCCTCTGAGTCTTCCATGCTACAAATATAAAATTATGGTATATTTTAAATGCTTTTCCATTTTGATAGTTCAGTGTATCAGAGACACTGGTGAAGAATGATTCATTACCAAAACCAGTAAACTCCAGCCTTGCACAAGGATCAGACAGCACTTTATTGCAACTCCCATTTGGACAGAAAAGTCCCTGAGACCTTGCCTAAGGAGTATAATTCTACATAATTAAATCAATTCTGTTAACAACTACAACAATTATTTTTGCATTTGAAAACATGAAATACCGGAGCATCACTGCAAGCTGAACTGCAGCCACTTTTGCAGCAGGAATATTTTTTATTTCAAAAGAAGGAAAAATGTAAAAGGGAGTGCAGAGCTATGATCACTTACTGTTTTCTTGCACCCAAAATGAAAATGCTATGTGCAGGCAGAAGTGAGTAACAGTCCCCATTCTCCAGCCCCAAATCTCTGTCTTAATGGTACACAACAGGTTAAAACAGTATGGAGAAAATACTATATTATTTAATCTTTTAATAAATTTCTGCAGGCAATATTCAGTAGCTCAGTTCAACCACTGGCCCCACTGGAGAGTTTAGTGCTCTGAAGATTAAGATTAAATTCAGAAATAGCAAAGCCAAATTTTCTAGTTTTTCCAAGGGGCAGGAAGAAGATTATATATCCCTCTTATATGTACAAAATAACTTTCCATTATTCAAGAGTTGTTCCATAGATCAGTCACAAAGACAAGTGTGCTTTTTCTGCAATAAGCATGAACACCACCTTCATGACACAATGAGGTTTTAATAAACAGAAGCCTTTTAAGTAACATTATGGAAGTAACCATTTTTCCTTCATACCCTTTCAAAGGGGCACTGGCATTTTCAAAATGGCACACATGAATTACACACCAATCTAATGATCACACAGCACATTGGAAATTTACTCCTAAATGGCTTCTATTGTAAAAAGGTAGTCAATTTACATGTCAGAGTAAGGCGGTTTGAATAGAAGGAAAGCCTGAATATCCTCACTTACACCCATTTAATTCCACAGACTTCATTGACATTATTCCTGATTTGTGCCACTGGAAATGAAAAGAATCAGATATGAAGCATTGTAATGCATGATGATTTATTGGTGATCAAAGTAGAGTAGCCTCCCATCAAAAAATAATGTGCATTACTAAGCTCATTTTGTTGTACTAAATGACTTAATTCTCAGAAGAGGAATAGTCCCAAATCAGAGAGCTAAAATCAGTTCAGAAGTACACAAAATATGAACATATACAGAAGAAAAATGAAAAAACAGAGAATAAAGAGATGGTATTTTTCTCTCTCCACCTAAAGATCTCAACACGATTTACCATCTTGAATTATGTCAGCCTCATCACATTCCTTTAAGGAAAGCATTATATCAATTTGGGGAAAATGAGGAGGCAAGATGTAAAGATTAAGGACATAATCTTCAGAATCACATAAATTATTTTGGGGCCTCAGTTCCTAAAACATATTGAAAGAATCAAAACTTCAGAAGAGCATGACATTAAAAAAAATTTCCAGCAAATTAATGGGAAGAATGAATATCCACAGTTTCTGAAAAACCTGGCTAACAATTCCCCTAACTGGGCACCATAAACTTCAGTGGATACTTCTGGAAACGCTAATCAGATCCAAACAAGATGCATCAGAACCAGGATGAGGGCCTGCATCTTTTCAATCAATCTTGTATCTTAAGCACAAGATCTTTTATCATTCTAGTTCTAGTTCAGGGACTTAAACAAGGCCATTTTATAATTTGATGGACAGTTATCACGTGCGTACAAACCTTCTCAGCACAGATAGTTTGATCAGTTAATGATAAACCAGCTGCATATTTTTCCAGTTTGCTATTGTCTCTTTTACCTTTCTTATTACGGATAAATTCATGATAAGCTCATGATATCAGCATGTACTACTCACTCCCCATAACAAGCAAAACTTCCTATTGTGCAGAAATAGATGACTGGACAAAGACTCTATTCAGGCAGTGCCAGTAACAACTGTGGCACTTGTTTGCCTCACACTTCACTCATTTACCTGTAAAGTCTGCTGCCTCTCACATCACACAGCTCTCGAGTAGACTCCAGAAGTACGTGGCGCTATGGGGTTAATGGACTCAGTTGCCAAGATTCAACAGCCAAATAGAAATGGGTGTCAGATCTCAATATATATTCTCCTGTATATCCGGAGCTGGGAAATGGAATCTGTGCAAATGAGAGAGAGATAAAACTTAACCAAGTATGTCCTTAGTGTTAAGAGCCTCAATCAAGACAATAATACCTCCATTTCGTAACTACAGGTTTTGCTTTACTTTAGCACCTGTTTATTAAACCCCTTGCTTCTCATATTATGAAATGGAAATAAGCCAATTTTTGAAAGAAGTGGCAAAGGGTTTTTCATCACTGAGGGGCGCTAGGCATGGATGAAGGGAAGTATGCTGATGACACGGGTCACATTTTCTCTTTGTATTTCTATGTGCTAACTATACTGCCCTTTCCTGGTTTTGAACGGTGCAGATGCTTTGGAGATGTTTGATCCCAGTGCCTCCAAATATTAGTCCCTTTCAATTAACAAGACATAAAAAATAAAAACTATATCTGATAGGGAAATAGAAAAATCCTAATCTTTGAGTCCTTCGAAATTACACTGGACAACACACTAGGAAAGATTACAATGAACAGGAATAATTATTTGCTGGCAGATAGATGGAGTAGGTAAGTGAATCAGTCTTTTCTGTATCTAATTTCTATGATAGCAAAGCATGAACATTCTGACCAAGCAATTTACATTGATTTACAAGTATAATATATAAATCTGTGGGTTCATACATCAGGATTTCAGAGCAGCTTATATAATGTGTATAAATACATTTTCACTTTATTTGTTAATGTATTGAGAATGAGGATATAAATCTGACATGAACACAAGTTTACCTAGTTTTATTCATTACAATGACAATCACTCCTGTAAAAATGGGTAGCAGAGGACTACAGCACAGTCTTTGCTCAGTTCTTTAGCCCAGGGTTAAACTTGCAGTTTGAAATATTTACTTGTCTTCTGAGATATTTCCTCTTGACTGCTTTCTTACTCTAAGAAATACATGCATTCTGAGGGAGAGATCCTCAGCTATAATGCAACTAGAGCATCCTTAAGCTTAGTTCATCATCTTCAATAAAGTTATGCTAGTTTTCAACATTTGAGGATTTTAGGTGAAATCTTTGTTCCAATTAAATCAATGAGTTTTCCTATTGGATGCAAGGATTTCATCCTTGGCCTTTCTATGTACACACATTTTTTTAAGACTAAAGTGATATACAACAGCTCTGTATAACATGCATGTAGCACATCCTTTTATGGAAAGAGTCGAAAGCTCCACAGACAGTGCACATCCTGTTTCCTTGTGAACAGTTTCTGAATGTTTATAAAACAAAATATAGGATGAGTTATGTCAAAGATTCATATAAATTTTCACCATTTATAAATATTTTGGACATAATTTAACATTTAAAATTTCTTGAAGTCTATCAAGCCAACCACAGTCTAGTTTTATATCAGCTAGCACATAGAAAACTTTTTTTATTTTAAGAGTCCTTCTTGTCTGTGATCATATTTTTGAATGAAGGGTTTCACATAAAACCAAAATGACAGTGGACATTTAACAGGAAAGGACTGAAGCAATAAATGTCCAAAGAGCAGCTGGATCCTGTTTCAGCCTGCATGAGCTGTACCAAATAACTGACAGTCTTATTGCCTTTCCATTTTACACAAAACTATAGTAAAAAAGTGGTATCTTCTGGAAGCTCTTCCATGTGAAATGTAAGTCAAATTCTGGGCAGAGCGATAGTTTGTTTGAGCAGCAGATAGTGGATTCATAGGTGTATATTTTGAGAGAAATGTAGTTGTGGAAATAAAAGACAGAAAAATTACATGTAGGACCCAGCTCCACTTAAATCCATAACAGTTTTTCTATATACTTCCATGGGAGTTGGAACAAGACCCCTGAAGAGAAATCCTGCTTCCTTTTAGCCTCTTTTAGCAACAAATCTCTAGAACTGTACTCACAGAGTATAAGCATGTCACAGTCACGGAGACTTAAAAAGAAGGAGTCATGTATACTTAATTGTTTACCAGGTAGTATTAACTTGAAGCTGTTTTATAACATCCCAAATTTCTTGTTTAATACCTTGAATACTTTATCAGTTATTTATTTTATATAAATATAATTTAAAATTATAATTTATTTTGTATCAATTTTTTCATTTCAGTGTGTGTTTCTCCCCTCCTCTTCTCCCACTCATATTTCTAAGGGTATAATGTGGTAAGAGTAAGGACTTGATGCTGTATGACCAAACACATGGAAGTCTTGACTGAGATCAGTGGGTGTTTAAGACCTATAAACATTTACACATGCTAGCACCTCCATAGATTTAAACAACCTCCCTCTCTCCCTAAATTCAACACCTGGCAGAATCAAAGGAAGCTGGAGAGAAATGGGCCCCACAAATTTTCACCTTTGTGCTTCTGCTGATGTCTTATTACTTTTGCTAATTTTGCTGCAAAGTATAAAGTAAACTCTGCATTCCAATGTAATATAAATGACATAATTTAATGTGACTAAGAGATATACAGATGGCATTGCATTTCCTCTGCAGTGTGGAGAGGTCAGACAGCAATTGGCTATAACACAAACTAAGCTAATACAAGCTACAAGCTGCCAGATCCTGGTCCCACTTACTAACAGCCTGTACTGTGTGAAGTAATTGAGCATGCAGCAACTTTCTTAACTGCACTTAAGCAAGGGACAACGTTGGAAAATGTCAGTGCTCTAACTTAATAAATCTTCACATAAAGAGGAAATATTTTAAAAGATTTTCATGATAAAAGGTTCAGAAGGAACAATCTTTTTGTTAAATATACCTAGATCTACAGCTCATATATTACAGCAGTTGAGTCCTACCTCCTTTAGGAAAACTGAAAAAATAAATCTTGAAATTAAAAATAAGCAACTTCTATTGTTCACTTTGATACACGCATAAAAAAAAAAAAAAAACAAAAAAAAAAAACCCAGAGATTTATGATTATGGTTTCTCTACTTTTTGTCTACTTTTAAGTGTCCAAAATATAACCAGTAACACTGTTACAAAATCATTTAGTTTCTAGTATGCAATTCTCTCTTTAAATCTGATTATAAGGAAAGTGGATTTAATAATTTTTCAATGCAAAAAAGTCTATACAAATTGGACTGTGACTCCATCTACAAAGGATCCTGACTAGTTTGTTTCACTTCAGAAATGTAACAAGAGGCTTTAAAGCCACACATCCATGTATCTAAGGGAAATTCTACCTCATGACAAGCTGTCAAGAAAGGCAAGTCCAAGTAGAGGGAAGGAAGAGGGTCTGACAATACAGATGACCAAACTGTACTGCTCTCCCAAGATCCTTAGCATTATAATGTGCTAGGAAGTCATTAGGAGAAGCTACAAAATACATTCCTAAACAAAAACTTACCTTAAAAATAGAATGAGCAGAGAAAGCCCCCTCATTCCCAGGGAAGGTACAAAGACATTTTTGTCCCTACACATAGGGGCAGTTAGAGTATTTGATATTTTTAAACTGGCTGTTCAAATCGAACAACGTGGTTACTATTTTTCTACTGATTAATCATTAGTAATCACTTTCTGCTCAGTAAAATCCACAAATATAGAATCATGTAAAGAGTGAAACTATCTCCTTCATAGACTGAGTTTGATGTATCCCTCTGAAGATGTGCTGGAAACATCTGCCGTTTTGGCTGTGAATGAGTCTCTATCTACATCAGATTAATTTTTGGATCCAATTTGGAAATAAATTGTTTTTCTAACATGCTTATACTTCAGCAGAAGATTTCCAAAGAGTACATGCCCAATTATAGCAGCTCAGATGAGATATGGTAACTTACAATGCCACAGTGATCTCATCACATACAGTTGTGTTCTCCATTACTATTCAGATACCCGAAACCTGTGGAGGCATGGAGTGACATTTTGAACACTGTTGCCAATACCTGATTTTTTTGCATGAATCTTGGAAGACTTATGTTCATAAAATCTCCAGATCTCCAAATCAAAAGATTATTAGAGAACATAAATTTTTATTACAAAAAAAAATAATGATATTTCTAGACCTGGTTGCCTCAGAGAAAAGCTTAAAAGTTTGCATAAACGAGAAGAGAGTAAAGAGAATCCAGATTAATAATTTTAAATGCAGTCTACAGGTTTTCTGAGTCCTGATTCATGCTTTTCTATCTTCTGGAGCTGTCAAAATTAAAACTGACTGTAGGAAGATCTCACAATACTAAATGACTGTGCAATAAAATGGTAGATGAAATTAAAAGTTGATAAATAGAAAGTAATTCACAGTGTAAAAATAGTGGTAACTATGTATACTACAATGACAAGTTCTAAGCTGGCTATTACCATTACAGGAGGAGATCTTGAAGTTTCAGTGCTCAGCAACATCAGTTTAGTGATCAACGCTGGTCAAAAATGCAAATTGAACATCAAGAATGACTGAGAAAAGAATATAGATTAAAATGGAAAACATCATAATCCAGACCCATTTCAACTACATTTTGATTATAGCTTGCAATTCTGTTTTCTTCCATGTCACACATTAGGATCAGATAAGACACAAGGATACCCAATACTCCTGGAGTTATGAAACAGCTAATTCGCAAGATTAAGTGAGGTTGAATAAATATCAGGTGAAACAAAAATATTTTCTGAAAAGTTGAGATGGATTCACAGTCACATTTTCAACTTCTTATACACAATTCTGTAAATGTTGACAAACACATACTGTAACTACAAAGTTTTTTAGATAAACACTGTCAAATACTTTCCTAATACTTACCCAAAATTCTCTCTAGAGTTATGTACAGTTTACTCGCGCCAGGAGTACTTTTAATGCTCCTTTTAAAGAGAAGCCCTTCTGCATGATTTTCCTGACCCATCACACCTTAGATAGTTCCAACTTTGAGTAACAGTTGGAAATAAAAATATATTCTCCAAGTCACTCAGGCAAGACATGTGGGCAGTGTTACACTCCTGAAGAGTGGGTGGCAGATGAAATTCAGAAGCAGAACATATGCTGCTTTCTCTAAAAGCAATGCCTACTGCCTGCTTTAGTGTGCCAGACCAAAGTCCTTTTGGCACCTGGGCTACCAAACTTCACGAAGGCATTCACGAATTCCCTTCAAAGATACAGCTGTAACAAAGCAGCACCTCAGTCAGCCCAGAGAACACCAACAGTTATACATCTATTGGGAATCTAAGAGGGCCAGATTTTATCCTTGCCTTTCGCTAATCCTATTCACTGCCCAAACTCTCAGTCAGTTCATACCAAGTAGCAAACTCAGCTTTTAGTTTTCTTTTTTCCCCTCGATGTTGTTGGTCATTTAATACAAGACATCAAGCTTCTGCCCCTTCTGAGGTTTCATTTTGCTACTGTGATCCTCTGGTGCAGCAGTTTCATCTTAAACCAGAAGCTACTCAAGCTAACTGCCAATCTTCAGTGTTTCAAATTTAGAATCTTTTTGAGGTACTTGCTCTCAGAGTGCATTAGCTGGCTGCACTGCTTGATTAGCAATGCTCTTTCTGAGTGGTATATGTACTCCCAGGAGCACTTTATCATTTATCATACTTATGTTCATTTCACTGTTATCCCAATTGTGGCAGCTTCCAGGTAAAATGTTTTTAAAAAAAAAAAAAAAAAAAAAGGAAAAGAAAACAAGGTTAATACCTGTTTAGTACACCTTTAATACCACCTTTAATGCACACACACACACACACGCACTCTGCAGAGACAAACGTGTTCTGTAGCTTCTTTATATTTGGCTTTTTAATTTTCTTCATCATAATTATCTGAATGTAAATACTAGGCAGAGCTGTGAGAAAATATAAAGCAATATAGAAATCTGCATATCACTAGAGAGCCAAGAGGAACAATGGAAATTCAGGCCAACCATCTGGTCAAACACAATGCTCCATTTCAAAAAGTATCTCTTCAAGAATCCTGCTACTGAGCTATAACGTGATTTTGGGTCACAGTCGTTCTGACATCCCTGTTGCAGAGATTGCCTATGTACAGTTGGGTCAGATCTCCAGAAAGTAATCTAACTCAGACAGACATTTTCTTTTAATCCTTTGTCTTATAGGAACAATTGACACCATCTGTTTTCATAAGAAAGTGCTTTAGCAGGCCTTCCATAGTTGGTATGGTCCTCAAGGGTGCAGCTGGAAGTGAGAGGAGCTAAATTTGTTCTATGTTACAAGACACAGGAATCACAAAGCTATTTAAGCATCACAGAAGACAACTGAGGAGAGGTATCTCTTCATACAAATGAGTATTTCAGACAGTACACTGGAAAAAAGTAATAATAATAATTTCTCAGAAATTCCCCTAACAAAAAGAAAACAACACTTTTATTATTTAGGGGAAGATACTTTTTCACTCTCCTGAGTCCCTAAGAGAAAATTTTAATTTTAATTTAGAAACTTTCCATAGAGTAAGTTCTCGAGCTTACTTATTATTTCAAATCTGAGCTTGCCAGGGTCTTCTTTTCTTGTGCTCCAGGCTGGCAGGTTGTTGGAGCACTAGAATAAAGAGCTATCCTTCATTTACAACTATCTAATTATTAAGTCAGCAAGTTATATTTCAGATTCCTGACTTACTACAACTATCCTCAACACCAGTTGTGTATCTTACTGTCTAAAATAATGTTGTGAAAATGTATTTTTATATATAAGAAAAACAGAACAAGCACTCAGAAAATGGAAAGGAGATGGCTACAAAATAGCTATTCTAGGGCTGTGCGTTTTTAAGTTCCATGAAACCCAAAGGGCTAACCTAATCAAAGTAGACTGAGAAAAATTAGTCATAGAAGGGCAGCCCTGTGCTTAGGAGAGTTAACAGAGCCCATAAAACAGCAGTTCTGTGGTTGTAATAATCACTACAATGTTCCAGCAACCATTGTCAAAGCGGTGCTTTGGAGTGAACTTGGCTAAAACATTTACCCTTTTCTGGTTAACTCCAGCTTTTTCAAAAGTTGTTGAGGAACTTCACCAGAAAAAAAGATTTTAAAAAGCAGTCAAGACAAGAGTCACAAAGTTTCTTCTTCAAAGGACTGCTGCTATATGAAAGGACAGCAAATAGGGTCTAAGGCCCATTTCATGGGCCCCCCAAATTATGTTCCATATCATCAAAGGGCAGAAATCATCACAATTCCATGCAAAATCTGTCACAGTGTGTAGACCAGTTATACCCCTTCAAGTCAGTGGAAAATCATAACTAATATCTCTACTAAGATATGATCTGTACTACGGAAGAAATTGTATTTTCATCCTACTTCATCATCTTTCTTTTAGATGTTGCCATATGCTCTCCAAACAACTGCTCTCCAAAGTTTGCTTGGCTTGTTTATTTTCCATCCTCCTAATCTTCCTTCCAGCCCTGAGGTCTACCTCATGGTACATTATAGCGACTAAAAGATAGGAGGAAATGACATAAAGACCCACCATTAATGTCAACAATTGCACCTTCAGAAAACATAGCCCCTGTGGTTTCTTAAACTCAGAAGTTTAAGGCCAAGGCACGTATATGGGGAAGCCTGAGTGGCTGCTGAGTGAACTAGATGGTGCAACACTGGAAGATAAATATATGGGTAGACAATCATCCTCATGGCACCTTCTAAATGCTCTCACCGAGTTCTCCAGCATGCTGCTGAACAGGAAACACCAAAATGTGGATATTGAGCCATACAGAGGAGTTACTCATAAATAAAAACACCCGTGGCAATTTACACCAGCTGAAAGGTTTTGTCTTTTTAAAAACAGACTCAGACTTTCAAGTTCTGAATTTGATATATCTATTAATGATTTAATATCTCATAAAAGATTAATAATATATCTGATAAGTTATTAGGTGCTTGTACGTAAGGTTATTCATGGTTATTTTTATACATGGACAAAAATGCTATGCTACATAAACCACACTATTTTAGCAATTTTAATATTTCCATATATAAACCAGACACTACATAGCAGTATAACGGAAGAAAATTCAACGAGGTCACAAAAATATTTAGAAATTTTTACTTGGTAGGAAAGAAACAAAAAAAAGAATGGAAAAATAAAAGTCCCAGAAATATTTATCTTAATAAAATTTAAGCCACTGCATCAAGAAATGACTATCTTAAAAAAAAAATATATATATATATATACAAATTTTATTTTTCTATTTCAACAGAAAAATAAAAGTCCCAGAAATATTTATCTTAATAAAATTTAAGCCACTGCATCAAGAAATGACCATCTTAAAAAAAAAATATATATATATATACAAATTTTATTTTTCTAATAGCAAGAAAAACCACGCTGATCTCTGATTATTTAAATCTGCTAAATCTGAGAAATCAAACACAGTTCGGGAGTTTACATGATAATGGTTTGCTCAATGAAATGAGACAAGGACTGTGGATTATACTAAAATGATTACTAAAAGTGAATCTGCTATGCAAAATTCAGCATAGCAGGGCTTGATCACTGCATATTTACAATCACAGTGCTCTGGATTACTTAGATCCATAATGTTGTTCTGTCTATTATGAAAAAAGCAAATAATCCCCATTTGGCTTCAGATTTACAACATCCTTGCAACAAAACACATGTAGGGGACTGAGGCATAAATGTTAACCAAGATCAGTAGGAACCAAGCACCAAAATATGTCTGAAAATGCAGGCCAGAGGGATGCACATAAGAGCTTATGTGAATTTTCAAAATCATCCCAGTAGCCTAACTGACATTGCAGTGGCTAAATTTGAACATTTAAAAATGTAACCTTAACTGATAATCTCTGTAGTAATAGTAGTAGTAGAGCAGAGAAGTAAACTTGAATGTCAAAAGCCTATACACAAAAACCTGGACCTTACTTTTCTCCAAAATCAGTATGAAATGTGGCATTCGCTTGATCTGCCTCCAATATTTATTAATGGCTCAAAAAATTATTAACTTGGTTAAGTTTGACATGGTTCAATTTAAAATGATTGCTAGTTGTGGGAAATTTCAGTTCTGATTCTGAAAGGAAAGTAAAGAGGAGATGAAGCTTGGCAAGCTGACAGTTTCTGGCCAAAATGAATCTATGTTCACACACTGATGGTCCATGCACGTGGTCTGTGGACAGATATTGTTGAAATCTCTAAGGAACATGCTGGGGAATTGATTTGAATGCCATAATGAGTATATCTGCCCAGTTCCCTCAGCAGTTAAAAATAAAGTTAGAAGAAAAAGCAATCAAGAAACTTTAATAATAATATAAGATAATGGTTTACATTCAGTTTTGTTTCCATCAGTTAAAGAGTTGGGAAAAAAAAAAAAAAAAAGAACAAAATAGTTCAGCTAGCATAGTTCGTCCATCAGATAAATCTTCCATTTAAACGTCATTTCTCTTTTCCTCAGATATATTTCTTACTCAAAATCATTTCTCAATAATTCTGACAAATCTTGATCTCTAGATTACTCACAATAAGCATGTTATGCACATTTAAAATGATAATTCAAAGGATACATAGGCCAGATTTTTACTGACAATTTTCACTTCAACTTTACAATTTGTTATTCAATAATATTTTCTATTATTTACCCATGTTTTGCTGTTTCCATTAAATATCCGGTCATCAAATGAATGGAATCATGAGGATAGTTATTGAATGCTAGCACAGACAAAGTGAAGGTTAAAAAACCTAATTAAAAAGTTGGGGAAGGATGATTAAGGTACCTAAAATTCACAAGATTACAATGCATAAATCAGCCTCTTCATTCTCCCTCCCCACACCAATACTCAGGACTTTTAGGACCACTTTGAATATAAGAGCAATCAAAATGAATCAGATATAAAATACATTTTTGTAGTCATACTCAACAGTTGAAAATTATTGGCAAAGAATCAAGTGTTATTGCTGCATTTAAAGCAATGTTTGATGAATTTACAGTTGCTAATAGTGCACTCAGAGAGTTTTGTAAATTTTCTTGACTCTTTTTCTATGGTCTTAGTGCCACATTAGGCTCATATGGACCTAATAGACTCAGAAAGAATTTCACAGATTGAACTGTTCAGATGATGTCATTTGCTCAAGATGTTTCAAATTTTGAAAAAACAGATGATCTTACGAGATGATCCCATTATAGAGGTCAAAAGTCTTGTGAAAAGGACAATAGAAAATACCTTCCTTTCTTTTTCCCTAAAATGCCATGCAAAAAAAGTTTGCAATATTGTGAAGGAAGCCAAGGCAGGGAAAAGATAATCAGAGTAACTTGTCTTCCCTTTAATTTCTCTCCCCACTCTTATGGTTGCTGTCAAACACTGCTGCAATTTTTCAATGGAAAGGCTTCATGTTTCTTTATAAATTGCTTTGGAATTCCGGTGGCATTTAAAAAAATACATAAGAAATCTGTATGGGAGGGAGCATATGGAACAGGGAGGGTTGCAACTCATGGGAAGGATATTCCATGTGTACATTGTCCTTTTCAGAGAACAGCACGAGACTTGTTTTGATTTTGAGGGCGAGTTCAAAACTGAATAGTCAGCTCCCAGATCTGAGATTTTCATCACTATCTACAGAGGGAAAAAGAAAACTTTTTTTGTCCAGGTTAATATATCAATCAATTTCTGCATTACATATATGTGCAGAAAAGAAGCAGAAGTCATTTTACTTCCTTCCAAATGATCAAAGTGTTGGCCAGTGTTATGGCTGGAGGCCAAACTAGACTGAAGATGGTTTGATCCATTATGCCTACTGCTGTATTCTTATCTTGGAATGACAGCAATTACTCTATGTACTTTTAACTGTATTCTTCCATTATGGCAATAAATGGTTATTTAAACACCATCAGTTTCAAATTACTCCACCAGAAAATGCAGCAGGGGAAAGTATCAAAGACAAAGAACTTTTAAATAAATCTCATCTCCCCACCTGCCATATGAAGCAATTTCTATGCCAGGTGGCAGATGTTTATGATGGTGCTTAAAACAAGTAAAAATTAAATGGATCTCAAAACTTAATTGTTTTTTAGTGTAAAGGGTTCTCAATTAAAAGGAATTTTATTT
This sequence comes from Tyto alba, assembly GCF_018691265.1. Taxonomy (NCBI): domain Eukaryota; kingdom Metazoa; phylum Chordata; class Aves; order Strigiformes; family Tytonidae; genus Tyto; species Tyto alba. Next base: position 14,137,856 of record NW_024881295.1, read on the forward strand.
TATTTTTTTGGTTAGAGATCCTATCAGAAATGACCTGAAACCCCAAAGCTCTTTAACATAAAAGAGATGATAGAGAGATCAAAATCTCAAGCATTAAAAGAGAATCTTCTTTCCTCAGTGTAATTTGATATGTAATATCTCATAATCGGGCTATCATGACAGAGAACTCTTCATCCCTTCAATATAACACTTAGACAGTACATGTGGAATTTTCTTGATGCATGACATTTTATATAACACATAGATCAATCAGACATGTTTTTCTCAGTTTTTTTGCAAGAAATATATTAGCAGTAGAACATCATATTCAAAAATCCCTTTTGAAAACTGAGTACATATCTGATTATCAATTTTACAAGTGATCTTATAGTTTATAAAATACTTAAGTCCTCTTTAATTAGTATAATTTCTTATTTGAAAAATGGCAATTTCAACAACAGTTTTCACTGAACGTTATTCTTGCTGATGTTTCATATATAAAGATCAATTATGTCTTTTTTTAGGGTGTGTTACCAATTGTACACATGTTGCTATACTTGAAAGTGACCATTCACATCAAGTCCTTTATGAATAAATGCCATATCTTACATCGGTCTCTGTCTGCTCTATGTCAGAAGCTGGTATAGAAATTATCTGTAAGTAGCATGTATTTTTGTTCTACATGACTTTCCCAGGATAACAACACTGTCTCAGCTGAAGGAATGACAAAGGATTTATATGTTGTTCTTTTATTCATCCTCTGCATGAGTTTCTATAAAGTAGATGTGGGCCTGAGTAGGAACCTAACATAAACCATAACAATTGAATTCTTGCATGAGAGAGGAATTCTAAGAGCAGGATCACAGTAAACATGCATTAATTTGAATCTTTGAGAAACCAAGATTAGGGAAAAACTGTTTATCATCTCATTGAGGATGTGCCATATTGTGGGAAAAGCTTGGAGAAAATAAATTCCTGAGAAGACAGAAAAAATTAAGTACTTTTACACTTGTAGGACAAAACAAAACATTTGTGTTGTTATAGTTGCAAAGAACTTGTTGAACTGTTTTACACTATAAACCAGCATGTATAAAAATTCAGGAGTATATTTCTAGAGAAGGGCTGTGTGTGCTCTTCACTGTAGAATGCCTGCACCCTTTCAGATGCCTGATCTCATTGATCTGAAGTATATGTCCTAGACTACAAAATCTGATCCACTGCTAAATTTTAAGGAATAAGCCTTTATTGCAAATATAGCTGTGACAGTTCTGCATAGATATATGTTAGGTGTTTGGCTGTGGACCACAAATTCTGTAATACTGAGGTGCTGAAATTATAGTTTGTGTTCTGGTCTTCGAGTCAATTAGCATTTAAGGGTGTCTGGTAATCCAGCGTGGCTGCTCTCAGTGCTGCTATGTAGCATCATGGCCAGTTGCTGGCATTACCCCTCTTTAAAAACATGTGAATCCTTTCACTAGGAGAGAGATCTTTTGCTCCTGAAAACTAATTATATCTAACAGCAATACTTTACACCAGTGTCTAAACTAGGCCAAGTATGCTGCTAATGGCTTTCATTTCTTCATGAATGACTTACCAGTAGGATTATCTGGGATAGCATGAAATCCACAGCTCCTTAGGTAGTAAAGAATTATAAATGTACGTAATCTATAAACATAAAATGCTATCATTATGGCTCTTCTACTATCATTTTGATGAATACAAATATGATGCTTTCCCAAATCCAAGTTTACTCAATTAAAACTACTCAATTAGCACAATACTGTCAACCAAATCAACGAATATTGGTTCATTGCTCATTTAAATCCTAGTATGGAGGGAAGGGAGACAGGCTGTACTGTAGCTAGGGCTTCAAGGTACTACAGTAAAGAAGATTTCAATGAGTAAAAGTCATGACAAACTAAGATAGCAGACATAGTGAAAGCAGAGACAAAGCACGAAGGGATACATGAGACATTAAGTCAAAGATATTTCTGTGTTTCCAGCCATACCGTACTTCAAATGGTCCAGTTTGTGCATCTTCTTTCCAAAATTTTGAGTCACAGGAAAAAAATGTTTCACATAATCCAGATAGACTATTATCCATTTTAATAACCTCTTCTGTGTTGTTTCTGCTATCTATTTTATGTAAGAACAACCAGGCTTTCTCTGGTCAGTGTTCTAATCTCTTCAGCAATGCCACAGAGGTACAGAAAACTTGGAGGGGGAGAGGGTGTTTAGGAGATTAACCATTAAACTCCACTTGAAATTTCCAAATATATATAAATTACAAATTCACTATGTATCTGTGTTCCTGTTTGAGATATGACCTTTTGTCTGAAACCCACTAATAGTGAACATATGTCACAGTAGAAAACTCTCTGGCACCCAAGTTATTTCAGTGCATCACAGTTAACAAATTGTAATTCCAGTTACATAGTTCCTCTGCTCATAATAAAGCAAATCTGTCACAGGAAAAAAAAAAAAAAATCTTTCTTTCCCATAAAAAGACTCATAGTTAAAGCACATAAGATTATCATTATGCAAGCTCATTAGGCGTACACAAGCTATACTTTTCCCTGTACAACTGAAATTCATTGATAAAACAATGAAGTGAACTAACACCCCTCCTAAATAAAGTTTCACCAGTAGCACTGTATGTTAATGGAGCTATTTCATTGTTAATGTGACTGACTGCTTATTGATTCTTGCAGTAATCCAGCTAGGGCTTCAGAGTACAATTTAGTTTGGAGAGCTACGGGTCCAACATCTATGCTCAATTACAACTTTCAGAAGGGTAGATCAATAAAATTTAAATTGCTTATGGTAATCACAACTTCAAATCATTGCGATCAGCATAAGCAATCTGCTGACCCCAGCCAAGCTCCTAAATTGAAACTTGTAATGAGTGGTCATTTAGTTTGGGTCCATTCATATTATTTTGGAGGCAGGTGATGAACAATTAAAGATCAGTCAGCACCTTCCCTACCCAGCATTCCCATCTGAATTCCCAAAGTACTAATATGTAGTAACCCTGGGGTATAGGCCTTTGCACTTCTTTAATGGGTATTCTGTATGAATAAGCAATTATATTTTCTATTAAACAATTTCAGTGTAATTGAATTAGCAGTTCTAATATTGCTCGGGCAAGCAGAAGCTTTCCTAGGGAAAAATTAAGTGATATTGGGTAATTCAAATTAATTTATAAGCCTGAAAAATGTAACCATTAAACGAATTGTTCACCCTCCCCAAAAAATTACAATTAATGAGCATATTGTTTCAATGCATAAGTTTCCTAACAATTTGTTTTTTGGTCATAATAGCTTTTTCCCAGTTCATTATAAAAACCTGTCTATTATAATGAAAATTTCATAGGCTGTTTTCTTTGACAAAGCGGGTTGCAAGTTTAAACAAAGATAGCCTGCAGATTACTTTCACGATAAGGAGTCACCTTAGAATTACATTTTAATAAATCATTGACAATAAATCTTCTGCATTACAGCACTATGGTTTAGAGAAGGAGGAAAAAAGGCAAATACAGAGGAAAACAATCAATGAAAATCCCCTTCTGCCAATATGAGAATAGATTGACCAACTCTAATGTAAAGTTTGCTACACACAAAAATAAAAGCTCAAAAAGCTTTGTTTAAAAAAGATGCAAAGCAAACAGCAATAAAGTCTGTACACAGATGCAGATTTAATTAACATATTAATTTATTAGTACTCACCTAACAGTTTTTTGCAAATGGTTTGTATTCAGGGTAGAAGCCCCTGAATATTTAAACAAGTTATCAGACACTGATTTGGGAAAATTTTCATTAATAAAATGTCAAATGCACATGATTCTAGTCCATGAGATTACATATCATTCACAAGTATTTGAAAAACTGATGAACATTTCTATTTGAGATTCACAAAATGTTACATGGATTTTAGCACAAACTGTGCTTTGCCTGAAGACTATTTAAACTAGTTTAGTCATCCAACAAGAGAAGAATAACAATTCCCATGTTTTTACTTAGAACGAGAGGTCTTAAGGCCATAAGCATCTAAGCTACATAAAATATCTCTTGCCATATTAACCAACAGCACAAAATATACCTTAGTTATGCCATTTTTGCACAGCTACACAGACAAAAATTTCAGTGGTTCATATTTTGGCAGGAATAGGGAGAAGAAATCTAAGATAAATTACCCAGATGAAAGACTTGTGTATGTGTTATGCAATATTTGGATGGTTTTCTGAGACAAATCTACCAAAAAATTCTTCTAGTCACAGACAAAATCTAATAAGGTCCCTCACTAGCTTTCATAATCATGGTACCTTGAAAATAAAAGGCAAAATTTAGAAGCAGTAAATTCAGAGATCTTAGTTAAGCAGGATCTAGAATAAAAACTATGCCTCTGCCTATGAGTCTGTGGGTTGGTTACACCAGAGAGGGTTTCTCCTCTCTGCCTGCCATGTCATTTTATATGTAATATAATGCTTCTTAAGAATATCAATCTTAAAAAGTATACTGATGTTTTATAGCCATTCCTGGTTTGCAATACAAATGATATAATTACTTGTTTCTCGCTGGAGGGGGTCCAGTTCTTTTAGTTCATTTTTTAAATGCAAATCTTATTAAGTATTTTATCCTAAAATGGCTACTGCAAATAGGGCAGTGTGATCTCAGGCGAAGATGGACAACACACCTCCGAAAATAAATACTAGGCAAGGAATGAAACCCGAATTAAAGCAGCATACCAAAAATTGAATTGATTACTTACTGAAATATGTTAACATCATGTAATGGGCAACTACTAAAATCAGATGTATAGTAATATTCCATGAATCACTGCTGGCTAGACCTCAACGAACAATGACATAATAAAGAGCTCTGTTCACCAAAAATCTCAAATTTTATAATAGCTCTGAAATGTTCTGTTTATATAGTATAACAAATTTCTCACCACCTACAGCTTCACATTTGTTACTGCAGACAGACTACAAACTTTCCTACAGTGGTGAGCAAAGCATTAACTCATTCTCGTGAGTAACTGCTCACTCCTTTGAGCTCACTAATGACACCCTACACTTGAGCTGGAGACCACAAGCACTCAGAAATTCCTGGCAGCAACTGAGGTTGAAATTAGATTCTCCTGACCCAAAAGCACAAGTCCTTACTATTAACTTAAAGCAGATTTGCCATGAGTTGTGCCCTATAAGACATGACAAATGACTGAACAGTTCGGAATCCATCCATTAGAGGTCAGTGGTACTTGTAAGCTAGCCAACTCATTACAGAACTGCAGAAAAGGGATTAATTAGTGTCCTAGTTTAGCTTCAATTGTGGAACAATCCATATTCAAATTGTCTGTTGAATATGGTAGTCACTACATGAGAATTCTGGAAATTTAAAGATAATGACAGCATTGCATTTAGGAAAAAAAAAAAAATGCAGTCCAATGACATTGCCAGTGTAGGGACTGACATCCGTCCTGTGTTCCTCACATAAACACTTTAAATTTAGAAAGATGTCCATATCCTCTCTGCTGCAAAAGGTAGGTTCATCCCTCAGTGGAAGAGAAATGGGCCAGTGTTGCTCCATTTGTTTCAGCATGTGACATGTTCTCTGTAGTCCTGGAAATGTTGAGAGGAGAAGGTCCTTTCTCTCCTGCTTCTCTTAACGTAGAAGAACACAGTGACAGACAAGAGAGATATGAGTAGGTAATAGAAGATTCATATATAGACAGGTATTTCCAAAATGGAAATAAAAGGCAGAATTTTTAGCCTAAATAATTAGCTCATAAATTAGTCTATAATTATCCTGGGCTCATTGTCACCACACTAACAAATTCCTAACCTGTAAATTTTCTTTGATTTTTTAAGTCCTTTGGAAATCACAAATGTCTTTTTCTTCCAGTAATTAGTAGATTTAAATATTTGAGGTCACAATATATAGGAAAGTCATAAATAATATGCATCCTTTCCCTATGTAGATCTTTAGGACATTTTAAAGTATAAAAGCAATATGACATTTTAAAGGTTTATTAATTTCTTGAAGGAAAGCTGCAAAATTGGCCTGACAAATCATTAATCCATTTATCCATAGGATGAAAATGTAACATTTCTATTTGAAAAAGACTAGCAGAAATTATCACTTCCCTATATAAGTAGAGTGGAGAAACAAGTGGAATATTCAAGCCTAGGTTCTGATCCAAGTTGCCTAGCTATATAACTGGGGTAGGGTGATTTTAATAGCTATTTCAGATTTTGTGTAAAGAAAATTTTGATGAGAGCTTTAGGCTTCATACCAGCATTGTGTCTAAAAGGATCAATTTTCATATTTTTTATTTGCATACTTCATTCCATTTCTTCACTTCTCAGGAATCCTGCAGTAACATCAGCTTAACAGAATTCTTGAAGCAATTACCTGAGTTGAAAGCCTTACATCATAACTGAAGACAGTGCACCTAAACCAGGTCTTAATCAACCAAGTTAAAAAGAATGTCATTACAATAGTGTAAGAACATCATTTATTGCTTTTAGGGAATATCTAACAGTGAAAAATACAACTTGGGGGTTTGGCACTATTGCAAAAATAAATATGCAACAGGATTGGCAACTTATTGGAAGCTCTTGTGGTTTGAATTAGGATGTCAGAAGAATGTGGGCCTATTGACACCATATTCGGTTGTCCTATAGAGGTGGAAGAATACAAAGGAAATAAATATATGAACCATGGGACAGAATTTGGCCCCCACTATAAAGCTTAACCCTGAATTATATTATTACTGTTAGCATGAATGACTTGACCCACAATAGCTGTGAATTTGTGTGCTCTTGACTTGTGCAAAACTCACAGAAGTATTATTTATCTTAAAATTCCCTCACTGAAATTTAAACATTGTCACACTACTTTACATTTGCTTACAGGACAAATTTGCTCCATAATATAACTAGCAGGCTCAGCTGAAAAAGTAATCCTTTAAGAATGCAAGATCTGTATTAAATGATTTAGCCTTAAAATTTTCCTTTTCACAAAGCCCTTCATTTCAGCAGAAACTCATGGTTAATACAGGAGATGGTGAACAAAGAACTACGAACTGATTGCCATAGAACAGGAATACTTCTAAACGTACTTCAATATCCCAGGACTGAGTGGTACTTGTTAAATCCCCTGCATCATGTATCCTACTCCCATGACACTGTCTTGCAGTTTGTGAAACTTAGTGTCATACGTTAAGACATCTTGGAGTCATCTGCAAAATTAAAAAAAAAAAAAAAATTAAAAGGGAGGATCTTGTGCTCTTAGTTATAAAAAATAACTTGAAAGGGCTGAAAAACTGGAGAAAAAATACCCCATGCTGTGGTCTTTTTTTTTTTCCTCCTTTAAAGAGGTATGATATTAAAAATATCATGAATCTTTGGGTCATGTGAGTTTTTGTGGACAGAGGATGCATTTCAGCCTCAAAACACTGCCTCTGATAGCCCATACCCTTGTATGTGCTCTATTAAAAACTACCCCATGGACAAATCATGATCCTAAGAATTAGTTAAAAGTAACCTCAAACCTTTCACCCTTTTTGTACTCACAAAGTAATCTAAACCCAGAACATTAAGAGAGACATCAAAGAGTCCCCACTGGTTTCTGTAGGTGCAAATCCTGAGTCTCTCACTTCCTACTTTAGAGATAAGCCATGCAAAGACTTCATTCTGGCCTTTTGCCCCCAAAAGAGTTTTTACTGAAATGTGTGTTGCAGTAGAAAGATAAATAGTCAGAGTTACAGAAATCAATACAGCAAAATTCAATAAATAACAACAAACATCTTCTGGACAAGACCTAAACTTTTACTATGAAAGAAGTTGTTTTACTTTCCTATGCTTGTACAATACAGACACTTCTTTTGTACATTCACATTCATAAAGAATATAACATCTTTCTGATTTTAAAGACTTGAGAAAAATGTGAGGCATACGTTCCATTGCCTTCTTCAGGAGCTCCTCAGATCACTGTCTAAGAGCTCTCTGGAACCAGAACCAGAAACTCAAATGATATTAAACTACATCACACATATAAATTTAGATCTCAAATTCACTTTAAACTATGGATGCAAGCTACAAAATACAGATCCAGATCTCATTAGCCTCAAGGTCTGCAGCTATCTGAATCTGACATTTTGACTTGGAGCCGTTTCTACTAGGAGTCAGAAAAAAATTTTCTCATTTTGCATTTAGTCATTCCCAGCATGTTTTGCTTACGATTTTTTTTTTCACTCTGTCCCTGCACTAAAAAGCCATTGAACCATCTGTAGTATTTAGATAATAATTTTCTTAGCTATAACTACATAATTCCACTAATGAGGGCTATTGGAGAGTCTGCTATCTTCCATTTCCAAAGACATTATTATAGTTTGATCTTTTGCATATGTAGTCATCACTCCACCTTATAGATGTCGTTAAATGTATAAGAGACCATTTCTTAAAGAATCACTGTATTGGATCTATGTATAAATATCAAGTGGAAAAACTACTGTGAAATACCATTTTAGAGAGTCTGAAAGTGTTTACTATCTGGACAGAATTCGGACAGTACTTTTTGCTATAAGAAAATAATTTTAAAATAGTCTGGAAAATTTAAAATATTTTGGTTTAAAATTTTTCAACCTATTGTTTAAAAATTATGTTTTCACTTAAAAATCCACCAACATTTATTATTTCTTGTAAGAACTGAAGGAGTTCTGCTTTTAAAAAAAAAATTACAGGTTATGTGTCTCTTTAATTTTTCCTTTATATCAGGAAAACCCCAAATAAAATTCCCTTTGGTAATTAACCAACATTTGTTTCCATTTTTCAGCTGAGATTGCGAACCAGAAGATCACCTTTAGATCACACCCATCCAAAAAGGCAGCATTGCTAATCACATAAATAGATCAGACTCTCAAAAGGGCCAGACCTCAGACTTAGTTTATGGAAGTCCCTAAGAACTTAATATGATCTCAGGCCACAAGATCAAGGTAATTATTCAGCTAGTAGCTGGACAATCTTCAGATGTAGTCTTCACATTGGCCTTTTCAGGATTTGCACAGTGCTCCCTCTGCAGAAAGAAGACGATGCAGGAATCCACTTTGTAGCCTTTGCATAAGGGTCCTTGTGCCAGCACTCTACACTGAGTTCATGCTCACCATCTTCTCAAATAAAAATTATATGTTACATGTAAGAGATTCCTGATAACTCTTCATAATACGACCTGTCTGTGCCCTTTATAAGCACACAGCCTCTGCCGTCAGCTTCTGCTGACACAATAGCCTCTCCATTCATGTCTGAAGTCCTCCAATACAGAAGTACCTTGTTAAATGGAGAGAGCATTTTGAAAATGCATTCCTCAGTTTGATGATGAAAAATGAATATGAGAATAAAAGAATTCCTGTCGTTTCCTTGTATACAAGACTCTCCTTGCAAAAATCAATCCATGCCATTTTGGAACAGTATCACTAATGAAATTACCATAATCAAGAACTGCAAAGGCATCGATTACTAAACACAAAGCTAATAACAGCCTTAAACGAGATTCTGATTCCACTGAAGACTTACAGAATCTGGCCAGGATTTCTCTCCCTATCATCAAATAATCCCACTGAGGAGCTAAACATCTCTAATTATAAGCAGGTGATAAATCCAAGGTCATGGTTCTACAAGACACTGGCCCCTAATAACATAACAAAAATGCTGTGCTCTCCAGACCCAAAATGAACTTGTCTTGCCAGTTCAGATTCATTAAAAAAAATTGTCCCAGTATACTTCCTGCCAGATCATCTATCCTCTACTCTACAACCAGCATAAAACACAAAGCTGGCAGCTCTCATTATTTTAACAGAAATAGCACTAATAATAGCTTTGTGATGGATCCAGACCCAATCTTTAAAGATAGACGATGCAAAGATTCGCAGAGCCAATATGGATGAAGCCGGAACTATGACCTCATTGACTTCACTGAGATGATGTGATGTTAAAGTAAAATACATAAAATGTTACTTGGATTATGCCCAAACCACTCTGTAACTTCATCCATGAAGGAAAATGAATCAATGTTCCTTCTAAGCAGTTCAGTCATGCAACTGTGTGTGTGGATAAATTTGTACTTAATTTTCTTATGCATCTCCTAGATTCACCTGTCAAGTGACTGAGAGCTTAAATTGTAGTGTCAGTAAATTTGCATGTAATTACAGATGCAATGTTTTTGCCCAGCATATTTAAACCCACAGATTCAACCTGTTTCACTGTTCTTGGAAATTTCAGAGGTCCAAACTGTCTAATTAAGCATTCTTTAGTTTTCACATATTTTCATTCTGTGAACCCATAATGATTTGCACAGCTGAGGTTCCTCTGCCCCACATCTCTCAGTCATACAGTAAGAGCTGTACCTCAGTTACCCTCATTTAAAGCCAATGGATGTGAACTCACTTGAAGGACCAGGACTGGATCAGTCAAGGCAAATAAAATGGATTAAGTAACTAAGAGAAGAATGTATCAAGTGAGATCCTACAGGTATTTTCCATCTCCAACAGCTAAGAGTCACTGGATTTTTTTCCCCCAATAAGATCTGAGGCAATAAAAAGCCTCCAAAGACCTTGCTTTTTTGTTAATGTCCAAAATGGTCTTTGTTTGCGTAGAAACAACGTAGAAAGATATAAAAATAGGCTTAAATTAGCATATTGCCAAATTGGTCTACTGTAACAAGTGCTTTGAAGTCTGGCGTGCTGACTGATTCCCCACAGGAAGTTGAGTACTCTGAAAACAATTAAGAACAAAAAAGGGGCGGGAGGGAGGAGAGAGGGAGCAGGCGAGTACAGTAGTTAAATTAAGCAAAGTGAGCCTTGGAATAGTCAAGGGACTAAACAAGCCATCGAATCACTTAATAACAGCACTTCTTTAGCAGCGGAGATAGAAAACACCAACTGGATTTTTAGAAACTGAGACATTAAGGCTTGAAAAAGCAGAATGACAGAAGTTTAAATTAAATAAATGAAAATTACTTCAGAATATAATAGAAGGTAATAAGGCTCCAAAACTGCCAGTAGTTATAGTAGCTAATCCTGTGTTCTAAAATTGATCCTAATGTAAAAGCATTGTGCAATTTAAAAGTAATAAACATAATAATCCCTGCCATTTTACATAATAAATAAATCTTAACTATGTTTCCCATTTGTATAAAGCCTTGTGAAATGACAGGTTTGGTTGTTAAAAAAATCCAATGTTTGTTTCACAAAGATATTATAGTGATGCAGTGGAATAGATTTTGAGGGAGAAGGTTAAAATATATTTTATAGGTAGCACTGAGTAAATATATCAGAAAAACTGCACACGCCACACAAAGAAAGAGCTTTCAGATTATACAGTAAACATTTTATGCTGTGGAATACCTTCTCTATAACATTTTGTCTACACTGAATTGCATAATCACATACTAAAAGATGGTTACTATTACTGTTATTAATGTTATGGTTGCATGCAGGGGAACTACTGTATAATTAGCAACTATATCTGTCCCAAAGATCCCATGACACAGATGAGTAAAACAGGTAAAGGTTTCACCATCCGTGTTTTACCAAATAGAAATGAGGTTCAGGAAAGATTAAAAGCTTACTCCAATTAAGCAGTGAATCTCAAAGTAACTGATGGTTTCCAGATCAAGTCCCAAGTTACTAGTCTAAGGAAACAGAAGGCTGTGGTTCAGCTTGGACCTGAAACTACATCCTTGTCTGCCTTATGTATGGTTTAGCACAAACTCATCAGAAATTAATTCTGTTCATTTGGACCCTCTCTCTTGACAAGCCTCCCCTCCAGGTGCTTCCCCACCTCCATGGTGTGGCACCCAAAAGACACTACAAGGAACGTAGCTCTCCGTCTCACATCAATACATCTCTGATGGGCAAGATAGGGCCTTAAGCCTTAAGAACTTCACTGGCTTTTCCTCCTGCCACCTTCTGCCCCTTCCTTATACACGCACAGTGGCACCTCTATATTTTGCTCATCCCTACTACAATTGTTAGGACAAGGTTATACTGTTTTTAAAAAACTTTTGTAACTAACTTCGGATAACAAGACTTCAATAACTAATCTTTCTGGTTGCCAAGAAAATTTGTGGAATTTCCACCCTTGGAGGTGTTCAAGATTTGGCTGGACAAGGCCCTGAACTAGCTGACAGTTAGACCTGCTTTGCGCAGGGTGGCTTGGATAAGATGATCTTCAGAGGTCTCTTCCAGCCTAAATTACTTTATGATTCTATGTTATGTGTTTTTACTTCAGGGGTCTTCCTTGACATGCTAAAAAATTCATTTATTTCAAACCCCCACCCAACATTTCTTAACCTACAGAAAAAATTCCACATGTTCCTCAAGGTACAGAGCAGTGCTATAAAAATGAACTACATATTCCTATAAAACATGTCTGCTGATAACATGGAAGTCCTGTACTCCTTCTAAGTCTTTCTAAAGTCCTAAAGAGAAAGACACGCACTTATCCTTCGTTCTCTTGCAATTCAAAGTGCATACAGCATGTGAGAACTCTAAACACTGAGGTTGTAGGACAAGCCAGGAGACCCATGCTGACCTCAACAGCCTAAAGAATCACCTTTATTGTACAGTAACTGTTCTTTGAGAATGTGTTATTACGAATGCCACTATAGAAGATCAGTAAGCATTATCCTGTCAGAATAGCAGCTTTGAGAAAATCCAGCTGCCTTGAATGCTGATTTATGTTACTGCATTCCCAAATTTAGTAACCAAGGAAAAGCTGGAGAGCTTGATACTGACATTCACACTTCTGGCCAAAGTAACATGTATCAGAAAGAATAATTTGAAGTGGAAGATCTCCAGAACTCTCTCAGAAGGGACTTCTCCACAAGTCTTACTATGTTTCGGTTCCTCTCTGGACTATCTAACCACTATGTAAACTTTGAAACAATAGGACTATAAAACGAAAGAAAACTAAGTAGTACCCCTCTGTAAGTGAAAAAACATAGTCTAGAAAAGCTAAGTGAGAGGGAAACCTGTTCAAGATGAGGCTGGAGAAGACTGTGGAGATTAAGTCTTGTTTTCTGGATAAGACCCCATTCGAACTTTTCTTGGCTGCCTATATCAAGAACTTTCATTTTGAAATATATCTTCTAACTTTCATGTCTTATCCCATGTCTTCCTGGTCATTCTGGAACAACCTTTTTGTATCACGCTCAGGTCTTTATCACAGACAATTATCAGGTGAGGAGAAAGGAACAGGGTGTGATTTAGCCATGGCTCTGTGAGATTTGGTGGAAGAGATCTGAAAGCAGAGTAAGTATCTAACAGGCTTGCACCACTCAGATCAAAAGCCACCACATGAATGTCACCATATCACCTTCAAGCTTAAAAATCACTTCAGCTGAAACTCTACTTAGACAGTATGAAACACAGGAATTTGTTTGCCACTATTCTTTTTACTGATCTGCCCTTTTATTATTTCCTCTTCTTTCTCTAATATTATGTATTAATATTACAGTACCACCTATAGCAACAAATTAAAACTGCAGCTTCCATCAGAAACATGATCCTCTTATGCGAGGTTCTGTACAATCTCACTGATAATAAGATACAATCCCTTGATCAAAGTGGCAAAAATAAAGGTGACATAAAACAAAATCAAAGCAAAAAGAGGTGGCCCAGCTCATGTCACATGTCACCAATAGAACAGGTTTCCTAATTCCAAGTCCAAGGCACCACATTGCTTTACTTTTTTTCCCCTGCCATTTTGCCTTTTGTCTCTATGTCTTCTCTTACCTTACAGCTGAATATTTATGCCTGAGTGAATGCATGTGTGTGTGTGTGTATATGTGTGTGTGTGTGCAATTGTGTGATCGACAACTCAGCCAACTTGTAAACAGGCAATTTCAGTAGTTAGTATTTGTTTAAGCTTCAATTCTTTCATTAATAGAAACTTGGAGACTGGAAAGAGCAGTACAGAGATATTACCTGACTTGGTCAAGAATAAAATCAGGATAGAATACAGGCCTTTTGGTGCTCCAGTTATAACACTCTTAGTTTTTATGAGCAGAAGCAAGCAACTGCTACTCTTGGTCAGAGATATCTGCAACCAGAATCTCACAATATCAAGGCCCTGCTAATAAAACCTATCTGCCAGCATTTGGTGCTTCCCTAATATGTCTACATGAAACAGGTCTATGAGTGGGCCAAAAGAGCCCATGTACCTGCAAAAAAATGTCAAGTCTCCACTGGATAAGGCTTCTTCATTCACTAAAGTCAGTTACTGCCCTGCTAGGGAAAAAAAAAAAAAAAAAATCAAAATATTTTTACTTTGTATGCATTCCTGGTCAACACTAAACATCCTTCTTGTTAGCAAGTGAAAATATAGGAGATTTTAAATGCTTTCTTTGAAAGTAGAAAAATATATCTTTTAAGCAATCAAGCGTTAACTGTGAGAATTAAAAATATCTGTTCCATATGTTCAAGTCCCAAGTAAAGTAATATTAAGTATATACAAGAAAGTTCAGGTAGGAAGAGAAAACGATTAAAATAAAAGTCCCCTGGGTCAAAATGCAAGACTAGTGGACATAGATAAAGTACCAGGGAAAGGAGATGAAATACAAACAGGATGTGCTGTGGTGTCCAAATGAGACACATTACTAAAAAAAGTGTTGCATCATTAACCACTCCATCAACTGGCTCTGCCAGGGCTGCAATGGACTTTCTATTGCCAACACCAAGTCCACTGACAGCACAGAGACCTCGGAGAATACAAGGATCTAAGATAACTCTCTGATACGTTTGCTAGTCTCACTTTAATACTTCAAAACAGAGGAAGGAAAAAAATCATAATCAAACTTAAAGAGAAGCAGCAGTTAAATAGGCAGCTGAAAAATACTTTCAGTTGTGTGATAGGCCTCTAAATATACGACTGAGATTGGTATCGTCTGTATTGGTATCTCAATGGTCAGTTAGTCCCTGGTCTTCAGTGGATGTGATATGTGTTGCGCACAAGTTGCATTACTTTTATTGCTGGTGATGAAGTAGGTCTCTAGAATTCAGCTTGTGCTCTGAAAGAAAAACATCCCGAGTCTTTTTACATCACAAATGAATAGTTCTGACCTGAACCCATGTACTCAAACTAAAGTGCTGAATGCCACCAATTTGCCCTGCAGTCCACAGAAGCTGATAATCTCCAATGCCCCTTGAATCAATCCCAAATCATGCACCCTGTCTGACCTCCATGGAACTCCCCAGTAGACAGCCCAGTGTGTGACCAAGCACAGACCTTCTTGAGAAGCTCCAGACTCCAATTTTAAGCACTGTTGAAACTATTAATTCAGAGGGTGGTTCTAGATAAAAAAGAGGTTTGTATTAGAGTAGTTAAATGTTATCTGTGAGTAAGTGCATAGAAAATCCATTGTGTTGACTGTAAATATAATTAATTGTAATGTTTTACAAAACAAAATATTCTGATTTCTCCAATCAGAGCAATTTTAATTTTTTTCCAGTTTGCTTCAAAAAGTATTTTTAAAGTGTTTATTCAGATCTAACAAACTTCATTCAATTTTTAAAACTACTATTTTTAGAAGTTGCCATTAAAAAAACCTCAAGTTAGTCTATTCTAAGGTAAGCTCATTCCACGTAAATTTTCAGACAAAATTCTTAGTAACGGGAAGAGTTAAAGGAAAAATACCTTTTATTCTTACTTCGCGAAACACAGAAAGCAAATGTGGATTATTTACTTTGTTCACTTTGGGTTTAGTCATATTCGTTCCATGTCAGTGAAGAAGCCAGTACCTCTTTTAGCATGGTTTATACTTTCACACACACACACACACACACACAGAAAGCCACCAACACAAATAAGAAAAACATGGTTAAAAATAGAATCCTCTTGATTGCAGTCCCACAGAAACTGGCAAAAGGACTTGAGGACATGAAGCTCCTATTAATCTGTTTGTTTTTAATTGACTAGATTTCAAGTTGACAGTGGCCCTTTTATAGCACTGTACAGAACAAAACAGCACCACATGGCCAGCAGGATCCATTTTAAAGTGGTGCTCTCTTACGTCCCCTGCTGAGGATTGCACCATATGAGCCATCAGTAACGCAAAGTCAAAGGCCAACCATCAATAAAGCTCTTGCTGTGATCAAGAATATGTAAACAATGGACCAGCCACTTCTAGTGGTAGTTATAGCGGAGTTAAAGCTGAAGTAGGGTGGCACCTACCTCACAATTTTTTCCTCTGAAATTTTACAAAATATAGTATTTTATCTGGACACTGTTGCTTGCAGTAAATATTTTAGTGCAGACTGCATTCTGCACATACTTAATTAAATAAATGAAATATGATAGATACTACTTGTCTAGATACAAAGCCTGCAAAAGCCAGTGGGAATCTTTCCATTCAATTCACTGGTCTCTGAATTAGGTCTATAGTCAATACATTGCAGACCAGATATCATAGTGATAAGAACTAAATAATTAACATATGAGAGGATGCATCCTCTCATTACATACACTCTTAAAAGTATACTTTTATTTAGTACGGTTCAACACATCTGGGCTAAGCTTCTCTTCGTACATGTATATCTGCCTGGAGTTAAAAATTCCTACAATGAAAGTTCACTGGGAACAGGTTATTATTTCAGAAAGGAAAAACCCATAGCATTTAATAGGGATTGTTGCTTTTCTTCATCCTCCTTACATTCCTGCTATAGGACAGATTAAGCTTTCTGTAGGAAGGATTTACTTCTATATATCCTGTAATAGTTTCCGTAAATCCTTTTAGCTTCATTTTGCAGGGTGGGTTTCTCCATAATTTGGGCACCTATAAGACTTAAACTGGACAAATTAAGAAAATCATATAAACCCCCTTGCAAGGACATACTTTCTCTGACCTTAACCAACTCTTTGTTGCCACCTGTCCCTGCACATGACTCATCCCATTCTGTCATATTACCATTGACAAGGACATATAAAGCCACAAAAGAAGTTGATGGACATCCGCTCCAGAGCATTAGCTACCTTGCTCCATGCTCCTGAGATCTAACTGTGCCTTTTGACAGCTCTCCAAGCACATTTCCCCATTTCTAGAATGAAACTGAACCTTTGCACTTTATTATTATTATTATTGTTCTCTTTCAGCAAAAAGGTAATTGGGCATGAAAAGTTCAAATCCATTAAATAAAAACTCAATTTAAAATATTTTCCATCCACCAAGCAAGGTCCTATTCATTATGCTGACACTGTACTCCACCTCTGTGCCAAGTGGATCACTCAAAGATGCCCCCCACCACTTTCCTGACATTTTGTGTGACAAGTAAATCTGCTGTGCACACATTGCTTTATAGGGCATCCCAGTTTTATATAAATACAAGCAACATTTTTTTACAGCACCTTTAAATTCCCAAGTTGAATTCTACACCTACTGAGATACTTTCAAGTAAATTATTTGTGCTGATTCTCTCCTCTGGATATTGTGGAAGACAGACACAGTTTCTGAGTTTTATTTTTGCTTCTTTAGTCACTTGAAGTTTTTGAACTGCCTCAGTCCCATTCAGACTACCCTACTGCTAAATACAAATCATAAACTTATCAAAACCAACAGCAGACACTTAAAATATAAATTGCATAGTTCTCTAGGAACCTCAGTAGAAGCATCCACATGTTACAGTTACCTGGTGCCTTATTAACTTAAAAAAGGAAAACAAAACAAAACATTCTAACACTTCAGCCACAGGTTAAATATTCTGTTTTCACAAAGGTCACTTTTTCCATAAAGGTTTTCTTAGTACAAGCTTACTGTACAGAGACAGTATTTTGCCTTAATATCCATTATAAATTTTTTCTTTAAAGCTAGCAAAGTATTTTCCCCCTACAACTCAATCTGCCAGAGATGGAGAGCACAGATACGTTATTATTCACAGGCCCAGTCCTGAAGCCTAATAAAAAAGCCAAAGAGGGACATCTAGTGGTACCATGCACGAAATTAAGAACGAGCAGAGGAAGAAAAAACCTACTTCCATGCCTATGGATCGGAGAGAATTGCTCCTTTCTCATCAGGAATGAAGAAAGGTTGAAGAGAAGACCAAAATAAAAGAAAAGTAAAAGAAAGACTGTGTCTTTCTTATGAAAACACCCCTTTAAGAGTACAGAAGAGACACCCACATGAAGAGTACTTAAGTTGCCAGCCCTGCTCTCTGAGAAATGCAGCCTGTAAGATGGACCACACCTGCTCACAGGTTGGATGTGAAAATCCCATAATAAACACCTTTGTGTTGTGTAGCTAAGTGTCAGATAAATGAGGCAGTCATGCATGCTAGAACATAACTGCAGGCTTATTAAGGAAAACTGAGCTTTTAGTGTCACTTTCTGTCAAAATAATATACATAACTTTATAGAAATTACATAGAGGTCTCTTACACACCTAGAGATTAAGAATTTTAACCTACCTGGAGCACTTCTGTGGCAATTCCACATACACCAATCCCTACAGCTCCTCTCTGAAATGAGGGTTAAAGAGACGAAGCTCAGAAATTCTTCCAAGAAACGTAGGACAAACTACAGAGCCAAACCCTTTCTGCTCAGTCCTCAGAGAAGCTCACTCTTGCTCTGAAGGTCCTTTCTAATTTTCATTAATGCCTTGCAGTGAAAAAGGATACTTTTCCACAAATTTGAAAACATGTGTCACATATGACTTCCCATGCAAAAAATAATAATCATCCTTTCCAATGCTGTAGGTGTGATGTCATTTTGGAGGGCAGTTTCATAGGCTAGTCTTCATAACCACACAGTGCCAACTCCCACCTCCAACAGCTGTGGTCTGTGTGACACAGGTGCCTTATGGGGCAACTGATTAAACAGAATTAGCTACCAAGTGGACCCAAGCCATGGGTGATCTCCATTCTGATTTGAGGTATTTATGATCCTCTTTGTAAATATTTAATGACTGGATGCATAAGGAAAAAACATTCTTAAAAACTAACTTATTTTATAGAGGTAGTAAAGTGGGTTTATAAAATAAAACCACAGAAGCAGAAAGTTACCTATCTCTTATAATGCTTCCTCTACTAGTCTTCATCTGGTTTGCTGTATGATGCTGTGCTAAGCTGTCATTAAAGTATTTCCCTCCTTTCAGTCCTCCCTTTATTCTTTTTCCTATTTATTGTTTCCACAGGATTGACACTACCTTCTGAACTTATTCCCCCTCACTGGACAAGCAGTACCCATGAGACAAACATTCTTTTTTTTTTTCTTTTAAAAGAGAGGTTTCTTGGAACTTCCTCTTCTTAAGCTCTCTCAAAAGTTCACCAGCACATAGGATATGTAGAATAAAAGAAAGATGCTGTCAGTGATGATGCATACTGGGATCCACTAGCAAAGAAGAACAAGATATAAAAGTATTCAATTGTGGAGATTATGTGGCCACCGCTAAAATAATGTCCCTTAATGCATAAAAATAAATTACCTTTAAATGTGTTTCCATGGCAAAAGAAGCCACCTGGCATGCAGGTCAGTACTTGGAAATGCTGTGTCAAGGAATAGAGCCTGACTAGTTAATAGAAGTCAGCCACCATTCCCCTCCCCATATTACAACTCAGTAGGCTTTAAAGCAAACATGCTGGAGATGTCATTTTCCACTCTTTCATAAGTAGCCACTTCAAGATGCTTCACTCCAGGCTAGCAAGGGATGCTTTACATCACTGCAGTACTACTTACAGAATTTATGACACAGGATCATGGTTATAACTTCATATATTGCAAGCACCTGTGCAGAATACAATCCCATGTGTGCACATTCACCATAACATATATTCCTAAGAATGCACAGTTAGCACTATTGTACAGGAAAAAACTTCAGGCATTATACCTCACATTTTTCACATCTATTTTGAAAACAGAACAGTAGTATTTTTTCACATGTGGAAAAGGCCTCTGAATTTTTGTTTTTCCAAGTGTGTACAGGAGTAAAGAGCAGAGTGCTTCATAGGAGGAAAGCACCTGTTTAAAATATTTCATATTACTCCTTGCACTGCAATAATTTAATAACTGCCTTGATTAAAAAAATACAAACAACAAAGCCAGCAAAAATAATCTATGCTGTTTTTAAAGACTAATTTTAGTGTGCATGTATTCCAAAGAGAAACAATGACATAGAAGAGTGAATCAATGTCTGTCTCCCAAATGAATGAAGATCACATACCTTTCTGGAAGTCATGCTGTGATTAAACTAACCTCAGCAGAAGGGCAGCCATTCCGTGGCATATTTTCCACTAGAGGTCAGGCTGAAGGAGCTAATGATCTATTTTAGCCTTCAAAATCTGTGAGTGGGAGATACTAATCAAGATTTGGAAGTTTGAAAATCAGTATTTAATTAATACTGCTTTGCTCCACTTAAATTGAATCACAAAGACATATTTTTCTAAATGTCCAACAGCTGAAGGTATTTAATCATAAGAGTATTTTAACATATGTCAATACAATCTTTCACAGAGCACTTGATGTGCCATCTCAGTCAGCAGGACAAGGCTTGGAAAAGAGAAAAGTTCTTCCTCAACTTCAGCCTTGAAATTAAAAACACGGTATTCTGAATAGTAACAGGCAACATTCAAATTACTTTTAAAAGGGTACTTTTAAATTTTTGCTTATTTTTTGCTTTTAGAAAGGACATATATTACAAGCATTTTCCAGCAAAAATCTAGATTGAATTTGTTTCTATAAATAACCAGGAAGATACACAGCTAAGCATGGAGTATATGACCATACCAGGATGCAGGTGACTAGAAGATTTTTCAAAACTCCAAAGTGATTTTAATTAGAAGCCTAAGCTTTTCTTTTCCTGTATTTTGGTGACTTATGCAATTCCATCACTTTCAGAAACATTGACCCAGCTCCTTGAAATAAATACCTTGCAGACAGTGTAGTTCAGATATACACTTGCTTCTGAAAACTCAAGGAAACATTTAATCTATCATTTATAGTTTTAAACACTTGTTTTGTTGTGACAGGATGGGAAGTCATGCTCAAATAGCAAGTCCTAGCTCAGAGGTCTAGTCACTAGGTCTCTCAACAACTCACTGCCTTCAGTACATCCTTCTGCAGCCATGAAAATCAGAAAAAAATCAGCTTTAGCCAAAGTCACACAATACATAGAGTTGAAAACTAAACTGTGGAATGGCTCACATTTACACTTTTGAAAACAAAGGAGCCCATTAAATTCACTCAGAGATTAAATCAGCTAACTAGGTCAAGCTATGTCAGATAGCATTTTAAAGTACCTCATGGTCAACTATTAGAACCACTTCAAATATACACAAAGTACTCTGGAAAAGTAAGAATATAAAATGCCAGGAATAATTGGCAGAGAAAAGAAAATGTGTAGTTTCTCTAGTCACCTAAGATTAGTGGTGGGAATAACAGGCCTAATGAACAGAAGTGAAGCCTAGATGTTGGTTTAGCCTCTTTTTATATGTCTCCCATGGATTAGCCCTTTCTGTACTTCCACCAGGTCAAAAGCAGCATAACTGCTGATAACAGCCAGTTGCTTCATCAGAGTTACAGATTATTTTGTTTAATGATTTTGTAACAGATCCTGACAAAGCAATCCGAAATCCACATCATCATATTTTAAAAGGTGAAAATTCAGTTTATCTCAGTAATACATTCAACTAATACACTCTTTTTCCTTTATTAGTTCTCCTGAAAATATGCTAACCTTTTAAAGTTTACAGCTGTAAAGCAGGTACAGGATACCTCTCTAAGGCACGGCCGGCAGAAATGCAAGAGCCATTTGACAAGCACCACTCCCAAGACACTAACGCGGAGCTGGCAGTCAGAGTTTGACTGAAGCTGGTAAGGCAGATTTACCAGATTGAGCACGTACCCCATCCAGATGCACAGATGGTATTTGTGGGAGCAAAGGAAAATAAAATATAGGTTTAAACTAAATGCAAGAGAAACACAGAATAATATTGAATCACTCTAGGTATTTCTAAGGGTTTCCATTTATCTTTTCTACTTCTCAGCACATAGCGAGTGTATGCTCAGGGTTTTGAAATCACCGAGCAAATGGAAAGGATTTAAAACTAGTTTTGTTTCAAATGTAAGATCACAGAAATAAAGACAGGCTCCAGGTATTTCTCTTCAGAATGAGATTTCTGTACGCAAGTTTGATGCAAAAGGCGTTAAAAATGCTGTTCCTGCATACGTCTGGCAATGACAACTAGGCTTGTCAGAAGAGCCTTTTCGATGCTAAAAGAAAGGACTCACTCTGCTGCTGAACTCCACATGGGTTCCTCTGCATGGTGGCTACTTTCCTGTTGTTTTAAATGGATAGAAAGACACACAGCTGGAAATAAAAGGCAAGCTACACAGAAATGAGGGAAATACAGCTTTAGATGCTGGTATTATGACATAAGGAGGCAAGAGTAGCCAAAAAGTGATCAATCTAGAGTTGGCAGGTTGACTCTGACAACGAATGGTTTAGGGCCCAGCTCAGGGCTGCCGTTTCGCCTCTTCTCCCTCCATCACTAGTCCCTTCTCAAGCTAGGAAGAGCTGATAGCCAAACTTAACTTGTTACAACGGTACCATCCAAGGTAGTGGGGCTCAAGATCCTGTGAAAAGCTAGCAGAGAAAGAAGAAATAGAAGGAAAATAGCACAGGTAAGAAGTGGTGGCGAAAGATGAGAGGAGAAGAAACACACAAGCCTGTTTCCCATTGGAGTCCCTGGTAATCCACAGGCGTTGATGTGTGCTTACTTTGACATGTCAGGAACTGAAGCTCCACAACATTCTACTTTTAATCCTCCTAAGCATCCTCCTTCTAGAGGACCCAGCTCTTCATTATTTCACTTGTTAGTTAGATTTAATTTCTGGTAAATCAATGCTAACTTCTTGATTTCAAGTCCCACCATTCCCTTTTGTTCAGTAGAGATGATTTAAACACTATCCTTAAACTGCAACAAAAATCTCCCTTCTTCAGACTGAAACAGTCTGTCTGCACCCTTCCTGACTCCTCCTGCTACCCTTCTCAGTTACAGCCTAACGTGACAGTGCATGAACTTCCATCTCACAGCTGTGGGTATACAGGTGGGCCCTCCCGTGATATGCCTTGCAGTACTACAACTACTTCTCCCACACAAAAAGAAAAGCAAACCCTTTGGCATATGGAAGCAGCAGAGAGAACTCTCCAGCTCCAATCTGGGCTATCCCTTAGCAGCACAGATTCTAGGGTAAAAAAGTAAACCAAACATGTTCCGCTCTGACTTCTACCATTTAAAACTTATCAATGACCAGCACACTGGATATAAAGACTGTTCTGGGTAACTTTGTTTTCTTTTTCCTTGAAATCTCGTTCTGTTATTTAAGCCATAGCTACAAAAACAAACAAACAAAAAAGCCCAGGAAGAGACTTTAAAGAAAGTATTTCAAATAAACACATCATAGAAAGATATAAGCAAAGAGCAAAATTTTCTATCAGCAATATATTGTTCAGCCTGAAGAAGAGAAAGCCCTCAGGAGACCCTTTAGAGGCATTCCAGTACTGAAAGGGGGCCTGCAGGAAAGATGAGGAGGGACTCTTTGTCAGGGAGTGTAGGGATTGGATGAGGAGTAACAGTTTTAAACTGAAAGAGGGTAGATTCAGATTAGATATAAGGAAGAAACTCTTTACTGTGAGTGGTGAGACCCTGGCCCAGGTTGCCCAAGGAAGCTGTGGCTGCCCCCTCCCTGGAAGGGTTCAAGGCCAGGTTGGACGGGGCTGGGAGCACCCTGGGCTGGGGGAAGGTGTCCCTGCCCATGGCAGGGGGGTTGGAACTAGGTGATCTTTAAGGTCCCTTCCAACCCACAACATTCTATGATTCTATGATTTATGACAGTATGACACACAAACTAATTATATAGTCACATCTAAATTAGCTGATATATATATTTCCAAGTGTCACTCATTTAATACTGAATTCATTCAAATTTGAAAGAAAAAGTCTTCTACAAAGGGTCTACACTTTATCCCTTCATGAAACCTACGTTTGGAGTTACTTCAACAGAAAGAATTACTTAAAATTTTCACCAGTGTCACTAAACAGAGTTGAGCCCAAATACTTTTTTTTTTCTTTTTAATCTATTCAACTGAGAGAAATGGAGCTGCAATAGTTTGGGGGTTTTAATCCCGAAGTAGATTATACAAACAACAATTTCATCAAAGATTTTTTACAAGCCTAGCATTACTGGTTATATCATATTATTAAGGTAAGCATTCTTCAAAGAACTGTATGATTGGAATCTCTTCCTGATACACAGTGACATGCTATTTGCTGGCTGCAGTGAGAAGAGTCAAAATGAAAACAAAAATACAAACACGCTTTTTTTTCCTCTTGTCTTTATTGATTTAGACTACAGCCAAAAATAGTGCATCTGTAGAAAATTACCACACATGCTACCAATACATCATCATTGCATGTTTAGAATCGTAAGCACTTGACAAATCACGAAGGGAACATTCAATCTAATATTCTGGCAATGCAGCCCATGAACAGGGAATAGAGGGAGAAGGATTTTTTTCCTCCAAAAGTAAGTATTTCTGAACAGGAATGAAAAGCCTCTGTTAAAAAATTAATTCCAGTCACCACGGAAAACTCATGCTGGCTCATTCAATACATCAACATACACTACTGGATAGTTTGCGTGGAATGTTGAACAGTACACAGAAGCTATGACTCTGCTACAGGTACAACGTCGTCTTCAGCACTTTGTATGCCATTGAGATGGTGACTGAATACCCAACTGCCCAAGATAAACCTCTGCCAGGCTGGGGAAGTGGGATCAAGTATGCAAAAGTGTGAATGATCCTAGCCCCAGCAAAGATCCTGAAATGCAGCAAGGCTGTGGACAGTTCAGGGCCACTAAGAGAATACAGCAGTCCAATGCCAAGAAATGGCACAATATTTTCAAGGTCATTCAGGTGGCCTCTGCGGAAAGAAGTAAGTAGTTTTACAGTGTTACATTTCATTAAATAAACCACTTCAAGCCTCATTATTTTTCAGCATCTTCAGAGCACACTACTGTTAAGGAAGGCCCTGCCACAACTGTTGGCTTCCTCTGCAGTGGGGACTTGATTCAGCTACTGAAATGATTTTGGTGTGTTCATCTGACATTGCTCTGGTCTCTCTGACCACATCCCCACATTTTTAAGCTTCTGATCTTCTGTATGAAAGTTCTTAGTTTTTCCCCATGATCTTGGTAATATTAGGGACTTAGACAAGGTATATGAGTGTACCTGGGTGTGCAAGAATGCAAGGAGAAGCAGGGAAGAAAACAGATAGCTGGATTTTCTTGCAGCCTCTCTCTACTGAACATCAATTAACTGGATGAGTGTGACTACAACTACTAGACTTCATGGCCCAGATGGTCTATTCCAATCCCATAAATTCAGTTTGTAGTCTCCATAAAGAAAATATGAAATATCCTATATATGAAACATTCTATCAAATCTTCATGAAGTTCAATCATCTTGAAGAATGTTATTTTTGAGCATCTAACAGGTGTGACAGCTTTTGGTTCATTTTCTTCACTACTAAGCACTAAAATAGCTGAAAAATGTTTGAAATTTTGAAACCATAATATAATTTACTAAAAATGTGTTCAGACTGAACTCCAGATCTTGAAGTATTCTTTCACGCCTCTTCCTAAACCATCCCCGCTCCCTTTACCTCTTTAGATAAATTATACTTCCAGCCAAATTTACTGATTGAAACAACCTGTAAGCCTTACTAATTATGTCAAATTTCACAGCCAACTAGAAGCAGAACATGGTGCTGTTTTGCAGCTGCTTTCTGAACTCATTTATCATTACAAGGAAACATATCCTCCAGCTTTTTAAATTTTTTCCCCAAAATAGTACACTGAAGAAAGTAATGTCTTTTCTATGCCCATGAACAGAACAAATTCCAGTCACTTATATAGAAGAGATGCCATGCTAAATCTACATGGCATTATCTGTTGCCATAAAGCTTGCAAAAGAAAATACAGTAAACTTCCATTAAGAACCATTGCTGTGAGATAAAAATGGATGCTTCTTCCAGAAGACTGGTCAACTTTTCTGTACAATTGACACATCAGTGATTAACCTCAATTCAATCCAGCAAAAAGAGTACAGGCTTTGACTCCCAGTCTGTACAATTTTCCAGATTATCGCCCTCATTACAACTCTGGAGTTCCATAACTTTAACATAGTTTTATTCCTCTTCCACTGTTATTTCCTTTACATTTCAGGAAAAGATGCAACTATTGCAACTGGTGTTCAAATTATATAGTAAACTGATTTACACTTAATGGACACTGCTTCATACTAAATCAACTTATGGTCATATTTTACAATCTTCTCACCAATTCTCCTATGCATACAGGATACTACCAGACAATGACTTATTATTTTTAGTATGCATGCTGACCATTTGAATATGGAATGGTCTGTTCATTTAAACCAATTAACATATTAGAATACTACATAAAGCAACACAAAACACACAGAGTCTTGCCAAAGAAAATGGGGTGAAATTAATTCCTTGATTTAGTATTATTCTGCTATTTAAAATAAATCTTAAAGACTCCTATGCATTACCTGCGTACACGTTCAACATCTGGATCAGTCCGCAGATATTTTTTAGCACTCTCGCCTTTTCCAAATGATGCTGTATCTTCTGGGTTGGCAAATGCCTATTTCAGATATAAACACCCAAGAGACATTAGAAGCCAGAATGTTTATTCTAGTCAAGGCAGCTTGCTGTAAAAGTCACTCTTGTCACTAATGCCTCTATAACCTCACATAACTTACCCGAAATTAAACACATTGTTCACTGCATTACTGTTTTTTTGAGCCTAGCCTATGCGTAGCTTGTGTGCTGACAAATTAATGTAATATAATTTATGCATGTAGATAAAGCCTTCTTGCAAGATGGACAAGCATGGCAGATGACTGTTACTCAGCTTGAAGTAATGCCAGTGGACTGCAGGAGCATACGGACCTGGAAGGTAGAACCACTGTTTGTACTACCTAAGTCTATTTTTCACTATTCTTGTCAAATTATCCAAAAGCCCTCTTGGATCCCCTCCTTCTTCAGAAGTCTACAGAGCAGTAGTGTTCAAGAGACTTACTCCTATCCTCATTTACGACCAAATAAGTTTCTCCCTTTCCTTAGGTACAAATATTTCTACTTGCTACCTCCAAATACTGTAAGACACTACTTGAAAACAACATTTAATTCTGTTAGCGCAGACTGCAGTAGATCTCTCCTTGCTGACACATGTAGTAACACATGCATTCTGTGGACCATTCAGGCTATGCAGGTATAAGTCAAGTAAACCTTTTGATTTTAGCAGAGCTACATGATTGCTTTCTGAGGCAGCCTTGATCCCTTTCTGTGAAATATCCTTGGCCTCAAAATTCTGGAAACACGTTAAAAGTATCAGCAACAGCAACATTTTACCTTCTGGTGCTCCACTAACCTCTTTCCTTCATTTTTTTTTTTTAACATTTTAAAGACTATTAAAAATGAAATAAAAATTACTTTACTAAATTGTCTGTTTGTAATATCGCTGTCTTCCATAAGAAAATCAAGTGCTCCAAACTAATGAAGGCCCTATTCTGACCTGCATACATATGGATCATAACATGGTATGAGCATTAACACAGGACTCCACCAGCTCTACATACAGGACCAGTACAGCCGATGTGCTTCTGCAAGAGCAAAAGGAAGTAAAGTTTACGACAGAGACATCTCGGTCCTATTTTGAACATACAAGGCAGGCTGTGTGCTCTACTATACTCAATCTTCAGCTGTGCCAAAGACCTAGAGAGCTATTAGAAGCAAGCAGTAGCTCAGGTGATGTGCTATTAGCACCTCATGAACAACGGAACAGTTCAGCTGGGTTCTCTTGGACCCTGCAAGAACAAAAAGCAGCATTTCAACAAAAAGACTGCAACAAAATCCTTGAAGTACAGGACATCTTGCAGAAGCAGATCTCACGAGAGCAGTCATATGGGACAACCTCAGGGCTCTCTCAGCCCAGGACCAAGTGTTTTCAGCAGTGACCATGAGCAGATGCCTAGAGAAGACAAGAACAGGGCAAACACAACACAGCACTTCCCATGAGCACTCCCTTCTAGATCAGATGAAGCTTCTGCATTACTTAGTAAACCTCAGTGGACCTTTCATATACTTATCTAGCCCATACATCAATCCATGTAAATTTTCAGCCTGCCTCTCATTCTAGAAAGAATTTTTATTTTTTTTTTGATAATGACCTACCTGCAATGGGAAGGCTAAAACAATTAGGGAATGTAAACAGCTTTAGTATTACTGTATGAGAGGGTTACAGATGCATAAAAATCCACTTCATACCCCCTCTTCTGACCCTACTAGTTGATTATTCATGTAACACGGCTCCATATTACACTTTATTTGCTTTATAAATTGGGTACCCTGGACATCAGCCTTCTGCAGAAGACAGCGGAAATTACAGTTGTGAAAAACTCTTATTTAAAAATAACAGAAATGTTTTAGAAGGGCAGAGTAAGTCAAATGCAACTGTAAGATACAGTCTCATAATTATCTCATAATTAAGTAAAAGACATCGTCCATTTGAGACCAACAAAGCACCAGCACACCACACTCAGAATATTACTAGAAGAATGAGGAAGAAGAAAAAGAATAGCACCAGAATTTGAAAGCTGAAAAGAAAAGAAACACCTGTGACATCCCTGTATTGAAATACAAATTTCAATCCATTCTAACAGCCAGGATTACCAATTTCTTACCTTTCTTGTGATTCTGAAGTATGCTGTTACAAGACTCATCAGCATCATTTTTAGAAGAACAATAGTTGTATAGGTAGCATAAGCTCGGAAGACTTCATTGTCAATTAACTGGGTCATTTTAGCCATTTCTCCACTTCTCGCTGACAACCTTTAGAAAACATTAAAGTTAGGCTAACATCATAGCAATTCAAAGTTCTGACAAGAAGATTGTCAGAATAGCCTTTTTTTTAGCATCACTGCAATGACAGCATAATTTTACCACTTTGAAAAGTTTATTTTCAAACAAATTTATTTTTCCTCAGTTTATTTTCACAATGGTATAATACTTTACAATGAGAAATTGCATTATCAATTAATATTTTGCTTCCATTATACCTGCTTATTAAACTGTCAAAATATAAACCACCAAAATATTTAATGTAATTTCAGAAACAAAATTTAGTCACAGAAATTAGCACACTTTTGAAATAACAGGAGGAGTTAGACCACTGTTAGACCAATTCATCTGAACTAATGCATTTCTCTAAGCAGTTACCAGGATAGAAAGAGTGTGATGACTTACTACACATACTGCAGTGTTTAAAGAAGAAACTTAGTATTGCCTATCTTTTTTTTTTTTTTTTGGTAAAATGACACAATTTTAATTCCATTTCAGCTTTCAAACTAACCAGTATCTTCCCACCCAGCAATAACTTGTGATCAAACTGAGCTAAGCACGCATTTTTCTCCTTTGAGACGTTGTTCTTAAAAATTGCTTTTAGCATGATTCACAGGCAAAGATGAAGTTGCAATGACAAAAAGCATAGAACTATTTATGCTTTTATCACGGGAGGTTTAAGTTAATGAAGTCTCTTTCCAATGAGGCCACATCAAACCCACAATTCTATGGAGGTGGTACCTTTTATCAGCACCATAAAGTTAAGAATGTGATGAGGGCTGAATGCATGTAAACTGAAAAGCATGTCCCCTTGAACATTCAATTTGTGCTCTGCACAGAGCAAGGCTTTTGCTTCACCCAGAGCTTCAACCGTGCAATTAATGAGTAGGAATCCATAAAACAGGTACATCTTAGCTTCAGTTGAGACCAAAATAAATGTACTTTTTGTTATAGCTAACTTCCTTATTTCCTATAATTTCGATGAGAGTAATAAAAAAAGTTAATAATAATATTAACTTGATTACAGCTCTAACAATTTCTCATCTCGCTTTCAGCACAGAGCCACTGCCAGCTATAGGCAAACAGGGGAAACTAGATGTGCCAAGAACAGTAGGTGACTCTTGCTCTGAAGGCACACCCTTGGCGGGGAGGTGGGCAAGGTGGAGGTAAGCAGCTGTTTGCTCAAGTGAAACAAATCTGGCTTTGCCTGGACCTGTCTGGATGTGGTGATGGACTTTTGCTCCATCTTTTATGCTTTCCAAAATAGCGCTTGGGTCACTGGGCCAAGCACTGGGTCTAGGGACTAAGGGAAATTCAGTACAACTGTCCCTCCTCTCACATTGCAGCACAGCACTTCTCAAGATCATCAGCGATTCGGCAAAGATTGATTGCAACAAAAGGAAACTGCAATTTTTAACTTTGCATCACAGCATGAAGCGTGCAGTTTCACACCACAAAAACAAAGTAAATCCACGGCGTCAGAGCATTTTTCCCTATTGCAATTTAAAGACATGCTGAAAACACATCCAGGAAGTACACAAAGACATGAGAAACTGTTCACTAACGTCTCTGTGTTCCTTCCACTCGAGCTACACACTTACCCATTTTCCCTAATTGCTGGGTCAGTCTCTACAAACTCTGATAGAGCCCAGGCTTTGCTTTCACTATGAAGAGGAAGTATACCAAAGAATTCATAGTTTTAAGAGCAGTAGAACAGAATAAAAGAAAAAAAATTAGAAAAAAAAAAAAAAAATAACCCTCACATACTAAACCAGCACAGGGCTTAAGGGGATATGCTCAGTAAGACTACGAACAGCCCGACCCGCAGAGGTGACCGAACACCTCTCTGCGGTGCGAATGCACAGCTCGGGCTTGGCTGAGCGCTCGGGTCTAGACCCCACGTAACGGGTCTTAAAAGCGGGTGGGCACGGGTAGGTCACCCTCTGTGCCCTCGGCGGGAGCACGGCAACGCGGGCGCTCCCCTCACGCGTGACTCTGCCCCCGCGCCGGCCGGCTGCGCAGCTGTAAGCAGCAATATTAGCACCGGGACGACCCTTTTTTGTTGTTGTTTTGTTTTGCTGGTTGGTTAAAACGCGACTTCGCAAAGCGCGCTCCGAAGGGGCGTTGCCGACCCTGCTGTTCCCCGCCGGGCCAGGCCCGGCCCGGCGCCCCGCTCCACACGCCCGCCGCGAAAGGCGCGGGCCCCGCGGCTGAGCGCGCCCGCCCGCCCGCCCCGGGGAGCGGCTCCCGCCGACCGCCACCCCCCCACACGCCCACCACCCGCGGCCGCCGCCTGCGTGGGGCGACAGGCTTCAGCGCCCTCTGAGGGAAAAAAACCCGCTGCGGGAGGACGGGGTGGGGGGGGGAGGGAGCAGGCGGATCCTCTGTTCCCGCCCGGCAGCGGGAGAGCCCACGCACCTCGCCCGCGTCCCCTCGGAGAACGCGCACGCCGCGATAAGCCCCGCTGCTCCCGGCCCCGGCCGCTGCGCCTCCGCCCGCCCCCGCGCCCGGCCCGGCCCCGCCTCGCCTCGCCCCCTCGGGCGCGGAGGCGGGTCGCGGCCCCGGCTCCCCGCGGAGCTGCCGCGGCCTGTGGGGCCGCTGTGGCGCCCGGGAAGGGCGGGGTTCAGGCCCTAGGCCGCGGCAAACGCTACCTGGGAGGAAAAGGAAGGAGAACCGGGAAAATCAAGCAAGATAAAGCCCTCCTCTCTGAACACCCTTGGACTTTGAGACAGAGGGAAACCAACCGTCGTGACTCGGCGAGGTTTCGTTAGAGACACACCGCGTCCAGCGATTGCACAAACTCCCGAGGAGGCCCAAAGCTGACCTGAAAAAATACAAAGCACCAAAAGCCACAGTACTTTGGGTCGCTTGCGTTGTTTTGGTGGATCTGAACTTTTACCAAAGGGAAAAAAAAAAAAAAAAAATTAAATGCTTGAATTGTCAAGCTACATTGCTGCTATGCCAAGCAATATGCATTGTGTTGCTTTGCAAAGTGTGACAGAAAATAAAGGAACTTCCAGTCCAGCCATGGACTTCTGGTGCACTGGGATGTGGTGGAAGGAGGAAACTTGGTGTCCAAGCTTCCCACTGCTTCTTCAGAGAAAATGATGCTCTTCCCACAGCACTGCTCCTCATAACCAGTGCAGTGCTTGTGACTGAGCAGCTCATGATAAGCAAGAGTGAAGAAGATAGAGATAAATATACTCAGGTGCCCAGAAAGGATTTCAGAAATAATCCTAAAGGTGTGTACAGTCAGAAAGGGATACAAATTTTAAAGCTGCATCATTATGGAAAAACTGGTCTTAGGTACATATATTCAGTGTCCATTGATGTTACTTCTGTGCTTCACGTCCTATTAAATATTAAATATTAAAACCTTTGCAACTTTTCTTACTAATCATCAAACACAGCAGAAGGGGTTTGAGCAAGGACCGCAGTATCAGAACTTATTTTAAACGATGGTAGAAGTTGGGTTCAACGACATTTGTTCTCACTAAGGACACAGCAAACAGTTCTTCAACTGAAGTCAACAAAACAACTCACATGGGCATGGATACCTCCCAGGGAATGGATATATTTGAAAAAAAAATAGAAGCATTTCTGCAGCTCATAGCTTACTTTAAGGCAGTAATTGTATCTTCAGAAATTTTTTTTACAGCACCTAACACATATCCCAATCACAGTGTAATTAGTACTATTGAAATAAAACTATAATTATTTTCTATTACCACTTTTTTTTTCTTTTCTTCACATTCTAATACTTATCCAAAGCCAGTTTAAAAATAAGGTAAACCTATTTAGTTAACAGAGTTAAACAAAATGCACATTATTATACTTGAGAAGAAAAGCTGGTAATTGATTTATATGCAGTTCTCTGGAAATATCAGAAAGCCAGGAGAAAGGCCATTTTCAATAGTTGTAGGCAGGATATAAAGAGAAGCAGAAATGCAGCTAGAAAAATCATCATTTTCTCTGAATTTCACATTTCTGTTTTACAGATTCTGGCAATTTAGATTGGTTTATATGACCTTAAAAAACTCTTTTGAACTTGGGAAAGTTTATGTGTTCCATGCTTTGAATTTTGGGGTCAGCGCCTTACTAATTTTTTCCTACCATCATTGAATTCCCCTAATCCTAAGGAAGGTACAGAAAAAGACATGATGAAGGGAGGAGAACAAGAAGGGAGGAGAACAAGAAGGGAGGAGAGCAAGAAGGGAGAAAAAAGAGGGGGGAAGGAGGAAAAAAAGAAAAAAGGGAAAAAGAAAAAAGAACAAGAAAAAATATGGAAAAAATAAAAATATAAAAAATATAAAAATAAAACAAGAAAAGGGAAAAAAGAAGAATAGAAAAAAATAAAAATGAGAAAATAGAAAAAGAAGAACATGAAGTGGATGAGAAAGGAAGGGAAAGGAGAACAAGAAAAAAAAAGGAAAAAGGAAGAAAATAAGGGAATAGAAAGGAGAAAAAAGATCAATAAATAAGAGAAAATAAGATAAAAGGGGAAAAAATAAGAAAATAATAAAATAAAAATAAAAAGGAAAGACAAAATAAATGAAAAGAAAAAGAAAGGAAAAGAAACAAGATGACAAGCCAATATTTGTTGAAGAACCTGAGTCACTTAAGAGTGTGGAGGTGTCGTAAGTAGAGTGCAAAACTGGGGCCATCGTAAAGCAGAAATGAACTTGTGCTCAAGGTCTATTTTCTTCTCAAAGTTCAGTAGCAGCATAAAGTGCCTGTAGAACATTTGAAAACTGCTGTGATCTAAGTGAGGTTAGATACATAACTGTGGTGATAGTTGCTCCTGAGGGGCCCATTCTCACAGTCCTTACTCATGTGAATCGTCCCTTTGATGCTAATAGGATTACTCTTGTAAATCAGGGATGCCATATCAGCCCGATGCCCAGGGTTATTCTGATCATGAAGGGCTTGATCTTTCAAACCTCATTCATGTGAGCAACCCTTTTTCATGACAATTTTCCCATTGACTTGAAGAACTATCCATATAGCCAGAGACAGTAGAATCAGGACACAAATTTAGGGTCAGCATAAAAGTAGGAATACAGTTTTTCATTTAACCTCCAACAAGGAATAGATACTGGCCAAGAAGGACAGGTAAGTACAGTCATTCTCTTTTGACTGCAGGAAAGGTGAGGGAGAGACATATATTGATCAGCCTTATTCCATACTGTCTCCTGCTCTGGCTCCATTTATTCACCATAATTAGAGTGGTAAAGAAGGTACCAACAGTACATTTTCAACATACCTGGAGCTTTTGTTCACCACCCCTTTGCTAATATAAATTAGTTGTTTCCCCAAATAGCTTTTTTGTAAAATTGAAAAATTATGCCTACTGCACGAAATAAAACAATGATTTGCAGAGTAAAACAAATCATGAGCACTAAGATTCAGTCCATATTTTATCTTAAGATCTGAAATACTGTCTAAATGCCAAAAGGAAAGTGTTACAAAAATGTTTAGTATAATGGACCGGAGTCAGTTTTTGTGCTACTCCATTAAAACCTACACCCTCTGGTTAGAAAGCACTTTTGCTATATTAAATGTTGACACCTATGTAATTTCACTGAGATTCACATGCTTCTGTTTCAGAAGATCTCAAACTGCTGTCTGTTTTCTCCAGGGAACTGCTTCAAAAACAGCAAGAAAGGATCTTTCTTCATTTAGGAATGCTTCCTGCTGGGTATAGCTCAGTGAAGGCTTCTCCGGCATAAGCTGCCTTTTGGTTGAGCTTCTAATTCCAAAACAGCTGTGTCCATCCATCCATCTCTTTTATTCACGCCACTGTTTGGAGGACAATGATTCTCAGTATTGAAATTTGGAGTTTTTTAAGAATTCCAGATGCTCACTTATGAGACAGAAACAGTAGTGTATAATTTAAGTGACCAGTCACAGTGGGTGGTGACCAACAAGCAGTGAGAGAAGGTGAAAGGATACAGTCTCCACAAAGCACAAGAGTGGTCATACCTGCTGATCGTCTGCTCAGTTATACGTCATTAACACATCATTCAAAAACCCCACAAAGCTCATTTACTGGTCATTTAAAGGTTATCCTCTAAAGTTGCTTACTGTCTTCCATCAAGTAACACCATTACTACAAGGAATGTGAAAGACGGGGATCAAAATTCAGGGTGTGGACATACCATAAAAAATACTCCAACGCATGAAAAGTAGCTGTAGACTGTTGCCCTACGCAGCTTGATGGCCCAGTTGAGGAACAACTCAGAAGGGGATTGGTGGGCATCAGTAGGTCTATATATAAGCACTTCATGGACCATTTTTTGGCTTGATTCCTCTTTCACTGCATATGAATACTGCAGCAATGGTCTCACTTCTGAAAATAAGTCTGCAGTACAGAACCGCCTTTGCAGCTGACAGTAATGCATATGTGGTGAGGTATTTAAAGTCCCGTGCTGTACTAAAGGGAAGAGGGCATTAACTTTAGCTTTTGTGATGCTATTCAATCTGTGCAGTTGTTTTTATCAGGAAAGCAAGATACTGTATATCATTAAAGGTCATGAGAGAGTTGGTATCATTATAATGCTCAGATATGCCAATAAAACAGATTTTGCAGACACCATAGTAAGTTACTTTTAAACTAATCCAGTGAGAAGAGTTATTTGTTAAGCATTATTAAATACAGCTTGCAGAACAAAATCTGATCCTTTAAAATAACACTGAAGTAGCAGAAGGAAAAAAATATTCATTATAAAAGCAGAAAGGTTATCAAGTTTCACTTCACAGATTGAACAGACAAAGTATACAGAGTAAAATGATTTTTAAGACATTGAGATTTTATTCCTTAATAGAAGAGTCCAGTAGGTTTTCCTTGCTATTGCACTACTGCTCTGCTCTAGAGGCACAAGAAAATTACAAAGCTGGAGAGCAAACTGGAAGATTTCTTGCTATAGTGGCACTCCAAATGCACACAGAAGGCTTATGAACAGTTTGAGTGAGCTATTGAGAAGACACAGAAGATAAAAAGTATCTAGCAAGAAGTTGCCAAGGTATCTCTGCAGACAAGAAGTTCCTGGAAGTAAATGAGGAAAAGCTTTACGGATATTAGAGATCCCTGTAAACATACAGACCTGGTATGTCTGTAGGCAAATAGGTAAAGTTATGAAGTGAACTTTTAAAGTGCTCCCAAATCAAACTGTGAGGTTTTTATACTTGTGTAGATGTAGGTATTTATGTGAGACAGTGAGAGAACCAGACCCTATGGATTGAAGCAAACTCATTTTTCCGTGAGGGTACTGAACTGCTCTAAGATGGTCTGAACCTTTGGTCACTGTTAATCTTAACTGAATTCATGTCACAGCTGAATGTCAATAGGCTAAAAGGTCCCGTGCTCATTATTAGTCATCTAAAATTGGAGTTTCTTAACACACTGTATATAGATCACTGGTGGGATGTGAGCTGTGTTTAGCTAATAGAGCAGCTTCTGCCTGGCAGTTTGGAGCTGCTTATGAGAGCTGAAGGCAGGCGATGAGAGGTGCACTCCTGCGCAGGTGGCTATTTTTGAGGAGTAACCATCTGGAAAGAAGAACTTAAGTGTTGCATGTAAAGAAGATATTGATCAGTAGTAATCACCTGTCCTGTCAACTGGCGTGTATCACTGATCTGGTGGTAGGACTGTGGGTGGGATTCTGCTGAAGTACTAGATCAGAGAAGGTGAGTAGAGGAAACAGGCACCCCAGTTTTTGGGTGTCTGTTGTCATCCTGCAGGAAATGAAGGCTGGAGATTCCTGCCTTCAGCAATTCAGCTGCCTCCAACTCACAGCTTGAAAGAAGTTGTATAATGAATTCAGAGTGAGTACATGCTGCTCAGTGAGGAAAGAGTGCCCAGAGTGTGCTTGTCTAGGAGTTAAATTTCTGTGTGAGTTGTTCTTATGTAAGGGTTAAGAGACAAAATGTGTAGTCAATGTGAGCCAAACATCATTATTTTAAAAAATCAATTATCTACAATTATAGGGCCTACTCCAACAGTACCTTTGCAGTATGCAGAGCCTTCCCAGGCAGCACAGCTATTTTTATTAGCAACCTCCCCTCCCCCAGCTCTCTGTACAGAGCCAAGTTTAGAGTCAGCAAAATGACTTGGAACCAGCACATTTTATCCCCAACAGGCCAACCAACCACAATTAAACTGTATTACCATACATTAGGCTTTAAAGGGGTTCCTTTACTGCAGCATATAAAAGGCTGTAAGGAGAGACAGAGAGGGAAAGGAGAAGACAAACATTTCACGTGTAAGGGGTTAAAGTCCTCTCCAATATAAGTCCATTGAATTCACTTGGCTAGGGATGAATACAGACAATTCAATATTTAACAATCAGCAACTTTTGCTTAGTTGGCAAGAAAAGGAACAATTTAAGGTCCAGAGCCTTCCCTGTGCTCTTTCTGTCTTCCTGAATCTTCACTCCGTTGCGGTAGCTCTCTGCTAGCAGGAACGACACTCTGCAGGGTTGGCGGTTGGGTATTTTCTGCTGTGGTGCAAGATTACTCCTCATGGTTTTATGGTGCAGCAGTAGACTTTAATAGTCACCTGAGACAATTATTCAGATACTGTATTGTGCAGTAAGATTGCTTTTGAACAGCTGCAGAAATACTTAGCAGAGACACACTCCCTAAAGCCCTGGGATGGGAAATAAAAACAAACAAACAGCAGCATCAGGACAGGAGTCTGTGTCTTACTCTGTCTTTTAGCTTGTGAAAAAAGTTGTGTAAGTGATTTAAAAGTTAATTGGGACAGGGACCATTTTTCATTTAGTGGTCCATATAACGCCCACTAATAATAAGCTACAAATTCATATTCAGTCACTACACAAACACAAATCCTCTTTGGGCAGAGTTGTGACCCAGTGTATGGTGCTCTGCCAGGCAATTCTCATTAAAAAGATAAAGAGGTGATAAGATAGGGATGCAATTATTCTCTCCAGTAGTGATGATGTTCTTTGGTGCAATCCCATTTACAAAGAACATCACAAAATTGTAAGTTCCTCTGGTAGAAATGGGCAATTTTCTTTCTCATAGCTTCAACCTTGACATTGTGATGAGTACTATGCCTTAACAAAAATACTGTTTGTTTTTTTTTTTTTTTTCACCCCAAGCCATAATAACCAGTGTTTCTCTGTTATACTCTGTTGCAACTAATTAATTTCCCTGCCACTGCAACTCTAACTAGTCCTGGTGAAGTTCTTTTGGCTGATATAAAACATCGTGGCTTGGCTTGATGCTCTATGTTATTTTAAGTCTCACTGTACAAAGGGATATTCAGCTGCACTATTTAGCTTGAATAAAGAGCTCATAAACACATAAAATTTTATGGAATCTCTTAATAGCTATCTGGTCATCAAATCCTGCCTCCAGCTCTGGACTCAGGAGGATCTGGCAGTATAGCAGAGGGAGAAAAGTACTCTTGATTAGTTTGGTCTCTGAGAAGGATCCCTGTTTCTTTTTTTCTGCAGATGGGCAGTTGTCAGGGGCTCAGTAAGCTCTGCTAACTCACTCCTTCTCTGTATCATAGCCACTTTTCTCTTAAGACACAGTTTGAACATTTCCCCAGCATTTTCTCCTGGGGTGACCCTGCAGGCAAAGTCAAGCTGGGACAATGTTTTGTACTAAATACAGTGCATGATATGTTGGGAATTTAGTGTCTGAAAGAATGCTTGTTCACTTTTTACTGATGTGTGCTTCAGTGAAGTTGCTCTTGATTTATAGCTGGATAAGCAAAATCAGAATCAGACCCTTGCTGCTCATTTCTGTGGGAGCAGGACTGGGCTTTACGTGCTCTTGTGCTCATTATATATCTCAGTATCAAGTCTCACAGCTTTGATTCATAGAGTTCTCTTTAATTTGGTACATGCAGGCTTCCAGACTAGATCACACAGCAGCAGGATAACAATCCTCAGGGGAGCATTTCAGTTTGAGAAATTCATGAAGAGGGTGACTTTGCTGCTTACTTTCAATGACACTTGTGGAATAGGAAAGAGAAGGAGTGAATGAAATGGAATTGCCAGCCTGTATCAAAATGTATCCTCTGTTATACAGCAGATGACAAATAACATCCTCAACAGCTTAGTTCTGGTAGCTGTGTGAGTTTTTGTTGGGTTGTTGTTTTTTCCTGCTGTAATCTGTCTTTCCACATTTACGGCAAGTTTTTCTTACCTGTGTGCATTGCACATGGGAGCTCTGAAATATTCCCTTGTGCCCTTCTGCAGGGAAGGTATCCGCAGGCCTTGTCTGGGGTAGACATAAGCAGGAGGGACAGAGCCTCTTTCTGCCATGCGGCAGGTAAAGACCTTGAATTCAGCCCTTTCCTCCTGCCATCTCCAGCACTCTGACCAAGGGTGTTGAATTCAGAGCGGGAGAGAAGTTGTCATATTATGAGATGGTACAGATATGGGGCAGTTCACTTCCTTATGAAGCAAAACCAGGTTTCTTCCTGCTGCTTTTCTGAGCCATGAAAAATCTTATGGCCTCCTTACATGGGAGGGATTTCAAAGCAATAACCTTGCCTTCTTTCAGCAGGAAAGAGCCACTCTCATATTGGCTAAGGCATTTTACTATATATTTGGGTATATTGAAGCAGCAGGAAAAATACATCCTTGACGGTAGCTATAGTGAATCATCAATATATGTATATGTATAAAATGACTGTAGGAGCTCTGCAACACATGAGGATGAGAAAGTGTTCCTAAAAGAAAAATAATCAGCTTCCCACTTTGAGGACAGCAGGATTTTGCCCCTTTCCATGGAAGGTTGGCTTCCCAGCCAGGTAGTTACACCGAGTATTTGGAACTGAGCTCTTGATGCTCTTCACCCCATCCTAATTTCCACACAGATGCATATTTGTAAAGGGCAATACTGGCCTCTAATGGTAGCATGAACTGTCTCTATACAAGAAAAATTACTTTCTTGTGAAACTGAGCAAGGGATTTTGGTGGGATTACAGGTTGGAGAAATGTGATTGACTGTATCCTGAGAACAGAACAAAGCAAAGGTACCTGACATACATCCTTCTCCTAGTCCATGTCATATTGCCCTGGCAAAAATGTCCCAGAGTATGCAGATAATCACCTAGACATTTAGCTCTTGTAAAGAAGCTACAAGAAGCTACAGACTGAGGATCTGTATATTGTGAGGGAGCATGGAACACAAAAGGTGAAATGAATCGTAGAGATCCATGTTCTTAATACTGCTGGGAGGTGTCCTTTAAATGTAGTTTGCCTTCCAAAATCCTGGGTTAGAATGCAGTCAGATAAGGGATGGGATGTGTGGTGAGAGAAGGGAAAACCGTAGTAATGTTCCTTCACTACTTCTAGTGAGGTTACATGACTGCTATTACATAAACCGTGTTTGGATGGATATATATTTGGCCACTGCAATCCAATAGAGACCCAAGCACTAATGCATCCTGATTTCAAAATTAGTTCATTTGCTTTGGTGGGTTTTCATTCCATCCTCACTGATTCTTTTAAGAGGGATGTTTATTTTGCGATGTATGTAATTTCAATGCCTCAGGATTGTGTGTGTGCACTCACACCGTTAGTGTTTGTGGGAGTATACTTCCAAATGGTGCTTTTAGTAACAAAAAATAGTCATATGTGTGAAGATATAATCATTTACTGCCTTGCCAAAGAAATTAATTTGTTTCTGTTTTGTCAGATGATCTTACTGACAGCAATTGTCAAAAAGTTATTCAGTAGCAGTCATATTCCTGCCTTTTACATATTTTCTTCCTGAAACTTTATAGCTCATCTGAGCTCAGAGAAATCATCTAGGAAACAGATCTCCAACAGATTTTTTTCAAAGCCTCTTTACCCTTTTAAGGGACTTTATGTTTGTATGTATTTTTATGTTTTGTGCTGTAGTGTTCAGACTCAGCAAGGGATCATGAAGAATAATGATCTTGCTCAGCTGTGCACAGTAAGGAGCACTATACATACAGTTGCACTGAGGCCAGTTAGGCAGTAGTTCATGAGATACAAACAAATAAAAGTTGACTCAATAATAATAATAATATGGATGATATTGGTCAAGTTCAGTTTGTAATGCTTTGTACTGAGTAGAGAGTTACCTGATTAATCAGATAACTAAATCTGAGGTGGGGCAGGCAAATGACAATCTTCCTAAAAGGGCAGATAATGCTTAGTATGTTGCTCCCCCCCTCCTTTTTCTAAGGACAGGAATAGAAAATCTTGTTATACCCACCTCAACAATGACCTGAATGAACTACAAGAAGAGGTGAGAGAATAACCAGTCAATAATGACAACTTAGTTCTTGGATCCTCCTGTGAAACCTGACAAAAATGTTGCTGCGACAGTCACATACTGTCATTTGCTGGGAAGTGAATTAAGATCCTGAACTTGTTTCAACAGACAACTGAACAATTAATTGTCAGATGATGACTTTTGGTTACTAGCCATCCTGACATTATGATAGCAGGGATGTAGATCTGATGATCCAATTCTACCTTGTGGGCTTCATGAATGTCTCTTTGTGCAGTAGCTTTTGATCTTTCAGATTGTGATCCAAAGTCTACCAAAGTCAATGAAACGACCAACTACTTTAGACCTTGTGTTCAGTAAATGTTAAATATCCTTTTCCAGAAAACTGTATCTAAAGTCAATGAAGTTCAAGTCCATGAATCATACATGGTCCTTCTAGCTCTGTGTCATCTGGACTTTGGTGATCTAGAAACCAACAACTGTCTGACCTCCATAGTTCTGTTGAAACCTGTTGCCAAGTACCATGCCCAGGTGTTCACAGAGTGGTTGTTATCACTAGCAACTGTTATAACACTTAACCCATCCTTATTGATGGGCAGACTTTTGAAGAGGAATCTTCAGTTTTGTGCTTACTCTAGGATGGAAGCCAAGTTCTGTCCTCCCTTGTGCTGAAACTGACTGTTCTTCCTAGGTAAGATGAGAGTATTTTTCCATTAACTTCATAACAGTTATGTAATTTATTTGTAACAGATTTAAGTGACTATCCCTAGTTTGGGGGTGTGGGTTTTTCCCATCCTTCTTTCATTTTTCTCAGCTGTTAGCCCTGCACTGCATGACACAGTCACTTCATTGCTTTCACTGCCTACAATAGTCAAAGCTAATGGCTCTTCAGCAACATAAATGAATCCCTTTATCTGTCCTGCATAACCTTATAACCCAAGGGCAGATTCTAGTCCCATCTATTTAAATTACATGCATGTTCACCATTACTCTTCGTTCATGTTTTCTTTAAATCTTTCATGAAGTTACTTCAGTCATTTAATTATGAATTTTCAGGTGCACTGTTTCATTTTAGCCTCTAAAAAGCCTCTCTGAAATTGTGCCCACTCTACTTTGAAGCCAGTTCAGGGACTCTTATAACTCCTTACCACTCAGTATTCCCTCTACTCTTCCTGTGACAAGGCAGATAAATTGATATTAATGCTACATAAGGGAGGTCAAGGACACATTACAGTGGCCTGATTTGCCTGAATATGGTCTTTCTGATACAGGCCTTCAACAGAAGGTCCTGTTAAACTCTGTGGACATTTCATTAATTACATGAGCATCAGTGCAAATTTCCTGCTTTTACTAAATTTTATTGAACAAACAAACCACCTAGAAAGTTTCATGACCTTTTATGATATGTTCAGGCACACATAAAATATAACTATCGCTTAATGGGGTGCTACTCTCTTGAAGTCAAGTTCTTTGACTACCATTCTTGCAGAAATAAGAGTAGCTGACTTGTTTTTTCCACTGCAATAGACTTGATCCAAATCCTATCAAAGCCAACAGATTTTTATTTTTTTTTTCTATCTTGTGGGATATAGCTCACGCTCAGCTTAAGTGGCTCACAAGGATTTCAATTATTTTTATGCTTTTGAAAAGTAAGCCCAGTCACAAGTAGTGGTACCTCATTTAAAACTGAATTTTCCTGGCAATAAAGATTCATAGAGTGGATGTTGAATGAGTAGGGCCTATCTGCAGTTTAACTTTCACAAGTTCAGAGAGTGATAGCAGTGGCATATATTTCCAATGAACTTTACCCTACAACAGCTAGAGATAACTTATCAGAATAAACACTGATGGGACAAAGTTTACATCTAGTAAGTCCATACCAGGTAGAAAACTTAACATCTCCTATAAAGCAGCAAACCTAGTTTTTCTCTTCTGCACCTTTGTGCAATACTTTTAACAAAGAATACTGGCCAGTTCCTTGTGTAAATTCCTTAGAGAATCAAAGTTCGTTGTATAACATTGGAAGGAAGGAAAATAGCACTGTATTGTAATGTCTTTCTGCGGAATGAATGGTGGTTAAAATTGACTAGCTAGGGATTTTCTCAGAGTCTTTTCTCAGTTTGATGTACATACTGGCAATGGTAGAAGATTATCATAGAGTCATAGAACTATAGAACGGTTTGGGTTGGAAGGGACCTTAAAGATCACCTAGGTCCAACCCCCCTACCGTGGGCAGGGCCCCCTTCCCCCAGCCCAGGGTGCTCCCAGCCCCGTCCAACCTGGCCTTGAACCCTTCCAGGGAGGGGGCAGCCACAGCTGCTCTGGGCACCCTGGGCCAGCACCTCACTGCCCTTATAGTGAAGAACATGTTGTAATGAAACATGGTTTAATTTCCCCACTTTTGTTGTGGCATCAATGATCTAAAAGTAGCATACTTTATTAAAAATAACATGAGTATTGTTATTTTAACTAGAGCAGTAGCTACATGTTCCAGTTTAGCTACATGCTTTAAAAGCATAAAATAAAAATCAGACCTGTCACAATGCTTAAAAGTGAATATATATACACTTGACTGTGAAATTGCATTAATACCAATAATGTGTATGTTGTGTACAATTTTAGACATGACCATAACTCATTAAAAGACTCAGGCTTACGTTGGAGCAGTAGTAATTTTTTTTTACTTTTACTACTAGTTTAACAAACAATAAGAGAGTGTGGTGGGAAGATTCAAAGGTTATATTCTATGCATGCTGAGGTCTGATTATGTACTGCACAACCCAGTGATGACTCCTGTTACATTTGTGGAAATATGTGGAAGAAACTACAGAGCGATTTGAGTAGAAGGAGTTCAGGTATTTATGGAAGCTCCCTGTGTTGACCTTGTGGGGGCTGGGTGAGTTGAACTTCTCCTGCAGTGCTTAACTTCTTCCTTAGAACCCGCAGGTATTGACTTACGCAATTCAGCATTGTTGATTCCTGCGATCATGTTGCAAGTTCTTTGATACTTGATGATTTTCCTGAAATCCAAATCCTTCAGGCAGTGAATCTGTGAGAATTTTTCTTGGTTATCCTTTGTGCTAGTAGAGGAGGAGGAAGTTAAAAAATATGGCTGAATACAAACCTAAACGTCAAGCCA
This sequence comes from Tyto alba, assembly GCF_018691265.1. NCBI lineage: Eukaryota > Metazoa > Chordata > Aves > Strigiformes > Tytonidae > Tyto > Tyto alba. The sequence goes on from NW_024881295.1 coordinate 14,182,191, forward strand.
ATAGAACATATAACACTGAGAAACAGTGTTCTCATTTAAAAAAGGAAAATCCATTATAAATATTTTCACACACAGACTTTGCTTTTTCTAAACTTGGGGGGTTTTGTTTTGTTTTTCAAAAAATTGTTTTACTTCCTGAATCAGTTACTTTGGGTTTAGCTTAGGTCAAAGATTTGGCAACTGTTTCCCCTCATTTTTATTTTAATTAGACTATCCCTGATTTTTATATTCTTTATTAAAAGAATACTTAAAAACTGCAAATTCTGCTAGGCCTGCTTTTCTGGTCAGTACAGAGTGTCCTCACATCACATTGCTCTTAATGGAAATTAATTGTATCGCGCCTGTAGACCTTGGAGCAATTTTGTAGATATTAGATTCTTAGACATCTGTGGTATTTTATTATTGATTAAAGAATGAGAGGAAATCTCATGGCTTAAGACCTTGTGCTGGGATTTATGAATTACTTTTTTTCGTATGTGACCCTTGGCAGGTCATTGAATCTGTCTTTCAGTTTCCCATCCGTGAAGCAGGGAAGAACGATGATTTCCTGCTGCTGATCTTTGTCCATCATGCCTACTTAAATAGTTCACTCTTTGGAACAGGTCTTGTTACTTGCTAGTGCAAAGAAATCTCATTCTGAGTTAGGATTTGGAGCTGTAATACAAATAATTATTATCAGCATTAAACAGTCAAAGGTATTACATCCATGATGCGTTTGGCCTGAGGCCCACATAGTTCTTAAAATGATGGATTTTTAATTGATTATTTGGAATGAGACCTTTTTTCAGACTAGCTAAATCGCTTAAGACCCACGCACACTAGCTATATTTAGAGTCAAGGAGGTGGCAGAGTAATTCTTAAAGTGCTCTGTTTCTAATAACCCAGGTGAGTGACAGTCTGTGAGTGCTGCCTCTTTTAAAACAAACATGACTCACAACCCCCAGGCGGCAAGCATGTGCAGGTTAGAAATTGTATTGAACCGTCCACATTCAAGAAACAATGAATACAGCCATAATCATAAACATTTAATTTAATAATTTCAGGTTAGTACAAGAGGGTAAGCAAACTAATGGCTTGGCATCTATAACAGCAAAATGCAAAAAGGCTGTGTAAAATCTGTGGGTGATGTTTAAGGTGAGTCTGGAGTAAACAAGGCAATTTTTTCATCCCACAGCACACTCTGATGCTTTCAGAAGGTGGAGGTGTAACCGGAGTATCAGGCATTGTTATGAATTCTGCAGAAATTCCATCTTTACAAGAATAAAATTATCTCCTGTGTCCAAATCAAAGGTAAAATGTAAATGGCCTTCTGGATGCATTGATATTTCATTCTCATGGAAATGGACCCATACACATATGGCTGTTTCCCAGACATTTCTTGTCCCAAACAATTGCTAGCACCCGTGAATGATCTTTCTCAGAGTGTACATGGTGAAATAAAGCTGTGTCCTTAGACACTGCCAGGGAGGTGCAAGGGAGGAGTGAGTACCACCCCAGCCTTTTCACATCTCTGACCAAAGCTAAAAATAAGCAGCAAAACAGGGAGAAGCTGGTTTCCCAGTGGGAGACAAATACAACTGTCTTCTTGAAAGATGCTTTATGTCACTTGTGCTCCTGGGGACAGTGGGCCCAGGAGGTTCTCATTTTGTGTCCTGAAGTCATCACTGACTTCGGCACTGAGCCACATTGCACTGTTCGGTGTGAGATTACCCAAGGCAAGCTCATCTCTGGGAATCTAAAACAGTATTGCCAGGAACTCCCACTGATGCAACAACTTTCTTTCATCACAAGCTGCAAAGTTAAAAGCACAGTTCAGTCTTAACTGCAATAACAGTGCTTGGCCAGGCTCTGGAATAGCTGCATCTTTTTTCCTGCAGATTCTCGTTAAAGAAGTTAATGGCTACATGAAAAATGGGGCCAATTCTAACTACTTACCTTCTTAGTTTCACTAGAAATCAGATATTTAGATATGGTCCTTCTTCCCCCAAATCATTGCCTCTTCTTTAATAGTCCCCATATTTCATTTCCAATAATTTGTATTCTGTGAGCATGAAGTGACATTTTTGTGTAGTTTGCCAGTTAGTGCAATACAACATGTAACAACACTGAAAACAAGTTAGGTTGAAGACACAATGCAGAGGCTTTGGTTCAGAATCTCCTCACCTCCTTGCTTCTTTTAGAGCAAACACAGTATTGATTTTGTATTTGCCTCACAGTTCTGTTTCTCAGCATTGAACCCAGTGACAGGTGAGAGCTGGGCATAATACCTGCTTAACAGCAAGTGCACACCCGGCTCTGCTGCTGCTAATGAAAATTCCTCTTGTCAAAAAAATCAGGTAAATGTTACTCAGAGATTTTGCACAAGACTAGGAATCTGTGCATTTTAAAACCTCTTCTTCACATGGACTTGAGGGAGCCTGACAGCCCTGGAAAATAAAGGCCCTGCACGGTGTAGCAAGGAGTTGGTACTGGAAGCTGTCCAGTGTCCTCCCGCCTATCTGCAAATGTGCCTTCAACTCTCACCCACTTTACTGGGCGGTGTTGCATGTAACCCTTTGTCTTTTTAAAAATTATGTTGTGTAAATAACTGTGTAATACATAATCTCTTCCATCAATATAAAAAGGCTTCCAAGCTCTGAAACTACCAGGGTATACCAGATACAAGTTTCACCTGGTACCTGGGGGTGTTGTACAAGCAAAGATCAGCTTCATAAAAGTATGGGAAGGCTGAGAATTAGTAATATCTGCACTGTGTAGTGCTTTATGTAATACCTCTTTAACTGGCAGCATTTCCAGTTATCTTCAGCAAGTTATTGCCTAAGATTCAGATTCTGTTCTACTTTCAGAAGTTCCTTTATTTCCACACCACTTCAGTTAACTATTTATTTGCAGCTAACCAAACTGAACTGCTCATTGTCTTTGTCAGTTTGGGCTTGTCAGTTTACAGTTGCTAAATATCTAAGTATAAAATTTAATGTCTTTTCCAAACATTTGTTCCTCAAAATTATTAATTCTATATATAATTTTCATTGTCTGCATAAATATTCAGTCTCCTTTTGTATCTTGTCAAGTTCTTGGCTTCCAAGATAAATTAATTTCAAAGTCCAATTATATGCTGGGTAAAAAGGTATTGTTTTTTCAGGGCTGGGTTTTATTCTTTTAATGGAATTGAATTGAATTTGTCTTCTGATTCTGTAGTATGAGACAGTGAGAAAATAAGCTCCCTATATCTTAGTTACGGATACACACTTTCAGGATTATCTTTTATATAAAGGACAGATTTATTAGTTTCAGGGATAGATGCAGTGATTAGCAGATGAATCATACTTACATTTCAAGTTAATATTTTCAGGTTTTTTTCTTCCTTAATATTTCCCACTGTCACAACCAATTTCCCAGAAAGGCTTTCCATCTGCTGCCTATGACCCCCCTGCATTTTACCTGCTATAGTGAACCCTTCTCTTCCAACCACACTGACTCCAAAGTCCAATAGAAACAGTGGAAGATTCCTGTGGATTGCAAAAAACCTGTAATCAGATCATGGTGAAGTGCAGTGTTAAAGGAACAGTTTTCTTTTTTTTTTTTTTTTTTTTTTCCCCTTCTAAGTCAGCCTGGGAAGATTTGGCACTCTTTCCAGACTGCTTCAGTCTCTTTGCCTAGGATTTAGTTTTATTAATACACGTAGAAAAAGTAAAATATGCAAGCTGACCTTTTCTCCTAAACCTGGGATTCTTTTGTTGCCTGTTTATTCCCTTTAAGTTTCTATTTATTAGGCTGTTGCCCTGACTTGTAGTTTCTGTTTCCTGCAAGAACTAACTTGCTTTGTTTGTCTGCCCCCATGATACAGGACTTTTCTCCTGCAATCATTTCCCATATAAGCCATTAGTCTAATCAGTCTGACTCTTGAGGAAGCTGATAAACCAAACCCCAGCCTCTCTTCAGGTGCCAGCCTATGTCAAAGGGCTTTGGAGTTCATGCCATTCTGTGTAATGAGCTCTGCCCTGGGAGGACAGAGAAAGTACAGCTTGATAGATGATGAATGTTTGAGATTTTTTCTCCTTCTGAGCAGGATTGTGATTTTCCTGCATTTCAGTAAAATACTTAAAAGCTAATTTAGTCAGTGTGTTGGTGGTGGTTAGATGTGGATGCTTGACCACTAAAAACTGAACTGGCAAGCTACACGCTCCTTTCTCCTTAAAGTCACTTAAGAGAAGGGGAAATGATTATCTAGAGTGAGCTGTCAACCTTTATGCCAGCTTTCCTCCTGATATGATTTATAAAACAGCTAAGATAACCTCTGGGGGGGAGCTTTGCAATGGAAATAGCAAGTGATTCTTATTCTAATGAACATAACACTGTCACAAGTTTAAAGTTCAAATCTGAGGTACGAAGGTTTGGGGGAAAAAAAGAGCCCGTAAAATATGAATGTGACAGCATATGTGTTCCTTGCCTGCACAGTGTATGAAGCAGGAGAAATAGGCAAACTTTATTTTTCTAATGAGGTTTAAAATATTTTTCAGTCTTTATCAGGCAGAAGTTCCTCAATACTGGTTTTTTTTTTGTTGCAGATTTTTTTTTTTTGCTTAACACTCTCCTCAATTGAGACGAGGCATTTTTCTCAGAGCAAGTTGTGCGCCCTTTGGTCCTTCAGCATTGCAAAATGTACTGTCACAACTGGCACTCATTAAATAAGGCTTTGTTGGTAGCTGTAGCCACCAGGCAGAAAGCTGAATGGACCACAGGAGTTTAAACTCCTGGAGGAGGCTTGTCCTGACCAGCATTTAGAAACACCAGAGGAGGATGTATTGGAGAATTTATTTCTTCCCATTCTGTTTAAAAAAAAAAAAAAAAAAAAAAAAAAAAGGAAAATAAATAATCCCATTACTGGGTATCTGACAGCTTTCACTGATATCTAGCTTACTTCAGAACTGGTTTAAAAATAAAACCAGACACTTTCCTAGAAAATGTTACATGCAAAACAACAACAAAAAAAAAAAGATTAGAAAGTTTATAAATCAATGGCAGGTTAACCTGCCCCTGAACTTACCCAGCATATTTCTTATGACGAGAGCTGTATGAATGCAATTTAGATAGTCAGTGAACCATAGTATCTGCAGGTTTGCTGAGGCTGATAGCTTTTCACTGTCCAGTCAGTATCTTTCTGTCTCAAGGCTAGAGTTGCACTAGATCCTTGCTATCAGCTGAAGTAGAAAGAGTCAGCTGAATAGGAAAGGCTAGTGAGCTAAAACTTTAACAAAGCTGTAAAACCAGTTACAGCAATTCTGCTTACTAACCTCACTTTCTGAAGGTATATCTCACTTTGAAGCCTTGTATTAGTAGGAAGCTCACATGCTGTAATAGCTTCTGGGTTCACTGCCAGGTTGGAAATGGTATGATGGTCTCATGGGGTTCAAGAATTCTGTGTTGGTCTCTTCCTCAATGGCCCAACCACCCCCATCCAGGTACAGAAGGGGACAACATGCATGTGGCAAACTCCTGCTCAGTGGAAGCATGGAATTTTCAGTGGGACATCAGTGGAATGCTTATGGCCTGGAAGTACTATTGAATGTATCAGAAAGCCAAAAAACCCCTGCTGATTTGGTACGGCTTGTGTGAGTTGCACAGAAAGTGTTTGCAGCCAGTAGGAATATGTGCCACTGCCATGCACTTGCTTGCTGTGGAGTCCTGCCATGCTGAAGTTCCATAACTAGCAACAGTATTGATTTAATCCCACTTATTTCTCCTCACGCAAAAGCTATGTATTTACAAAAAACGTACTGAACATCCTGAAGACATAAAGAGTTAAAAAAGAGGAAGCTTAGAGCAAAGTTATATTTTCCAATATGGCACATGATTGCAGCTGACTTTACTGTGTTGTGAAAAACAGAATATAGTCTAAACTACCTCTAGAAAAACAAAAACTATACCACAAACCAAAAACAACAACAAAAAGAAAAAAACAAACAAACAAACATGATTGGGCAGTATTTTCTAAAGCCTTATCTGCTTAAGTAACTAACTGGTGGTACAAATAGTAAATGAAAGAAAGCTGGATCTCCAGGAAACTCCAACATCCCCTTTGAATTTTTGGAAAAAAAAAAAAAAAAAAAAAAAGGAAAATTAACAGATCTTATCATACTCCATCTGTTCCCAAATGATAGACTCTACCACAGCATTAGAAGGTTCGTATTTACTCTGGGAACCTGACTGCATATGGAACCTACCTGACATTCAGGGAGCAGCAGCCGGGTGACAAGTACCATGTCCCTGTTTGGCACAAAATTCAATGGGGACAATGTAACTTAATATTTCTTTCCACAATAATGTCTCCTGAGATACGGTCAGCACAGGTTGGATTAGGGAATACAAAAGCTCAGTATCACAGCTTCTTGAAAAAATCAGGAAAACACTGGAAATTCTTTCTCTTTGTTTCTCAGGAAAGTTTGAATTTCCACAGAGGAAGTAAAATCAGTAATTCATGACAAATACAAAGCTTAGTATCAAAAAACTCGAAGGTAGTAAAAATAAGCAACCTTTCTGTTTTCCAATAGCTGGTGTCTGAAGCCTTGTTGGGTCTCTTACTGGCACGGTGAGATGCTAAATGCAGTATTTTGCCACCATCATGGAATGATTTATCTATGGAATATAATTTTTTATGCAGCTGTTATACCTCAAGTGGTAAATAAGGCTTTGTCTGTGCTCCAAAATTGTGCCACTTTAAATATACCACTGTAGTTAAAGTAATACAACCCACTGGTTGTTGTTACAGCCCTGTAAACCAACATTCAGTCATGTAGTCGTCCCTGTATAGCAGGGGGAGCATATCTGTGATGATTTTGTACTTCATGGCACACTGGAGTTTTTATTGGTGTTATGGTAACAGCTAAAAGAAAAAAGGCAAACAAAATGTTATGCTGGGAAAGGTCTTGAGTGCAGGTAAGGCCCAAATCAGAAGGATGGCCCAAATCAGAAGGAGCAGCTTCAGGTACAAACCACATTTTCCTGTGGTCAGGGATAATGGTAACACACTATGGTCTGTATTAAATATCATTAACAATGACAAGAGTATGGCAAAAACATTTTGCTGAGGCAGGAAAGAGTTCTGGCAGTAGCCTTACCACTAAGCACAGAAGAATTTCTCTATATCCAACTTTTGTGCAGAATGAGACCATTTTAGGTCTGCTAACTATCAGAAGTCACAGTGTCACCATGTTACGAAACTGCTCCTGAGAACATTGTAAAAAATTGCTAAATATCTTGTAATACTCAGAGTATAGTATTTGTTTTCTGATTTCAAATAGGCTGTGAAAAACAATTCTTGCCAAGGGATCTGATAAGGATTACAGCTGGATAAGGCTTATTTTTATGCTTGATCTTGGAAAAATCAAATTCACTTAAATTAATTGCTTTTTTTGCAAAGCAGAGCAATTTAGAGAATATCTGCCTGGACAAAAAATCTGTAGGTTCAGGACAGAAGTTATTCTCTCAACAAGGCAGACATCAACATAATGCTCAGCACCAGTGAGAGGCTTTAAACAGCGTGCCCTACACATCAAGCGCATGTCACACTGTTGGATATTTTGAAAAGGCTTTTCCCATGTTAAATTTGAAATAGCTTTGATCTCATCCTTATGGAAGTAGAGTCATTATTTAGGAACTTAGTCTCTCCTCCAATCTTATTTATGATTCTTCATTTCTATATTTGGCCCTGTTGTTGATTTGCAAGGGGGCCACAAATTCTCTGTATCGTGACTGACCCATCCCTAGTGTGGCGAATAGCATTCCCTGCCTATCTGACAGAAACATGTCAGACATAATTAGCAACAGACAGTGTTTTCAAATGTGAATAGAGACATCCTGTGAAAATTGAGACTCTTGAAGACTATCAAGTTAAACCTCTGGATCTGCATTCACACATAAAAATTCACAGATAAGTTGTTGAAAAACAGTTGGTACTCTGATAAGATTCATTTTAAACACACTACTATATATCATAGTGAATATATTAATGGATACTTTCATACACATATTCTGAAATCTAACTTTTACTCTTTCCCTTATTCAGTGCCAAAGACTTCAAATCATAGAATCATAGAATGGTTTGGGTTGGAAGGGACCTTAAAGATACTTTAGTTCCAACCCTCTGCCATAGGCAGGGACAAATCCTACCTACTCTTGGTTGATACATTCCATTTTCTCTCACAGAGAAGAGCAAACTCTGCCAGACCTACTGAGAGTTACCTGCAAAATCCAGATGTGGAACGCACTACGGACTACGGGAAAAATGAAGCTTTAAAACTTAAGATTCTGCTTAGATCTGCTCAGGATTTCACAACCCCATGAAAGCATGCTTGTGTGACTGCCAAAATCTTTCACTGTGAAAAATATCTATCATGATTTCATCACCAAAATGGAAGCAGCAGCCACCTGCACAACACATACAAGTGCTATACAGCTGTTTTCATGATGGATCTCTTGCTTGCTGACCTGATTTCAACTAGTGTCAACTCAACACAACACTGTAAACTTCTTTGGATGATTAGAAAACATTCCTCTGAAGTATGCGAACAAACGTGAGCTGCAAGCACAGTGTTGGAGATTTTTACAAATATAACATCTCTCCAGTGGGACTATATGCTATTTTTTCTTTCGTCAGCTGGCTGAATATTTACAGTTAGTTGCAATCATATTAAACATCTCCCTGACATTTTTTTCAGCAGGAAGCATAATTATTTTCTCTTGAAAAGAGCCAGACCAAGTTACATGCTCTAACAACAATAAGTAAATGTAAAATCTTATCTGAATTCAGTGTTTATTTTGCTGTAGTGAGGTACGGTAATCTGGGAGACATAAACTCATTGCAAGTCTTCCATGGAACGTGGAATTATGGAAAAGCACTGAAGCCACAGGTGCCTTCCTCATCCCTTGAAACGCTTCCCAAATATGCTAAATATCTGTCTCTATTCAGTAATTTCATATTCCTCTGAAATCTAGGTTGGTATGCCCTGGAAGGATTGTTGGATTTGTATCACTGGCATCCTCAAAAGATTCCCTTTGCACTGAGCATACTCCATCCTCTCCCTGCTTCTAAGCATGCACCAGACTGCAGGCAGCACCTACATACATTTTTTTTTTTTTTTTTTTTTCTGTTTTTAGTGCTTCTGGCCATCAGAAGCTGCTGAGGCTCTGGGCACTGGAACACAGAGGAGAAAAATGCCATTTCCCAACTGACCCAGTTAGTCCCCATGCAGCCTACAGTGTGGGGCGGGCTAAAAATATTATAATTAAAATTCATGGAGTTAGCTGGTATTTCAAAATTGTGTTTGTGGCAACTTTGGAAGAATACCCAAACATTTTTAAATTCTCATCAATGAAAACACCCATGCTGCTGTGTTCCAGCTGTTGGCCTGAGGATCCCAGCCCTGGTAGATGGTTAAAGATATGTATCTCTGAAGCATCTGTCACTCCTGACTTGACGGCAGTCCAGGCAGCAGGCTGCCATGCAGTGGAGGGGAGCAAGGCAGGCAAGTTTTGCACAAGTCTGGCCTGACAAGCATGAATCTGCTGTATATTTGTTATCTGGACCCATGTAGTGTAGTTGCTCAGTTTTTAAAGAACTGGAATATTCTAAGAAAATAAATTCTTACCAGATTCTGTTTTTTTACATCTTCCTTTACCTCTCCATACCCCTCAAAGAAGAGGCAGCAAAACTGTAGAAAGGGAGAATGAAGAAAAAGGTAGTGATAACAAAAAGGAGTCTGGGAACACAGTAAAGAGAAATAATACAGAAATCTTAGTTCCTGCTACTCTCTGCAGATGAATAATAAGAGTGTTCAGGGATAGAAAAAAGTAAATAAAGGCCAGGCAAATTGGAGATAAGTAAAAAACGCAGCAGGGTAGAAAAATGGAGAGGATGGGGCAGAAATCATAGCTAAAGAAGAAAGGTGAATACTGGAAGGAGAAGGCGGAAACCAATCTGATTTCCTTAGCTTGGCATTTAAGGTTAGTAGTAGTCTGCACCTCTACTGCATCCACTCCACAACTTCCACACTGTAAAAAGTAAATCTGAATTTTACAGAAACTCTTATTTGACGGCAGTTATCCCCAAAGTAAATCCATCTTGTGCTTTCAGATTATTAAGAAATTTTATTTTTTAATTAAAGACTATTCACAGTCCAGGAGAGAAAAAAAAAAAAAAAAAAAAAAGAAGACTGAACAGATTTGAATAGGTCATCTGAAGTTTAGCACTTACTATTCTTAAAGAGCTTGCCTTAAAGTCTGACTGTTCTCTCAGGTATGTTTGTGATGTTTTATTTGGGAAAGGGTACTGAAGGGAATTGTGTATAGCAGATAGAGAGATACCATGATAGTAAAAAATAAATATAATCTTTACTAAAACTCTGCGAGGTGCTGAGGTATTGATTCTTTTTACATGTGTGCAGATTCATTTCTTGGGCCGCTTCCAGACTTTTTTCTGTTATGACTTGAGGTCTTCCCTCCAAAATTCATGCTGTTACACATGAAGAATGACAAACATTTTGGTGATATGGCTGTATCATTGTTAAGCCGTGCAGCCCTTGTGGTCCCCTTGTGCATCACATGGTACGTAGGCTTCTCCTTCACCATTCCAACTTGGCCAGAGGAACTAGGTGAGGAAATTAGGGTGTGCTTTTCTTTTTGTGTCACATCCTCGTGTATAAGCAAAACCTGGTCTGCATTCCTACACCTTCATCTCTTCTGCCACAAATATAATTACTTGATCTATGTCTCACTAAGAGATTTCATATCTAAGATCATCAAAAAGTCTGTCAGGGAGAAAGCAATAGAGAGGAAAGCTGAGAAACTCAAATATGGTTTTAGGTCAATGTGTAGTGTGAATGTGACAAAACTTTATTGATGTACAAATGCTTATGCATCTAATTGTAAAATGTGAACACCTAATACCAAATTTATTACATTATTATTCCCTCTCCGTCTTTCTTTTTGAGTTAAGTCTTTCTTCCTGTAACGGTATCAATTATTTTTCAGTAGTGTCTTGCATCCCATTCTTTCTCATCTCTTTTTCAGTACTACCCTTTTCTCTGCTAAATCATCAAAGATATTTTTTTTCTTTTACCTATTGTGGCAGAGTCTGTAAACACAATCTCACAAAGAGAATTTCTAAGTGTAAGCATTTGTGATGCACTTGCACTAAAAGCTTTGAATTGCAGTCTTTGATAAAGCTGTTTGGTCTGATTATATTGTTTTGGAATCACACATCCAAGCACACCTCTCTGAAAAATGAATTTTTCAAAATGTAGTATGATGCATGTCTCAAAATGGGGGAGGATTATTTTTAAATACTGTGTAATCCATGTAAGCAATTTTATTTCTATCCTGAAATTCACACACCAGCAATTAAGAGTGAAATTTAAAGTCCAGTGTTTATAAAAAACCTCCTAATCTTAAAGATGTATCAAACATAAACAAAGTTAATAATAATTATTCTGGTTTTCATTCTCTTAAATTACTTCCATGCTTTGAAGTCTGTGCAGACAGATATTGCAGGAGGTTCTTGTACTGAACATGACAAGCATTCTGCGTGAGCACTGAATAGCAGTTGTAGCAACCACTGATGGTTGCAGTATATTTTTTAAGCAGGAATTGAAAACAATATTTCTAAATAGAAATTCAGATCTCATAGGCTGGAATTTAGGTGGGAGTAACTATACTTTTGGAAATTCATTTATGTCTTTAAACTACAATATATAGTCAGGAAAAAGTGTATTCAAGTCATCGAGTAGCAGAGGCCCAGAAGTACAGCCAGCTATAAAGTTACAAGATGTATTGATCTCAGCATTTAAGGCATGGGCAGACATTCCCTTCATAAACCTTTGCAGCTGAAGACATCACTACCCTGGGACAGACATCACAGCACCCACCAATTCCATCAGTGGAAAGGATTATATGAGCCTTCTTTAATCTGTTTCAGTCAAAATCAGTCAAGTTAAACAGTAACTGAAGTTGAAAAAAGTTAATCCACTATGTTTAAATTGAAGTTAATTACCAGGATTTTTTTTACCTGCCATGTTCAATGGCAAGACATCCAGCAAAATTAAATATAGATGCTGCCCACACTTACATGCTAACAAAATATATTTCCCTACTCTGACACGTCATCAGTGCAAGCCATGGAACACCCTCTGAGCCTCATAATGTCTATTGATTTTCAAAGGCACCCTCCTGTCAGAGCCAAGCACCCTCTACTGAGAGTGCCAGTGGACCTTTAAAATCATGCTTCTGCAATGATGATTCCATAGCCATGTTCTTAAAAAAAAAAATATTTTTTTTTTATGGCAATGTACCGATTTCATTCTCTACTAAGTTGTTATCTGGTGTCCCTCTCCTTTTTGCTATGTACTAATCATTTTAAAACAAGTAACTGAATTGCTTTTAATTAAAAAAGCTGCCCTGTTTGAAATGATAGCCAAATCACTTGTAACATGTAACAGACACTAGTCTGTCTTATCTCCAGTAATAAAGCATTAGCATACATGCTGCCTTCTGATATTTAAAGACAACTCAGGGCACTTCATTATAAACTGTACAGTGGTTTAATATTGTGTTTTACTCCAGGTAACTAATGAAAGTCAGGGAGAAAATGAGCAAGTCCAAAGTTTCCTTCTCTTTTTGCCTATGTACAGTGTAATTTACCTCTCCGTTGCATCTCTTTGAAGGACTGTAGGAAGAAAGTAGTAGACAGATTCAGTGACAGCATTTCAGTACAGCACTAGTGAAACTCAGAAGCAGTCATCTGAGAAGTTAGGTTGTGTTGAAATCTGGAGGTATTGGTGCCAGAAGACTGGTATCTGAGTACATCCCATGCCTTTCCTTAGGCACCAAGCAGCCATAGCTTTTGTGGATTGATGTGAAGACTGGATGTGCTGAGCACTTCTGATAAGACAAACCATTCTTACACTGAGACTCATAGCTGGGACCAAGGATTCTACCCTTTGCAAAGGTTCCTGTGTGCTATTGTACTAACATTTGGAGGCTGTAAAAATCCTAGAGGCAGATATGGTGAGAGTTAAGCCTCTGTGCAGCTCCTTTCTCAAACTTTGCTACAAGGGTACTGGGAAAAGGAACAAGAAAGAGAAGATAGAGAGTTTATGGCCCATACCACTGACTGAAAATTATATGATATCCCAAGCACCGGCCAACTTCCTTGGAAACTAAATAAAGCAGTTTATGTGACCTGCTACTGCACACAGACTGTGCTTTCAGAAGCTGTGCATAGAATTCCCCGGAACTGTTACTAAAATACTGACTGTTTGTCATCTGCATTTGAAAATCAGAGTTCAGAAGAGCTGATTGAAACAAAATGTGTATGTGTATGTCTGCAGACCAATATGCTTCAAACACCCACATGATGAGGGTGTCCTTTAGACACTTTTATGGTCTCACTATGACATACAGGGTGAAGACAAGCAGAAAGAAGGCTGATTATTAGGACGCATATACATCTACACCTAAACACATGGAAGTAACATGAGACAATACTCTTTAGCAAGTAGGGGAAACTCATAATGACCCACCTATTTTAAATTAAGGATGAGCCTCATTTCCAGTGATTTTTAGATCTAGAATTCTTATTCAGTCTCATTTTTCTTTGCAAAGGTTTCAAAAGATGGCAGAAAATAAAGTAAGAGCTCAGCCTGGATTGTATTGTCTGTAGTAACCTAAGAGACCTTTTTTTTCTTATTTCCATAATTAAAAGTACAACTGCAGCTACATACTTACCCTTCCTTATGCTGGATTAGATCCTATCAGTAGCGTTTTGTAGTACTTGTAGCTTGATAATTGAGTGTGCTAGGATACTGGTCAGAAGTCATTACAACAGTTAAATGCAGATGATACGGAGGTCCTGATGTAGTTGTGTGCCAGAGAAAAAAAAGAAGCAAGGTGTGGCTTCTCAGTTTAGAAGGTGCATGTAGCTTCCACATTAAATGTCAAACATAAAGAGAATGCTTAAAGTGTCTGCACTTGGGAGATCACATCAGAATCCAAACTGGGTCAGACCTGTTCAAACTCATGGTTTCAGTTCAGAACCATGTCTAGAAGATATATCCTGAAACCCTAAGCAAAAAAATATCTGTGTTTGGATCATGCTTGATACCGAATTTCAGCCTGTCTGTTTTTACTGCAAGAATAAAAGCTAATTTTGAAACAGTTCTACTGTATCTATCCCCAGATTATGAAGTGTAATTTCAGTTTCACTCATTTTAGGCAAATTAGTGACAATAGAGGACATTGTACCCAGTACTCCAAACATCCCCACAGCAGTGCAGAGCAGAGTATAAGGATCACCTCCCTTGACCTGCTGGCAATGCTGACACCTTTCATAAAGACTGAAAACTCCATTAAAACCCAATTTCAATGAGAAAAGATTAGCCATTACAAGGAGAAACATTTTAAATTCTGCCAGTTTCTCCCTCGATCAAGCCGCACAAGGTACACAGGATCTGTAGTAATTCACACAGTTTTCAGCTTGTGGACATTCAAGTTTGCAGCTGAATAAATAAAGTTATGTTATGCTCATTACTGTAGCAGTTTACATGGTGGAAATGTGTATGAACAGATGAGGGGAATAAAAAAGATTTCAGGATGGCTATCTGAAACTTTCTGTTATCAACTTTTATGTGATCATCTATTTATGAGTTTTATATGGACAGACAATCTGGGTTTCATATGATCATTGACCTATCCCATGAAAATCTGTGAGCTTCCAAATATTATTTTGCGGACAAAACTAAAAACTTTAAAGTATTTCTTTTCCCTTTGTAACAGCTGCTGGCTCTAGCATTCAGCTCTCATTTTCTACCATTCTCCTACATCCAGTGTGCCAAACTGCTTTCCTCAGATAGTTCTTCCTCACTCCTGCCTGTTGAGGACTATCTATTTTGTAGACATAATTAACTATTCATTGACACAGAGCCTTGAATTTGCCTCTCCCCAAATTCTAGGAGCGCAGCCCTAATCTCTAGGTTACGAAGTCAGCTTCCCTGCAACTCATAAACCTTTACATAACGTGTTACAGCCCCAGCAAGAGAGATTAAGAGACTATCTGGGCACTGCGGTGGTTGGAAAGATCTTCAGTGAGGTGGGAGATCTACCGTCAGTCCCCTGTTCTGATGAATATATGCTTCTAAAAAAGATGCTGACATATTTTCCTGGCTTCTCTGAAACCAGTTACGTTGGATCAGGGATGAATTTAGAGCAGAAACTCTGCAATCATATAGTACTTATATATGTATTTTAGAATACTAACCACAGTCTACTAAATGGACTTGAATATAAATGAACTGTCACTGTGGGAGAATAGTTGAAATCATCTTGGATGTACAGATAATATTGTCTCAGCTGTGAACCCTGCTTTAGAATCTCATTTCAGTTTCTACCTAAAAATCTATATGTCAAGAAAAAATATCCTGAGTGCCATCTACAAACTATAACATGACACAAAAAAGCCATCTTTCTATATGATAGAGCTACTTCTAATTTTCCCATTAGAACAAACGACATCATAAAGAATATCTGCCAACAAAGTGATATAAAACCTTACCATGCATCATGAAAAATAATTGCAATTCAATTACTCCTGAATTATAAAACTGTCAACTAGGTGCAATAAGACAAAAGCCTTAGAACATATGAAAAACTGCTTAGCATAGATAATTATATATGTTTGAACAAAATCCCAAAAATAAAACGTGTGGTTTGAAAGAACGGGGTAATCATGCCAAAACAATTCTCATTTATAGCAAAGGTTTGAGGATCAGCAATTTCAAAACCATCTCCCTGAAAAAAAAATTATATAAGTAAATTAGCAAACCTTTCTCACTTATAGAGGGCATATCCAGCAACTGGGCAAGAAACTATTTCTTTTTCCTCTATCATCTTGCTTAAATTCGGCTTTGGCAAATACTTACAGTTGCTGCTTGGAATCACAGAATGGTTGAGATCAGAAAGCAGCTCTGGCAGTTGTCTAGTGCACCCCACCTACCCGAAACAGACTCACCTACAGCAGGTTGCTCGCACTCTTTCCAGTCAGGTTTCCAGTATCTCCAAGGTTGGAGTTTGACAACCCCAGAAGTTTTTACTTATGTTTAGATTGAGTTCCAGGTGTTTCAGTTTGTGCCCATTGCCTCTTGTCCTGCAACTGGGAGCCACTGGAAAGAGTCTGGCTCCATCCTCTTTGCACCCTCCCATCAGATATTTATATATATTCATAAGATCTCCCTGAGTTTTCTCTTCTCCAGCTCTCTCAGCCTCTGCTCATATGTGAGATGTTTCAGACCCCTCATCATCTTCATGGCCCTTCACTGGAATCACTCCAGGATGTCCATGTCTTGTACTTGTACTTGCATTTACTTAGGTACTGTGGAAAAAGCTATGGAAGTTTTACTTCCTATGCTTTAGCCACACTCCCTGCTTGAACAGGAGAAAGAGAGAGAAAAAAAATTACACTGGGAAAAAAGTAGGACTCAGGGAGATATGGCTACAGCAGTATTTCATAGGACAAGCAGAAAAAAATAAAGGTTTTTGCGGAAGAGGTCCTGTCTGCATTCTCCACTGGGACCCCTGGGGTACTCTTGAGAGAGGGATTTGATTCTGTTTCTCAGGATGTTAACTTTCAGAAGAACGAAGAAGAAAATGTCTTGCCCACATAATTTTTAATTATCACTACACAAGGAAAAATAAACAAATATAGTTCTTAAAATACAGCTTTTCCCTGAATTAAAAGTCTCACCCTGGTCTTGCACTTTCACAGACAAAAGTTGCCATGGAACAAGACAGACGTTACATCTATCCTGCAGCAAGGCAGAATTGGGCTAAGGTTCCTGCTTACATCTGGCTAAAGGGTGGAAGGTTTTGCAAGAATGCTTACGAAAGTGAGAATACAATTATTGACACTCAGTATGGTACCAGAGTCCCAGAACTCATATAATCAGTAATTTTAATAGCTGATTATTTCATAGATGCTATTTTTCAGCTTCAATGTGTACTTTTATAACATTTAATAGATCTTTATAAAATATAAAACAATTTTATTTGGGTAGGTTTGCTAATCTAACAGATTTTACAAATAAGCTTTCTCAACATCCCAATGATTACATTTCGGTTTCTTAATCGACCGTTTACATGATTCACATAGCACTTGGGATTTGCATGTATTTATTCATCTGATGTGTAGTCAAACAAATATTAGTCAACATTTTTACTGATGCTGATGAAGCTTTTCATAAGCATCAGATATGGGTTTCCAATCC
Organism: Tyto alba; assembly: GCF_018691265.1. NCBI lineage: Eukaryota > Metazoa > Chordata > Aves > Strigiformes > Tytonidae > Tyto > Tyto alba. Next base: position 14,199,500 of record NW_024881295.1, read on the forward strand.
TGTGACCTGCAAAAGAAGCACTGTTTTATTCTGTCCCAGTTCTGATTCAAGGCTATCTGCACAGCAGCCAAACTACTCTGACTGCAGTGACAGGCAGTGAAGGAATAGCTAAAGTGGTTGTCTGAGGTAGCATTTTAAATAGAAGAACTTTCATTATTCACCTGCGAAATAGGACATAGGACATAAGAAACAAGACATTGTCCAAAGTGGCACTTAAATTAAGATGAGAAAAAAAGGGACAAAAAAGAACAAAAAAGTTGACAGAAAAAGACAAAGTTCATACTGGAAGTGAAATGTATTTTTTTAAATGGCAATCTGTGCTTTACCTTTTCTACAATTAAACTCTGTCCTTACAGCTATTCTGAAGTCCTGTGGAGCATTCACAAGTGGCAAATTATCTCCAACCTGTACAAGACCACAGCTTCTAGTATTTATGCCTCAAAAGACTGGTAATTTGCATTTGTTGATTTTTCCCCTGCTATAGATGTACCTGCAGGGAAGGAAAAAAAGAGAGGATATACCTAACACCAAAGTGCCTGACCCTTTGAGGCCACACGTTGCGCTCGATGAAAGCTGGCAGTACCTGCAGAAAGTGGTGGTTAGCTGCCCTTGCTGAAGGACGCCTGCAGGGATCAAACCTGGGCTGCTATTATGTGTTAAACTGAGCATTTCTCACACGCATAAGAGAAGTAAATTAAAGTGGCGATTTTGCAAATCATGAAATCTAGTCTTAGCCTGTGCTTTTACCACATCTTTCTGTCACTAACCTTGTAACTCTTCTAATTAGTCACCTGGAGCTGTAGCAAGACACTTGGTGCCAGAAGCATTCCTCCAAACTTGCCTTTGCAGCTTTTTCCTGCTTTCTCCCTTTCTGTCATCCAGCTTTGAGCTGTGTTGTGTTTCTTTACTGTGGCTGCCTGCTCAACCTACCACCTTGGACTTGTGTTTAAATTGTCAAGCATCAAACCCCAGGCATGTTTGACCCTGTTTGGCAATGTTCTCACCCAGAGCTTTTGCTCTGCCTTTCTTCTGACTTTGAAATTGCAGTTCTCATGTCAGTGGTCATTGAGCTAACTTCTCAACCCATGCAAATTAATGGGAATCGTGGTGCTAATTAGAATGATTTGACCCATGTAATTTTTTATTTACAGTGTCAAAATTGTTGTGTTGCATTGTCAGTCTTGTCCATGTCAATTCTGTTTCTGCCCTAGATATTTAGCAGGAACCACAGCTGCTGCTACGATGAAGGGTAACACCTCTCACATGTCCTTTAAAAGAGTAAGATTAAAGCTGAAGTAGATTTGCTAAAACATTAGAGAGGCTGACCCTTCTAGAGTATAAACAGAGGTTTAGAGCCAGTACTACCTTTTAGCCAGGGGAACCGTTATGCTGGACACTAAAATTCTGCTTCTTCAATTGCAATAAATTTTACCCATAATAAAAACACTGACAACTGTCACTTGTCAGAAAAAAATAGGAGAAAATTTCAGTTCCAACCTGCCCAACGTAATTCACTTGCAGAAGTAACCTTCTACCTTGGGTGACAGGCCACCAAATAGCAACTCTTTTATTAGTGGCCAGACCTCTAGTGAGCTGACACTGTCATTTTTATAAACTTCCCTCCAAGATCTGATTGTCCCATTTTGAGAGCAATCCTTTAAAGAAGATTTGTTTAAAAAGATATACAGAGTCCTGTATAGGGACTGGATTTTGAAATAGCAGTTATTTGGTGCAGCTAGTTTCTAGCTGCTTCAGTATATATAAAGCTCTACATATGTTAATACAAATAATAGAGTTTTTCATCAGGCATTATGCAGTCCTACTACCTTGTGTATTAAGAATAAACCAAGTGAGTGCCAGGTGATTCAACTAGAATTCAACTAAAACCATGTTAAGTAATTAGATAGACCACTGATAACTGCTGCAGAAGTGATTAAAAATATAAATCAATAAAGATAATATTGTTACATGAAATCATATATTCTCTTAGCATTGAGCATATTAACTCATGTACTGATTGTGATCTGTGACTATCATAACCACCACACCCATATTAGCCACATGCAAAGGCAATTCAAAGGTAATAATGAAAGTCACCCACCTTCTCTTTCCTATGGCATTTATAAGGCTCAGTCAATCATTCATTTTCTCTACTTTGCAACCCAAAATTAGGGTAAATGAAACCACCTGAGAACTAAGATACAGCTATCCTAGCTAGTAACTGTGCTGTCTCTACTGGTTCCCATGATATGATACACTTTGAATTGCTAGCACACATGAGAACAGGTAAACTTTGCACTCTATAAAGAAAAATAATTTGTAGGAAAACAGACTATTTTACACTGAAATGTCTATAGGAGCAAGAGTGTATTTATCCTGATGTTTTCTGCCTGATTCTAAAATACATTTATATTTCCTTAAAAAAAAAAAAAAAAAAAAAAGTTACGTAAGAGTAACTTCATGTAACAGAAGATATATGTGCCTTTTAGTTAAAATTCTGTTATCTGTCCTGTTTTGATTTGGGATTGCCTTCATTAGGCTTTGATGGAGAAGCTAAATTGAGTCATAAGTGATTTCTAGTTTGGATTTCTCTCATTGTTTTGTCCAAATGAAGATCATTTTAGCTATCATAGATCAGAAGACAAAAATAGTTCTTGGCATGCTACAAGTCACAGCCATTTTCGTCCCCAACTGGACATCTCTGAAAACTATAAATTCTTTGTTTTCTGAGTTCTTGTTTTAAAGTCATGCTAGATTAAAATATATATATATTTCAGAATTATTTTAGATAGCAATGTATTGCTACTCAAATTTAAGCTTCAGAAATTCTAGGCTTTGTGTTTGAATCACAATTGCTTTTTTTTTTTTTTTTTTTTTTTTGAGGTAATCTTGGAATCTATCTTTATGCATCCTGGTTATATCCTATTGTGCATCTGGTTTGCGATGTAGGAATTCTCATATACTAAATAGATCTGAAGAGGTAAAATTTGAGTAGTTATATGGACAGATGGAAACAAATAGCAGAGCCTATGTCTCAAAAAATGCCACCAGAGGCACTGAGAACTCTATTTAGAGAAGCAGAACTGATTTAACACTGCCTTGTAACGTGTATGCATTTATGTTTGTGCAAAATAAATGCTCAATGCTTCTCAATCTTAGCTGGGAGTATTTTGAACAGGTGTGAGTGATCTTAAGGAGCTCCACAAAATGGAGAAACTGACCTGGGAAATCAACAAACTTCTCTGTGGATAAGGTAGCGGGTACGTTATAAAGCCTGATAAGTTTGGCTCTTCCTAGTTTCCTTTCAAGTTTGTAAAGGGTTTTGGTTGATATGAGAGAATACATCATCTGTGCCTCTGCCCCTTATGATGCATTGTAGCTATGGTGCAATATCTGATTTAAGAAACAGTTTTGGCTTAGGTTTCTTTTAGATTGCTTTTTTTTTTTCTTTGCTAACACATTCAACTTCCTTTATTTTAAAACTTGTTTGAAGTTCAATGTAGTAGCATTACTTATTTTTATAATTAACTTTATCTGAATTTCAACCAAAAGTAAGAAGAAATGTAATAATGATTAGATATTGTTAACCTTAAAAAAAAAAAAGTCCTCTTTATCTTTGATTTCAGTTTTTTCACTTGTTGCCTAATTAAAGTATCAGATTATTTTAACCAAATTATTTTCTTGATCTATTATTTGAATCCTGCTGAAAATGTTATATTTCATGTGGATTTAAAGCTTTATCTTTAATATACAGAGTGAGTTGCACATACAGTATTGGATTCATATAATTTAATAGGTAATATAATTCTGGGGAAAAATCTTGTTCACTCTCAAAAAGACCAGTTGAATAAACTGGTTGAGTTCCTGAATGTTGCTAAATTCAGAAGATAAAATGTTGATATAGCTGTTTGATTTTTTTTTTTTTTATTTTATCTTTTTAATCCTCTTTGATCTTACATGTAATGTCACAAAAGTGACAGGTGCCCTAAGAATTTGTAGTAGTGAAGTGTGGAATTCAAAGCGAGAGTCTTACCAGTTTGCTAAGTACAGTGGAGGAGAGCAGAAGTATACCTGTAACTTTAGCTGCTGTAGTCGGTCATACTCAAAAAAGACAAGCATGCCTGGTGCAGACACAAGAGATATGGAAGAGAAGCAACTTTTGAACCAGACACCTGGGAAGGAGCAAAGAGCATTATCTGGCAGAGGCAACCACGCTGGAAACCTGTCTCAATCCGAGAAGAAACTCCAGGAGGCTATTTGTGTGCTGCTGGTGGAGCTGTGTGAGAGGTTCACATTCTTTGGCATCGTCTGCAACATGATCCTCTTCTGCACTGCCAAACTTGGCTATCGCAACCACCAGGCAGCTATTGTCAATATGTGCTTCGTGGGCACCTCCATGCTGACGCCAGTGCTGGTTGGCTGGCTTGCCGAATGCTCTGTGGGGAGGATCAAGCTTGTGTGCATCTGCATGTTTCTACACTTGCTGGGTAGGTGACACCTTGGTGACTATTTCATGTTTTAGTAATTCTGTTGCAGAAATGCATCACTGAGCACTGTGTTTGAAATCTAACAATTTTGTATGTAAAGGTATATGACTTGTATTTGGACAAGAGGGAAAGACGTATTTAAGCACATACTAGTACAAACACACTCTGCTTAAAGTAGAGAGGTTGTATCCTAATACCTGTATCAAGAGCCTGATTTCTGTTAACACATTCTGGACCTTCCCCACGTGTTAGACTGAAGATATTTTACATAAAAGCACTGTTCTAACTAAGTGTGACTGTTCTATAGCAATTAGTGCATCTCACAGCTGGTGCTTATTCTGTCAACTTAAACCAAGCTGACAGAAATACTTTTTACTTGGACCAGTTGTTGAGCATAAGTAAGTCTGATTTCTGCAATAGCCAGACATGTTGTTATTTGACCATGCAACAAAGCAAGTTAAAAATCAAAGTCATTCCTGAAATGTTCTTAAGTGGATTACAAAACCATTGTGCAAACACCCTGGAAAAAGGATTGCTATTATGTTCCACTGTTTCTCCCATGGGCTTCTAGTTTGGCATCTCCTTCTGCCACTTGCCCTTTCAATGCATCTTAAAGTAGAAGAGTGGTGACACAAACAGAATTTGATGTATTGGGGAATCATTTTAACTAGAACTTTTTTTTTTTTTTTTTTTTTTATGATAGATCATTACACATTCCTGATATATTTGGGTTTGATTCACAGTTGTAATCTTAGTCATGGCTAATGGTAGTGGTGTTGACACATCAATATATTCTGAGTTTAGTCTCCGATTGTAACTTGGAGAATCTGTAGCTGATTAAATCTGAAAGACTGGCTTTGCAGACTAGAGGTGGTAAATGCAGTTCATGGCAGTGTTTCTATAGGTAAAGTTTCTAAAAAATAATTTATTTTCCATGAAGCTGCAGCAGAAAACAAGAACGTTTTCCACAATGTTTTGGGAATTTGCCCATTAAATTATGATTCCTATTATAATTCTGGAACTTAAAGAAGATGCAAAAAAGACTACAGTCCACCATGAGGTTTGGTTTTTTTTTTTTTTTTTTTGGTTGATTGGTAGTTCATCAAGTGATGTTACACGTTTTAGCTGGTGCCCTCTGGCAAGTGGAAAGCTGCTGCCCTCTATACACAGACAATGGGGAAGTCCCGTGAGAGGAGCCACATTTCCAGAGTGAGCTCTTTCGTTGATTGAAGAACCTGAATCCTTACAAGCATTTCAGAGGAATATTGCTTATTTGGAGGCCCTTAGTGGTCTTGCCTTACTATATATAGTGACATCCAGACAGGTTCTGCCTCTCTACACGGTTAAGACTCTCCCTCTTTGCACTCTTCTGTATCTTTGATTTTTCATCTGTCTTTTCAATATAACTGCTTAAAAAAATATGTCTTATTCATCAGTCTGATTCTAATCCACTTCAAATGACCACTTTCTTTCCAATTCCAGGCACAGCGCTATTACCTGTTGTTGCATTCCCCTTTGAAGATATTTACATTGACAGACGACATATTCTTCATACGCTAACCAAAAGGGAGCAGAAAATAGTATTCTACTTTGCCCTACTCACAGCTAGTCTGGGAATAGGAGGCATAAGAGCTATAGTTTGCCCATTAAGTGCATACAACCTTGAGGACTGTGGACCGAAGGAGCTTCTTTCTTTTTTCAACTGGTTGGTAACTTAATGTCAGCTAAATATCAGTTGGGGATGATAGAGCATTGCCTTGAAATTCACTGCAGACTTACAAGGCATTTTCTACAGATGGTGGGTTTCAAGTTTTGTTTTTAACTGCAAAACACTGAGATTTTGGAATAGTTTTCAAGAATTTCTGTAAAATTTTTTTCTGAATTTTTCCTTTTGCTAGGACCAGTAAGTGATCATCTGTTTTGGCCTCCTACAGAAATCATCAGTCAGAATTAGGATGAACTGATTTGCCCAAATGCTCTAAGACTTGACAACCTCGTTGCTGTTAGGACATATTCCATTTGGCTTTCTATCTTTAACATGGCTATCCCTTTAGGATATTTTACTGTTACTCCCTAACTAACAATGGCAAAATTCAATGATATATTAGATTTTACATCAGAGTAAATTTTTAGCAATGACAGGCAGCAGTAGAGTGTGCTGGTTTGCTGGAACTAGGGATTGCTGGTAATCTCTAAATGCTAAGATCAGTGGTAGGGATCTACTGTATTGTTTTTGCTCTGTTACTGTGAAGTTTTGGCATCAAATAAACCACTTGACATTTGTGTTTTGGTTTAAATATTTTAAATCTTTAAAGAAAACTTTGAGGAAAAAATACTCCAAAAATGGTTCTTATCTTTTTTTTTTTTTTTCATATCAACTATTTCTCTTTTTAGTGTGTCAGTGAGGTAATTTTTTGATTATCTGTTTACCTTTATTTACCACTTCTGTAGTACTATAGAGAGTGCTATATACATTCACCTGTACTTTCTGGTTAAACTGTGGAGTGAGGATCAAAGTCACAGTGGGAACCTCCAGATTCCTGCTTCAAGGCAGGGTGAAATAAGCCCCTAAACTTCCCCCCTTTTCTCTCCCTATACATGCATAGTTATTAAAATAAAAACTGTGCACATTTGCATATTAACAATGCAATGCCAAAGAATCAATGAAGATCTTAGTGAATCGGGTATCTCCTCCTTTGGGGATGTCTCTTCTGGCTATTCTTTTTTCCTCCAATTATGTTAATATCAAAGAGTTTTGAATTAAATCCAAACTTCAGTGAATAAGGCAGCTTTAGTAAAGGTGGATGAGACTGTTTAGTTCCTTAGAGCAGATTCTGCCTCCTTGACCTGCCCATATGAAAGAAAAAAAAAAAAAAATATTCCTTTTTACTCTATTCTGAGTTTTAATCCTTAATTAGCAACATCATTTTGATTAAATAAGACTCTGGGGGATTAGGACTTGAGAGCAATCAGTTGTTCTGAAAGATAGCTCTGGAGAATTTATTGTACTGTGGTCTTAGCCATTCAGAATTGTGTTTAATCAAAGTGACATTTCTCAGTGTTGATTACAAAGGAGATATAATACGAATAAAAAGTTCCTTGGGGGAATCCAAATAGGTCAGTTCTTGGAACTTTGGAAATATCAAGAAAGGCACATGTGCGATTAGAAAAAAAAATTAATAATTTTTGCAATGGAATCCAAGGAGGGGCTGTATGAGTGCAATCTCAAGATTTAAAAAATGTATGTTCCATTTTTAGCTTTCTTATTCTGAGAGGTTTTAATGAGATTATAATCAGTTTTTCTTGGTAAGGTGTTTTCTCTTGGTATGTGCTTGTCACAGGATTGAATTTTAAAATACCGTAAAATGAGATGGTTGCATACTCTTGATGAGTTTGTGTGTTCTTAGCCAAGTTCTATTTAAACAATCAGAATTGGGTTAAAGATTGGGTTAAAAGACCCTGTCATTATCTGTTGTCTAATTCAATCCTTGAAGAAGATTGCTTTGCACATCTAGGGCCTGATTCTAACCTCTAGTATGAACTATGACTCTGACCTTTTAAAGAAACAGAATATACCAGTGCTGAGTGAAGAAGGAACTTGGATTCTGCTGGACTGTTTCCTTAAAGACTTCTGCTTTTCTAAGGTTAAGGACTGGTACTATTTTTGCAGCAGAAGTAAATTCAGTCTATGGAAGCAGAGAGTGAGAGCGAAGGGTATGATCCTGACTAGGAATGAGAGTTAGCAGTGTTGTGTCTTGTCTTACTGATCTACTGTAAAAAAATTGCAGAGAACAAAGGACCGGGCTCCCCTCCCTTTCCCCTTTCCCCTTTCCCCTTTCCCCTTTCCCCTTTCCCCTTTCCCCTTTCCCCTTTCCCCTTTCCCCTTTCCCCTTTCCCCTTTCCCCTTTCCCCTTTCCCCTTTCCCCTTTCCCCTTTCCCCTTTCCCCTTTCCCCTTTCCCCTTTCCCCTTTCCCCTTTCCCCTTTCCCCTTTCCCCTTTCCCCTTTCCCCTTTCCCCTTTCCCCTTTCCCCTTTCCCCTTTCCCCTTTCCCTCCTTCTCCCTTTCCCCTTATATAAATATATATATATATATATATATTATATATCATTCCAAAGTGCCTAGAGGCTGCTTTCAGTGGAGGGGAGGAGTCCATGATTCTGTTGAGTATCATCTCCTGAAAATGTAAATTACTGAAAGGAAACAGTAATTGGTTTGGAACCTCGACCATGCCTTGGTGTGGCATCAGAGGAATGCCCAAAGCAGGAGAGCTCACTGCTGTGCGTGTCCTTGCTGGTTCCCAGGTGGCTGTGGCTGCGTGGCTCCCGGCAGTGCTGACTTTGCCCTGCTGGAGTACGTGATTTTTCTTCTGCCGCTTGCCCTGGGTCCTGCGAGGCAAGCTGCATAAGCACATTCCCATGCCCACTGCTGCACAGCCTGTGGTCATCTCCCATCCTCTAACAGGGGGAGAGTGCTGTCTTTCACCAAAGAGACCTGAGTAGCATTACCAAGGTCCGTACTTCTGCCATGATAAATATTTTGCTTTATTGGCACTAACTAGATATGATGTAATGGGCAATGTCAGAACAAGTGGAAGGAATACAGCAGGCCCTTCAATACTGTAACTTGCAATATGACCATGTTTTTTCTTGTCAATTACGGCAGACCACTTAGAAGTCATTTTAAATTAATGAAATGGGGTTGAGGAAGTCTCCTAAGTGTCAAGAGAGGCTTACAATCCCCCTTTTAGGATTTTCAGCTCAAAAGATTTTGCTGTGATTGCTGGTACAGGGAGCTAAAATGGTAGTCTGATACTTCATTCCTGCCATACCCACTCATTTGCAGTTGAGGAGGAATCAATCTGGAAAGCTTGGGAGTTGGATTGTTGAGGGATAATTCGTCTGCTACAACATGTTGATTTTTCTTTTATTGTTGAGTATGTAATTCTAGATGTATTGGGAGACATAAATACTCAAGTCCAAATAACATACATGCAGCAGAAGTGGCACCAGACAAGAAAGCAAGCTTTTCTTCCTTAAGCAATATATATTAATCTGTATAATTCTGTATCAATGTATATTTCACCTTTAAATTAAGCAATTTTGCTAAGGTTTCAGCAAAGGTGAAAGAATCTCCTCTTGTAGTTGCTTACAAAATATAATCTGTGATATATTGAGGTAATACTACTCCATTAGTGATCCCTTTTCTTTGTTTAAAATACAATTGTCATCTTTAAAGCCAACTTGGAACTTGAAAGTTTAGTCAAAGTTAAAATTCTTCACTTAACATTTCAAAGTCTAAGTCTGCAGGCCAGAATAAAATCTGAAGCAAAAATTGCTGAATGACTGACTCTGACTCTTCAAATTAAGTATCATACTGATCCCTAACAGTTAATATTTTTGGAAAATGACTCCAACAAAGCAGGTCCTTGCTAAATCTGGTCTCTCTACTCTGAGATGCTGAATATTCATCGGGTCTGCTCTGTAGCCTCAAATCCCTGTTTTGTGTGAGAGTTATGTTTTAAGCGAAACCTTGGTTAAAGCTCTGCTCAAAGCAAAAAGACAGTACAAGTGGCCTGAAGAACAGTGTAAGTGGAACACCTTAGAGGGGTTATAACGGAAACACTTGTAATTATGAATGGCAAAAATTGGTCACTTGTGAAAAGAGGGCTATGCAGCAGAAGAATAAGCAGTACATTTTGTTTCACTTATATTTCACTTTAATTAATACCTATATAATTAATTCTTGAAAAAGCTGAATTTTAGAAGAACTCATGATTTAATGTGTTATGTAGGAGTCAGAATCCAAGGAAAAAAAAATGTGGTGACAATATACTTCTAACTGTGCAGGTATAAACTCATTTGCTAGGATAAAGCAAACAGGTAGTTATCCTTTTGCATCTGACCAGGGAAGTGCTTTGTTTTGTCATTTTCTATTTTTTGGGGGTTGCCCAGCACTTACTTGGGAATTACCTCTACTGCCAAAGGCAGTCTCAAAGCAAATTATGTTGGGGAACCTCCTTATCAAGATATTTCCAGAAACCAACAAAAATTCAACCTGGGTCTTGCAACTAGTGGAAAAGCCATCCCTTCTGATATATCTAACGTTTCTTGAACAAGGGATGGTGGCATTAAGATATTTCTCTGTTAAGCTTAACGTATGTGATTTGATGATATTGCATACACAAAACTTATGTTATCAGCTATTAAATGTGTAAATGATAAATATTGATGTATCCAATTAGTCTGATCTATAAGAACATTTCCAGTATTAGATTGTTAATTTGTTCAGCTCTACTACCTTAGTACAGTTACTTTAATCATATACGTCTTGGAGCTGAGGCATCCAAGTGAAATTTGATGTTAATTGCTTTGTCAACATGTACACAGTACTCATGCTGTCCATGCTTGCTATGCTTACCATGCCTTTAATTTGATGTTTTAATCTTCTGTATTCTCTTTCCTGTCTCTGTGTACTAGGTTTTATTGGCTGGTTAACTTAAACTCAGCAGTTGTCTTTGTCAGCATTTCTTATATCCAGCAGTCTGTGGCCAGGAACCTCGGCTTTCTTATTCCACTTGTGTCCGTGCTTATGGCTATGATCACAATTCACATGGTGCGGGGTGAAATGATTTACAAACCCAAACCAGGTAAGAGGCAACTATATCTTAGGAAATACCTTTAGGGATTACTTTCAAAGAAGAGATCAACTTGCATATCCAACCGAGTTCTTCCACAACACTGCCTTGTTTGGTTGGAGATACTTGGGTTTTAGCTCTGCAAAGTCTGTGTGTAAGAGACAACATCCATCCTCTGTAAAGATAGACCTGGAGATTCTGGATAGGCTGAAAAAGTGCAAAACAGCCTCTGGTAAATTTTTTTAGATTTTCTGTCATGTCAAGGCATGTGTCAAAGCATTTTCCTGTGCAGGAAGAGGTATAATATGCATGTTGTTGGTGGACTACATTTTGTCATGTTTGGTTCAACTTATGCCTGATGTGTTTTGGTCAGTTGAAGCAGAGTTTGTGCCTATCCTAAGGCATCAAACACACTTCATGTATTCTCCCTTAAGTGTACTCCATTGCTTCACCTGAACTTGCACATGGGCAGCCAAGCAACGTAGTTAGATAGTTAAGCAGGAATATGCACTAGTAGCAAAGTAGTTTTATAATGCCTTTACCTTTCAGAACATCTGATGCTTATTGTTACTTCAATGTACTTCCTTATACAATATCAAGTGTTTTTACACATTTGAAAATAACTAGAAATACTGAATAGCTCTAAACAGTTCCTATGCAGACTGTGCAGATATTTTAGAACAGAAGTTCTTACACTTCTGTGGCCTCACCAGTTAGTACCTGAGCTCTACAAAATCATTTGATGGCTACTAGCCCTCTCCAATGACCAAGCACAGAAATATAAGTGGAGCCCAGCTGACCTGAGAAAGGCTTTAGGTGCCCAAACTTTGCTGTATTCTTTTTCCAATAGAACCCAGAAACTGAAAGCAAGTTGTTATTTCAGTATTTTTGTTATAAATATAATCTAAGCAAAAATATATTAGCAGTGAGGGAATGCATAAACCAAATGCCTGGGAATATTATAGTGAGGACATCACTAGAGAGGTTTGTTCAAAACAAATAGAGCCAAACAAAATGCATCTCTGACACAGTGCCCCAGAAACCTTATGATAACGTGCAGCCAAGGTCTGCAAAGACTAGCATCAAATGAGCCAGCTTCATATGGAGAGAACGGTGGCTGTCTGGCTCGCTGGGGCTCACTACAGATTTTACAACCTGAGAAGATAAAAAGATTCTTTAGTATCCATCCCTGAGCTGAACTATTTCATATGGACTAAATTTGTAGTATATCATCTAACTAGTTTAATTCCACTAAGTGGAATAATATACATTTGTGGATTATGTCTATCTTGGCCATCAACAAAAGTAGCAGAGTATTATTTTGGTATCAAGTATTTTTCCCTATGAGTGTTGTTTAATTTATCATATATTTTTCCAAGTATTTGCAGAATGCCAATCTTTACACTAATATCTGCAGTTTTTCATATTCTTAGTCAAAATAAAAGCTAATATACTTTGTACCTTCCAGTGGGATGATGAAATTGGAAATTCTTCAGAACTGTAATTCAAATCTATAGGTGACCTTAAATGATTTTTATATATGCTGCCTTTTTTTTTTTTAATTTTAAGGTAACTCTTCAAAAATGGATCATGCATTCAATTATGTTTAGCTGTCAAGCATGGACTTCATTTGCATTTCTTCCAACTGCTATAATTCTGAGGACTGGCAGGTGACCAGAGATGAGTCAAAAATGTGTACCTACCATCTAGGGTACAATGTAGGCTTTTTATTGTAATTAAGTAGCATAGATATTAATGATTAGATCAAGGTCAAAGTAGCAGAACATTACAGCTGAGGGCTGTAGTATAAAGAAGAAGGAAAATCACTTTCTGAAAGTTGTAATTTATTATCTATAAAAATATATTTTTATTTTTTTAAGAAAACATTAGAAATACAAGTATCAAGTATATGATGTTGATCTACACAATGTGCACTGATATAAATATTTATGCTTTTAAACATGTCTCTTACTAGCTGATCAGATTTGTCATCTGAAGAATTTACCACTATGGAGGCCTGTGGGGTCTAATTCTTTTCTTTTAAAGAAAGGATGAGATACTTATTCTAACTACATCACTGGCAAAATCCTCTTGATCTTGATTAGGTCTGCGTATCATTCAAGATCCATTCTGAACTACAACTTCAAGCAGCTTTATCTTTCTAGTTTACTAGATTTTATAATCTGCTGGAATTCCATGCCAAGAAACACAAATAATGTAGTTTTTGTAGATCTGTTTTGCCTTATACAAAATAATGCTTCCTAGATAGTTGACTGAAATTATATTAAAGAGGACCTCAGATGATCCATTAGGAAAGGCAGGGAAATGTTAGGAATTGTTGTGTATTTTAGTCTCTTGTCAGTGAGAGTAACAAGTGGTCTGTCCAACATCTTCCATTCCAAAGGAAAGAAGATGGCCATGACCATCTTTGAGACTGGGTCACTAAACAAGGACACAGCCATATTGCTGCTTTGTTGAGCTATTTTCTGGTCTTGTCATGGGAAACTCTTCACCTTCCAATTTCAACGCTGACTGGGTTCAAACCCTTCTAGACCAATAACACCACATTCCTGCTTTTCATTCCTTCTTTGCCAATGTCCACCCTCTAGCATAGAGCGAAGCAAAAGATTATCACTCTGACCTAAAACATGTAATTGCTAGCTCTGCTGTTTGCCAATGAGTTGAATGGGTACTGACTTTTCTGCTACCTTCTTTTTATTTCTGAAAATATCTCTGCTTTGATAAAAGCCCCAAGTCCCACTTGTTTTCTGGTTAGCTTCTTAGTCAAGTCACTCTGGAAGTCTGCAGATTGTTCTTTTAGTCTTCAGATTTGTTCTTGAAATAGTCTAGATCCTAAGCTTAAACATCACTTATGGTGAGTGGTAAGAATAATTGCCTAATACAGTCATACAGAACAATAAAAACTGTACCAACTCTCTGTGTTTGCAGGTTTTGATATGCTATTTCAGATTTTATTCATTAGTGCAAACAGTTTACAGGTTAATGCTAAACAGCCAGATAGTTTTAAATATGAGGCTATCTAATAAAGTGCACTTTCTTAGTACTCCAGAGCAAGTGCTTCCAATAGGTGTCAATGGATACTTCTAGAAAATAATTTCCTTACCAGTGATAGTAGGGAGACATTTTCCCCCCTGCAATCTGGGTTCACCTTAGTTTTTGGAATATATTTCTTTAGAGATACCCAAGTTATTGTAGTGCTTCAACACTCAGAAAAGCAGAGAAGTGCTATAACCCCTGTTTGCATGGATGGCAATTTAGGAAAGGTAAATGAATCTGCATACCCAAGCCTGAAGCTAACAGATTTCCATGTTTTACTTCCATTTCCTTTGAGTCTGAGAACTAAGTTAGCAATTTCTGAACCCAGTAACCAGTGAGCAAGTTTTATATGCCAAATACTAGATTGGAAACTTCTCCTCTGCCATGGCATGCTACTCAGAAGTCCAGAGATAATACTTCTGGCTTTGAAATACATCCATGAAAATTCTCTTATCTCATCAGCCCTCTTTTAAACTCTCTTCTTTTTCACTTCACTACTTCCCTTTCTTTGCTGCTGGACTTCAGCAGATATGCAATATTTCAGTACTGTCTTGAATTAAAAACTAAGCTCAAATAGAAAGCAAAAGCAAAGGAAAGTAATACTTTACCTGCTCAGCCACAGCAACAAATTGTTGTGGTGTGTTAACTAGCAAAAGGCACTTTTCTGTGTGGATTTTGGGCTGGATTGCTTTTGTAACAATTAGGTTGTGAACTAACTGCCTTCCAAAAAAAAGAATGTTGTGAAACAAATCTAGTCTGTTGTTGCCTTCCCTCTCCCCAAAAAAAGACATAAACATTAATATATCAGGTTGTATTTTCCCTCCCAAAGTGTTTTGTCTGTCTTGTTTCTTTTGGCAGCAAGTGAAAACATACCAATGTCTAATATCTCTGTTTGCAGACAGTTCCCTGCTGACAACTTTCGGGGTAATTGCTAGTGCACTGAAAACGTGTTGTGTGCGATATCGCTACTTTAGTGGAGGTGTGACAAACTGGCTAGATCATGCCAAGGAAAACTATGGTGGTCAGTACAGTGAAACTCAGGTGGAAAGCACAAAGTCACTCGCCAGGCTCTTCCCGTTGTTTGCCTTCCAAATTCTATACAGAACATGTATTATGCAGGTGAGTACACAGCTTTTAAAAAAAAAGCTTGAAATATACTGTGACATGTGTCACAGTACTGTGTCACTACTGTGTCTCTAGGCAGGTACTTTTTTTTAACCATCACTTTACCAGAGAGTAACCTTGCAGAGTAGTTTTAGTTACCTGAGAATATACCTTGATATATCCTCTCATCTTTTCAAATAAGTAAAATTGACTTGGTAAAGACACATTAAGGAGCTTGTGTGACTGCTTGCTACTAGTTTCTCTGAACCCTTACTGGCTTAAACATCTAGTGCTAGAGTCCTGTGCTTCTCAAGCTTGTTGTGTTGCAGTTATTGGAGACTCAGGCCCAACATTCTTCTGAAAAAAAATGTAATTTTCCAATCTCTTAAATGTTCACTCACTTTTTGAGAGAGGTACAAAAATCTTTATTTGTTCTTTTGGTTGCATATTTCTCCTACTGTTTTGACAGGATTATGTGGCTGGTGTACCTCAACTAGAAATGGGTGGCTTTCCATTTCTGGAAAGAAGCAGTCCTTTCACAGCCTCTCTGTCAGTCAATGGGGTCCTTTATGCTTCTGAGTGCATGTATGTTATATAAATGTAAATGTGTCAAGAAGCTACTTAAGCTGATATGATTCCTTCAGATTCATTTCTGTCTGGATGATCCTGGCTAAGCAGAAGTTTGAGGTAGCTTACCCTTTGGCAACTAGAATAACAAATTTATGAGCTGGCTCAGAAATTCAGTTTTACTTATTGGTGTTAAAATGCTGCTTAAGGAAATTCTTATAAATATGTAGTGTATACTGCTTTATTGATACTCTCTTGCCATCCTCCTACATTCCCATCCATCTGCCTCATTCTTTCTCCTCTTCCCTCCCTGCCCACCACCCCCAAAAGCACAAAAAATCCCAAGCAAACAAAAAAAAAACCACAAACCAACAAATGCACACGTATGGCCTAGGCTATGCATTAATGACCAGATGGAAATGAACCAGATATCATGCATCAAGGTTGTAATAATCAGGTATATATCTAGAAAAGATAAAACTATTTGCACTGCTGAAAGAGTTGACTTTTATTCCTTTGGCAGAATTTCCAGTAAGTTTAAGGCTCTTTCTTAGACTAGTCTATATATCGGTATTTTTTTGGTAAAGATTAATAGTATTTTATCCATATTATTAAGTTAACAGTTTTCAGTGTCTGTGATTCATGTTGATGATATTTTCATCCTAATAAGTCGATTCTGATTTGCAGTAGGCAGTGGAAAGAAGGAACCAACAAAATTTGGCTCAATTCTGATCTTTCCTAGTTCTGCTGCCATTTATTCACCCTTTTACAATTTCTGTCTTCTTTTGGAAGTGGAATGTAGGTGAAAAATATTTTTATTAAGAGCTAGCATTTGACCAATTCCTTAGCACTGAACAGAATCCCAGTGAGTAGGATTGACTTTAACCATTGATGAGAAACCCTACACAGGCTCATTTACTAACTATACATTAATTTTCAGACAGCTTTAAAGCAGTAATATTCTACCTGGATTTGGCATTATCAGTCATGTTGAAGAGCCATGCAGAATGCTGCAGGAATCTAGAAGTCTCTAAAAACAGAAATAAAGAAATCAGTTCTACATCCAGCTCTGTCATGACTGTACTCTCTAAATTGCTCAAGTTACCTCTCTCTTTTTTTCCCATCAGTCTGTAAAATGGAGTGGATTATAACTCCCTGATGCACATGAAATTGCAATGCTTGGTTAATCAAGCTTCCTCAAAAAAAACACGCTGAAAAATCTGTCGGTAGAAGCCATTGTGATTTTTTTTTTTTTTTTTTTTTTTTTTTTTAATAAACTCAACAGATCTTCTGTAAAGCCTCACACAAGCAGGATGAATTGTCTGCTTTTGAAGTGAGAGACAGTCTTACAAATCTACCCCATTTCATACCCTGATGACTGGTGGGTTCTTCATCTGGTTATTCATTTTCTTCTGTTTTCAATTCCCAGAAGCAGAAGGAAGTCCTCCATGTAGCCGCTATAGCTGTCAGTTACATTAAGCTGGTTCTAAGACTATGGCCAAATCTTAATTCCCTGTAGCTTTTAAAGAGTGTCCTAAAAATTACTCCTACCTTGAGCACACAATTAGAAATTCAAAATAACTCTGCATCTTGCTATGCTAAAATTCTGTTCTGTTAAACAGTATGAGAAGTGACCAAAGTGTTAGGCAGAACTGTTTAGTATATTGGCTGATAGCTCTAACTAGGGCTGATCAAAGAAGCTCATGGGCTGCTGCTTAGATTTGTTAAATTCAGGAGCAAATGAAATAGAAAGAAAATGTTACATTCTGGCAGAGAACAAGAATGTCACTATCTGGAAGGTTTTCATCGTGAATGGTCATTTCTTTTGACCAGCAGATATTAGGTTTACTGTGACTTCTTCAGAAGGAAGAGAGTTAGAGAAGTTTCCAAATATAGTAAAAATCTTATCCATGAAAGGTACTTGCTATACTAATGGAGTGGAGTTTTATTCTTCAATATAGATTCCTTCAGGATATTATCTCCAAACCATGAATTCCAACTTGCACTTCAGTGGATTTGTCTTGCCAGTCGCAGCAATGAATGTGATAAGCATCGTGCCACTACTGATTCTTGTTCCTATTTTGGAATGCATTAACTCGTGTCTCTTTAGTTCCAAGGACACTGAACACTCTCCAACAATTTACATTGGTATGTATAAAATACATGTGTTTATACTTATAATATGTATTCTGGTTTTGAAAGAGTAACTTCAGTAGCTGATGGAGATTATTTCTGACTATAAAAGTTAAGATGGACTTGTTTGGGGATGATGCTCAGAGGTGAATATGTTTCAAAGGAATTGTTGAAAAGATGGTCCTGAAAAAACCTACTAGATATCAAGAAAAAATGCATAGCTTTTGTGTAGGACAGACTGAGACTCTTCTGACTAATTTAAAATTGACACACCTTCACAAATAACTAGGAGTCGTCCTAAGGAATTGGTGAGAGAAATGGTACTAACCATTTATGCCTGAGACTTACTCTGACTTGGTTATGTGCTATATGTTTGTTTATCCCTTAACTTCTGGAAAGTTAATTTACTTTGAACGTCTTTTTTGGGGATGGAAGAGTCCTTCAGTTAGTTGTGCTCTGATGCTGAAGAAATGTTCCTTGCTCAAAATGGTGAGTTTGGATTTAAATAACTAGGTTATGAACGAAGGCTTTGGTTTTTTTCTGATTTTTTTATGCTGTAACTGCATCGAGATTAGGACCGCAGCTCATAAGAGGGAAATTGTATTGTCACTAGTACAGTTTATTCCAGACTCAGCAGTTGGATCTCAACTGAAACTAAAGTATCTAGTCTAATTCTGTATCTGAAGTAGGTCGTTTTAGCAAACAAAAGAAAACATGCAGACAATTATATAAAACAAATGGATACATATCACTGGACTTCTGTTACCATTGAACAGGATGAACTTTTCACAGGTGGAAGGTTACTTAGAGAGGTACAGCTTTCCTCTCTAGTACTAGTTTTCATTTGAATATCTAATATGAGATAATTGTCCAGGTGTTTAGTAATTTTATTTATTAAAATCCTAAACTGAAACATACATTATTGTACAGTCACTTAAAGGAAATCAACGAGGGATTTCCAGAGGTGAAGTATTATCTTTTTCTCATAGAAATGGTACAAAGAAGTCTTTGTTGTGAGTCCCAATGTTTTCAACAGTGAGCATTTTAAGCTAAGGCTTGCGTATTGGCACTCATTTCAGAGAAATTCACAGCCTAGAAGTAATGATGGCTTTAGTAGGAGTTGGGCCTCCTTCTGTTGATACTGATGCGATTTTTTTTTTTTTAATTTTTTTTTTTTTTTTATTACCCCTTATCCCCAAACCTCTTCTTTTCTAGGATCTGGAAGGATCCTCTGCAATCCTCTTCTGACATCAGCTACAGCTGGTACTACCAGAAAAACAGCTTCTGTTCTGTGTTCACTTAAAACTATTCCCTTTCGTAGATACTCTCATTAAACTTTCCTACATTTTTTATCTTCCAGCCTGCATTACAAACCTCAGACAAAAATATTTATAAACGACTATTTTCTCAGTGTGCTACTATTAATTCAGTGCCCCATGGCAAGCAGCACAGTGAGTACTGACACACACAGAGGTATTAATCTGACTAAATTAGCCTAATTAAGAGTGTTATTAAGTTTTATACAAACCAGATGCATATAACGCAGCAGGTTGCAATTACCCTAGTTTTTAAAATAACATCTGCATTAAAACACAAAAAGCACATTCAGATAATAATTTTCCTTAAAACCATGGAAATTTCAAGTTAGTATTAATGTTCTATCCTGTTATGTTGAACAGCAGTAGAATATATGCAGTGGTTTATTCTTAATAGCTTCATTTATTAAATAGCCTCCTGTTAGGGGTGATAAATTACCTGAGGCATAAAAATACCTGTGAGTACATGCAATGGCTTTAGATATCCAAGTATATGACTGCACCTGCAAATATGGCAGACCTCTAAGTGCCAGTATTTTTGCCAACAGTTAATTAGGTTCACAATTATTTTCAGGAACAAAATTGGAAATATAAATAGGCTGTTGGTGTTAAGCCAACCTATAACTATATTTTAATTCAAGTCTTGTAAGAGGAAGAAATTTAAATAGTTTTCTGGAAACTTTCAGTATGTTAAGTATAACAGTTTTCAAGGGTGAACCGTACAGACAATGTAGAACTGAAATATCTGATTGCTCTGTAATAAGGATCTACATAAAAACTGTAATCTGTTACTTGCTCTATAGTTGGTCTATTTGTAAATTAGGTATGATCTAAAAATCATTAAAATCTTAATGTAAACTTAGATCGTGTCCCAAACATATTGAGCACTTGGACTTCTTTATGAAAAACATGAGTATTTGGTAAACTTAGAGTTTTTCCAGTTTCATAGTTGTTTGTTTGTGGGTTTTGTTTGTTTGGTTGTTTCTGGGGGGATTTTTTTTATATTTTATGCTGCTTGACTTAGTCAATAGTATAGAAGATTCAGCAGAGAACTGAAGGTGTGTGTCTGCTGGATAGCTGTCCATCAGCTACAGGTAAGAGGCTCTAGCTGAAGTACCTGAGCCATAGAAATTCTGGCTCTAATATGCTTCATGCCCAATTATACTGAAATGTCTTATTAGTCTGGGATTTACTCCATCCAAACGTGATGTAGAAAATAGCTCTCCACACAGTACACAAAGCAAGCCTCCAATCCAGTGTCTATTTGAGGTGATTTGGGAGTTGATGATAACCATTGCTCCCTAAAAGTCATACTAGTTTGAACAAGTATTAATTCCATAAAAACTTTTTTACTTGTTTTATTTGGAATATGAAATCAGGAATCATGAAGGTCCAATACAACCTTAGTCTCTAGATAATATGAACAACCTTGACCTAGAATCAGCCCCAAATGTTCCTAAAACACCCTGTTTTCCTATAAAACCAGTGTCTCAGATGGTCATTCCACACCATTTGTTTTAAGAAGACTGAAGGGAGAAGAAGTAGGAGGAAAACCAGGTCTCCAAGGCTCTGTTTTTGCCTCTGCCACATAATGTCTTACAATTGTTGGGCATTCAGAGGTTACTTTTTCTGAAATGTTTTGGCTTTTAGTAAGGAAAATGCTTAAAATATAGCTCTGTGTAGTAATATTGAACTGCTTGAGGTTTCTTTAGTACTAACACAATTATTTACTAGAACTCTTGCTTTTGTAGATTATAAGAAGCTCCTTAAGGGCTTTATACATGGCCTTGATAAGGTGTGTTGGCTAGAAAATGTTGTTGAATTCCCTCCCGTAATCAATTTTTAAGCAATAATTCATTGATGTTCTTATTAGGCACTAGAGGGGCCTTAACAGCAGAAGAGCTTCCAAACCTCAGGTTAGGTGTGTGGAGGGGGTTATTATCTGAATTTGTGAAAATGCAGGAAAACTGTGCTGGCAGAAGGGTGTGAGTGTTTGCTGCTGAGAGATGAAACACAGGTGCATGCAAAAACATAACAAGCCTGAGGCCACTTAGCTATATGAGTTTTCTGCTTCTTCTGTCCTGACAAGCACACAAACTTTATGTATGTTACAAATATAATATGAAACAAGAGCCTTTGACCATCAATGTCAAATCTAATAAGTGTAACAACTTCTGGTCATGAAGTGGCAAGAGGGTTTGTAAGACAAGTGGAAAGACATAGTCCAGGTACTTGAGCCAAAGCTGTCAAAAGAAACCAAATTCTCACACCTGTACTTTATAGCTTAGAAATGCTGAGGAATCACAGACTTAGTCAAAATCAATGGGAGCTCAAAACATCAGAAGTATAAACGTTTCAAAATTCAGGAGACTTACTTGTAAACTTTGCTTTCTTTATGTTTTTCTGAAAGGCTACAACCATTTCATACTGTCAACATTAAGAAATATAAAATAATACATTTAAATAATATCCTCTATGCAATGCGTGATGAAGTGTGCAGTGTTTAAAATACATCTGAGTTTATTAGAAGCTTTTATCTTGCATTATGAGGCTAAACATACAGAATTTTTTTCCTGTCCTGTGCGCTTGTGCAGTACTTGTACTTGTGCCTCACCACTGAGGCTTGTGGTAACACTCCATGTGTTGCATGTGCAGTAATATATTGAAATGTATTGTGGATCCAGCTTTAGGACAGCTGAAGAAGGTAGGAGGCAAGTGTAGTCCAATGGCTTATGTGTAACCACTTAGAAAGCTGGAGACTATCTCTCCCAGTAATGCAGCTCATCTCGTCCTCAAATGTTAAACAGTCCAGCAATGCAATATCCAACAAACTTTCAAAGTAGTTCAAGGGAACTCCATAGTGGAGGGGAAGGGGGAAATGTAGGAATGCTTGACCTTCTGAGGCTTGATATGCACTGTTGATCTTTTTCTTTCCCATCTACCATGGCCAGTAACCTTAGAAATCCAGTGTTCAACTGCCTGCGCTACTTCTTTTTGTATAGAAAACAAATGGGTAAAGCATATGGTGTATGTGTATATTTCAGAATCTTATTGATGCTTGAATAGGAGAATTTTCCCATGCTTGTTAATCTTGTTCCTACTCAGCCTCTGGAAGGGCCTCTCTTTTCTCTATGCTTATTTCTTCTTTCTTTCTGCTGCATTTTCTTTCTCTCCTCCTTTCTTACCTCCCCCTTCAAAAAAGTTCTTGTGATTTTGCTGTTCAGAAAAGTTTTTCCTCTTTCATTTATTCCACATCCCTAAATTTTGAGCTGGTGTCCCTTTGCCATGTATTTAGAGTTAGGCTTGTGGTGTAGCAAGTACTCTTTATTCATGTTTATGCATCCAGAGAGGATGTACTGGGGTGGGGGGGAAGGGAAGGGGAAGCTTCTTTTGTGTCTCCTAGGACTTTGCTTCATTCTAAATACATGATGAACCTGTAACTACAGCTTTGGTAAATGCTCTTTGTGCTGTTTGCCCAGTTGTAGGTCAGTTATCTGCTGCACTTTCCGTGATGGTTGCTGGCTTCTCTGAAATACACCGAAAACACTTCCCTCAGTTGGAGCAGACGCTTTCTGAGGAGGTTCTCCTGGTCTCCTCCATGCCTTGCTTCCACTTAGCTCCTCAGTACATCCTACTTGGAGTAGCTGAAGCCTTGGTAACTCCCTCCTGTAAGTAGAATCTAATAGGCTAAAGCAAGAGTGCCCTGATTTGCAGAGAATAATATCAGCTTCCTAAAAATAATTACTGTCATCTGATATTTTATCCCTGGCTCTCTTCCACGGACTTAATGAGCAGATCTGTGCTTTACCTGTTTCAGAGTAGCATAATTTGTCTTGCTGGCTGTAACTCAGAGTGAGCAATGACATTGTTCCAGATTAACTGGAGGGTAACACAGCCCAGTCAGGTCCCTGTGGTGCACAAAGCACCATTCAGCGGGGGGGTGATCGGAGCGGTGGGATTCTGGACTCATATGCATGACTGCTCTTGAAGCCGAACCTTGAAGCCCCAGTGGGGCTGGACTAGCTGAGCTCCTGAGGTCCCTTCTGACCTGAACTCTTCTGTGATAATTTTCTTGAGATGGAACAGATACGCACATGACAGCTGAGCTGTGGTCATGGTCTATGATCACTTTTTGGGCCACAGACAAAGCAAGGTGAAGATATTTAGCTTAACGCTTTTCATTTGTGGACCCAGGTAATAGAATTATTATGCGTTTTTCACTGACACAGAGCATATGCAGGTGGGTAACACAATTCAACTGACAAGCTAACCTGGAGAATATTGTAGGCAGATGCAAGATTTTTGTTTGTGCTCCAGTCAGGAAGCATGCGAACATGCCTGCACAGAGCATCGTGCCTTAGCTTGTGGCATGG
Organism: Tyto alba; assembly: GCF_018691265.1. NCBI lineage: Eukaryota > Metazoa > Chordata > Aves > Strigiformes > Tytonidae > Tyto > Tyto alba. Next base: position 14,223,171 of record NW_024881295.1, read on the forward strand.
AGCCAGAGATAAACACTCCTGTTCTGCAGAGCACAGGCAGAGCTTAGCTCACGCCTGCCATCCATAAATTATGTAGACACAATCTTGATTGTGAGTCTGAACCTTCTCTCCCTTATATAATTTACCTTTCTGCATCTACACTGACATTCCTGAGGCTTATTTTCTTCTGAGGAGCACACAGAGTGCTTACCAGTGTTCTACCTTGCAGACCTTAAAAAATGTTAGTATTAAAAAAAAAATCTAATCAACGTTCACTTAAAGAGACACAGGTAAAGTAATTGTCTAGCTGATCTCTGCAGACATTTAATTCTACAGGTTGAGTGTCTGTTGTTCCAGTACAACCCCAGAAATGTTCAGATTTTTATTTAAGAGCAGGAAATAACTTCAGTGTCTCAGCTTCATTCTTACACTCTAAGACTACTGAGAGCTGTGGGTCACAGACTGTCACTAAAAAGGTAATTTTCCCTAGTTTTAAATACTTAGCACTTTCATAATGCCTCTTCATCCGATAGCTTTCAAGTACTTAACTGAGATAGGTTTCTAGGAAGGTAATGTGGTTTCTAGGTTACAGGCTAAGTGTAACTGAAAACTGTGACCTTCTCTGTTTGGCTTAACAAAAAAAAAGGTTAGGAGGTGGCTTGCTTACAGTCTTCTTATGCAGAAGCATGAGAAGAATATTGCTGGTAGAAGAAGGCTTTTTAATCTAGCATGCTGCGACACAACAGAAGTCCAGTGACTGAGAGATGACATTAGCCTTTAGAAAAGAAATAAAGCTCTGTCTTGGGAGTGGTTTTTTTCTTCTTCTCTTTAAAAAAAAAAAAAAAAACATAAAAAAACCCACAACTTTTTAAGGGATGGTGATTAGCGTTTCTTAGGAAGAAAAGTTGTCTTCCCCATTTAAATAAAGTTTAAACATCTCGCTAAAGGCTGCAGTTAGAGGTGCAATTCAAGAAGCCAGGTAAATGGGACTAAGCCTGAATTTGAGACTTGCATGTAGAAAACTAAAGGTAGGTACCTAAAACAGTAGGCTACTGCTGTGGTTGATGGGGATGCAGGCTTCCCCTCGGTTGCCCACACGTAGGTGTCCAGCGCCTTTTGTCTCGGAGCATGTAGGCTGTGCACGTGGGGCAAGCAGGCTCCTTACAGCACCCGAGAGGCCTCCGGCTGCTGCTCGAGAAGATCATGGTTTTCCCTTGGGTCTTGCACCTTATCAGACAGCCCCACGCAGATGGCTGCGGTGCACTAGAGCATTTCTGGCAGCACTGGTCATCTATATTCAGGCTACTGAACTGCGCTCTAGGTTTCTATTTCAATTTGAACTGAATTGCTGTTCAGGAACCATTCAGTGGATCTCCGTGGATAGTAATGACAGCCTAGACACTTAAATAGTTGTTTCACCTTTCCTGACATTTTGCTGCCTTTGTTATGCAGAAGGTCAAATTCAATTAGCATAATAATTTACTTGACCTGAAAGTACATGATCCAAGTTGAAGACAGAAATGTTCACACTTGTAATCAGAGGGAAGAGAGGAGATAACTCATTTCTGAAGTGCTTGGTTGGAAGATCTAGATTTGGCATATTGAACTCTATCTACATTTGAGCCCTGATACTTGCCATTGTGTTTATACAATATATTTCATTATCTCGTTGATAGAAATTTTATATATTCATCTGCTTCAGGTGTCATGAGCATCTCTTAGAATAATATCAGCATTTAATGTTTCCCTAGCACTGAGGTAGTCTTTAAAAAATAAAATAAAACAATGATAAAATAATTGCTTTCCTCCACAGTGTTAGCATGTAAGATCTCTCACAGCTTGAATTTGTAACCCTAGCTTGGTTTAAACTAGGAAATTACTCTTTCAAAGCCCAATGATTTAAAAGGGAAAAAAAAAAAAAAAACAAACCAAACAAAATAACCCCCACACACAAATTAAAATTAAAAAATGCCTCCACAAAAAAAAAAAAAAAAAAAAAAAAACCACAACAAAACAACAACACTCCATCCTGTGGGACAATATTAGCAGGCATATTTGCCCCCACAGTGCAGGAGATCACTGGTGAAGGGACACCAGCCTGCTGGCCATGCCACTGCCAGTGTCCAAATCATCTGGTGCCCTGTAACCACTCTGCCCTACAAAGGGTTAGCAGACTTGCAGTGTTTGCTGAAAATGCTGCAAGAATATCATCTGCCCATCAGCATGTCTCAAAGCACTTAGAAGTGGGAAGCCTTGTAACAAACAGCTCTGTTAGTTAAAGGATATATTGGGGATCGCTTCACCCACCGATGAAATGCAATAGTCTCTGGGGTGAAATGCAGCAGCTGTTTAATAGTTCACAGCAGCACCGTGGGAGAAGCAAGGAACGGAGTATGCAATTCAAACAGCAGGGGTAATTTAGGTAAGTAGGGTGCAATTACCCAGGCTGAATTTGGCCAAGATGCATGTTTTGCACCCCTGCTTTTAAAAGGGAGGAATAACCAAAAACTTTTTAGGCTTTTCATGATTCAAATGAGCTAGGACACTGACTGTACAGTGTTTCCGACTGTACTGTTTTATATACAGATGGTGTCCCAGGATCACCTGCTTTCTCTTGCCCTCAGGCTTTTGGTTCCTATTGTGAATGAGGAAAAAACACTGCCCATGGTATTTTTTTCTTTTCTTTAGTATGATTCCAAAAGTCTTGTTTGGACATGCAAATTAAAAAGGGTGAAAGATGGTGATTGCAAGGTTTCATTTGTATTCAGAGATGCTTCAGGCAACTCAGCGTCCAAATAGGATCCTCTGCTGACAAGTTTCTCAAGCTGGAGGTCATTCAAACTCAACTAATAAAGCAGGTTGGGAAACACTGGGTCTTCAAGAACAAGTGTGGGTGAGGGCTTGAGGTGTGAAATTAGGAAACAAGAGGTTTTGATCATCAAGGAAAGTTACTCAAAAAGAACAGCTATCATAAAGACTTACTGTTACCATAACCTAGTTTAGCCATTTTACAACTGGTGGGATTATTTATAGTCATCCATACTATACAACAGCATGATACAGCTCCCCCTTGCCACCAATGCTGTTTCTTCTGGTTTAATCTTCTGGCAAGAAAGTGAGGAACAATATCTTAAAAATTAGTCGGTGACTCTGGGGCTTGCTCTCTGGGGAAGAGGAGCATTGTCCAGACTTAAATTAAAGCAAGATTACTGCACAAGATAAGGTGGAGCTCTGGATTTTAGAAGTATTTACTAGTAGCTGCACCGCATTGTCTCTGGTGTAAGAGGTCCTGCTGTGCTGCAGTTAAATATCACATGTGTTGTCTTCACACTTGCTTTCCTTTGACTTGCTATGCCTGAAGTCTTAAAAGGTGAAAGCAACTGCCTGGGTGAAGGATCTTTACATACTTGTGGAATATTGATAGTTGTGTGTGGGGTGGTTTGTTATGGAGATTCATTTAAAGAGTTTAGATAATCCTTTGACAATAAGGTACATACTAACATGTCTGACGGTCCTTCTGCAGTACTTACAATCTCTGTGTAAAATATGGAAAGTCCCTGTTAGAGACACTTTCGATTTTTTTCTGTCTTGTTCATCTTCTACCATAATTTACCTTTTTTTTTTTTTTTTTTTTTTTTTTTTTTTAACCTGTAACTGTATCTGCTTCTTTTCTAAGGTTCCTTACTTTCATTCTGGCTTGTGCCAGAAAGAATGAGAGGGATTTCCATGCATTTTTTAACTCTCTTTAATGGAGCTGGCTGCTTTATGGGAGCTTTCTTTGTTCAGACAGCCCACGCAGGCACTCAAGGTAAGAATATGCTCATGACCGGTGTTCCTGAGCAGTTTTCTAATATTGATTTGGAGAATTAGGCAGCAGAATTAAAGGGGATGCCAAAGTTTTATTGATTTGCTCTCACAATTAAGATGGAATTAAGATAGGAAATAGCCTTCCAGCTGTATTCATCCAATTTTAATGAGTCATCTTAGTTTTGATAGTTGGAGTAATTAGAGGATCGCATCTTGCAGGAAGCCCTCACTTACAATCTCTGTACTTCTGTGCTGGAAGACAGAAAAATAAATTGTCTAGGAAGCACCTTTATGTTCACGAAGACATACGTTCATGTTATCCATGCTTATGTGGAAGCCTTTGGCTATGAGAACAAGAGTAGTGCTTCAAAGAATAGAGATCATGCCTGCCTTTCTGTCCCACAGTGTCAGAGGGGAAAGGAGGTTGGTTGAGCGTTTCAAAACTGTCTAGGAAATTTGTTCCCCTAGACCCACCACTTCTCTCTTGCCTTCTTTACACCTCTCCCTTTGCCCAGCTACTGGAAGAACCAGATTCTGTGACAATATGGTCTCACCGTGGTTTTACCCTTTTGCAGATGAATACTGCAATTCCCAGAGAACTTACTGTTTCAAAAGGAGTTGTTTCAGATTCAGCCTGTTGAGGAGTATTTTGTGTAAGCCTTGAACTGGAGATTTTTCTGGGTTGCTGACTTTCAAGTTAGGCCTAGAGTTTCTTAAACTCTTTTTTCCCTTTCCTGATGAATCTTCATGTTCAGTACAGAAAAGACTTGTTTCATAAGTAAATTTAAAAAGTAAAGCACTTTAGTTCTTGAATTGAAGGACAGGTATCCTTTTGTTCACATATCTGAAATAGTTCCACTTGCTGAAGCAGCACCTCTGAAGATGCTCTCCATTGATAAGCTTCGTTGCTGTGTTACAGAGAACTGTTATTTTACGGAGCGCAACTGCTGGCCCTAATGCACGACACTGCTCCAGCTGCCATGGCTGCAGAATTTTGTAACTGCTCACGGTTAAGTTTTGGGTTCTTTTCTTTTCTATAGAAAAAGAACCATGTAACTTAAAAGCAAGGAGCAGTGGGGTTTTTTTGAAAGTATAACAAGAAATTGTAATTCCTACTTGCATGATCTGAACAAATGAATGGTTCTTTGACATGCAGTGCTGTTTTTAAGTTAACAATTCAATTAAAATTTTATTACAAGGTATAAAAGCATCACCTAGAAATAGGTAAAGAACAGGAATGCTTACTCAAATGAATCAGGCAAAGAACTATTAAGTACCAAGGCAATCAGTGTGGAGAGCAGAGCTCCTTGAATGTCCCTCAGTGGAATAAATTTTTTTTTATTGCATAATATGAGTTTGGTGAAACTAACACTTCAAGAAAGACTGTGTTGCTGACTTTTTTCTTCCCCTCCCCAAAAAAGTATGGAAATTACTAATTTTGATAAGATTGAAATATTTTGTTTTAGTAAAATTGACATATTTTACTGAAATTTTACTTTGTGTATAATTAAATATATATAAAATAATTAAACATAATGTCAGCATCAAAACATTTTTACTATGCTGCGCCACTGTATATGTAATTTATTTATTTTATAGAATATTTTTATACAAAGTGATAGAGGAAATCAGTTTTCATATTTGGTTTGCAATTCAGTAGATTTTTGTCTAATTTTATATCAAGGCAATTTATTCTTTTCCTGTAAGTCTGTATGAAAACATTTAATTGATTCAAAAAAGAAAATGTTAATTTCTTGCCAGAAATACTGTTTTATCAGAGCCTTCAGATTCTTATCATAGCTGGGACCAAAAAGCCTGAACTCTCCAAATTCTCCACAGACTGCAGTTGCCATGTTCTAACCCTTTTGCTCAAGATTTTTGAGCAAACTGAAAAAGTCTCCTAGCTAAAATACTTTTATGAATTTGGGTGGCAAACTTCTCTGCTTAGCTTTGAAAAAAAGGTATAACTTACAACTTTATTTAACTATTGTCAGATCTGCTGTTCCTGTAGATGGAATTGACCATACCTTTATCCTGAGCAAAAGTCACTCTTAAATTTCCAAGGGATTCAGTGACAGTCTGTATTCAGATTAAGGTGCTGTGATGGGACCAGATAAGCCCCTAAATAGGGGAAGTCCTCTGCAAAACTTGAAAAGCTTTAGAGAAAATATAGAGAAAAATGTTTAATGTTGCTCAATGTTGCTCTGTTACTCTAGTTAGAAGCGTTAGAGATTACTTTCCCTATTAGTATGTAAACAACATATTATTGGGCTCTCACAATTTGTTTCTAAAAATAAGTGCAATCTCACTGAGTATCTCTTTCCCAGTGTTCCCTACTTGAATGAGATTAACTATACCAAGTTACCACAATTCATGAAATTCACAGTTTGTAAATAATGGAGATATTCCTGTATCTTAATTTGTGTTATAATGCTTCAGACTGAAAACAGAGTATTTCTCTACTCATCCCAGCTAGACTTCTGTGTTCTACTGACTCTTAAATCAAAGTAGGCTTGGGATCAGGCTTTTGGAGCTGGGTATAGACTACAACAAAACTAAAGAGGCATTTAGGCTTGGTTTTGGTTTTGTCTTAGTTTGATAGGAAATGTTACATACAAAATTCTGTCACTCAGTCTGTATTTTTTCCAAACTCTTCCACTGTGCTTCTTACAGTGTTCTTTGGTGCTTGTGATGGAAAGCTTAAGATCAGCAAAACAATAATTTTTTAATTTATAGAACCCAATGGTTACCTGTTGAACCTTCTAAAGATGACTGCTTCAGAGAATAAAATTGTTATCCTCTTAGGTCAAATGACATAAATTAAGCTCTCATTACTTACTTTTGGGGTTTTTTTTCAGCTTTTTAAGGAGCTTATAAAACATTTGGTGTCTGGACGATTTATGGAACTGGGAGTAAAGCGAACCAAACGGAACTTTTTTTTTTTTTTTCCTAAAAAGCTGAACTAATTTATTTATATTGGAAGACCAAAACTCTTTCTCTTTTGCTGAAAGATGATGATAGTGTTTAGGCAGTGGTTTTGTAAGGTTTAACAAGGCTTAGAGTGCAACTCTTGGGCTATGGGTGCTTTTGTCTTGTCCCATGATTCTTGTTTCACTAAAACCGGTGCCAAGACTATTTCTGATTCTTCCATCTCTAAGCAATGAGACCATGTTTGCCATGAAGCAATTCAGGATACAGTGAAGTAGATCCTCCAGTGTGTATTTTGAAGTGCTGAGGCACAGAGGGTGTTGACAAAATTTAAACATTTTTATATCCTATTTCATGTCACTAGTTTAGAATTTTATTTGGGTTTTTATTGGCAAAGTTGATCAGATATCAGTCACAGTCAAAGCTGCATTAATCATTTTTAACGCATCCATGGAGGATGGTGTGAATATGATAAAATAAGACTTTTTTTAAAAAATCTGACGAGTGCAAACAGATGATGGGTGACAGTGATATTTTCAGTACAAGCTGGGAAACTGCTTTCTTTTGGATCTCTTACCTCTCCTAACATTTTAACGGAAGAAGATGCAAGACAAAACCTGTCCTCCTATGCCAATCATTTCAGAATACATTTCTCTAAAAATATTAATGTAAATATGTAAGAAAGAGGGGAAAAAAATAAAAATAATTTAAAAAAAAGGCAAGGTCAGAAGGAAACTGCCCTAGACACAGTTTTCCTGATTATATTTAGAGAACCAGGATTATTTTTTGTGAGATGGCTTTTTGGTTTTTGTTTTGTTTTTTTTTTTTTTTTCCTTCAGTTTGGAGCCTTGTGTGATTTTTAAATATCAAAGATGATAAAGCTAAAGGATATTTCTTGTAGTCCAGATGGTGGTGTCCACTGGTGCCTACTTTAGCTAATAAGGATTAGAGGCAGTCTGAGACTTTAATTTGAATATGATTAAATACTAAATATATGCCCACTAACTTGATGTATGATGGAAGGCAATACAATCCTTTTCTAACATATTAATTAAATTTTTCTATAGTCATAGTTTAGGTTGCAGGATAGCTGTAAAAAATACGGGAATCATACAGAAGAGACTAACTTCTGGCATTTGATTGTTTTGCTTTGACTTCTGTGTTTTTCCAATACTAAAATATGATGGTGATGTTCAGTAAACGAATTGAATGCCTTCCTGTGCAACTTTGGGCTTTCTTGTGAATCCCTTGTGAGCTCCAAGGGTGCCATCATAGTAACAGGTACCTTGTGTGCACTACTATATGTCAAAGGCTGGCTTACAGCCCCCTCCACATCTCCTTCGGTGGCTAGTACTGCCAGCAGTTTGTTCCTGTCAGTCACCCACCAGAAGCAACCCAGGAAAATGGCTTTATCCATGTCCTAATCCCTGCTTCACCTCCTTTTCTGCCTGTGTTGGTACCATCAGGTGTTTCTCTTGGTGTTGTACAATATTCCTCCTTCTTATACTACCTGAGCATTTTTGATTCAAAATTGATAGCACTGCAAAATGTCAGTAAAAGTTTACCAGGCACTTTAGTTCAACAACGTATGGTATAGCAGGCTTGAGGAACTGACTGCCTAGACTTAATCTTCTAGTTTGTTCCAAATCTGCCACAAAATGCATAACCAATTCACCTCTAACCAATAAGAAAAGGCTCTTTAAAATATACACAGCTAAAAAACTTCTGATTCTCTGTGGTGATTCATGCTACAAAGTATTTCCATTGTTGGAATAAAAATGGAAATCAGGAGCTTGTTGTAGAAAGTTAATTCCCAGTGAGCAATTATCTATGTGACAAACCAACCTTGTAATTGGCACTTCTGTTGGCAATCTCCATAGAAAAGTAAAGGATTGACAGAACCCAAAGGCAGTGTCTTTTGGGGGAAAGTGAATTGTTAGCATATTGCATGCTGATTCAAGGATGAGAAAGGGCTGGACTCTTCAAACACAGTAGTGCCCAGGGCATCTTACTCCAGCAAAACTGAACAAAATGGCCCAATAAGTTCCTGATATTTATGGTTGAGAGTAAAATCCTGAACCCCAAACTCAGTCAATGGAGGGTGCTGCAGTCTGCAGAGAGCTTGTGGAAGGTGTTAGTGGGGTAAGGGGTGGAAGCGTCTAGAGGGAGTTTCACTGCCTGAAACACATGGTTGATATTTTAGAGCTGACGGCTGTTCTCCCAAGGCTTCCTCCCAGCAGAGGATTCTCTGTGCAGTGAGTGTAAGTAGAAGTAAATGTAGTCCAGGTTTATCCCCTCTTTCATGGAAAACCAACTTCCATTTAAGAAGGAAAAAGAAGAAAGAAAAAAAAAAAAGTAGTAAATATTTTTGGCTGAAAACAGTAAATGTTTACATTAATCTTTGCTATATCCACTGATGAAAATGCATATTGGCAGTAGGATAACAGTCTAGATATCTCTAGCACTGCTGCCACCCCTATTTCTCTGTAAAGAAAGGTACCCCTGACACACTTTGCTCCTCACTGAAAGGAAAAGAATGCTTTTCTCCTACCTCTTACCATGCCCAATCTAATTTGGCCTTGCCTATGCTGCTGCTCACTTATAATACAGGATTTTCTAAAGGCTTTGTGTTGTTATCCTGGCCTCATTGTTTAAACACTGGCAATTCCTAAAAGAAGAAGAGAGGAGACAGAGCAATGATCATTGACCCAGGCCATAGAGGAGGCTGGTGGTGAAGTGGGGGCAGAATCCAGATGTACTTGCCAGGCTGCCCTCTCCCCATAAAAAATCCAACCATCCCCATTTTCATCATTTCAGTGTGGGGCCGTTGCTAATGTTAAGACAGTTTCAAAGGTCCATTTTGCTCTTAGTTGCTAAATTCCCTTTATATATATATATATCACTCAGTGCTATTTTTAAGTACATATTTTCTGTTCAGGTTCCAGTGTAAACGCTGTTCTATGAGGAAGCTCCTGCTGCTCATATAGTTAGCCTAGCCGATGTAAATAACCTAGCAGACAGTGTGAACTCTGCTTTGACAAGCTGTAGCACCGAACCCCATGCGTGCTTTCTCTTTCATCAGATACATGCGCTCTCTCTGTGACTTCTATTGGCCACTGGGGGATGTGAAATGAAAAACTACCTGATTGTGAATTATGACAGTAAAAGTTTATAAGCTACTAAAATGAAGTTATAGCACCTAGGAGCTCAGTCAACTGACAATGTTAAATGATACGTTTTAAAACTCACTCTGAGATAATGCTACAAAAGGAACTGCGCATGCAGAGGTGAGGTGGTGCTGCTCCATGACAGGCAGACAGGCAACGTGGCATGGAGCAAACAGTGGAGGAGTTGGGGGAAACTACTGCACTGATGGCAGTTCCTCTCTGTTAATCCCAGGAGAGCTAAAAGTAGCTGCTTTGAAAAGAAATGTGTTTACAACTCTAAGATGTGGAGGAAAGATGAAAATATAAATATATGTATGGGGGGCTGTGAGGTGGATGTAATCCTTTGACTGCTGGCTCTCCTGGGCTGTGGAACTGCTCTTTCTCTCTAATTAGAAAACTCTGACAAGCTAAGAATGGCATTGGATGGCTAAAGATGTCATTAGTGGCCAAAAGATCAGTTAAGGCTATCAGGTTTGTACAGTATAGCTATGGCAAAGGCGGCTGGTTTTCCTCCTCTCCCTTTTAGGTCGTTCAAGAGGAGACTAGCTGCTCAATTTAGGTGGGTAGGATTTGATACCAGACTCCGAGGGAGCAAAGAAGGACAACTTTGGGCACATTGATGCTGGTGGTTGAGTTCAGATCAGGAGCGTGCTTTTGATCTGAATCTCCTGATCGTCTCTGCTTTGCATCACAGAATGATCTTGGAGCACAACAAAAAACCCTGCATTTCTTTTGGATGGAACTAAACCAAAAAAATGCTTGTGCCTGATGTGTTCCAGATGTTCGTGGGAACTGGTCTGATGTCAACCCCCCTGAGCTGTGTATAGTGTGGACATCACGTTCTCAGCAGCAGTTGTTTCACATTCTGTATTTGCTTCTATTGCACTTCACTACTTGTAATGAAGACAATATCTTTCTTCTTCAAAAGCAATAAATATCCCATCTTCCCAAATAATGTAAACGGTCATTACAGCACTGTAGAGATCTCTCTGATATTCTGTATATACCGTAGCTTCTTGTTCAACCTTAGTTTTCTGTTTTCGTTGTAGTTGATTCTGGTACTTTAGGTACTGATTGTCTTGAAATTCAGACAGACAGGGACGGTCTGGATTTTTAAGCATCTTGATTTCCATAGTTATTTACCATCTGAACTTGTTTGCAGACTGGTTTCAATGGACAACATCAAAAGCAATACAGTTGCAAACTGTAAATCACACAAGAATACAAGCAGGGGTGACATTAAGTGTATATAGGTGGCACTGTCCTCTGCTGAATGGAATTTAAGCTGCCAAAACATCTCAGGCACTATTGCCAAAAGTCTTGCTAGAAAAAGGTCTGATTCATGCAAATAAATGCTGTGTGCAAGACAAGGATATGTTGCAGACTCGCAGCTAAATGTAGCTATAAAGAAAGATAAAGTAAAATGTCAGGTAGCATCTTGGTAATGGAGCACCATCCAAGGCACTGATGAACAAATGCTTTTTATGCTTTTTTTTTTTTTTTCCCTTAAGAATGGCCTATTAGAAGCATGAGAGATGTGATTAAGGATTTCTACAGACCTTCTTAATTCTTACTCTTCCTAAAATTTTCACATTTGACATCCATTTTTCTATGTGCACAGGATAATATAGAAAGAAGATGGCCCAAATATTACAGTAGTAGCTGTGCAGAATTAGGTTTTCCAGTACACTTCAGATTTGTTGGGAAAGTTCTTTAGTTTCTCTAGGTCTCTACTGCCTCTCTGCAAAGCAGGAGCAAAGTACACTGTAGACTCAAAAAAACATAGATACTGTGAGAATGAAGTCTGTATATATAGCTACATGGGGAGTTCAAAGCACCTGCTGTGATTGTGTCTTACACAAAGTTATCTTTGTGTCTTTCATGTGAGCTACGTCTCATCCTGCAAGGTAAACTAATTCTGCTTCAAATGTCCACTTTGCCAGGCAACTGGTTTCCACACTTGCTGCATGAAGGTAAATTGGAGAGATTCTTCTTCTTCTTGGCTTCATTGATGATGGTGAACACCCTGGGGTTCTGGACCATTGCGCACAAGTATGTGTGAGAAAATGAAAGCTTGATGTTTCATTTGTAGAAATGGGTAGAAATTCTTGCAAAACCTGTAAACTAGTGTGTGATAAAGAATTGGTAGTGATGGATCATATGTTATTGTTCAAGGGTCAGGCTTTAGTGTTTTTCATCTGCCCTGAGGAGAGAGATGTTCACAGTAAAAATTATGTGGTAAGGTTAAAAAAACCCCAAACATCTGTTGTAATTAGTCTTAAAACTATAAGGAGTCTTATTAATATTAAAATGCCTTGAAGACTGAAGAGCATCCTGTTCTTTACAGAAGGATGTAAATATTTTGTCATGGAGTTTAGATCACAGCAACAACATATCTTGGTCATGAAACTGACCTCCACTGCACTTGGCTTTGTACCAATATATAGAAAATGTTGCTGTTGTCTCAATGAGCTTACGTCTTTAGTATAGGACAGTAGGTGAGTGGGTTGCAAGAAAACAGCAGAGCACTACTGGTTAATGCTGTATGCAGTGGTTTCAACAGAATAACCCTGAAATATTTCTGCTACTCTTCTGGGCAGTGAGATAAAAGCAACTTTCTGCTGGAGACAATGGAATTGCTCAATTATCCCCCCCACAGGAAGCAATTTTATGGCACCCATAGAGCCTAGGTTTAACACCTGTGTGTTGCCTGTAAGATGTAAGGAACTCACAACTGCAATCCCCTTTTACATCCAGGGTGGTTTGAAAGCTAGCCTGCCTCCTCTATTCTGGAACATTTAATCACAGTTAACTTTCTGTTGTCCATGTTATAAGGAATATCCATAGCCAAGAACAGGGAGGGAAGAAACCAGGTGTGGGGAAGGGTCACGTGCAAGTGACATTCTCTCTTAGACATTGGGTTGCAGTTCTAGGGAAATCCTTCAGAAACCTTGATGAAGTAGTGATTTTATCATGACAATAATAAAAAATTTCCAAGGGCATTGTACTTGTAGAACTCCTGAGAAAAATAATGCTTTTTTCTATTACGTATAACACTAACTTTGCAGCACAAAAGATTACCATAGCATCTTGTCAATTATTTCAGTGGAATCTGAGACACAAGTGTCCGTTTCTCCTGGTGGCTAGTTCTTAATTCTCAAATTTTAAATGTGGCCTGAGTCATGATTAGAAATATTTCTCCTGCATGTACTTTATCTTCCTTCTGTAAAATGAGATTTTATTCTTCTGTAAAATTAGATTTTCATTTGTGACATTTACTGCTGAAAACTAAAAGGTTTGGTTGTCAAAAAGTGGCCATAAAATTAGGTTGAACTCAACAAATAATTTTGCCACAAATTAACATATTTTTATGAGGAAATTTGTTGACCTCCAGTCTTCCTAAAAAAAGAAAAAAATTATTTCAAATTGGTATTTCATTTCAAAATCAAGGTACCTCATTTTTCAATAATACAACCAAACCCTATATGAAATATGTTTTTTGAGGTCAAATGTAATTGTTTTATTTTGTGCTGAATAGGAATTCTCCCAGAGGGGAGGAAAAAAGGTGAGGACTATTCAGATAAACACTAATTTAATAGTGGTGGGAAATCAGGCTTTAAAACTCTGAATTAGAAAAAATATACTGAAATTTCTGAGGGAAAAAGTGTGTTTCTTTTTTAAATTTGTTAAAAAGACACAGTACAGCTATCATTAACACCCACATCCCATTTGGCACTTCTCATCCTGAAGTTCTGAAAGGTTCTAGGAAAGTGCATATAAGTATCTTATTTTTTTGGCTGCTTAGAAGCCCAGGACTCAGAAGACACTGTAACTTGCAAAATATTGCCTAGTAAAGAATGGGTGAAGCTAATCCCAAAAAGGATGATTATTTTAGTATTTTCTTTCCCTATTCTCCCTTCCAGATACAACAACCTGAATCATGAACACACCAATGAATTCAGAGGAAGTCTTCCTGAAGAAAAACTTTTGAAGCATACAAAAGCCATCAAGCATTATGATAGTGTCCTGGAAAGTTCTCCCATTTTGTCTCCTATGGAGAAAACATGATAATATTTCACTCATTTGACTAAATTTTGATTGTGTTACCAACCAGCTTTCTAATGATAAATTACCTAGCATACTGAAGTGGAACTGCCAATGTATTTATGAATTATCCTATGAATAATAATGTTATAAATAAGTTTACAAAATAGCAGTCATAGCATTTAGCCTTGTAGGATGCTGCACCATTGTAATGCATGTTGAGCACAATGAGAGCTCACTGCTTGGCATGGTGGATGGAGAGGTTTTTAATCTCTATGGGGAAATAGATACGTATCCACATGTATTTGTACTTAGTAATGGTTCAGAATTAACACAGAAGTGTATATGTTTGTTTAGGAAATTCCTTTGTGACGGTATAATTTACAAGTAATTTTGGAGTGTGGTATTGGCTGATTGATACTTGCAAAGGTGGGAGACTTGTGTCTTATTCTTGGCTCTGCTATTTATTCACTACCCAGCTTTCAGCAAGTTGCCGCTTTACCTTAGTTTCCCCATCGGTAAAATGGACACAGTTGTACTAAACTTTGTTGCAAATTGCTTTCAGATCTACCAAAAATGTACTAGAAGCTATATATCAGTAATAAGTCATAAAGTATGTCATGAAACACTGATGCTGAGGTATCTAGTCTTTTATTTGGCAGAAGCACTGTGAGATTTGTCATTCCTACAGATGATATACAGAATATTGCTAGTAGGAGAACTGGAGACTAGAATTTATTTACATCAGAATTACTAATTATAGCCCAGGTGAAGGGAATTAGGAAAAGAAGATTGGGAAAGGGTAGATACCATTGGAAAAGGGGGGAAAAATTATTAGTAAAATGCATTCCACTTTCAAGATCTAAACAGTGTTAAATACTTCCTAAATTGGCTGACTTGGGTATTGTGACTAATGCTAATCCAGTACTTTTTTTTTTTTTTTTTTTAAGAAAAAGTCATATTACTAAAAAGAGTGAGGATAGAAGTGGGGCCTCTATGTAATAAGTAAGGAATCATATTGAACCCCAAAACTAAAGGAGCCCTTTTATATCAAGAAATTCATATTGGAAGTGGTTGTCAAGTCAGGATGCTTGCTAGGTATGAGGAATGTTGTACTGCAGGAGAAACTATATTAAAGGAGTATAATGCATTCAAGTGACACAGAGGGTAGTTTGTGAGCTGAAACTGAAAGCTGGTAAAGGAAATCATCTCTCTACCATTAACCATATTTAATGCTGTAAATTTGGGTTGGGTGTTGTGGGAAGGGGAGCAAAATGTGGTAAATGCATCTAACTAGGAAGGCAGACAGGCCATTTGATTTTTGATTAAAAGAGAATATTTAAAGTCATGAGATAAAAGGAACATTGAATAAAATACAACACATGTATCAAAGGTAGATTTGCCAGACTACCTTAATGTCTGTGTGTAATGAGAATGCATTTTCTAAACAGAACATAGTAGATATAATCTGCCTTGATTTCAGTAAAATATTTGACATATGTCCCATAGGAAACAAATTGTGAAGATGGAGGTCAGGATCAGTGGAAGAGCTACAAGGTGGCTGAGGGACCTGTTAAAGCCCAGATGGAAACAGATATTGTAGAAAGGGGGAGGTACCCATCTGGAAGCGAGTTTTTCGTGGAACTTGTTTAACATCTCCCTTTGTGGTAAAAGAGAGTATGATCCTAGGATGCACTGATGAAAATGGAAGAAGTAAGTATATCTTAATACAAGTTCCTTTGAAACAGTCATCCATGTCAAAGATGTGATTTCTGACTAGCATGGGATGTCATGCCTTGATGACAGAGCTGAGTGTACAATTCCCTGTTTGCCCTGTAAGAAGTGGTGTGGGAGAAATAAAGGCTGCTTCCTTGCCTTGCTCTGGCTCTTGCCCTGCAAGCAAGAGACAGCCTCTTTCTCCAGAAGTGACTACATAAGCTGGGCTGGGACTGGGACTGTGAAAGGGAGAGGCAGCAAAAAAATGGAGTACCTAGTCTCCAAGGTCACATGAGAGTGGGAGGCAGACTAATTTCCACATATTTGAGTAAATCTGTCCATCCCACCTGACAGTTTTTTGCTTGTAAATTATTGTTTTCTAAATGGTATTTGTATTGCAATAAACCCAGCTTTAAAACTGGGAACCTCCTAGTTTATTTCCATAAAGAAAAAGTGAGAAATTCCTGAATATCTGACTTGACCTTTGTCTTGGCACAGAAAAGCTGCAGAGATGCTGGCTGGAGTCTGCTGAAAAGAGGTATGTGGTCGCTGTCAATGCATTTGAGTGTTACACACAAAAAAATAAGAACTATGTAATAAAAGGGTAAAATTTAAGATTTGAGCCAGTGAGTATAATTGGGCTGGAGATGCTTTTAACACCTAATGATAATATTATTTTTTTTTTTTAACTTCAAAAATAACAGCAATTTGGAACAATTTACACCAAGAACAAGAAAACAAGAAATCTAACTTTCTTTTAAGATAAAGTGTTTCCTCCAGTGCATGTTTAGGCTGAAGGACCTCAAATTTCCTAAGACCTTTTTTTTTTTTTTTTTTTTTTTTTAACCTGTCAGAAATCAATATGTGAGAATAGACGATAGCAGAGAACGGAATGCAGCTATTGCAGTTTAATTGTTTGATGAAGATCATTCTGCAACATAAAGAGGATTAGTTAGCTCCCTGGACAGGGCTTCTCTGTCGTGCAGTCATGTAAGAAAGGCTTTCAGCAATGGAGAAGGAAGCAGTTGGGCAGCCTTCATAAAGAGGTACTCTGGAAGATATGGATTAGAATGGGCTTTGCAATGAATAGCTGACTACAGAAAACTCTCTGCCCCCTTCACATGGGTTAGAAGGAGAGGGTTTCTATCATATTTAGTTAAGAATTTGTCCTTTTACATGGATGGCAAAAAAAAAGGGGTACTTATTGGTGGATTTTTACTTATTTCAGTTGATGGTGCAGAGGAAGCTATGTGCAAAAGTCTGTCAATCATGCTCGCTGTTATGACAAAGCAATTTAGCAGTTTTACCCAACAGATAGGGATGCTTCTTGAACCTGCAGCATCTGGGACTCCATACAAAGCTGATGGAATCCTTCATACTTTCAGAGCATTGCCTAAATTTTATAAAACTTGTACCAGCACACAGTGAAATTATTATAAAGGATTCTATACATTTGTTCTTGACTATGAAAAAAGCTGCTTTTCACATCTGGTTTAATACATTAGAAAAAATAAGGGGACAGAAAAAATAAGATGTGTATGCACATGGAATAATGCCATGAGCAGCTGGAAACTGTTAGAATAGCCTTTTTTTGTTCAACATTTTGTTAGCTATGGCAGTTTTCATGGGAGGTAACAAAACATCCAGATCTGATTGCCTGTGTTTGAGGTCACCTGTTGATGTTTCTTTGCACAAAGTAAATCTAAGATATGCACAGTTTAATCCTCACCATAAAGGATTATAGTTTTTAAATTTATTGTGGAAAAAGTTGACTCCTAAGTGAGGTTAGGAGTGACCAGAATCATCCTGGTTTAGATGTGTAGTTTGAATACTGCCTAAATTTTCTAAACCTTGTCCCAGCACACGGTGAAATTAGTATAAAGAACTCTGTGGATTCAGTCTTGAATTTGAAAGAAGCTGCTTTTGTGCTGTCTACCAGGTCTGGTTATAGCTATTTGAGTAGGTGCTGTGCTCAGCAGAGGTCACTACTAACCTTGAATAGCCATATGTATTGCTGATTACTGCTACTACAGTTTTGGGAGTTTTTTAAGGGTTAAATATGTGTTTTATACTGTATTCATTTATGCATATACAAAAAATACAAGTTCTGTCCCAGGCAGTTCACTGAGCACCTCGGTTAAGTCAAATGCATGGGACACCATTTTGAGTGAGGGAGGGTGAAGAAAGCTCGCTGGAGAGGATTAAGATCTCCATCTGTTAAGTTTGCACTGATGATAAAACACATGCTCCCAGTTGGAACAAGATGCATTAAAAGAGCAATTTCACTTCTACTGCCTAGCAACAATGTCATTGAGCACCTGCAATAGTTTAAACATTAAGCATAATTGGCTTTGCTTGACATAAATCTGTAGTTTTGTAAATAAGAGCAGTTGAGTTTCCATGTAATACCAATTAGCTATAAGAAATGCTTTGTTTGCTGAAGCCTGCAGCTTTGCAGAGGAAAGAGGGAGTTGTTAAGACTCAGCAGTAGCAGTCAGAAGGTAGAACTCAGATCAGACATTACATAGGCTTTGAGTATCCTTGTGCAAGTTATTTAATCTGTTTCAGTCAGGTTCCCTAGGTATGAAAGGAAGAAAAACATTCAAAAGTCTCTTTTTGGTAAAGAACCCTAAGTGTGTCTGATTAAAATACCTTGGAGGTAATTTTACAGTATTAATCAGAGCTGTCTGGGTCTGTGCTGGTTTTCTTTTCCCCTCTTTTAGTTGGAACTACTATTGAGTCTTGAATGTTCTTGTAAATTTTCTAGAATTGCTTGCCTTCTGCCCGTGGTGGAAGAAAGTGGTGCGTGACCCACTTGATATGAAAATCAGTCTTGTTCAGCTTCTGTGGGAACTCTGAGTTGGAAAGATGAGGTAGGAGAATGCGTTCCTCATGGCCCTAGAGCAGAGCTGCAGAGCAGAACTAAAGCTTTTAGACTCCAGCTTGGTGTCTGTTTGCTATAACGTGTACTAGATTTGCCTTGGCAAGGGCAGATACAGCTACCTTCCAGAGGATGTTCTGAAAGACTGCTTTTATTTAATCTTTAAAAAAAAATATATCAAAAATTCACAAGTGTCCTCATCATGTCTCTGTTCTGAATAGAATAAAAATGACATTTTCCTTTCTACCTACCTGGTCACTAGAAAGTTTCACGATAGAAATAATAGTCTGTTGGTGTAGTACTTTAGATTACTCTAGTTTTAGTCTCTCTCTGTAACCATAAAGATAGATTTCCTTGATTCAGAGAAGGTTGACATCTGAACCTTAAGCAGTCTACTAGTATTGGTGCTCGGTCTTTAAAGTTAGTTAATCAGTTCTAATACTCAGTGGTAGTAAGACTGAAAGAAAATGCTCTGACAATGATTTTTCAGTGGTTTTCATCTCTGCAAAGTACTGGATAATGCACCCCAAGACTAACAAATTGTAGATGCAGTCTATGTGTTTTGTTGGGAGATATATGGAAAATTTGCAGAAAGTCTTTTTAGAATATTGTATGACCAAGATATTTTCCTACTTTGTTGCTGTTTGTTTGAGTTTGGGTTTGGTTTTTTTGGGGTGTGGGAGGGTAGGTTTGTTTTGGTTTGGGGTTGCTTTTTTGTTGTTTGTTTTTCTTTTTCCAGATTAAATAAAAAATGTGGAGTATGTATAGGTACACTTTGGCTAGGGGGGTAGTTTGCACCTTTGCAAACACCAGAATTTTGTGTAGAGCCAAAATATGCTCATTCCAATTATCTAATACACTTCTGAGAAAAAGCACATCTAGAAAATATTGCAGACATTAACTTTACATTTTGAGGGTTAGGCTTCTTTCCTGTTAACATGGAAAACTCCTTTTCAGGTGCTAATTCTTATCACATCTGGAACATCTTAGCTTAGAACAGAGTTTTTGAAACTGTGTCTTGTATACCTAGCAGAGTGTGCTGCATGAATGGAAATTGAATGTAGGTGTGTCTGTCTTCTGGATCTCCTTTTATTATTTAACTGTGTGTGTATGTGAATATATATATATATATATATGTATACTCTTTTTCCTTTCAGATCAGAAGAAATGTTTTGAAATCTGAAACACTTAAGAAACAAACCAAAAACCCCCAACAAAAAAAAAAAAAAACTTAAAACAGTCAACATTTGTCCTACCTGCTTTGTAGCATGGTAAAAAGCATCTTTTGAAACCAAATCCTGAAGTCTTTCATTGTTATGTCATGTGAACTTCAGAAGCAAGATTGCTGATGAGGTCGGCGATAGCAGTTATAGTAGCACTCAGTAAAAAGGCACCGCAAGTTATCTCAGCTTTGTTTTTGGGATGGTCAAAGAATACGATACGAAGATACTGTCTGTTTAGCTGGCAGAAAGAGGCAATCTTTGATACCAAACAAAATCATAAATTCAAAACAAACGTTGAATAGTAAACCAAAGGTTGCAAGAAGATGCTGCTTGAAAGAGAATTCAGCATTACATGCAATTGTGAATTTCTTTACCTTGGCTCATAGAGTTTTCCTATTATCTTGAAATTGTTCCTTTTTATAATATTCAGGTGAAAAATCTGAGAGATTTTAATGCCATGCTGACAGATGATAACCCCCTCAACAACCTTTGTCACTGTTTGTAAAGACCTGTCATTTAATGAAAATGCTCCTTAAGCTTAAGCTGTTTGTAAGCTAAACTTTAATGGTGAGAATATTGTGTAAAACCTTAAGCAGCAAAAAGTTCTGTGTTATGTATTCTGTGGAGAAGAGCTAGGGAATGTCTGTGAGTGAGGAAGAAAATTAATCGCAGAGATCCAAGTACAGAAATTATGCAGGTCTTGCAAAAATAAGCAAATAGTTTCAACAACAGAGAGCAGCAAACTGTACCAAGAGGGGAGGAAGTCAATTATTACCTATTTGAAAGTGCTGTTGCTTCATTATAGAAGAGCTTTTAACTGCTGCTCCTTGCTTGGGGTAGGAAATTCATATTTGTGAGAATACATGAGAGTGACTGAAGCTCTGGTCTGTTAGATTGCATAGATACGAAAAAGACTAAATATAATGTCAGTAAGGGCACACCTAAAGTACATATTCCTTGCATTTAAAAAAAAAAATTGACCAGAAAGAGGGTACTCTTGTAGTTCTCACTGATAGTTGAAGGGTATAACTTACTTGGTAAATCCAGTGCTGCTTTTCTTTTCAGTTCCAGTGTGAATTACCAGTCACTTGATTCTTGCCTTTGCAAAGTTCGTTCATCTGATTAATTGTTGAAGTGGACTATTCTCTGCTCAGTTATTTAAAAAAACAGCCCCTGTTGTAGCAAGGGTTAACTAACTCATGGTGATTTTGTTTTTATTCTTTCCCTCATTTAGCATTATTCAAACTATCTTCCTATGCACTCAGCGATTGTTACGCCTACCTTTTGACATTCTTTAGAAAACAGTATTTTCACTTTCTTTGAGCCTTTTTAAGATGCAGTGAGTTCCAAATAATCACTTGCGCAGATGCTCATAAATGCTTTTTTTTTTTTTTTGAGATACTTGTGCAGTTCCAACACAGGCTCAGGCATGTAGATCCTTCAGAAATGCTCAGAGAGAGTGGCCCAATTTAAATTATCTATTGAATGCTGAAACACAAATTGCACATGAAATCCCCAAGCTTCAAGGGTCTCTGGCAGGTCACATCCTACCAGTCACTCAAACATTTAGTCAGTGCTACCCCCATGCACCTATGAAACCGAGGCTGTTTGACACCTCTGAGAATATTTCTCATGTTAGATCTGTTGTAAATGAGCACATGGTCCAGAATAATTAATGGTAACACTTCAGTCCTTTTTTGACAGAGTTGTGTTTCTTATGCAGTTTGTGCTGGTCTGTCTGTTTAACTGCAATCAGCCATGCCTGAAAGACAGGAAAGAACAAGACGGACAAGTGTGTCAGTGAGTGAACCTCTTTTCTGTAATTAGAAATGCACAGGGAATAAATTATTCTCTAATTCAAGCTGTCCAGCTCACACTAATAATAACAACCCAAGAAGCAATCTGTTTATAAAAATTAAAACTGAATTTGTGAGACTCTTTAGTGCAAGACAGGATTTACTGTGTAGCCTTGTTCTAGTTTATCATTCTTAAAGGGCTCTATCAAGGCATTATGAGTGTTTCAGGCTGGACTACACAGCGATTTCATGCATGCATTTTCTATCATGCAAGATTAGCTAAAACTTAATCAGAGATAACTGCAGCAATTCTGGGCCAAATTCTTCTCTGCTAAATAAATGGCTGATAAGGAATAAATGCCATAGAATAAAGATATGAGCAAACTTGACCTAAGCCAGTTTTTTTTTTCTTCTGTGGACACTTTTTAATACTTCCCCATTCACGTGTTTTCCAGCTTGTATGGGCAAAACCTTTTGTGGGGAGGATCCTAGCAATGGCTCAATAGGTTTGGTTTGTTTGTTTATTTGTTTTTGTTTTTTAAAGCTAGGCATAATTCCTGTGAGTCTGGTAATTCTTTGTAAACACTTATGGGGCTTAGTTGTATCTCTAATGGCTAAAGATTTAATTTAAATTACTCCGTACTGGGCTTTACAATTTTCAAACCATGGTAATATTAAAATTGGAGGAATCAGACTGATTCTGAAGGGTCACTCTTACTATCACAGCCATAAGACTATAAGCTGAACTTTTCCTTCTCTGGGCTCTAGGGCAAATAGAGTGGATGGGAGCTTGAACTTTTGGGCCCCAAAGTGTTTGGATCAATGGATTTTAACTGTTTCTTGATATTATTTTCTATGATTTTTCATAAACTTACATAGACCTCCTGACTTCTAATTGTAGTGCCTGATGAAGATGCAAAAGGCTCAGTGCTGGAGAGTGCAGAGCACTCTTACTTGTCTTCAGCTTGGAGTCCAGTGGAGAGGTAACATCTTGAGAGTGGAGAAGATGCCAGAGAACTAGCTTTCCAACAACAAGTCTGAAAATGAGAGTGCACAGTCTCCATTTTAAACCTGGGAAAGTAATCAGGTCTTGGGATTAGATATGTTACTTATCCTCCTTTAGAGCCAAAAGCTATAAAGAAAGTGCTCAGAATTTGAACAGCTGTCATAAAGCATCCCTGACATTTTTAAGCAATCTCAGATCTTTAGATTAAGAGTCATGATAGTAACTCTTATTTTTGGAAGGCTGAAACACACACAATGAATTCTCTCTGTCAGACAACATGCTGCAAAAGAGTGTTGACTACGAGAAGTCAGCCTAACAGGTAACAATTTTTTGTTATTATTGTGAAATCTCAGCAAATCTCTTTATCCATTTTATTCTTCATACAAAGCACATGTATTGTGGTCAGTTGCTGATCTGAAAGTATAGATGGGATCCAGGGGAAGGAACAAAAGCTCTCTAGGTTTTCTGGCACATTTGTGTATATACATCACTTCAAACCGAGTAGAACAAGCTTGAAGAGTCACTGGCCAGTAAATCAGAGTACCTAATTAATTTAATTGCAAACCATGAAATTCTCAAATTAATTTATTATTCAAATATATTCACGCACCTCCCTTCCCCAGGGCTCTCCCCCTAAAAAAGCTGCCTTTTCAGTGCAGCTCTGTTTTGTGAACATCTGAAATCCAAACAAAAGAATATCCACAGTGTGTCAGACCAGTCAACCTTCCAATGGTGGGTGAGGGGGAAAAAATACAGAACAAAACAAGAAACCCATCTGGTAAACCCTTCCAGACATCCAGGCTGAAGGAGTTATCATTAGTTCTGTGTTTCTGTTCATCCCAGTAGCTTATGTAACTAATCAAAATACTAAACATAATACTATTGCCAGTTTAGCATCTTCTAGTGGCATATGTGGTTTAGGTACTTGTTTTCAGTTCATATTTATTTTAATGTCTCTGTTAGTGCTTGCACTCTTGCAGGTTTTTTATGTCTTGCTTTTTGAAGTCCAAGGTGAAGTCAGCCATGGCCCAGTCCCTCCACTGATCAAGCTTCTACAAGTGGTAGGAAGGGGAGAAAGGACAGAGGTGAGAGAATAAACTCACAATTCACCTTCACAGAGTGCAAACTCTTCCAATATTATTCTGTATGAGCAACTGCTGCCCTTCTTATAGCTTTGTAGTTCAACATTTAACATCAGTGAGCTGTGCTAATAAAATTAGGTTGGGACAGAGAAGGGATCTGGTGCTTTTTGAGGGGTAACCTCCAATTACAAGCGTGAAATAAGTCATGAGCTATCAGAGTTTGAGCTTTCTAAGTCCACAAAATAGACACGTGGTTGTTTTGAAATTTGCTTTTGAATCTACTAGTAGGAAATTCCTTCCATTAAAAGCTAGGATGAGCTCTTTCATTTTTACCATAGTAAGCAATGCACTTGGTCCTTCCTTGATGGCATAATTGATTCTGGCTTTTTGTCACATGACAAAATAAATAAAAATGAGTTGATGCTAACACCTTGACTTCATACACCTTCATGTGAACTTAAACCTTTCGTATGACCTGACCTCAAAAGAAGGATGTGTAGAAGTAGTCTTCCTGGTGTATTTGGGAGTTTGTTTTTGTTTTTCCTTTGCCTTCTCCAGATTTCATCCCACCAGTGCCCTCAAAGCTTTGATATGAAGAGCACCCCATGGCATTACAGGTGTTCTCTTGTTATTTCATCTCTTTTGGATGCTTTGGACTGGCAGCTGCTCGGTGATCTTATGCTGGCATCCCTGCCCCTGATCATCTTTCCTCTTACCTGTTATGGCACAAGGGTCTATTCCATTTGCCCCATTGCACACCATGCTCTAATCCAGGCTTCCTACACATCTCCTCAGAAGTAATTCTGCTTTCCCGGCTCCCTCAGAGGATCTGTCACCCAGCCTCACTTGGTGTTGCATTATTAAGCATCGAGTAGACACCAAGCGAACTTGGTGGAAACTGTATTCAAAGAGCTTTTCTCTCTCGGCATGTGTGATCTGCTGTTCCCCTGCTCTCTGGTTTGTGTGTGCATGTGTGTGTGTCTGCGCACGTCGGGGATTTGATCACTACCCGTGTCCTTGCACACTCTGCTCCTTGTCAGATCTGCTGGTAGATGGTGTCTGTGCTGCATTTGAAGAACAGTGGGGACATCCAGTGGTCACATGGGTTATAATTAATTACTCCCGATCCCGTCAGTAAGATCAAATTTCCGAGCCTTCTTGTTTTCTCACTGTTTGACTTGTTTTTCATCGTAGCTCATTATGCAGTAAAATGCCTGACAGAAGGTTGGGATGACTTCTTTCTCTCGTCTTTTTCTTCCCCTGTATGTGATGTTGATAGATATGAAGCAACAACTGAAATCAGGAAATTGAGTCTGTCTCTGAAGAATATCCGGGGATATCTTTTAATTTCTTCCAAATTCTCCATTTGAAAAGCAAGAGTAAGGAAAACATTATCTATTATTTTGAATGCATAACACTGGAGTAACCAGTAAATAAATGTTATTGCTAGAGGTGACAGATTTTTTTTTTTTTTTAAATTGATGACACATAATCACAACTTAAACTTTATACAACTTTTTCAAATTACCTCATGAATAATTCATGCGTACCTTGGTTCATCTGGAGTCTGTAATGAGACTGAGAGGAGTCATCTCCTTCCCTTTTCTGAATCTGGCAGTGATCACATTTAGTCACTGCTCATCAGGGGAGCAGAGTCTTCCATTTTTCTGACTGAGTAGGCTTTTCTGGAATAATTCTGAATGGGATACATTTTAAAATAAATGAATTTAAAAAAAAAAGACCTGCTTTATGGTTGTCATAATATAGAACATCATCAATGATTTCCAGACTTTTACATCAGAGGATGGAAGGTGTTTCTTGCCCCTGTCTAATGACTGTGTGTTGTATGATCATGCAGAGGAGTTAACTCTGTCCTCTGTCCTCCTAGTAACTCCAGAAATGGCACTAGCTGATTTGATAGTTCGTAGCATCAGAACAGCAAACTAACTGCTGTGCATCAATATAGCCAACTTTGCTCCTTAGTTGTGTTCAGAAATATGAAAAAAGAATATGAACCCTTCAGGGATCAAGAGAGCACATAAAAATCTAACTTTTTTTTTTCTTTAGAAAAAAAAATATATTATAATTTTATGTAATGTTATGCTATTCCTCTTAGTCCATCTGACATGGGAAACACTGCCTTTTTTGTTGTCAAACTGCAAGTTAATTTAAACAATATGCCTGTTCTTCTGCTGTTTTTTGTTTCCACATTGAGATAAAATTTGTGTAAGCCATGGGAGAAATTCTAGTAAAGGTTACTGGCCTAATCATAAAATATCTTAAAAATTTTTATGATCATTTAATGGAGTGCTATTGGATAATTCCTCCTGGAAAGTATCTAGCTCTGTAATAAAGCCTTTCAAAGGAACACTGCAACTTGGTGCAGCTCTCAGCAACTCTTTTCCCTGGGTTTGCATGTGGTACCTTAGTGGCAGTGACCAGTAGAAATGAGTTAAACATTTGGAAAAAATATTATGTGCAAAGGAAGCAAGAGAGAAGTAATGGATTTTAAACATTACCATGACGAAAGAATATGACAATTTCAACAAGGAAAATTCTTATGAAGTAAAAACATTTATCTAAAATATATTTGTCATCTGAGCAAGTGATATTGAATTATCTTCACTTTATTTGTGAAATAACTGGTTTGTTCTGGTGTATCATGATGGTTAAATTTCAACAAATCCTTAATTTTGCCTGGGTGATGGAGATTGTAGCAGTGTCACACTGGAAAAGCTGTGGTGATCCCCCATGTTCTGTTCCTCTTTGCTAGTATTTTCCCATGCAAATTCATCTTCAATCCTTACTTCAAAAATTTAGATAAGCAACATACGGTAAATAATGGATGTGACAGAATTTGTATCAGAAGTGAGCATTTACATACCCTAATTTCTAAACACAAGTTTCTCTTTACACCAGCCCTGTGTCTTTTATTGTCTGGTGGAAATCTTCTGAATACTGACTTGTTCTTGCTGATAAACTAATTTTGAAGGGCTGAATAAATGTTATGTACATGGATTTTGCATGTTGCTGACAATGCAGTATTGACCGTTTTTGTTATTTCCTTAAAATAAAACGGAATTCTAGGACATTTGAGGGGGTGCTCAGGAAAACTCAGGGCTGTACATCCTGTGTAGCAGGTCATTAATCAGCTCAGTAGCAGAGCTGTGACTACACAGCAGCTCACCTGTTTGCTCCTCCAGTTCTTTCTGGAGGGAGCTGCTGCTTCTACTTAATGTCTCCAAACAACCTAGAGGAACATGCATTTGAAGTTCTGCCAAAGGAAAGTGCAACAGTGTTTGATGGTAGCGGATATTGTGAAGATGGGGGGGGGTTTATTGTTTGTTTTTTCATTTCTTGAGATGAGCCTTTCCGTTTTTGCTTGAAGTTTTGCTTGATTAATGCATTCATTAAAGAGGAGTGACGGTAATGATTAAACAAAAACATTTTTAAAATGCAGAGTTCATTTCAACCCATTTGGTTTTGTTGCACACAAATTGGATTGGCATTGCATCCTGCACAGCAGGTACTCCACTTGAAATCAAAGACAGATGCTTTTATAGGATTAGAAAGGATATCTTGAGGGGTGGAGGAAGAGATTGAGGTTGGAGGTTTTTGTTGCTTTTTCTTGTACTTTTTAATGTTAATATGAATAATGGTAAACGAATAACAATAATGCTGCTGTTTTCTCTGCCTTGAGAACTAATAATACTGTTTGCTTACAATTAAAAGGGAATAAAAGCTCCATTGTAACTTGAATTGTTAACAAATCAGGAATACTTAATTGAGATTCTTTCCCTCATAAATAGCTAATGACACCTGAGTTTGTTTGAATTTTAATGCTAAATATCTCTGAATGAAAATATTTGACTGCTGAGTCATGCCAGGCAGCCACTTTTTTTTTTTTTTTTTTTTTTTAAATTATCTGGCAGTGCACATGTCTTTTAAGAGTTTCCCAAATCGCTGAACTCAGTCTCTGCTCAAATAGAAACCTGGTGAGGGAGCTGCAGCTTGCAGAGGATTGGAGGTGGTTATAATAAATGCAATTGAAGCGCGTCTCTTGAATGGCAGATCTCAAAGACTGAGTTGTGTGCCGAACTGCTAAAGGCACTGTTCTTCCCTCAAATTAACTGCAGTCAGTTGAGTAAGGAAGCAAAGATGGGGACAGGTCTCGGGTCACCTCTATGATGCCAGCAGTACCTTCCAGATAAAATGCCCGTTTTGGCTGCCCTTTGAGAGGTGTGACCTACAAGAGTCATGAGCACCCTGTGAAAATTGAGTTTGGGTGAAATATCATCTTGAGCACCCAGATCCTATTTGTCAGCAAACTACAAGCCAGCATTCC
This sequence comes from Tyto alba, assembly GCF_018691265.1. Classification (NCBI taxonomy): domain Eukaryota; kingdom Metazoa; phylum Chordata; class Aves; order Strigiformes; family Tytonidae; genus Tyto; species Tyto alba. Next base: position 14,251,145 of record NW_024881295.1, read on the forward strand.
CCGCAAAACATTTTGAGGTGGTTTGGCATGAAAAGTGATCATATCATCATGTTGGCTTTGGGGCTTCTGAGTTGGAGTACCTTCCTAGTAAACTGCTGTGCCTAATCATCCAGGATTTCTTCACATTATAGCCTTTCTGCTAGTGGCTACTGTAGCTTGCACTGTTCACTACTTTCCACATAATCATTCCATTCCACATTTATGACTCTACAAAATGTTTAATCTGTTTCGTAAGGTATAATTCAATGAGCTTCTCCTGCCTCTTGGCACTATGAAGCATCAAAAACATTGGATTTTCCCACTGAAAATATAAAATCACCCCTTCCCCCTTTTTCTTTTTTTTTTTTTTTTTTCTTTTAATACTGTAATATCTTTAGTCAGCTCTTAGAGACAAGAGAGTTGAAGGGAGGAGCACCTTGCTGAGAATATTCACTTTTTTTAGTGTTGTTCTTAATTTCCTTAGTGTGTCTAAAGATTCAGATTACATTCTCAGGGTTTCACTTCTCTGCGTATTGTTCAAATACAACAGATGGCGTGCCTCTAACCCCAGGAACTTGTTAGTGCCTTTTGAAACAATGAAGAAAAGAATACTGGGAAACAAGAGAGAAATATCATGTATTCCAAGTGATTAAAGTTCTTCTTTACCTAATGTCTTTCGACAACATCATTTCATGTGGTTTGAGTTTTATCTCAGCTGCCAGTGAATAATATCAGTTCTAGATCATGGGAATCATGACTACAATAGACACTTGTTCAGGGTTTAATACTTGGTTTCGTTTTGCTGGCTGGCATGACTAGAAGTCTTTTGTGAGGGTCTGAGTGTGCCCAGTATGGTTTGCATGAATGTGTGGCATGACCTATGGAATTTTTCAACCATAAGGTACTAAAATTGCCATAAGGGTTTTGCTTATTGTTGTTACTGGGTTTTTTTCACGTTTCCTACATGTTATATGTAATGTATATAGTTTACAGAAGCTAAGAACTACATTTAGATTTTGATGACCATACCATAGTAAGGTGTGGCATTTTATCATTCATGAGTTTACTGCTGCAGAAAACTACTAAAGTCCAGGAATCTGCAAATTATAATTATTGTCCCAGATTCTTACCTGACTTTACTTTCAAAACTGATCTCTAATGCAGATTTAACCATGGTTTTCTCTTACTTAAAGCCTTTTCAAGGTTTGCCTAGCACTAAACTTCTTTACCTGTGTTCAGTATGAATTCATAGACTGGTATAGTCAATTCTTGATGGGGTTGTTTTGTTTTGGTTTGGTTTTTATAATAAAGGATCTTAACCTATATAGTTCACATAGCCTGGACCAGGGTAATAAATCAATAAGATTCTGTTGCACATTTTTTCCTGTCCTACTTAAGAAATAAATTTCGCCATTTAACTACATGCAGGGCAATAACTGTCTTTTTCATAGCGACTCTCTTATTCCAGTCTTAAATCAACCTACAGACTCCAGAGGAAGACAGTCATTCCTGAAAATGAATAGACAGCTGGAAAGCAAAAAATAGGTCAGAATTTGTAGAGGTATTTTTTCTAATCCCAATATTTTTGCATAAGAGTCAGTTTGCTTTTTTCTGCCCCCATTATCAGTATATAAGCTCTTTTAATGGCTGAGATTTTTTAGAAGAACTTAGTAATGAATGCCTGCTTTCCACTGAACTTTTGAGAGAGAGATTTGTGATGCATTCTTTGAAATTCATGAACAGAAAAACAATTTGCTTACTCAAGAACAGTATTCCCATTGAAGAAAGATGTGATGTTTATCATTCAGCAATCAACTTAATTGCCTTCCATTATGAAATTGGCTTGGATTTTTGGGTTTCCGCCACAACAGTTTTTAATAGCACAAATGAATTTTTCATAGAATGAGAATGAAAATAAGTTCAAAAATTATGAATTCAAAGATACATTTTTCTGCTGTGCATTCTTTTGTACTCCTGCTGGAAATGATCAAGTCATATGTTGTATTGCTTGTCAGAAGACCCATCCAGATGGGAAGTCCTTCTATTTTATATTAGCAGAGGCTGTAAGGAAGTCAGAAATAGGGAATTGGAGACAACCCTGCGATCTTCTAAAATTGAGTACAAGAGGCATGTGATCAACCTCACATGAGCACTTGAGAAGTTCTACTTCTGCCTGACTTCAGTAGCAGATCAGGTGTCTGTATAGTCATACTACGGCAAGCCTTGTTCCTGATCCACAAAGCTTTTTTAATACTTATTTTCTCCATCATAGGGGGGAGGATACAATGTTCCTGATCCACAAAGCTTTTTAATACTTATTTTCTCCATCATAGGGGGGAGGATACAATGGGTCAGGCAGTTGTCTTCCTCTCATCTTGGAATGACGGCCACTTCAGATCCACAACCGAGAAATGACACACTGCTTGTGTGTGTGGTTGTGGGAATGCAGATAGACGGACAGATTTGGGGGAGTTTCTCAAAAGTGCTTTCCTCCTTTCCCCTTGTTCTTTCTGCTTTCCTCTGCTTGAGAACAATGTGGTTCCTCTTAGGTTGGTCTGAGCCCTTACTAACTTCAAAAATTAAATCTGAGAGGGCAACAGAAACATTATGGGGTCTTTCCTAAAGGCACTGCTTAGCGAGGTGAGGTCACTAAGTATCTTGAAAAAAGTTTACTTGTATGAACTTGGAGGAGTTTTTGAACACAAAATGTGTAGCTCTTTCAACATGACTGATGAAGCAGTAGAATCCCTTTCCTCATAGGTATAAAGATAACTTCTGCTGGTATAGAGGGTTTTTGAAGATTGGAAGAAAATCTGCATTAGTTTATGCCAATTTAACTGTGACCGGTTGATGTTTGATTGTATCATAGCTATTTCATTTTTAAAAAAAATTGAAAAACACCCCTTAACTTTCTGTACTAGAAAGCAGATTTTGGTTAACAGTTGTATTTTGCTAAAGGATCTGGTATTAATAAACAGCTTTTCACTACATATTTTATGTATTGTTTTCTCAACCTTTCTCTGTTCCTGTGGTCTGAATATTAACATACCACTAAAGGGAATTCTTAGAGATTCGGGAGACTTTCTAGAAAGGATGATGTAGGGTTAGAGAAAACAAAAGAACACAGCATTGCTGTGCTGCTTCTGCTTGTGAGCATTGATTTCCTGATTGGATTTGTTGATTTTTTTTTTTTTTTTTTAAACTAAGTAATTTATTGTGCAATTCTTTTTAATACCACTGATTTTCATGGCTGTTATTGTAAGACTATAGCAGAGGATATATTTCTCTTGGCATTGAAAAACTGTTTCTTAATTCTAAGTAAAATTTTAAATTCCTCATATCTCCCATGTAAAATGCAGAGCTGAAAGCAAATGTTGCTATTGAATTCATGTTCTCCGTTGCAGAAGAAGAGAAAAAATTGAAAGCTTTACTGGGATAAAATTTTAAGGGTTTTTGCTGGATATTCTTTTTGGGGAGGGAGAAATTGTAATGAGAAAGAATAAAATAGATGCAAATGTAGTTGTATAGAATTAGAAAAAAAATAAAATACAACTTTGTTGGTTATGCTGAAAATTATTAGTATCTGTGTGTGACTGAATTTCTCTAAAAATTAATTCTGAAGCCAAAGTACTTAAGGAATCTTATAATCCAGGAAAATCAGACTGATATCCAACACACATTAGTAAATTCTGACTTCTTCCAGTGGTAACTGCTATGTGTGCTTGTAGCTGTCAGGAGATCATGTGGATGAGTTGCCTGATAATAGCTGTATTTTTTACTTACCTGTCAAATTTGAAAGAAAGTGTTGATGGTGTGCATGGTTTAAAATGGATCGATGTGGATGTATACTGTATGTGTCTGACAAGCAAAGTTGGAAATGTATGAGTTAATTGTATATTGTTTTGTAGTAGGGTAAATTTTTAATCACATTGCGTATGTACTTTTTCGGAAGGAAGTAATTGATATTTGGGACACAGAAGGATATAAATATTTTATTCGATCTCCTAAAAATAAAAGGAGTCATGTGGGTTCTTTCATGAACTTATACGTTTGTAAGGTTTAAGATGAAGGAATTTATTCATGAATGTTGAGAAGCAAAGACACCATCAGCAACAACAGCTGCCTAAATCAGTTGAGACAGTAGTGACTTACATATTTTTGCTTTAGATCTGCTTTTACTTTTGAGGGAAGGGAGCTTGTAAACACTTGCACCTTTGAAAAAAAATAAAAATCTCTGTAGGTGGTGACACACCTCCATTCTCTTCGTTTACTAAATCCCATCACCAGTTCCTGCGTTCCCATATCTCTTTGGCACTGACGATGTGGTGCAGAGTTACTGATATGAGCTGCGAGGAAAGTCTGAATTTTTTGGAAGGAACTTATTTTCTGAGACACTAATTGGTCTTTCCTTGACAGCAAAAGTGGCTCAAACTCGTACATGGTAGCATTATGTACTTAATGTGGCTGTTGTTTGTTTTTTAAGGTTTTGTATTTAGGTATTCAAAAAACAAGAGAACATCAAAACGACACAGTAGTATTTTATTTAGTCACGCAGCTGAGAGGTGTGCCAGGTTAGATGCAAGTGATGTGTACTAGTGACACTGCTGGACATTTTCTGTTCCAAATCCCCCTCATTTGTATCCCAAACTTTCCTATGAAACTTCCTGTGTCACTTCCTAAGGCCGCCTTCTTTCTTTCTTCTTTCTATTTTTTTTCTTTTTTTAAATGAAAACAGAAATATGAAGGGAGTATAACAAATACAGGTTTTGCTTGTGTTCAGACTGACTGTGCAAACTGCGCAGTTAAGCATCACTGTTGCTAGCCCTGCTGTAATGTACCAGATCACCTGGGCAGAGAGCCTTGTACGCATCACCAGGCTCTCATTCGAGACAAATGTGATTAGATGAAGAAGCTGAAATCATGTAGCAACATAAATGTTTACTGCATTTCCCCCTTTCTTTAAAAATTAACTATTTATAATCCCCATCTGTGCATGTGCAAACAGTCAGACACAGCCCTGGCCTGACCCAGGAGCAGGGGCAAGGGTGGGAGAGGAAAGGTAGGATGGATGCACATGTGCTGGGGAGGTGTGAGCATCATATTGAATATTGTTACCAGGAGGTTGTCAGCCCTGTCAGAGCCTGTGTTCTGCCCTCAAATCCTGCCTAGTTAAACAGAAGATAAATCAAGAGTTGTTTTGAAAAGCTCACCAAAAGCAAGTCTAATAGGTTCACTAAATCAAATCAGCACATTGCACTGTCCACTCTCTGATTATCCAACTTTTGATAATGCTATCATCAGTCCCTCATGAAAATATTTGGCTTAAAATCTGTGGTGTAGCATCAGTTGTTTGGTTTGGTGGCTGGTTGGGTTTTTCACCCTCCCTCTCTTTACTGCTTGATGGCATTTGAACATAGCATGTTGTTTAAAAAGCTTGTGAAAATATAGATTGGGTGATCTGTCTCTTTTTTTAGACCATTCAGTGATGAAATTTCTACTGTACTACTTTATTGTGACATTACCTGACTAGATAAAGCCATTTTCTGTCTGAGAAGGGAAAGAAGCTGGCAGTGTCTGCATAAATCGTGTTACACATTTCATGCCAAGACAAGGGTTCCCAAAGGGAGATCCTCTGGGATACGTCCCTCCTCAACAGGAAAACAGAGGCGCAGCCTGTTTCTGAAGGATGGGGCTGACCAGTTTTTGAACATTGCTGTTATTACGATAAACATCTGTGGCCCAACTATTGCAGTTTGGTTTAACAGATATCCCAATAGCTATTAAAAAGCAAAGCTCCCTCCTTTCCCCAAAGCACTTGGCATCACCCTTGGACTCCAATTAAAGGGGAATGACTGTATATTTTAAAATAATACTATGTGGGATTGTTCATGCTAAAATTACTACTCTGTCTGGCCCATTTGAATACTATTGTCCAATATTAGTGTGGCAGCTGTCAGATCCATTTGTGAAAGCACCAAGTTTTAACAGCTCTTTATTTCGTGAGCTATTCACCCATAGATCCTAATGTGCTTCATAAAAGAGGGTAAAATTCTTACCCTTGTTTTGCAGATGGAGGACTGCAGCCTTTAGAGATAACAGGATAGGGGAGCTGGACAGGATTTCAGGCAAAAGACACTTTTTGTCAGGAAGCATATCCATTAAAGCTCTTTTCCAGACGCATATGCTCCTGGCATGAAGTTTTCCTGAAGTCTGGAACAGGATTTAAAGACAGAATTTCTGCGCGGGTGGAAAAGTGAACAGGGACCCTCCTCCGTCCATCGCTGGGGGGGGGGCTTGGGTCTCCCGGCTGGGCCCTTGATCCGCGGCCGGAGCTGCAGCCAACAAGTGCCAGAGCAACCGGCCACCGGGCCCTGACACGGCCCTTGGGAGCCGAGCTGGGGGCAGCCCAGCCGGGGCCGCGGGGCTGTCCCGCCGTGCCGCCGGCCTTATCCGGCGCTGCCTCTTGCTCTCCTCTCCAGGCGCTGCCGTCTGAGACCTCTCTGCCCCGTGGGGAGTGGGGAAGGGCCCAATTTTCCAGAGGCTGCTTTGCGGGCCCTGTGGTCCGTCCCTCACCTTCGGGCTGCCCAGGGCTTGCTTTGTGCTCTCGCTAGCCAAATAGCTGCAATAACTTCTGGGACAAATGCAAAGCAGTATGAAACGGCATAAACCAAAAAGATAGAACTCAGAAGAACTAGTTTGTACTTGACAGAGAAAGCACTTTGTTCTGTCCTACTGGTAGTTACTGGGAAGCAACTACTAACAGCACCCTAGAAATCAATAACTCTGTGTATGTACAGTATTTCTGGTGAGGCTCTGTGGACATCTTTACTGCTGTTCTGAGCCTCTAGAAAGAGGCTATTACTCTTCTGGTGGAGTCCTTGATCTGCAGTGAACAGCCACAACTCTAACAATATTCTGCACTTCTTTAGCATCTGCTACACAACTCAAAACTCCTTTACAGAGCCTGCCCGAAACAACCTGATGCACCTGAGTTGGGGGTAGGACAGTCAGTCTCTTTTTCAAGTGGGAGAACTGGGGATCTGAAAGACTCGGTGATGTGCCCGTGGTCGCACGGGAGGTCTGTTGTGCACTGGAGACTGAGGAGGGACGTGCCAGCTCCTTCGGCGTGCAGAGTGCGCTCACCTGTGTTTAGCATCGCACTTTAGGTCTCCTGATGCTCTCTTCCCTGCCTTGCCCACACTACCACATCCCCACCTAGAGGCTCCATACTCGAGGAAGAAATTAAAATGTGAAAAAAACAATCCTACCTTTTCTGTCATAGCTGGTTTGGGGTTAAACACAGGCCTTTTTTTTTTTTTTTTTAATTATTTCTCTGTGTGTGTGCCCACTTTGTTTTCCAGATCTATCCAAAATACCCAGGACTATGTAGTCGGCTGATTAGTGTCTTCTGGGGTCTTTTCTCCTTTGATAAAATGCTGCTGGCTGTTCTGTACCTGCTACTTTATATCCTTCTCCCTCTCATATATAGCTACCTATATCATATGGGAAGGATCAAACAGTTTTGATTTTTCCCAATGATACCAAGAAATGCAATATTTATCACAGGTTACTCACAGAGAAGAAGAAAGAATCTAAGAGTGTTCCCTTCAGCTGTGTTTCTGTCAAGGTATGGTGTATGTCCCAGTCCACCTCTGTTTTGCTCAGTGTGTTAGTTCTGCTCACTACGAGGTGTAATGCAGCACGACTGATAAAGTTGGTTGCCCACTGGCCATGCGAAGGAGGAAAAACAGCTAAAGCTAGTTGTTACTTATCCCCACTAAAATGCTAAACAAATCTCCCAGCAGCTAAACTCCCTTCCCTTTTTATTACTTAGTGTACCTTGTAAATCAAATATTTATTAACTGAAAACAGCTTTGCTCACTGACTGATCTTGCAAACATGGGACAAATTCACCACAGCTGGCTAGTAGCCAATTGCTTATTCAGGCTGCTAAAGGAAATCAGCCTGGTGGAAAGACAAACTATGTGATGATTTTTCTTCCCCCCGCCTTACTTCCCAGGAACAAACTGCTAACATCACTACTTTGTCTGCCATATTTACCTTTCATGAAAATGAACATGTCTGAATGAGGTCACTACTACTCTTTTGAAGAGGGCTTTATTTTTATCATACCTGTGTCAAAAACAGAGCTTTAGTGCTTTGAAATCACACGAGCAGACACAGATATTGTTTCAATTAGCATATCAGGTCGGTCACCTGGTGAAATGAAAAGATCTTTCACGCGTCTGCTTCTGAGATTGCTGTCTGATCATCTCTTGCCGTCTCCTGGCTTCGCGTTAATCCATGGGGGTCCTCAACAGTCCGACTGCAGCAAGCTGAAGCCCTTGGCTGTTGAGGGATGACAAGATGCGAAGAACAAAACTAAATTCATGCTCGCTTTCTCGTTCTCTGGAAGCGCTGCCGGTAAACTTGAAAGATCTTTGCATCGTTCGAGGCTTTTCATTTGGTTGCTATAATGAAGGTGATTTGCTGGCCGTTGTCTAATAAATATCCCTGGGGAGCACAGAATGACAGTGCAGTTACGCTCATTCACTGAAAGGGAAGCAATAGGACAAGCAGGGATCACAGGCATTTAAGAGCAGCTCTGCAAGGAGTTGTTCATGGATATTATTTCCTCACCAATGCCAGTCACCTGCTGCAAGCGCACACGTTGCAGTAAATGCAAACAGCAATCTGGGTGTTGTCTGTGAATCAGTTTTCAGTGACTCATTTTGTGTCTGAGAACCCATGCCTTGTGCCCTCAAGTTTTGCTCAGCAACTCTGCACTGACGGTCGTGTCAGCTGTGCTTGCATTGATTTTGCTGGTTATTACCGAAAGGACGTCAAGTCTTATTAACGCTCTGTGTAACTATCTTTGTTCTCTCTAGGACTAATTTAAAGGGTATACAGTGGTATGCACCTCACAGCAGCCCTCTCACCCAGCCCGAAGCAGCAGCCAGCTCCTGGGTCCATGTTTTGCTTCCCTGCAGCATGCGTGGGTTGCTCACCCTCCTCAACCGGACGCCGGTGTCCCGCAGCATCCTGGAGGGCACAGGGAGCCATCTCGGGCCCTACTGCTTCTGCTGCACTTTGGGCTTTTTTTTACCAGCTCTCAGAATCTGTATGTCTCTGCAGCAAGTGGTGGTCTCGCGAGTGCTGCTTGGCTGGCCCGCGGCACGGAGCTCCGCAGTCGGTGGGACCCGGCTGTCCGTGGGGCAGCGCAGGCTGCTCCGTGGGGCATGCCCCTCTTCGTGTCCTGCAGCTGCAAGTGGGGGGTTCACTGCCAGAAGAGAACAGGGTCCTTAATACATGTTCCTGGAGTCACGGGTGACCGGTTCTTGTCAGGCTAACCACATTTTTTTTTTTTTTTCAAAGACTAAAAACCATAATCATGTCTAGATCTTCTGACCCATCCCCTCGTGAGTTATTGTGAATAGTTTCCTGTTTTCATTTTTATACCTTTGGATAGTTGAAGATGGATATCCTCTGTCTTTAATCACTTTGCCAAGCTGGAAATATTTATATATTTAAAAAAATCTAAATTTTGTATTTGTGACAAGATACATGAGCATTACTGAGCAAGCAGCAACTGCCAGAACCCACAAATCTATGTGTTTGTTTTACATCCACCAAGCGGGGACAATATATTTTATAGCGTGCATTAACAAGATGGTCATCTGGGACTACTCATTTAGATAACAAAATAGCCACCAAGTTACCGTTGCTTTTTTTTTTTTTTTTTAATTATAATGTGTGTTAACTATTGTCTTGAAAGATCCCTGAATAGATAGAAAGAGTGGAGTGGGGAAAGGCAAGAAATCCACAGTAAGCTGGTCACAGTCTGGTTGTAATAGGCAAAACAGAGGGTATTCCATTAAAGGACACTTTAAGATTTATGTGATATTGTTCTGACCTTTAGTAATTAATGACTTTGTAAAACTATTTGATGGGATACTATCCTTGGCTCCATCATAGACTTGTCTGTCCATGAAAGCTAATTTGACTGATGAAGACACAGATATAAATCACCGTAGCTAGTTTGAATTTTCCCATGTATAAATGGTCATCTTCGCTATTAAGAATACATTGCTGTTTAGTTTAATCTAAGATATGAGAAAAATTGAAGAACCTCTTCTGTGCCACAAGCACCCATGCAAAAGACACTGTGTGATTTGGCAAGGAGAGTCGACCTTTTTGGTTAGCTTAATCTTCTGCGTGTTCCTCACAACTTCCTGGGCTTCACTTCCAGGTGACCAAGGTCTTTCTGTGTACAGGGTGCTGGCTGAGGGACAGCACACCTGGAACTCAGTAGTTTCTTCATCTGAGGGAGTCATTACCAATGCCCACCGTTTATTCAGTTACTGGTTAACTGGGACAGGATGGATGCAGCCTGCCGCTATGTCCTGGTTCCTGCCCTATCCACTGAAGAATGTTTGTCCTGCTACAGGTGACTGATGAATGAAGATGTGATGGGTGTCATGTGCATAACACAAGCACCCAAAGGTCAAAACACTGAATTTATCGTGTGCCTCTCCTGGGTGAGAGCATGATGGTTCTTCTCTGCAATTTTGAGGTTCACATCTCTCTACTCTGTGCCAAGACATCTGCCAGAGACTGGGAAAATGTTTTGAGGAAAAACTTGGACTCAGAAGTGTGTCCAGAGCAGTCTCGTGTTTATACCCCTTGGACACTTACCTAGAAGTGTGGTTTCAAATCCTTGTTTGCCTGCTCCAGACTAGATATTTAATTCCAGATAAATATAGAAATTGGTGCATCCTTACACAAATTTTTCTGGTTGCCATGAAGCCGTGCTTTGCCAATTAAAAAAAAAAAAAAGAAAAAAGAAAATAAGCAAGTCCTTGTAATATGTATTGTGTATCGTAACAAACTTCTTGTTTCTGGGAACATGCCTTCTACACTGTTAAGCCAGGTATCATCTCTAGGCTCAATGTACCTCTCACAGGAATGCCTATTTACTTGCTGTATGCTGTTAGTCATTCTGAAATTGCATTTTATTCTTTAAGGTTTATTTTGTTTGTTTGGTGGTTTGGATTTTCTTTTTTTAATTTGCTTTAAACTGGTCTTGAATTTCAAAATAGTGATTTCTGACAGTAGAAAGCACCAAATACAAGATCTCTGGGGCCCCTTTACTTTGTTATTTCTAATGTTTTGGGTGAAAGTATTTAGGCTGAAGCAGAGACAACCTAATTGTTGTAGTTAGGAAGTAACCTTATGCATGAAAAATGAATTGGCCCTTGAATTTTGCAGTTTCAGCCAATCCTTTAGATATACCACATCATAAGACTACACAATTTATTCTTTCAAACTGTTTTTATTTTTCTCTGAATATATTTCTTAAAAGGCCAAGCTATGTCCAGTTTGTACCTGACTTGCACCACGGAATTAATCTAATTTTCTCTCTGTAAGTATGGCAGTGCGGTTTGCCTGGAGGCTGGGGGAAAGGGGTCGAGCAGACGGTGTGGTGAGAGGGCTCTCACTCGTGTAGCACCCTGAAAGCAAGGAGGAACACTTCAGCTGGGTGTCAAAACCAGATCGGAGAGAGCAAGCCTTTCCCACTAATTGGTTTCTAAGCGTTATTCATTCCTCTGGTCGCCAGATTCACTCTCACCTCCGGGAGCACAGAGCGCTGCAGCACTCCTGAGCACTTCGGCCGGTTTCTCCGCACACGGCCAGGGCCCACGGTGCGTGGCAGCTGCTGTAAGCTTCGGAGCACCGTACCCCCCACGCCTGCGAGGGACCCGCGGCCCCCGGGGGAGCGGGTGGCTCGGGGGACGCTGAGCCTCGCACCCCGGCTGGGGGGGGGAGGGGTGCTCAGGATGGCAGGGAGCCAAGCTGGGTCCTCCTGTCCGCTCCCAAAGCCTCTACCAAAGCTTGCCCCTGCTGGTACCTTCGTTGCCACGCGAGCTGGCCACGGCGACCTGGGCGTTGTGGTCCGTGGTGGGGCCGTGGCCGTCACAGCGAGCAGGGCTGAGCCTGCACCCTGCTCTGGCACGCTATGTCCCATGCAGGCCCTGCTGTGGGGGAGGGACCCGAGCCAGCTGAAAAACAACCTTGGGGCAGGGTAGGAAGTGGTTGGTTTGAATCCAAATCAGCTCCCCGAACTGGCCAGCTGCGCAACCATGCAAATGCAGAGTGACCACGTAGCAGCCCTGCTCGCTTGCCACCCACCCGCTTGCCCGAGAGGCTGGGCTGGCTCGGGAAAACTTCTCAAGCCTCTTTCTCTCCACATTCAGGAGGCAGCCCGGCTGGTGACCTCCTGGGAGGGGACGGGAAGAGTGACAGATTGGCAAAAGGAGCGTTATACCTCTGACAGCTTATGGATGTACGGGGAGCAACGTTGGCAAAAGGCAGCATTAGATGTTCCCGCTGCCAGCTAATGGTGTCCAGTCATGTGGGTGAGTCTAACAAAGACAGATAGTAATGGATTAGCTGTACCAGAGCTAATGTTTTATTGGCAAGTAACCATTTACAACCTACTGTGCTCTTCCACCCAGAATTTTCCTACTAAATTTCGTGACAAACCACTGTCCTAGCACCACCTAGTGTCCGACCTGGCAGTTCAGATGTCCCTAACGTGGGAATACAGGCGGGGGGGGGGGGGTGGGGGGGGGTGGGGTGGTGAAGACCCGGAAAATAAAATTCGGGGAGTTCTTTCTGTTTTCTTAAACTCCCATAGACTCCTACAGCAGCTTCAGAAAAATATACGGCTGCAGCATCTGAAATACTGCTTTTGTTTCTAAATCCTGCCATCTTCTTAGCAAGATTGTCTTCTCTTAGATGTCTGAAATTTCTCTGAATGGAAAATGATAGCAAGCAGGAACCACATTTTCTTGATAGAGATGTTAAAATCCTCAATTTTGGTAGCAGTATCTTGGCTGAGTGACTGAGGAGCACAGAAGTATCAAGAAGGGACTTCATAAAAAATGCAGGTTCTTAAATGTCAGTAGAAAGGCAAAGCAGCGGTTAAAATTCTGCTACCTAAGAGCGCTGGATTATTTCCAAGAGGATGGAGTGATGGAGAGACGAGTGTGCCACAAAGAACGGCAAAATGAGACCGTGGTGTGCCTGGCAGTGTGAGCTGGCATGTAAAGCTACTGAAATTATTGCAAAGTGTCCTATTTCTCATGAAGTCAGACACACAGCAGGAATGTTGGCACTCCCGATTCCAGTCTCCGAGCGGCATGTATCATCATAGCTTATTGCCAAACACCGAGTTTATTAGCATTATAGAGCCAGGAGCGTGCATTTGTATCCCTTCTGTCATATTAAATCTATGGGGTTAAGTCTTGCAGTTTGTAAAGTGGAGCAGACTAATTATCATACATAAGAAATGACTAAAGTCTGACAGTCGCATGCCTCCTGGGAAGGACAGCCCATGAGATAACAATGAGGGGAAAAAAAATGCTTTGGGGAAAACTTTCCCAAATTTTCAGTAGTTGCCTATGGTGCGCTTCCCTCTAGCGTCTAACGTTACTCTCAGACAGCAGAAATACTTTTGATCCATTGCATGTGTGTGGCTGTCAACACCAAAGCTGTCTGCTTATGCTCTCAGCTGGGGACAGCCCTGGCTGCTCACACGACGGTTTGTCAAAGCCACCGAGACCCTCGGTACGGCCCCGGCCAGCGCCCTGAGCATGGCTCCATCTTCACTAGGGGGAAGCGCCTCTTCCTGCCAGACCTGTTAATGCACACCGGTTTGCCCAGGGCTCATCATCCCCCAGTCCCCGTCCTGCGGGGAGAGGGGCACGTGTCGCAGGAGGCACCAGCACGGTTTGCCAAATTCCTGGAGGGCAGGTTTTAAGCAATCGCTGCTTTTAAAATGGAGGAGCAGAATAAGTTATTAGAAGAAGCAAAATTAACTTCTGAAAGGAGCCTTCTTTTGTTAACGACATACTTTGGAGAGGCAGAGTTGTATAAATAACGTCTAGGTGCCCCTTATGAAGAGAGGGGCTTTCTGATGTGGGGTTACTCAAACCCTCAGCAGCTGCTGAACACCCCAGTGCTAGCTGACATGAAGACTCTCCATCTGAAGTTTGTCACTTCACAAGCGAGATGATTGTTAAGATTTCGGGTGGGGATTTTTCCTAGCAGATGTTTTTCTTCACTTACCATTTGTTTTAATTATTCCTGATGTTTTTGCCTATCAAATTGCAGACTTCTTCAAAGGAAACGGTATAAGCAGTTGTCATAACAACAAAGCTCTTCATTACCACAGGAGCCTTTGACAGCTTTATTTAAAACATTAAAAAAAAATTAAAAGAAAAATCCAACCAATTATTTTTATCAGTCTGATTCATGTTCTTCTTAAACAGATTACAGTGTGTTCTCTAGCAGTTACACTGTGAAGGGAGTATGGCATGAATATTTATCATAATGTAAACTTTGGTAAAAAAATTGAAAAGTGAGTTTGTTGTCTTGATGAGCTTCCTGTGGCAATAGCTTGCCTTGACTTTTATTTAGAGTATATGATGTGAAATTTAAAGGTGGAATTCTTCATTTATTCTCACACATGTGAAGTAGAATAACCACAGTATGAAATAAAAATACTGAGTTCGTCATTCATATGCTCTAGACAATTATGTCTTTAATTTTCCAAGCCAAAAAATGTATATTAGCATCCTGAAGATAGAGGAGGAGTGATTTGTTTGCTAAGAGGTTAAGACCCTTTGCTAAATTTAGGACTGACTCTTGGTTTTAATTTTCAGTTCTCTGAAGCTGAAGGAGAGGGGGGAAAAAGGTGGTCAACTATTGCTGTGCCACCCTACAGAAGAGAAAGCCGCAGGGAGGTGTTGCTTACAGCTTCCCTGCTCCCAGAAGTAACCGGTTAACGGGGAGGTGAGACCTGCTGGGGCAGGAGGAGGAGGCTGATCTGTGGGCAGAACGCTGCCTGGCCAAAGGAGAGCGGGGAACTGAAGCTTCCTTGTATTTCTTCACACAAAAGAGGTAAATAGCTCCCACTACCTCCTGTTTAACTTGCGCACTCAAATCTGAAAGATGCTTTTCTTGATTTCACATTCTAATTTTTAGTATGAAATAAAGACTAAATGCCTTTCATCTGTTCGAGGCATTTATAGTATCCCTAGCAAAAGGGGTTTTTTAACACAAAGTGAAGGATAATACTGGAATTGTTAAACTCATATCCCTTAAAATAAGTTACATTTGTCCTCAGTTTGAACAGAGATGTGTCTTGCTGGGTGTAATCAATAACTTAATTCTCTCCCTAAGCCAAGGAAAGAATGAATATCTGCAGAGACCTATCACACTGTCTTCCATCCATAAAGGAGTATAAAAAGCAGCTGTTGCATTTATCTTAAAAAGATGATAGCTGTAAATTGCCTTGTCTCACAGGCACTTCTCCTGCAGATGTCCATAATTCCTCTGTCACGATGATGACCACAAAAAGCAGGGAAAATCCCAAACTTATAAGGCCAGACTCCTTCCCCACGAGAATAGGTTACTTAACCTCAGAGATGTGTTAGGACCCTAGTATCTGACAATTTTTGAGCAGAGATGTTTTTACTTACTTTTTAAAAAGGACTAGCCACATGCAGAGGAACTTGTTTTATTCCTGAGAGGAGGTGATGGGGTGCTTTGTGTATTAGTTTCCTTATAGCCTACTTCATCTACCCACAAGCTGGGTTTGACGGCTTCGCTCTAATGGGAAATATGGTTGTGGCTCTCCTGTTACATGAGACGGTGTAGGGAGTTATTATTTAATTATGACAACTACACACATACAAGACATTGCATTAGGAAACACACATACACCATCTGCTAGATACCATGATTTAGCTGTAGGCGTACAAGAGCAGAGTCTTATGAGCATTAACTTTCTTCTAGGAGACTATAAATGCAGGTCTCCTTGCACAGCACTGCCGAGGGAGGCATTCAGGGGAAGAACATTCCTTGATGAGATAGTCATTACTGTTTCAGCAAGACGTTAATTTTTACAATAAATAAGCTTAATCTTTTTATGCAGATCGTTTTAGAAAATAAACAGGCCATTTTTATGAGCTACTTAGAACTGGGGCTGGGATGGGATTTGCGGTAAGATCCTGCATACGCTACAAATTGTAAGCAATTTTTAATTCCTGGGGAACTACTGCAGATCATTATTTGTTGTTGTTTTTAAATAACTTATAAATGCAACATTTTTGTGTGTTTCAAAGCATTTAGAAAGCAGAAACATTGCCTGGTGGAACTAAATTGCTGATTACTAGAGAAAGAAGACAACTGAAATCCATGAGCCGAGCTTGTAGTTTTAATGCACAGCCTTGCTTTGATTGCTTCTGGAGAACTTGTATGGAAAACAGGGCATGTGGGAGCTGGCAGGGGAGACCCTGACCACTGGCCTGGGAATCATGAACCTCCTGGGGCTTCAGCCTGGTCTCCTTTACTAGCCACCTTTGTAACTTCAGTAGAGGTTAGCAAACAGCAGGCAATTCAGTTCTGCTATCTTTAACCACTGACCTCACTTGTAGAAAGCAATCAATAATGCAATTTTGGACTCCTGAGAATATGACTATCCTGCCTTACATGGGCTGTGAATAGTAATGTATAATTAATGTATGATTCTGATTCAAACTGTTAATGTTTGCTGAAGAAATAATGTGGCTGTTATCTTGAGGATAACAGAGATGTCTTTCTGATGAAGTATTAAAGAAAGAAACAACATTACTAGCCATAGTTAGTCATTTAATGTGTTATGAGCAAATCTTGAGAGGGTACTGATTTCGCCTTCTGGCCAACTCTGAGATGAATACATTTACATGACAGGCTCTGTTTTGACACTGGATATGATATCATGTCCTGGCCAGGAGGTTTCACAGGTTTGGTGAGATTCTGTGAAGGAGTTGAACCATTCCAGCCTGGCTTTCAGAAGAGACACGTGGCCTGTGGTTTGGGCTGCTACTGCTGACCTTGTGCGATGCGGGCTCAGCTCACTGCTCTGCCATGTGTTTGACTGTGAGCCTGGACAAAGCTGTGTAGCCTGAGTCATCATTCCTCTCTTGTAAACAAGCTGATCTTATATACTTAGGAAATCTCATTTTCTCTTTAACTGTGAAAACCATGCTCGGGCACTGTGGAGAAGGGGCTCACATAACTAGATTAGTTTTGGCTGCAGTCAGCCATGTGGTTGTGTTGCTCTATCCCAGAAGCGTCCTCATTTCAACAGCTACAAGTTTATGTAAAATTGCTTCCATTCCCCATAGCACAAAAGTTTAGTAGGATCGTATTCCTCTTCTCACTATCCACTGAGCCAAGCAGTTGTGTCCCAAAATTACAGAAAGAAAAAAATAATATCGAGTCCAGCTTTATTAGTGAAGCCTAAGGGAGCTGCTGTGGCTTCTGACCCCCACCTTTCCCCTCTGGCTAATCATCCCTTTGCAGGATATGGGATTCTGCGTTACACCAGGCAGCAACCCTGGATTGCCTGCGCTGACCCTAGGGACATACCTGGTACGTGCTGAAAGGTGAAGGCTCCCTCCACACCCTTGGGCAGAGTCACCCTGGGTTCTTTAAACTGTACGATTGTCCAAAACACTTACTTATTTTAAAACATTGGCTTTTAAACAAATCAAATTCTAGGCAAAAGAACAAGCACATGAAAACATCAGTAGTTTTGTTTGGTAAGGTAGGTAGAGGGGCTTTGTGTTGGTTTGGGTTTTTTTTAAAAAAGTGTGTTTTATAATGTAAATATAACCTGGATGAGAAAGAGAAAAAATGTTTTCATCATGAAAGTGACTGTAATTCCCAATTAAACAACACCTTATAAATGTTGGTATTGTTCAGCTGCCATGGAGGCCACCGCTAACATCACACAGTGTGTAGGCCCCCAAAGCTCTTGTTTGTTTCTAAAGCCATCAGGTCACACCACTCAGTTCCCCCCAATTTATTTAAAACTGTTACTTTATTTCAAGTGCTAATTATCTCTCACAACAAACAGAGCCTTGTCAGCTGCAATTACTGGCATTACAATAGATTATCAACAGAAAAGTGTGTCTTGAAGCAAGAAGTGTTGCCTTGGTTACCAATCCAAAATGCTCCTGGATTGCATCTGTAACCACAATTTCCTGATTATACCTGAAATATTTCATGAGCGGGTCCCCTCTTTTCCTCTTAAATTATTACAGGGCATCATGAGCCAAATTTTACCCTACAGAATTGTGATTTAAATCAACAGACAGTGCAAGTTTGGAGCTGGTGGTAGATTACCCTAAAGGCAAAAGAAAGGTTTTACATTTTGCATGAATAGAGGGGAATGTATTTTGCTCTTGGAGTTAGCGTCTACAGGAGTAATTCCCCTGCCTTCACAAGTGTTATGCCTGACTCGTAAATGAGAATAGGCTCTTGTCCAGTAAACTGAAGCAGGTGTGTTTCATACAGCCGTTCCCCTTCCTACCAAACACTCTGACGCGTGCGAAGAGCTGGCACTGGCTAGGCAGCCTTGGACTGGTTGTAAATGCGGTTTTCAGGATAGTTGTGAGATAAGGTTTTGATTTGACTTGGCAGAAGGAGAAATGTCAGGCATGAAGGAAGCGTGAGTTCAGGCGAGAAGTTGGGAGGTTGGGTACGTCTCTCATCCTGTGTAACACAGCCAAAAGTTAAATGCCTTATTGCCTAAGAAATGTGTGCTTGTCTTTCATTCCGCGTACAGTTGCTTAAAATAGGAGGGAATCAAAGCCAGCGGAGATATGGTGCTGAAACTTTGTGACCTTGTCAGTTGAACGAGGTTTCAGGACTGCTCAGGGAGGTGTATCAGCCTCTAAAAGGGAAGATGGAAAAAGAAGCAGGATGCCTAAGTGGTGTTTCCATTAAACGTAGTCAAGTATATCCTAAACTACACTTCTACAAAGCGTTATTTATTTGGACCCCCAGCTTGTGACTCATAACCTTTTATGGGTAGTTTTCTCCTTACAGGCTTTCCAAAAGCCTTGCCATCAACTTTAATGCACAGAGAGCAGCTTCCTAGTCTTGAAATGGCTGAACAGCTTGTTGCCTATCTTTATGCTCAAGCCTGATCAAGATCTTCAGACAATATATTTGTACATTTGTTTCTCCCAGAGAAAATGTGGTGGAAGCCTCTGCTTTCATTTAAGTTCTGTCCTAAACTGGAGGTTTTCTGATCCCGTACTGTGGCTCAGTATTAGGAAGCTCAGCCAGAAAGGAGGAGTCCTGAGTCAGTTATGTCCCCTTCCTCTCGTCTCGCTACGTGTGCCCACATTGGCAGGATGGGGGCTGCGTTTTCCAGCCTCACCGTGGGAGCTGTGCCACGGCATGGGAGAGGCTCAGCAACGATGTGGGCTAGGGAGGAGGAGACAGACCGTAACCAGCTGGGTGGTTATGGCGTTTAGTTTAAAAGAGGAAGTCCCAAGTTCCAGTCCCAGCTCTTTCTGTATTTTATCCGTGTAAAATCCATGTAATGTAAAATTGATCACTTTCTAGGAGCGCGCACTGGGACCAACGACTCTCCCTCTCAGAGGAAAGCTCGCAGTATTAATCGGAAGAGCCGTGGTCCCTCTTGCTTAGGCACTCTCTTTCTCCTCTCTCCCCGGCGCAATTAGTACTGAAGCTCTTTGGCTTTTCGGAAGAGGATTCAAGTGCAGGCTCCTGCCTTCACTCATGGCTGTGTCACGGCCCACAGGCGTGCACCCACGCGCCCGTACAGGCACGGGGTCAGTACTAGGGTGTCGCGTGGATCTGAGCCCTCTTACACCGAGAAAAAACTCACGCCGGGATGTGCTGCATCTCAGTTAAATGCTGTAACGCTGCAAACCCTACAGGCAGTGGTGGCAAGCGAGGGTGAGCCCCGCCTGCCTCCCTGAGGCCTGAAGCAGAGTTAGCAGAGCTCAGCTGTGCACTGTGTGGAGGGCAGTGCCCCCCGCATATCGCTGGCCCTCGGCCAGCAAGCTCTTGGTTAGCTGCTCATCGAGGGCACTGCTGGTTTTTTGTGAATGGTATTTTGGTACCTGTCACTCTCCTGGTCGTCTTACAAGGAGGACAGGCACATAAGTGTCAGGCAGCTGGGGATCTGAGTTATGCAGCCTGCGAGACATTGCGTGCAGCTTCTTGCTCCGATGGTAGCCATACAAGCCAGGGAAATTAATCCTGTTTTGCTTAAATTCATTTTTTTCCATATGAACTTTACATTTTTAGCACAGGACTGGCACTGTCTTATACAGCTGAGTTATTCTGTGTTTACACGTAAGGTCTCACCTGCTGAAATGAGTGTTGAAAAACAACCCTTCGTGTTCGTACTCCACTTAGCACTGCAGTGCCAACACAATTTGAAGGGAGTGAACATCATTCAGGTCCCCCTTGTGTGCCACCCACAGAAGCCATTTGGGATGTTCCATGCCAGGAGCTGGTGTGGTCGGCAGGGCCCCAGGGGTCACACGAACACCCAGGACTGGGACTGGGAAGGCAAAGCTCAGCTGCTGGTCCAAGCCAGGTGAGGAGCTGTCATCACCAAGGGGCTGTTTCTTGGCTCTGGCTGGTGTTACAGAAATTATTCATGCTATCTGGCACTTCCTTTGGTAATATCAGCAGAAATCAGAGGCCACATAGAGGCCAAGACTATGCAGTTTCACAGGGCCATTTGGGTACCTTTTCTCAATCTCCACAGGTTTGGGGGGCTCAGAGAAGGGGTGTGATTTCTTAGGAGGACTGAATCAGTGGGACTGCTGAGAATAGTAAATCATCACTGATGGAAATATCACCTTTGGACCAATCAAAAACTACTTTGAGGAACGTGTTCTTATTTCAGCTTTGGAATCACTAGCTAGGAATAAATAACGGGGTCTGGGGAGGTTCTGCAGATCATTGCTGGGGAGCATAGTCCAGAGTCCCCTCTTTGTTCACAGTTTTCATCCCCTTGATGTTTACAGCATGAGCACTGATCTGTACTCACAGCATGAGTAACTGGTTTCTGTTTATCCAAAACCAAATGTAAATATTTCCATAAAGATAAAATTTTAATGTAGGGCTTTATGACAAAGGCTGTTATTTCCAGGCTGCCATTAACAAATCCATGCTGCTGTGGTTTAAATCGAAAATTTTAGAGTTGATTATAAAATGTTGAAATCAGACACAGCTATGAAGACTTCATAATACCTGAACTGGAGAGGGAAGGACCTGTCAGGGATAAAAAAACAGAGGGAAGGACTGGAAACCAAATAGAAAAGTGCACAGCCAGTGTCCAGCATGGCAGCACCGTCAAAAGAACATCATTATCAATAGCGTAATAATGCTCTCCCCCAGTGCATGTTTTTGGGGGCTAGCCCATGAAATGAATGGCATTGTAATACAGCTCCTTCACAGATAGATTTTGGGTGCTTCAAAAATGAATTTGTTAATTCTAAATAAACAGATGTTTAAATAAAAAGACGGCTTTAAGAGGAAGTAACTAGGATGTAGGGCAAGTGCTGGGGAGGAACAGTAGCACAGAGAGGAGTTTGGGCATCCAGAAAGGGACAGGTTTAAGGTTAGTTCATTACGCTCTTACTAAAATCAGATTCTTCCTGTTTTTTTCCTAACTTCAGCTTTTGCATTGTTTTTGATAACACTCCCTCTAATATCCTAAATACATGCTTGGGAAACAATATAGATTAATTTCTACCAGCCCTTGATATTTTCTGTGCCTAGCAGTGCTCCACACCACAGAGAAGGAGGAGGTTTACCTGCGTGTGGTCTACAGGACTGCTCATGGATGAAGTGGGCATAAGCCAGTTTGTGCAATTGTTTAGATGAGGTATTTGAGTGGCCTTTAATGCATTTTGTCTGCATGGAGCCAGCCCTGGAATATGTCTAAAAGGCTCCCCTACTAGAGTGCAACAGGTTTTGACAACCACCGGTGCTTGAAGGAAGAGCAAATGTGTGATTTAGACCATTGTTAAGGACTTTTTTTTTTTTTTTTGCAAAGAAAGTTGTCACATTGCAAAATTGTGAAGCTGCATATAATAGGATGCTGACTGCAAAATGTGTTACAGTCATGCTCTCTTATCATTTAACAATGTACCTATAGCTGTTTACCAATCCTAGATTGCAAAAACACAGAGGAGCAAAACTACATGAAAAACTTAGCATGTCTACAACAAAAACTTATTTTATCTGAGGCTATGTTATTGTATTTTTTAATTTTTTTAAGAACTAAATTTATTGTGCCTTGTTTGTCTTAGACATGAGTGGTTCTGAAATTCTATTTCTTGTTTCCATGTAACCATGCTTCAGTGAATTTTGAACTTTTAACAAGAGTTAGGGGTCAGTTTCCTTTGGCAAGTTGAAGAATTTCTCATAATCTAGTTAGTAGCGGCCGTGTGGTCTTCTTGTAATCATACACCTAGCACTTAGAATGAGGTGGAGAAATTAATCTGTGGTGCAGCTTTAAAATAAACGGATAAATAAAGCCCAAAGAAATTAAAAGAAAACCATAACTTTAGACTGATTCTAGAACTGCTTTTGTTTTCTGTCAACAATGGAACTTTAAATGAAGAAGAGAGAGAGAGAGACCAGACAAGTAAAAATAACCCTATTCCAATGGATAGTTTTTCTGCCACAGACTAAAATTAGCAACATGGCACTGTGCAAGCACAGAACAAAGGGAGCTACTTTGCCCCATACCCTTTGCAATAAGAAAAAGGCAATTTAAAAAAAGGCAGCCAGGTCCTTTGATTTTCTTATTTGACTACCCTTCCTTGAATGTCCTTTATTTGTAAGGCTTGTTTCTGCATTCCTGACAAACCCCAAATTCCTCAGCTCCCGTGTTTGGGGCCACATGAGAGCTGTCAGATCAGGCCTTCGCTCTGCTTCCTATGGAATAGGCTCCCTTCTCAGATGGGGAGCTCCTCCAGAATAGAAATAACTAATGATAGTGTGACTACTTGAAAGCCACATGGAGGGCGGAAAGAGATGCTATTCACTTCGGCAGTACAAATAAAGTGAGAGCTTTCTTTCTACAGGCATGTGTGGGAAGGGCAACAACAGAGCAATTACATGGTGGGTGGGAAAGGGGATTTTGTCACTTTGGCAGTGCTGACAGACAGAAATAAACTGCTTCTAGGGGGATAGCAGGGTAAGAACTTGCACATCAAGAGCATAAGCAGAATTAAAATGGGCCCTTCAGGGGATTTATTGAGGGCTGTTTCTTTTTTTTTTTTTTTTTAAGTGCCTAAGGCTCCTACTATTTCATTGTGTGGAAGCCAAGAATCAGGAGTGGGGAGAGAGTGAGCAAGCTGCATCCAAACTGGTAAGGAACAGTTCTGACTGCAAGAATGTGATTGCAACCCTTATGCAGCTGTTTACAGATGTGGGGGAATGGCACGTTCAGCGTGTAGGGCCAGTGAGGGAAGGAGTCATGGTCAAGAAGGCAGCATGCAAGAAACCTTTTCCCCTTTTCAAACCAATAATGGAGTCCGTTTCCTCTTTTCTGTGTGTAAAACAATGCCATGTATTGGCCACGGTGTCCAGAGAGGTATAATACTGCCTTAGGGCACATGACACATTGCCAATATGAGGCAGTAAATTATTTGAACTGCTCTGAATTTAGATGCATGGTCACTTGAATTCCCTCTATCTGTGACAGACTTTTTCAGCGGGTGCCATTGTGCTCCTCTCACTTTTTCTTGGTTTCCCTGGAATTCCATATTAGTCATATGAAGTCAGAAGGCAAAGTCTGCTCCAGTTCATCTGGAAGAGGGGAATGAAGCATAGCTGTTCTGTACCCACGACTGCAGGGTGCTGTTGGCCTTCTGTGGGAAATAAATAGCATTACTAACACGGGTTACAATAACAATGTATTGTTAATATACACATTCTGGTCATGGAGATGGTTTTGCTTCTTTTTTATGCTTTTTCTCTCAAAAATAAAACAACTAGTGGTGCCCACCAGTGTAGACTGACATGGACAGTTGCAATGCCAACCTTCCAAATTGGAAATAGCAGACTGCTGAGAAAGAAATGTAAGAAATATGATATATGGAATACACAGGGATATGTCCATGCAGCAGAGGTTCATTCTGCTCATCTCTATCCCTTATGCCCATGTCAGGGGGAACGCTCCAATATAGAAAATCCAGCAGATTCCCTCCCCCTTCCCTGTCCAGAAGTGGTGATGGAGGGGATGTTGTCAACCTTCTCCTCCCGTGCTGAGTGCTGCAAAGGGCTGGGTAGTGGAGCTTCCCTTCACACACAAAACTTGTGCTGCTATTTCACAGACCCTAGGTTTCACCCGAGATGCCAACAAACAATTTTGAGTGGCTCACCATTTAGCGGTGCCAAGACTGGGCAACTCATTACACTCATTTGGTGCAACATTGCTTGTAACAGCAGGCTGTGCTGCCATGCGGTGTGCTACAGCTAAAAGAGAATAAGCCTGCCTTCAGCAAGACAGCCTAGAGATTTTTTAGATGGCAGATGATTGGTGATGTCACATAAAATTGACAGCTCTTCAGACAAAAGGAAGAAGTTTGACTTAATGAGTGCTATGGGTGGGTGTATAAGCAAAGATTTTTCTAAGAATTTTCATTACCTGGGAAAGGCAATTTTCAGCTGAATTGACATTCCAGTAATTAAGGGCCAATGTAGAGAATCTTGGTCATTATAACTATTTAAATTTCCAAATTGCTTAGTTTAGAATTGCTTATGGTTGAACTGCTACTGACAGTTCCATCACTTTCTATTCTCAGCCAGCTTGATTGGCAAATTGATGAGGTCTGTACCACGCAGCCACGGTTCCATCTTGGTACCAGAAATCAGTACCTGGAGCAGAACAACTAACATCAACCGCGGTCAGATCAAATCACAATGAATTAAAATTTTATGTTCACTTCTTGATAGTGTATATGCATGTTAAAAGGGTCACTGGGTGGCAGATTCTTGAAAACTGTGGTGTAGGGACTTGTAGTATTTCAGTTACTTAAATTTACATTATCGGTGCATGCTTTCTGTCAGATTAGTTGGAATCAACATTGCTGGGCTAATACAAAACTTAATATTTTTCTGGATTTTTTCCCTCTGTGTTGACAGCCTTGTGTGGACAATGCTTTTCAAATGGTGAATGCTATTTTGTGGTTATAGGAACTTTTTTCAGAAATGGGTAAAAGAAACATCTGGACCTTCCGAGGAGGTTGCATTGTGTCTTTAAGCAACTTTCCTAATTTTGAAAATAAGCCACTATATGCTCTATCTGCCAGTAGTTTTAATTCTCTTGTCAAACCACAGTCAAAGAGATTGGGGGAGAGAAACCATATTTTTATTTTAACAATTTAGAAGATTTTGTGCATTATTCTGCAAGAATGAAGGCACTGGATCTCTTTTAGCTTTATCATGTTGGCCTCCTTTTTCCCCCCTGTAAAAATGTATTAACTTATCATGTACTTTGTTCTACTGACTTAGAGAGACTTTTTTTTTTTTTTTAGTCCCTCTTCCTCTGTACTGTCACTTTTGATTCACAGTTGCTAAGCGTTGCAAAAGCTCACCAGAGGGACACTCTCGTAGTGTGATTTGCAAACTTTGAAATAACACCCACCAGCAGAAGCACCATATGCTACGAAGTTGCACAGTAAACTGACAGCAGTATTTCATTTATAATTTGAATTTCCAAAAATGTCAGCATTTTTCACATCAACAAATGCCTCTCATCCTGCAGTGCATGGCTCCTTCCTCTGAGTGGACATTAAATTATGCTAATTCTGCTTAAATTTCTACAGACTTTATTAATGACAGCCACATTAAAATCAATTAATTTTTATTATGGTAACTTGTAACATTGAGACAAAATAAATCTGTGAATTTTCTGAATGGTTAGCTAAGTCATTGGGCTTACACACTGTACAAATGGGCCTGTAGTTTACAGCATGTGGACTTTGTGTCTCTCTGTAACATTGATAATCCAGTGCACCCTTTTTGATAATAAAATAAAGTACCAAGGAATGTTTTTTTAATCAATCAAAGGCAAACTTCACATAAAACACAAGCTGTTCCCTTTGTGGTTAATTTTCATCCAGCTGCACTTAAGTACAACAGAGCCAGCAGAGAAAACTACTTGGCAACACTTCCTAATTAGGGGACATTAGTTACAGCTAAATACTGTACAATTTCTATGTTATAAGAGTTCATCTAAATCAATGTTATTATGGCACTAAAGGAATTAATAATGATTTCATACTTAGAAGCTGTTGCCAAACTACCCATTAGTTCAGAGTTTAAAATGACTTTACAATGAAATCTCTAAATCTGCATTACATAAAACACTGGAGCATTCACCGACAATCACACACGGCACTTCTATTGTGTATTAATAACCGCGCCTGATGGCATCCCGTTTTCATGCCGGAGTGTTGCCGGGGCGGGTGAAAGAGAGAGAGGGAGGAAAAGGCCCCGCGAGACCAGGCACACATCCTCACAAACTGCGAAAGTGAGATCTCTCTCTGAGAACGGCGATCGGTCTGCCCGCTGGGAGATTCGATGCGGATTTTGTGGGGCGGGGTGGGGTGGGGGACACAGGCAGAGCCACTAGCGAAACCACAGATCCTTCGTACACGGGCAGTTCAGATTCTTATGGCGAAATGTCAGACGGGGCGCGCAGGGTTGTGGCGTGGGATCCCAGCCCCTCGGTTCATCGAGGAACGTGGCTGGCTCCTGGGCCACCGATTCAGACGTGCCTCTCCACTTAGGGTGGAGAACTTGTTATGGAGCTGATGATATATGCTAAAACGATTATATCGCTTTTTGTTGCATCTTGTGTTTCTAGCAGCATCTGCCTTGTTAAAAATTATGGCTTAGCATTTCCAAATCAATCCAAATCATAAAAAAAAAAAAAAAAAAAAGGAGAAACATTAACCTGTTATGCAGATGGAGAATTTCTTTCAGGTTATTTCTTATGCAATGGGGATCCATGAGTGCCTACTGCTGTCATAGCAGCCACGGCTCAGCAGCCTTGTCTGTAAAATGGGAAGTGAGATCGAGACCAGACTGGGTGCACAGGGCAAACACTTGGGCTGCACAGAGGCGAGGAAGCTGCAGAGCTGCGAGTCTGCAGTGCCTGAGCAGAGGCTTCGCAAGGAGGAAGCCTGAATGGCTTAAAGCCCTCTTTGTGCTCACTCGATTTGAGACAACCCCGGTTCCTCCCGTTTCCCTCAGCACAATTTACAGTACAACTTACAGTACTTGTTGGTCTTCAACCCTACCCAGAGTTATTGCTATGCCGGAAAACACTTAGCTGTACCCTTCATTTCCAGTGCCATGGGGACCTTCTCCCTTAGTGTCCAGCTCCTTTTTGTCTCATTCTGCCCCTTCTGTTCAGCGTGGTGGACGAGGTATGGTACGTGCAGAGATACCTGCATTCGAGGGGGGTCTGCCTCACAGCTTCATTGGTTTATTTCTAAGAAATGGACAGAGAAACACTACTGTTGGTGCAGGGAACAGCTGCTCAATTAATATGTTTTAGAGCAAATCAGGATCAAAGCAGGTTATTGATTTATTAATGGCATGTAATTAACTGGCAATCAGTGAACTATACATCCAGGGTCAACGTCAGCAGCACGACAGATAAACCACAATACAAGACGCTTACAAAATGTAAATTAACACTTGCAAATTCAAGAAAGGCCTTCCATAAGTGAGCCCAAAAAGTTTTAACCCCCTGCCCTCCCACCACATCCACTCCACAGGAGGGGGAGGAGGGACCCCCCAAGGTCACATATGCCCGCCGGTGGTGCAGGTCCCCACGCGTTGTGCTCCGCTCTGTCAGTCCACTCACGGTGTCCCCAGGGAGGAGGCACCACTTAGCCCTGATGGAGGTGGAATGTGAGTGGGTCTCAGTGAGCGTGGGCCCCGCAAGAAGGGTGAGAGAACCCTGCAGGAGTTTCAAGGCCAGCAAAGGAAAAGTCACGTTTGGCAAACACACGCAGAGTTTTAGAAGACAGCTCCTGAGCTGCTGGCTTTGAGGAGCTGACCTCCAACCACTTTATAAAAGTTGTTTTGCTGTGCTGCCCTAGGATGGGAACATCAGAAGGATCAGTAGATAGATGCAAAATTAAGACGTCATCTGTGGGAACATGAGAAGAATGTATTTTTAGATGGATACAGGTATCCACAATCACCTAAAGAAGATAGGCAATACTGGGAGATGTGTAAGCCTTTAACTGAAATAATCACCCGAAATAATCACCTGTGCAGACTACGTTTTTTAAAGTTTTATTCCATCTGTGGACAGAAGCAGTAATGATCAGACAGGGCTGCTAATCCAAACGTATCCAAACCAGCTGGCCCTGCTGGGTACATGTGCATGGCACTCCGTGTGGGACACCCCAGAAGAACAAGAGGCACAAGGCCAAGCGCCTGAGGGCCTGCCCAGAGTAGGAACCAGGCAGGCAGCAATGCTGCAGGTAGGTGTGTGCCCATAGCCCAGGGTACCACCGGCCTGGGGCAGCATTAACCATCGTGCCCATATCTTAGATATACAAGATATCCAGGCTTTCACTCACATCATCACTGCTATTCTTTAGATAGGCAACAGAGTACTCTGCCTGCAAACCACAATCTTTTGCCTTTCAGTTTATAGTGAAAGCACTTTTTGTTTAAGAAAACATATCTATATTAGTACTAAAATTTTATTTTAGTGAAACAGTAATATTTACACTACAAGTACACTAACAGATAGTGCTGTATCTTTTTACGTATGGAGCAAAGGGTTGACTTGCAACAGACTGCTATTTTGATAAGAATACCTTCTGCTTAGGAACTATTCTTAAGTTTATTTTTCAAGCGTTATTCCAAATCCATGTTATAAAATGTTTATACGTGCACTTAGGAGCGTGGTTACGGTATATAGCTGCAAAAGAAAAAAAAAACACAAACACCCCACAACTCGTGTCTTTTTGCATACTTAACATGTCAGAACAGATATGCAGTTCTCTCACCCTTGGGCCATGCAAACCTAACCCTCCCAACAGAGGGGGTGCTGCTAAAGTGCCCGCATCCCCCCCACCTCTGCCAGCGCGCTCCCGTGGAGCTCGCCTCCGCACCACGCGCAGTCGCGGGGCAGCCCAAGGAATCCCGAGGGAACCGGAGCAGGTCTGTCACCTTAAGGATGTGAAAGGAGATGTTCCTGTGACAATAAAAGCACTTCTAAGTGCACCTCCAATCATAAATCATTTTCAAAATTGCTCCTGGCTCTTTAATTTCTTTCATTTGGAGGATTTATAGCGCACTGACATGCCAGAATGTTTACTCCATGGGCTGCCCGTCACGTGGTGCCCCATTGGCAAGGTACCAGGCTCCGGTCTGCGTTAATCTAAACCTCTGCAATGATCATCTGCAGTTTCTAATAAATGACTGATAACTCTGTGCGTAACTCTTGCAGTGATTAAAGTTAACATCGGTACAGAGTGCAGGCTGTTTCAGCCATTTTTTGACGGCTATTTGCCATTTTTTCTTTTTAGTATTTCCATCACTGAAACAAAAAGCTTCTTGTTTGAAAATTATTTATGGAGTGTTGCAGAGCTTTATAAGATTTTCATACACCACTCTGCGAGCTGGTATCCTTTTCGATTAGAGTGTACTCTCAATTTCAGTCCATGGATGAGAACGATTTGATTTCTTTTCATAGTTTGCAGCTCCAGAAATGTCCATGAATATGTATTGCATCTTTTGACACTCCTTTGTGCCGGCTTTTGGGGAAGGCTGTGCAGAATCAGAGAAGTTAAAGATGGAATGGACCCAACAGACCATCCAGCCCGTCTGCCTCCCCGCACAGGCTTGTGCTTTCTGAACGTAGCTGTCTCGGATTCGGTGGGGTCGCAGCTGAGGGGCTTCTTCTACTTCCCCAGTGGGCTGCCAAACAGCCTCACCTAACTACTTACAGAAAGACTTGTTGGTACTCACCCTGAATTTTCTGTTTGTTATTTTTGCCTGGTGCACGTGATACAAACCCAGTACTTTGTATCAATCCATTTCCCTCCACTGCTGGAATTCACGTTTACCTCCATCAACACCTTATTGCCCGTTTGCATTAGTGACATGTAAGGGCACTAGCCAGGAACCACAACACATCGCAGTAAGTGCTGTGTGAAAACAGAACAAAAAAAATCAATCCCTGCCTCAGTGAGTCAATTGCTCAGATGAATTAAATTTGCAGCACGCACGACAAGAAACAAGGAATAAACGCTGAGGTCTGGAAGGTGAAGCATTTCAAAGTTACAAACCACTAAGGCTGCTCGTGCCACCATACCTCAACCTTTGTAAATGCCACTTTCAGTGACAATGTTGGTCCCTGGTCCGTCTGTCTCTCTTCCAGCCATCCCCAAAGTTAAATCCATAGGTCTGCGAGCCCTTTTTTTTGTGGTCTCAGTATTCCTCCTCTCCTGATGAGGCACTGTATTTCTGGCAGGTTTACTCCCACTCTTCTTGCCTGCATCACCTCACTCTTGCTATGCAGCTGCCAGTTCTTGCTCCTGATCTTCTGAGGCATCCCCCACACACACTTTTCCTTCCACTTTCCCTGCTCGTGCTGGCACCCCCCGTTTCCTTTGTTTCTCTAACCCGTGCCCGTGTCTTTCTCTCCCTTTAGCCTAGCTTTTGCCTGCCGGTGGCATTACACTCCTCTTGCCGGCACCACGCACTGTACTAACACCACAACAGGCAGGTGCCAAGGATCAGGGCCATTTTCCCCCTTGCTGCAGGTTCATGATCTGAAATGTGGGAATTTCACAGAGCTCAACCGCCAGAGTTTCTAGATGTGGGCTGAAAACCCCCAGCCCACTCTGTATTTTTATTCAGCTTTATTTTCTGACTCCTTTTTAAAAGAAAGTTCAGCTGAGGAGGACATCTACCTAGAAAGTTTCAGTCCAAGCAATTAGCTCGCCAACGCCACAACTGGAGCATAATGGTGAATATGACATTTATGACTCTTACAAGTGCTAGGGACTCTAAATTCTGCCTAGAATGAGCATAGTTTCTAAGGAAGGATTTAAAGCTCTGCTTGTGCTTTGCTCATGCACTTCACTACTCTTCTCTGGAAACGTACCCTATTGACCAATTACACTGTGTTCAAACACACAAGCAGCAATTAACTTACTTATCTGCCTCACCTGTCACACGTGTATTTAAAATTCTGTCTTAGCATCTCAGTGTTTCTTAATCTCGTCAGCAAAACCCAAAGCACTGATGTATTCTGAGGGGCTACGCTTTTTTTTTTTTTTTTTCTCTCCGTGTGTTGCACCAGTTTTACACCCCATTGAGTTCAGGAGAGGTACACAGCAGGAAATTAGGCCCAAAGTACATATATAGGTTTAAATCAGTTTCTAAAACACTGTAACACACTGCTCTGCAGCCCTCTAATGGAGAAAATGGCAGACACGTTCAGCAAAATGAAATGGAATTAACGCTTAACAAAGACATTTCCCCTGGAGGAGACAGCTCTGAAAACACATACTCGATTAAGAGCAGACACATATTCTCCTGCAGTTGAAGTGACTTCTATTTATACATTTATTTGTTTATTCAGAGCAGAAGGTCACGAGCTTTCTTTTTCGTGAGAAGCAGGGGTGGGGGTTGAATGACATTAGATTAGTGGGAAGAGCGCAGGTGAAGCCTCCTGGAGCCCTCAGCCTCCCCACTGTCGCTGGGGAGGTCACTGCTGCTGGGGACGTCCCCGCTTCTCTGCGGGGTCTCTGAGAGGGTCTGGGGGCAGAGGTGCCACGTGCCCAGTGTGTCCGGCCATTAACACCCAGCCATCCCCCCTGAAACTGTTACACCTTGCCACTGCCCTCTCATCCGCCTGTGGTCTAACACAGTGCATTTAACAAGCAGTGTCCTCTCCCGTGTTGCTAATGCACCCGTTTCACCCCGACTGGCTGTGTGGAGTTGCTTCGGGCTACGTTTGCTCCTTCCTCTCTGGCAAATCCTAAACCAGCGTAACACCACGACGCTCCTGCTTGTCAGCGGTTCTTGTTAGGAGGCCTCTGCATTGGGATCTTACCTGGCATTTTCAAGACAAGCTTAAGAAAAGTTTCAGAAATTGTGAAACAGCTTTGCTTTCAATCTGCTGGGGATACCTTTTAGGATGTCTTTACTTCTGTCTCAGCTGCCTTGTCCTTAGCTTAAGTGCCTTAAAGAAACGGGAGTTGTGGGAATTCACTCAAGATAACAGTAGGGAAATGGAAAGTTATTTTTCTCAAACGCTGCAGGAATATACCCGCTCTGGATCCCATCAAGTTGTTCGACAACAAGTTGTTGGACATTCACACTGTAATGGTAGCCAAAGATATTTGTCATTTCTGACTCTTCCTGTAAGCTGAGGCATTAGTCACAGAGCTGTGCCTTTTTTTAAAAAACTTGCATCCCACGCTCAGGAATAAAGCAGGAAACCATATAAAGATTATTCTCATCTCATTAGCCAAACTGAACAAGCCAAATGACCCATGCTAGCTCTCCAAGAAATGCAGTGGTTCCCAGTCCAGCATCAGCATGTCTTTGAGGTATTTATTTAACGCCTTATTTAAACAGTTGCAGGGCAGGTCACTTTTCAGACCATGAATTTTTAGGAAACTTTCTGAAGCACGTTTAGCAGAAGGGACGCAGGACGATATTACAGAGTGGCACCAATATTTTTGTCTGTACTTG
Organism: Tyto alba; assembly: GCF_018691265.1. NCBI lineage: Eukaryota > Metazoa > Chordata > Aves > Strigiformes > Tytonidae > Tyto > Tyto alba. The sequence continues at coordinate 14,283,767 of NW_024881295.1, forward strand.
CCATCTCCAAGGATGGGTGTGGTCTGGCTGCCATATGGGGAAAAATACATATTTGTGTAGATGTTCCCCACTCTGCTGTCATCAAACACTGAAATAGCCCGTTTAAAAGTGCTGAAGAAATTAGACTGAAGTCCCTGATGCCTACATCTATAGTCAGAGGGGCATTACTGGATGATGTGATCCTAACAGATTGCAGGGTTTCTTTTTTTACAACGTTAGAGGACTCAGCAACCCTGAAGGGACTGAGGGAGGGAGGATGGAGAGGATGAAACCACCTGGATGTGCAGCATTGCAGGTTTAAAGCTCCAAGTCCCAGGGCTCAGCACACACAGTGCATCTGTTTAACATCTTTGCTGTTTCTGGGCTTCACCCTGAGAATTGCTCCAGCGCTGTGCGCCACAGAGCATCCCCCCTGCACTCGCATTAGGCTTCTCTTAACGTTCAGAGGGAAACAACAAAAGTACCCTTTTTCCTTTACAGCGCTTTCACTTTCTACCTAATGAAGGCAGAATATAAAATGTAGAAGGAAAAAGCAGTTCCTCCCGTACAGTAGAATTTCCTTTTCAGTTATTTTTAATCTGACATCTGCTTTAACATGCACTCCCTCACTACATTTATTTTAATTTTTTCCCTCGTGTTTTATTATTTACCTCCTGTTCCAAAGAGATCACAAAAGATTACACTTCTGTGAAGCAGTAACAGCGGTGGTGATGATCTCTCTTACTTCTCACAACTTCTCTTTTTACCCCTCTGTTTTTCCTTTATCTACAGCTTCCTGTCACTGCCCTCCCAGAGGCCTCGTTACAGTCGCTATCAGATGGGGTGATGGCATTCATGGGTTTTTTTGGAATTGGATAGATTTGTGCCAACTAGAACACAAAGCACTTCTTGTTCAGAGCCTGGATAGTCATTCTTTGCTGTGGTTCAATTCATGCCTTTAAATAAGAGCAAGAAATCACGCTCTGGGTCAGCTGGTGCCTGTACTTTGAAGAAATTCCAAGACTCTGCTGAAGGCAGCAGAAAGCAGCCAGTGATGAGATGTGCCAGCCTTCAGCCAGAGTTCTGACATGATGCCGGCTGAATGTTTTATTTCCCCTGGAAATGAAGATAACATCCTTAATCAACTTACGCGTAATTAAACTAAATCATGGAAAATATGCATTCTCCAGATTCTCCTCAGAAATTCTCTGGTCTGAGAATTAGGGTAGAAAAAACCCCAAGTTCTTGATGGACTACTTATCACCACAGACAGTTTTAGCACTTTCCACCCCCAGGACAGCCTCTCGGGCAGTAAGAGCATGGGCTGGTTCATGCAACCAGCAGGCACGATGGTAAGCCTGGCAGCTCCTCCATCAGCACGCTTGCCCTCCAGGGTGCAACAGTGGCAGGGTTCCCTAGCCCACAGGATTACCAGACCAGCCTTGTCACTAGCCTCAGCCCAGACATGGGAAGTGAACTGGCTGGCTGGTTTGCTTGCTCACTGGTTTGTTATGACTAAAAAATAGGTGAGAACTCAGTCTTTGAATAAAAAAAGATCTTGTGCCATTACTGAAACAGAAATATCAGCTTATAAAGCTTTCCTTTACTTTTCTGGGCAAAACATTACCCACTTTGGAGTTTGGTTTCCAGAGGTTCATAGAACAGTTTGGGTTGGAAGGGACCTTAAGGACCATCCAGTTCCAGCCACCCTGCCAGGGGCAGGGACACCTTCCACTAGACCAGGGTGCTCCCAGCCCCGTCCAACCTGGCCTTGAACCCTGCCAGGGAGGGGGCAGCCACAGCTGCTCTGGGCACCCTGGGCCAGTGCCTCACCACCCTCACAGTAAAGAATTTCTTCCATATATCTAATGTAAATATATCCTCTTTCAGTATAAAATCGTTACCCCTTGCCCCCTATCCCTACACCCCCTGACAGAGTCCCTCCCCACCTTTCCTGTAGCCCCCTTTCAGTACTGGCAGGCCACTATAAGATCTGCCTGGAGCCTTCCCTTCTCGAGGCTGAACAACCCCAGCTCTCTCAGCCTGTCCTCACCGTGGAGGTGCTCCAGCCCCCTGAGCATCTTTGTGGCCTCCTCTGGACCCACTCGAGCAGGTCCGTGACCTTCTGATTCTGGGAACCCAGGGCTGGACACAGCACTGCAGGGGGGGTCTCATGAGAGCAGAGTAGAGGGGGAGAATCCCCCCGTCGACCTGCTGGCCACACTGCTCTTCATGCAGCCCAGGACATGGTTGACTTTCTGGGCTGTGAGCACACATTGCTGGCTCATAGTCAATTTTCTATCCACTAGTACCTCCAAGTCCTTCTCTGCAGGGCTGCTCTCCATCCATTCATTGCCCAGCCTGTATTTGTGCTTGGGATTGCCTCAGTCCATGTGCAGGACCTCACACTTGGCCTTGTTGAGTATCATGAGGTTTCCACAGAAGAACCTACAGTTCTTTTTATATGACACTGTACTGAATAGCAATCATGCTAATCTCCACCAGCTGAGACTGCAAAGCTCGTTCCTCTACTCCTCCCATAGAGAAAGCAAGACTTGAAAAAACTCCAGCACTGCTTCCTCAGCTTGTTAACATTCTCTAAAAAACACTTTGTTTTCATCTCAACTGAGGAAGCAATTCTAAATTGATGCTTTTACAATTCAGTGTTTTCAAACACTCCCTGTGATCTCAGAGATCTGAAACTGCTATACCTCAAGAAAGTTTTGCTTCCAGAAGACCAAATTTTCTGTAATTCCCAAGAATTAGCAATCCACAAGATGTCCCCAGTGCTCAAAACAGAGCCACCTAAATTCACTAGACTCATTAGGAATGGCTAGAGTGTCTTGTTGGCACTCCTTCATTGCATCAATGTTAAACTTCATTAAAGGACATTAGAACAACTTTGTCACGCTTTCTCTTGGTAAGTAGTCACTGTAGGTCCTTACAGAAGGGGAAGGATCTGTAAATTGTCCAGAACAGAGGAATGGTCTCTACAATATAGCTGTTTGGGACCTGACAGTCACCCATCACTTGTTTGCTCTTGCTTTTAGGGAGTGCAAGGGCTGCAACCTTTCTTGACACTTCTTTCTAAGTATTGCCACCTCTTAATTTAGCACAGTTCTGGCTTACTGGGATTTTAATAAAAATGGTCAATCAGTAATTTTACCTTGCATATTAAGAAAACTCTTATCCTTGTTGCCCTATTAAACAAGGCCTGATCATATGGACATCACTTTGTCTTTCCCTCCTGGGCAGGTTACACTTAATTAAAAGCAGTTCCCTCCTTCTACTCCTACTGCACACTATACATATCATCCAGATGTCAGCACTGGTAATTTCAGCAAAAGCTCACCAAGATTTGGAAAAAACTTGCTGGTGTTGTTTTGTGGGTTTTTTCCCCCCGGGGAGGCAGGGAGCCAAAGTTCCAACTAAGCAAAACAAAATTAAAAGTAGATCCGTTTTTTCTTTCTCAGTAGCATGTGCTATGGTATATAATGTATGTTCCCTGCTTCACAAAGGAAATGAAAAAATGAACTTACATGACTGATGAAATAAAGATATCAAAGTATTACTTGCCCCGGCTGATATGTACACTTCAGATATAATTACTATTTAATATCTTTGTTCCCTACAAACCAGAAAAAAAGCTTACTCTCTGTCCCAATTCCCTCTTCTTGTAAATAAGCTGATGCAGAATCTTCTAGATTTGCAGTTCCTACTTGACTTTCTTCTTGAATTTATTCTCTTCTTTGCAAAGTAATGTGGTCTACAAAATGAAGCTATTTAAAATCCTAAATGAATAAGTGTTATAAAAATAATAAATTAGTATACAAGACTGACTTGCACAAAACATATGTTATACTCTGAAATATATTTAGACGGGTGCGCATAATTGCCTGTTCCCTTTCTAATGGCCTGAAGCATCGCGCTAAATCTGAACTTTTCCCAAAGTCTGTGCAGTGACAGAGCGCCGCCCCCACCCCCTCCCTGGTTCCCGACTGAGTTCAGGTCCCCATCCATCGCCTCGCACGTGCTGTCTGCAGGAGTGACAACCAGTCGCAGCAGCCTTGACAAATCTCAGCTGCCCCCTGACCACAGGAACTAAGCAGCCGCAAACGGCCGTCAGCAATGGGAAAGATGGAAGAGGGGGGCAGTGGAAGTGCCGGTCGGGGCGAGGGGCAGCAAGCCTAGGAGACCTCCCTGGGAGCACTTCCAGTTCCCCATGGGTGGGGGTGTAGGTCCTGCCACACCAGCCTCCCACCTGAGCTCAGAACTCACGTTGTTAGTCCCTGTATCCCCCGCGTTTGTCTCTCTCAGGGGCTCAGCACAGGAATAAGCCCAGTGATGCTTCTGCCCAGAGCAAGGGCCCGGGAGCCCCCACTTCAGCTCAGCCCACGGCCCTCGGCACCTCCCTGAGGAGCGCTGGTCTCCAGCCCTGCCTCTGCCTCCGGGGTGGACCTTGGAGCTGCCACTGGTGGCTGTCACCTGGATGGCCCCCCCGGACATGCCCTGTCACATGTGTCCAGCCTGGTCCCCTGACGCTCCTCATGGGACCCCCAGCCCAGGTTCATCCCCTCGCATCGCCTAGGGCTGTCAACAGACCAATACCTGGCCGGTACCAGCAGCTTCTGTAGGAGGAGTGAGAGACGAGGCTCTGCGTCCTGTTGGGGGTCCACAGACACAGACAATATAAATACAACTCACTTGAGTCACAGAGAAGCTAAAAAAGACAATCAGCGACTCCTTAACAATGAGCCTTCTGCTTATTCCTCGAAACAAGTCCACCCCAGAAACAGAATCATCTTTATTTGAGTGCATTCACAGATTTTGTCACTTTTAATTTTTTTTTTCCAAAAAAAATTACAGGTTTCAACAGAAAAAATGTTTAATTTTCAATGCAGCTTCTCCCAAAACACTGGCTGGCATGGAGTGGCACAGTATTTCACATTGGTGTATTTGTAATGTTCACGGAGAAGGGAAGCCAACTGTCTTCTACTTTTCAGGAAGCCAAACATCTCCCTCTTGAAATGAAGCCTTTTCCCTCTGGAGATAAGTAACCAGAAGCCCATGCACACACCAAAACAAAGGGGGGCCATCAACAGAAATATAAACAATTCCTCCTGGCAAGTTCATTAATTGACACGTAGCTCCCGTAGAAACAGCAAAGTTGTTCTCAGAGGTACTCACGTTAAATAGTTAGGTGGCAAAGTTGGACCTTCATTAGTTTTAAGGAACTACAGAGTCCACCTAGAAACTAAAGCAGCTCCAAAAAATAGCTTCTATCTTCGCCCTAAAATGTCCAAAAGACAACCAACAACAAAAAAAAAGTGTACTTTGCAAGTGAGGTGAATCTTTCCATTATGAAAGTACTGAAATACACTCTAATAAACTAATAAACATTTGTATGGCTAGAGCTAAATAGCAGCAAGATCCAGTGTGCGGCTGTTGGGAGGGCATGGCAGAGGGTCAACCTGGCAAGCACGTGGTGGGAGCTGACTTCGTATAACGGGCTCTGTATTTCTGAAAGCTCAGCAGCAGAATTTTCCTCTAAATATGCAAGCAGGCACTGGATCTTTCCTTCAAGAAACTGGCAGTGAAATCAGAAGGATAACCTGTGGCTTTTTTGCCAATTCCCAGGAAAAAAAAACATGTGAAAATATAGTCACAGCTCAGCACCATTTTGTTGAGACCTAGAGCAGAAAAAGGCTGAGAGCCTTGGATGAACTACTTCCTGGGAAATTAAGGCCCATTTTTAGTACTGAACACTGCATATATGGTTTTACTTTCTGTATATGTCATTTCTCCGGTATTTTTTTTCTCCTCTTCAGATTTCCTATCCGTCTAAGGTGTTTTGTAGAGCACTAGTGATTCGGGTGGTATAACCAGATAAATAACTGAGTTATTACCTTTATGAAGCACAGATCTCTTTGTAATAAATGTACCCTGTAGCTTGATTTACAGCAAAATCCTCTTCCTCTTACTTCCCTGATGAGACCTACTTAAGTCAGTGAGACTAGTCATGATGATAAGATAATTAAGTTTTTAGTACAACTCTGGTTAGTGAGCAGAATGCAGTTCTGAAATAATGAATCTATTAGCTCCAGTCTGATATTCAAAAGGTGTTGATGATTTTAGTATTATTCTTAATGTGCTCTGAGAAAAGTACTTTTTACATTAAAGCTGGAAACGTTGTATAGGACACAATTTTAATCACCTTTTAAATTAAAGAATTGCTTTTAGAATGGCAAAGTTGAAGTTCAGCCAGCGTAGCAGTGACACCTGCAAACTGGCAGGCAAACCCCCCCTACATTAAAATGGAAAGATTTGCATGAATGTGTTTTAAAATGACAGGAGACAGGAATGGGAGCTTCTAAGCAAGTTAGACTAAAATTTTAAGAGCGAAATGCCTAAAAATAGGCCCCTGAATGCATAGTTAGGCACCTATATAGAGGCTGCTTGATTTTCAGTTGTTCTGATCACCCAGAGCTCCCATTAACTTCAGGAGCAACTGTGGATACTCAGCTGTTCTAGAAATCAAGCCACCTTTATTCAAGGGTCTAAATATGGATGTCTGTGCCCAAGTTTGGGGGAAAAAATAAAAAAAAATAATAAAAAAAAAGGGTTTTTTGCTACAGAGACATTTTATAAAAGAAAGTAATAGCCAAGTTTCATTTGCTCAGGTTACAATGCTTCAAACTGAATCAACATAACAATTAATAGTGCAACACATCTGTGGCAGAAGATTTTGTCTGAGGTGAATGGAAAGCTATTCCAAGATCTGTAGCTCTTAATTAGCAATCTGAAACATTCCATAGATATTTCATATTCTGCAACTGCAAAGTGTTACCAGGCCACCTAAATCTTTTTCATAGTATTTCAGTGTTTCCATTAATAAGCTTTTCAGGCCAGTCTGAGGAAGACTTTGCAAGATTAACTTTGCAAATCTGTAAGTATTAACTATTTAACTATTTGAGAATTACCATTTATTCTGCTTTTAGATCAAGTACAACCAGCAGTCTTGAGCATATTTTTAAATACTGTAAAATATGAAGAAGGGAGAATTAGGCCTTTAATTCTATCATATGAACTTGGTTGTCAGAAGACCTGTGAATGCTGTTTGCTTAAAGACCTCTTTTGTAAAAGTAATCCTGAGTTGATTTTGTGTCTAAGCCATTGCCAGGTCATGTTGAAGTGCATAAGAGCCAGTCACATGATAGAAAATCTGCAAGAAAAAAGAAAATTTATGATGGAATTATATATGACTATAAATCTGAAAGTGTCAAGGAAGTAACAAATTAAAGGCATGCCAGACGAAGATGATGGATATTTGTTTGTGTGTGTATGTACATAAAATATGAGGCAATATACCTTTATATATTTGCTTATAGGATCTGAACTAAGGGCTCTTGCTACTTTGCTTAGAAAAAAAGAAAAAAGCAAAGACTCTGTTTGCTTTAAGCTAAGCTTTCAAGAAAAGCCAGGTAGAAGACAATGCTTTACTCTCACTGTAATCTGATTTTGACTATTTCAGTATTATTTTGTGATATTCAAAGTATCCAAAATTGCTTATGCTTTTATATGGCTCATTTCAAACTATTCTTTTAACTGTACTGTCTTTGGGGTAGGGGAGTGTTCTCCCCATTTTCTGTTTGGGTTTTTTAAAATACCTGTTTGTTTTATTGAATATAATGATCGGGACACTTTATCTTACATGTTTTCAGATGACACAATATAGCAGAGCTTTGGTCATGACTGAGGCGTTTGTGCAATCCCTGGCAGATAAAAGGATGTCACCCTTCAGAAATCAGAATAAATTGTGCAACACAATCACTGGCTGTGTTGCAAGACTCAGCAGCAAGGGCAGTGGCAACAAGCAAGCTCATGTTGCTTTGTCATAACCAGGGACGTGATTTTAGGTCAAGAGCAAGGCAGAGGCAATCTGGCAATGAAGCAAGCCAATATTATTCTCATTGCAAGAGTGAGCCAGGGGTTTTCAACAGTCATGAATATTCACCTGACATCTCTCAGCTGTTCTATATTTCCTCAGACATGTCAGTATTTCAGTTGCTAGGAAAGGTGGGGAAAAGGAACAGACTAACACTTTTTTTCTCCCCCAAGTCCCCTATATCTCATGTTCTCCCACCAGCATCAACAGCACAAGGACTTTTTTCTTGGTTAAAGCTAATATCACCTCATCTTCTAGGTTAAATGAACATGGGAGTGAAGTTCAGAAGCCCTAATGGTTTGGTAGTTCCTATGACACTACACTGTTCTCAACTATGCTGTATCCTTCAGGGTTGATACCCTGCACCAGTGAGGTAGGACATGGGCAGACAGGTCAGAACCCTTCTTCCCACCAGGAACTACACATTGCCCCTGTACCTCATATGCTATTTGTCTGCCAGGAAACACAGTGACCAGCCTACACAAAAATTAAAGCAATCACCAAAATGAGGCTTAGTAGGAGGCAATTGCTTTGTGTCCCCAGGAAATAATCAGTATGTAGAAACCCTATGAGCAGTATCATACGTAGGATGAGATGTGAATTTCTCCACAGCATGGAAATATATTGTGAACAGTTGTGGCACAGTGACACAAAGGGTCTGTGAGATATTCTGAGGGTCAGCTGAACTGGCAACAGCTAGGAGTGCAGGGGAGTGTTCTGCAGTGCATTTGCAAGAGGCTGTGTATGTACAAACTGAGCCTCCTTGCTCACTGCATTGTAAACCTGGCCCAGGCAATTGCCAGCAGCTGGAACATCAGAGTCCTAGATATCTGTAACGACAGGGCAAATTTAAAGAAATGCTGGGCCAGAAGTGAATCTGTCGTTAATAATGAATTAGATGTGTGTTCTATTACCTTTTAAACAGCACCAAAAAGCATAGTGTACAAAACCAGTAAGCTAGCACATTTAGAAAGATCACTTTTTCTCTCCACCGAGCTGGAAACTGTTAACAACTAACCTGTTTCTCAATGTCTTCCAGCAAACTACTGGCACCCAGGCGAAAAAGCTCTGGTGTTAGCCATTCCACTCCCAGTTCCTCCTTCACCAGCATAAGCCAAGTAATAGCTTCTTTTGCCGTCCGAATGCCCCCAGCAGGTTTAAATCCAACCTTTATATAGCAAAAAGAAGTGCAAAACACATTTTCATTCATCAGCAACCCTAGAAGAGCAATCAGCATTTGTACACCTGCAATCTCAAAGTGCCTGTGGTGTATGTAACAACTACTCGGGAAGTACCTGACTGCAAACAGTATAAGCTGTGGACTAGTGCTGAGAGCTATCACGCCTCAGGCATCACTGCGAAAGATAACATTTTCATCCCAAGGGACAGCAACTGAGGGAGTAATGCTTTTGACCCCAGTGCACTCTCTCAGCAGCTGGGTTTGAGGTCTAACAAGAGTACTTTGCCCATAACACGTATTAAGCCAAGGGATTTAGGCAGGACCTGGGATATTTGCATATCACCTCCTGCCCTTGTCGCAATCTAATTCCAAATATGTAACAACAAATATACATGCAATAACATAACACTAGAGATGCTGAAATAAAGCATGCAAGGCAGCTGACTCGTGTGGAGAGCAGAGAGAGATCGCTATACTTTATAAAAAGCCTGAGCACCCCAGTTATACAGGATTGGGCTGTAGATTCAAAACTATCAGAGGTTTAATTTCCACTAAAATTTTCTGAATGGAAATTAAATCAGGTCTATCTTTACCAAAAATTGAAAGTTTCATGCTTCATAGGAACTGCAAAACTTCTTTGCCAACACATGTTGGATATGCTTTCAGTCACTTGGTGTGAAATACGTGCCCTATTTGGTCAGGTGAGCTGCCATGTATGTAGAGGCACACACGCTAAGAAAAACCTATCTTTGAGGTGACTTGGCATGCACCCCTACTGCCAGTCTTTTGGATACGTGCCAGTTATATGCATATCATTCTGAGACAGAGCTTGTGACACGCAGCTATCAAATCCCTCATCAAAAATTTTGTCATCTGCATTAGATAAAACGCTGGCCTGCAGCAGCCTACTAAACTCCTGAAAAACAAGGAGAATTAGGAAAAAGCGTTTCTGTATCAAAAAAAAAAAATCTGAACAATCTGTACAGTGGTCCACAGCGATTCTACATTTCCCTCTGCCATAAACCTTTACTGTGGGTACTCCTTCCCATCAGAATCCTTCTGTAAGAATTATTGCTCTGACTTATGTATATACGTTCCTGAAACCTCACTGTATTGAGGATTTCTTTGTACCTTATGGATATTATACAAGAAATTAAAAAGTATCTGTTTTTGAATGTGTTTGGTAATTTTTTTTAATAGTGATCTCAGGACAAACAAACACAGAATAAATTCTTCTGTCACACTGAAGCACTGTGATAACAGCATATTTCCAATAAGATTATAAATAATAATAACAGAAAAAGCTTGATAAATCCAAACCACTAATACTGTGGTTTTGTGGATGGATGGATGGATGGATGGATGGATGGATGGATGGATGGATGGATGGATGGATGGATGGATGAATGAGTGTACACATACATCTGTTAACATTAGACTTCCAAAAGGAATTTAAACCACAGTAACTAGAAAGACATCTTCTAGACACTAAATTAAAATAGTAGGAATGTGGGAATGTGTTTTCCCTCAGGAAGAGAAATTCTAATGCATTTCAAAATTTTATTTCTTCCTAGAAACATTACAGGTCTTTGAGATAATCTGTGGCAAACCCAAGTAAAACAGAGTTAATAAAATAATTAAAAACACCATGCAGAATTCCTTCCCCTTTTAGCAAATTCTGAAAGCTCTTTTCTTTGCAAAAAAGCTGACAAAGACAAGCCTGTCCTCTCTTCTATTTACCAGCTTTCCAAATGGCATGTCTGACTGCCATAAAAACGCAAAAAGGAAGGGGGGTTCAAATTTAATTCAAGAGCAGTACAAAGTCCAGATACCACTTCCCTGCTGTTTCACAGCATTTCATTATTTTGCTTAATAAGTTCATCTCCTCAAGAATTTTCTCTTCACCTTATATTATTAAAAGTAATAAGTTTTTCTGGATTGGGGGTTTTCCCAACAGAAAAACCAATTTATGTATGTCCTTCAATAATGACAGGAAAAGATTATTTCCCATTATATTGCACACTTTTCATATCACCACCACAGCTTATCATTCAATAAATGTTACTCTGCAACTTGTTCCTTTCCTCGAAGAAGTTTAATTTCTGTATTAACCTGTTTTTCCCAGCCAACGCCTTGCTAGAAAGCATTCCTACAGCAGCAAAATTAGTTTGTTAAAGAAACCATTTAGAAATCTCTTGTCACTGATAATATTGTCTTCAGTTAATAAAAACACATAAAGTCAGTTTACATCTAATTCACTGACACACACATGCACACAGACATAAGCACTCATTCTTAATAGCACATTTTATACCATGAATGCATCCTTTTAAAGCAAAAGGTGAATTCAACATTTATATCCAATTATAGGCACAAAGCTGTGTTAATGCAGCAGAGCCCAACCTCTGGCACACAGCTCCTGTAAGCAGCACCGATGCCAAGGTGAGTCACCCATCCCCAGGGGTCTGCCGTGGGTTGGCAGCAGTGAAGATGCTCCTGCAGAAGCAAGGCTATCGGAGCTGCACGAGCTGGTGGCGTGGCAGAGAGATGCAGGCTGGGGAAGGGAGGACTGAGGACAGCCCAGGGATCCACCCCGGCCTCATCTAGACGACTGCAGAGAGCAGATGGGCATGTGTCTAACCTGCTGTCGCATGCTTCTCAAGCTCCAACAGTCCCTGAAGCCACCTCCGCCCCTGTCCCACTGCTCATCCCATGTCCTAACATCATACCTTGACAGGCCACCTGCAGAAGGGACAGAAGGGTGAGCTGGAGAGGACGGAAGCGTAACCCAGAAATGGGGAAAAGGTCTTAGCTAGAGATATGGTTCCCTTCGTGAGGCTCCAGGTAAGGACAAAGCCCACTGCTGGACACCAGCACCGGATCTAGCTGGCAGACCCTGCTTGCCTGTGGATAGAGGTGGCTTAAGCATTCCTGGATAACCTCCCCCTTTCTCACTGCTTCAGTGCAAGGATGGATGCATGGATAGTTCATCACTGGCTCTGCCATACACTACCCCCTGCTCTTTGCCTCAACTGACCTCACTTGACAGTGACCTGATGGATAAATGTTGTGTACCAGGAGATAATATTCTTCTGGCCCCTGTCCCTCCCTCCCTCCATCCCAGACAACAGGATCCAACTGGATCTGCCGCCTTGTCCCCTTGGAAAGCCCCTCTGGCAAGGGAGGAAAGAGCAGAATTTATCAATTTATCCCTTGGGTTGCCAGAACAAAGTCAGAAAATACAGCTGGGTACACTGGACAGACTTTCCATGGCTATAAATTCGTATAGTTCCACTGACGTTTATGAGAGTATGCCAATCACTGTCAGCTTGAGATCTGCCCTGTTATTAATGGAGATGACCATTTAAATACTTTAAATGGTGAAAGAAAAACAAAACTCAAACCCAATGCAGTAGGGGATGTATCAAGATTGCATGAATTTTTAGGGAATGAAATGATAGTTATTCAAGGGAAGAAAGCCAAAAGTGCTGCCTTTTTTTTTTTTTAAAAAAAAGTATATAAATATTAGCAAATCAAATGAGGACTACAAGAGAGAAGTCCCATTACCTGTTGCTCATATAGCCACGGAGATAATGTATTTGGATTTATATGTTCTGCATTTTGAAACTATTACAGTCTTATTTCCTTCTGAATGAGCCTGTTTGGTTAATTTTTATAAAGGTAGTGAGAATTACCTTGTTGCCAGTTTGCCAGTAGAATTCTCTAATAGCTCGCATCATGACTACTCCGACCGGAAAGGTCGCGTTTTCCACCTCTTTTCCTGTAGATGTCTTTATAAAATCAGAACCTGAAAAGGAAGTAAAAAGCTTTATGCTAGTTTTAGAACAAAAGCCACTCTGCACATATGTAGTTCAAACCCTCCAAAGATGTCCTCATGCTTCACAGCAATTATGAAGCATTCCTTTGCACATACGTCCCTGTGGTGTTGGTGCTAACCTTGCTCTGGTGGAGGCTAGAGCAGGAGGATGATACCCATTCAGTTTCAGAGCAAGTCAGACATCCCAGCGGCTAAATGAACATCCCAGCTTTTAATTCTTTGCTCTAGCTATCAGACCAACAATCTCTTCAGGACAGTTCAATGTAATATATGTACCTGTACAGACACTCAGTATATGTGTATATATACATTAGTAGGAACGTGTCTGACTAACCACAACAATGGAAATTATTTCCTCTGAACAAATTTTGCATATAAATCAACATTTTAGTATTTCCACAAGGATCTTTCTGAATAGACACAATTTTCATCAGGTTTTTTTTTTAATTTAACTTTCCATCTATTTAGTCTCACATTTGACAGTCTAGTATTGCATCTCCCACTGCTGTTTAAAGGAAAGAAATACCATGTGTATTTACAAAAGCAGCTGTGTAATACTATAAACAGGGGAAAAACTCCCTCATTATGCATTTTGCAATTGTAATGTTGCAAATTACTGTACTTAGAGGTATAGTCTGTATAAGGCAATAACAAGGTCAAAATATCTGTGTTATTTAAAGAAGAATAGTTAGCCTTGGCTTATTTTTTTCTGATTTCTCACTTGTGAACAATGTTCTCCACTGCCTGTCCTGAATACTTGTGTAGTGTCCTTGTGCATTCTTGCTGTTCTGGGTTGGCGTAAAAAAATCCTGCAGCACAATATAACAAAAAGCTAAGAAACTAACCAAAACATTTTCCTTGCAGTGTATGATCCTACATTGACACAATACAATGACAAAACTTCTTTAATTGCATTAGGGCGCACTTCATCCCTGGGAACCTACTTCTTAGAAAAGGTGTACTGTGGGATCATTAATTATCAAAAGTAATTGGGAGAAGAAGAGGGATAATTCAAACATCGTCTAGTAGTGCATCATCCACTTAAGTCAATTGGAACTGCATCTGCTTCCACTTCAAAATTGGCTTAGGGTCCATTTTGTCTCTTACTTGAATGATGATGCTTCTACAACATCCCCTAGAGTGAGCGAGGAAAGTTTCACTCTTTGCTCAAACTAAGGAGCTGCCTGCGCCACATTTTGATGGCGTGCTGCGGCACACGCCAGAGACCTGTCTTCCTGAAGACACAGCTAGGTCTCAGCCTGATGGGGAGTTAAGACAAAGCCAGGCTTGTTTCTGCGTCCTGTGATTTAAACATAATCGAACAGTATCACTGACATTGTGTCTTGTAAGACCACACTTTTCACTGTAGGCTTCCTGTCTAGGCACTAACTCAGCCCATTCGTGATGGAATTGCACCCTCCTATGACAATTCCCATTCTAAAGAAAAATAGTTATTTGCGAAAAAAGTTTTAACTCCAGAGAAAGTGCAATGTGCAAAAGAGGCAATTAATAGTTGATTGAGCTTTGCAAAGAATGAAGCACATAGGAGAGACAACTGAGTTAGATATTTCAGAGCTACTCCCTTCCAGAGAGACACTGGACATCTGATAGTCACATTAAAACAAGTAACAGTGGAAGTGAAACTTCAACATTGCCAAATTATATTTTTAATTTCCCTTTTGAAATGTAGCACTTAAAAGTCCTTCAGTGCAATACTTTTCATTTTTTCTAGTATAAGGTAAGTCAAAGCTTTTATAAGTCTTATAATTACAAGTCTCTATGGTACAGTTTCATTAAAAACTTTCATTAAACAACAGCTGCCCTTGTATATGGTCTTCTAATCAATTTGGTCAAACAGAATGACTTCTAATCAGCTGTTGATAAAAATAGAAGATGAAATTTTAATTCTAATAGATTAACCACAAACTCAAGATAGTCTTCAAAATCCATCTAGCTCTATTCTCCAGTGGATTTAACGACTATTCAGCAACTCATTACTAAATAGAACAAGATGAACATTTTCCAGTTCATTAAAGAAATGTACTATGTATTTTTGCATTGTCCTCATGATTCGTTACAGGGAGTCTTAATTACAAGATAATGGATAATGGTTATTAAATGCAGACTCCAGTAATGAAGCTCTATTCATTTGCGAGCCTCAGAGACTGCAAAGAGGGGAAAATAAAATTACTAGCTTCAAAAGATTAACGGATCAAATTATTATTCAATTTTGAAAATCTCATTCAGACTTCATAGAAACAAGAAGAGATTAAAAACTAGTATTAGTACAAAAGTAGTGCATTTATATATTTATTTTTAAATAATATCTTAAGGCTATTACCAGAATAATCAGCTTTAGATGTGATTATTAGACAAACATACAGCCAATTTAGTAGCATCCTCTAACAATGAAAACAATACATTTTTATTTCCTGAACAAATTCTATTTATGACACAAGAGCTTGCTAGCAGAATTACATGCAGCCTCTCACAGAAGACAGAAGATGCACACTAGCAGAGAGCGCCACAATAGAAAGTGCTATTAACGTTTAGATTTCAGGAATGAAAAGGGGGATTTAAAAATCAACCACTGCTGTAAAAAGCACCTCATTAAGTAGACTTTATGCCAACCTTGTAATAATAAGGGAGTTTCACCAAGTCTATTTCTTATTCAAGTTTTCAAAAACAAGCCTAAGGAATGAAGTTCAGCAGCAGTTTCATCTGGATGATTTAGAAACTTGAGTTTTATCACCCATCTTCTCATCTTCCTATGAATGTATGCACTCAAAAAATCAAGGCTAATGTTAAAACACATGCTGGATGGCTTTCCCCTTCCTTAGAACAGGTTACATGATTCAATGCAACATTACATGATTCAATGCAACATTAAATCAAAGACTTAAAAAAATGAGTTCTTCAGGGTAGTTTTCTAGGCCCAGTGAGCCTGGAAAAGGCCACACTTTCTACTCTTTTCCAATGTGTAACCACAACAGCACATTGCCTTTCAAGGCAGTGAGTCATGTAAGACTCACTGAATCGGTAAAGAGTGGAGACATCAAAGCCTTTTTGAAACACATCGGCATTACACACCTGTCTCAGGTGGGCTTGCTGCCAACCTAGTAACCCACCTGTGTGTGATACATTACAGCACCACAGCCTCCCAAGCACAAACTGCGTTGGCTTACTTTAACCAGAGATGGAAATCTGAATAAACCTTAAGAAATGTGAACAGTGCCGCAGCCTCTGTTGGGGAGGCTCTCTCTGGTCGCGAGTAACTGAGCTCTCAGCACCGTTGGGAGACAGACCACTTTGGCTCCAGTCACACGTCTTGTGAAGTCAGGTGGAGTATTTTAAGATATTAAATCCGCTTTTCCCGTGCACTCTCAGCCCCCATATACAGACAACCCTCAGCCATGCATTCCACCAAAGACCACTCAAAATAAGCCAGGTGAACGTGCACAAGCTAAAAAGAAAATCAGTATCTTCATAGTGTGTTGCCTGGGTCCATACCTAGAGGTCAAGATGAATCCCATGATATTATTTCTATTCTAGATACTCCCACAGCCCTATCTATGGTAGCACCTGAACAGAGGCGTAGAGATCAGGTATACAGAACCTAGGTGATGTGCCCAAGGCCTCTCAGCAAACATTTGGCAGGGCAGGGATTGAATGCCCTGGTCTCCCAAAGGCCAGAAGAGCTGCTGTGACTGGCCCACCCTACTGCTATCCCCTACATCGTCTCAAAATGCTACAAGGCTTCCCAGTCCATGTAACGTTGAAGCAGAGCATGAGAACTGAAGAATCTTATTTAGATGACAGCATCCAGGAAACACATTCTGGTTCTATAATTAAGCAATAAGGAATAATAAGCAGTATAGCAATCGTGGAGTAATCACAACCTTTTGGTTGTGAAGCGCTTCAAATGCCCTTGGGGAATGATTAT
This sequence comes from Tyto alba, assembly GCF_018691265.1. NCBI lineage: Eukaryota > Metazoa > Chordata > Aves > Strigiformes > Tytonidae > Tyto > Tyto alba. The sequence goes on from NW_024881295.1 coordinate 14,300,652, forward strand.
CTCCTGATAACTACAGACATCGTGTTGCCTTACTCTTAATAAAGAACAAAGATGCGTCTGGTAGTTTTAAACAATAGTTTAGCGAGAGATGCTTGCAGAGGGACAATTATGCCATGCTACTTTGTAAGTACTTGCAATGAGCACAAATATATCTTGCTTGCTTTAACTCAGATATAACAATATGTGGTGATACACAGTGAACACATACCCTACCAAGACTTCTAGGACTGGTGGCAAAGAGAGGCATGCTGCTGAGGGGACCTGCAAAAGCCCCTGCTGTCTGTGCTGACAAGGTAGCAATGATAAAATAGTACATTATCAAATGTGCATAAAGTCCCATTAGCGAGTCATCTTTCTATCTGATGAGTACCTAAAATAAGGGTCTTAAGATTCACACGTAATTAGCCTGACTAGGGGTGACCAGGTTATCAACCATCTGAAAATAAGAGGCAGAGCAAGATACAAAAGGCTAACGTAGCGGCTAATTCTTGTCAGTTGAGTTATCGTAATTGTCCACTTATATGTCCTTATCCTACTCCAGTGGCAAGATAAAATACATTCCATGCGAGCTTAACTTTGCAGTTGAGAAGAAGAGAATACGAAGAGGTGACAACTCACTTTAGCAGTAGCTCACCAAGTAGCTTAAACTCCATCACACAGGGCTACACTGCCAGACCACTTGGTCAGGTGCTTGTGTGTGTTTTCACACACCCGTGTCTAAGCTACCATTTTGAAAAACACTAGCTTATAAATTGGTCTTTTGTGAACTGCCTACTTTTTGCAATTCTTTTTGGAAAAGTGCCTGCATGGAGTGAGGGGAAAAAAAAAAAAAAGTCACATCATAGGGCTCCATGTTTAATGTCTGTTTAGAAATAAGACAACCTTTATAATGACCTATCCTATCATCTCAGCTTGGTGTTCAAGACTCGGTATGGATGCTTCCTCTCTTGTACACCACCTTCTGTAATAGGTGTTCTGCAGGCCAAACCATGCCCTTAGGAACAGTTATGTATGTGCACGAAGGGACAAATTATTAAGTCCATACTTATGCAAAATTCCCTGTAGATGATGTCTGAAAGAATTCAGCATTTCTGAATTATGCATAGCTCTCTAATGCACTATTACAGTGTCTACCATAGGTCTCCATAGAATATTATTACTTAATTAGTATTAGTTTCTTGTGTGTTCATTTAAAATACGTTTCCTTAGAAGGTTCAACAGAGATCCATATCACCTTCTGTTGCTCAGCTATATAGCATGGGCTCTTGCTATTTTTAGAGAATTCCTTCCAAACCAATCCCTATCTGGTATGGTAACAGAGAAGATAAACAATTGACATATGTGCTCCAGGCTCAAAGGCTACAGCTGGAATCCCTGTCAATGGTGGCGCTTGGCTTTAGGCTTCAAACCACATTAAAGCACTGGAGAAAACATGCTCCCAGTCCCCTCCCGTGTTGCCAGGCAGAAGCAGTGTTGGGAGATGCCATGGTGCTGGAGCAGTTCAGGCAAGTATATACTGCTAGAACAGCCATTCCTCTTCCACTCCAAAGAGGAAGCAGCAGGATATCCTCCCAAGAGTGACTAGTGGGACCACAAGGAAGCTTAAAGAAGCCCTGTATTGTTATCTGCTTGTTAAATTTCATGTTTCTTCACCAAGATCACATTTTTCTTCTGTAAAACTGTGTACCATGTATTACACTCAAGGGTTTTACAGTGTATGACCTATATTAACCTTATTTCATTTTGCAGATGGCATTACTGGAACTGGTTAAGCAGCTTGCCTAATGACACACGACAAGCCAAAGGTAGAAAGAAGAAATAAATCAATTCATCTCAACACCTAATCCTAACCATACTATAATCACTAAGAAAAAATATACCTTTCCTCTCATCTTATCCACTCATAATGCTGTTTTCTTTTACAGACTATTCTGTGGTGTATTTTTTGCCACAGCCCTTCTGATTTTGAGCAAGACACAAAATACAAGAGACATCAGCGCAAATCTCTCATCAGCTTGAGAGCGCACCCCCACACACTCAGGGCAGACGGCCGTGCTGGTGGGACAGCTCTGGCCCCAGATGCCCAAACCCATGGGCTCCTCCAGCACCACATCCATGACAAAACAGAAGCAGGCTGCCGTGGTGCATTCTATCCAGCAGAGAGAAGAGCGAACAGGGTCAAAGGAGTAGCAGAAGCAGAACATGGAGACAGAAGCATGTTGGTTACCCTTAGCTTTAAGGTGTGGCTGTCCATCAGCTGCCAAAATATCTGACGAGTAAAGGGGAAGGGAGAAGAACCACAAACAACTGAAAAAAGCACAGATAGTGTGCTAGTGGTGATAGTAGCTGCAGCACCTGCATAAAATCTAGTGGAAGTGCTCCACAGCATGTATGCAGGCACAGAGCAGATCTGCTCCCTCTCATTGCAACCATCATCTTCTGCACGATTGCACAGCGGCTACCTCCAAAAAAGGCAGGCACATCTTTCAACACCTTGTTCCAACTCTTCACTGCAAAGATAGCGATGGCTGAATTCTGCAGGTTGCCCTAATGTTCAAAAGTCATCATTTGCATTAAAAAAAAAGCTAAAGGTTATAAAATAACACATTGTCTCTGCACAGGGATATGGATATGGCTAAGAGGGGGATGGTGACTTGCCCTGCTTTGGCAGAGTGTTAGTGTCCCACATACAGCAGCTAAAGGTGTGCTGGGTGTTTGAGAAGGAACCACAACGTTCATTCTCGTGGCTTTACCAGCAACACACAGGTTGCTGAAGAGTTTGTTGCTCCTGTATGGAGCAACCTAAAGGTTGGCCTCTCCTTTCAAGTTACATGCAGGCACTCAGGTTCTCAGCACTGAGCCACATGCTACTGTTGGGCTGGGTGAAAAAGCAAAATGCTGTGGGAGAAACTAGACTTGATTTGAAAATCTTACCCATTAAGCTTCCTGTACAAATACTGAATTGCATTGCATCATTTACTTGTTCACATTTAAACTAATCTAAACAATGACAAACTATCCTAAACTGCAATATAATTAAAACAGCACTGATCTAGGTCAGGCTTTTTCCCTCTTGGCATTCTCGGGTTTGGATCAATACATCTCAGTCTCTCAAAACGTTGTCGAGTACATGACATATTATAGACTGAGGCTAAAACTCTGATATATCTACCAGTAATAGCACTGCAATTTGGAAGAAGATAATAAATACTACATGGCATAATGCATACCATGTTTTAGCAACCACATTTAGCTTTGTGCTTTTTAATGTTGATAGCAACTTTGAAACAAATATGTTAACATTAAAACTCTGGTATGCTTAAGTATTGTCTGTTGGCTTGTAATAAATTTACTCAAATTGAAGAAATAGCTCTTTAAAATCCATTTGGAAATACTACACACTGAACAAAGCAAGTAGAAAATCAGTCTACTTTATCAAGAAGGTGCTATGAATTTTAAAGATTTTTTTTTTTAAATTATATAATACAGCCAAAATCATGACAGTTCAATGTCATTTTGAGTGTTTTTCAACACCTTGTGATAAAAGCAGTTTAAGATTCTGTTCTGACTCTAACTCAGAGAAAAGCAGGATTGATTTTTGAGATTTAAAAGTCATGTCTTAATGCCACAGTCAGAATCTGTCCAGCATCCAGCCTCTTTGTCATGCAGAGGACAAACAGCCAACGTCAGCCCCTCTCCCACACTGTTCCCTACGCGTAAAAAGGCAGCTGGCACAGGTGGAGGCTTCAGCACTGGGGGGGATTTCCAGTATCAAAGGCATTTCTGAGGAGCGCTTTGTGGCCAGTGTCAAACTTTTGGCTCTCCCTGAAAAAAAAAAAAAAAAAAAAAGGTGCCAGATTTCACCAGATTCATCTGTGATGTGCTTGTTTCCTCATGGTTTTTACAAATCAGGTAGAATAGGTTACTTAGGGGCTTTTACAGAGGGCTAAATATTCCATTTCTAGTAATCGTGCAATTACTAGGAAAATGTTAGGCACTTTTAGTTTAATTTTTATGACATTTGAAAGTTTTCAGTACAATAAACTTACAAACACATAGATTCTATGGCAGACTTCTGGGGTGCAGGTGTTGGTCATTCTTCTGATACAACAAATATCCAAAGGAGAACACCCTGGAAGGCCCTACCTACACATAAGGCAGAAGAGTAAAATGGTAAGCTATGGTTGTTTTTAAAAGGTACCAATCTTACTCACAGCTCCTTCCCAGAAGTTTCTGACCCTCAGAGTGATTCCTTCTTCTTTCCCCACCTTGATAATTTGACATATGGCAAAACTGCAAAAGCCCATGTGTGTAGGCTGCAATGTGGGTGAGACTGTCCAGGTACCGACAGATGTTTTCACCACTGTCAGTAGGGCTGTTTTACAAGGTTTCTAGTTCTTCAAGTATCCTGAATGCCAAAAAGCCTGCCAGTCCCCTTCAAGAAAAAAAAAACAACCAAACCCCCTGACTGTGCAGCCACACTCCAAGCAGGAGGTACCTCTCTGCTGGGGGTCAGGGAAAGACACACTTCTGTTTTTTTAAGGAATCTTTTTTCCTCCCACTGTATTATTAATGATGCTTACATGAAAAAACTAACAATTTTATTTCAAAGGAATGCTTTATGAAGGCGTGTTGCTGATAAATTCAATCAGACTTTTCTGGCATAACAATCTACTGAGCGCTACTCTAAAAAATGAAGGAAATCAAAAAGACCCTTAAGCGCTGTCAGAAATAGGCAGTAACTCATAAAAAGGTATTTAATATGCTGGGGCATTGTTTCTCCACCTCCATTTGTCAACAGCCTGTGTGATGATCAGACAGACTGCAATCATGTTGAGCATCTCAAGCCAAAAGTACCAACAATCTGATTAAACAACTGCCTGAGTTTTGGTCAAAAACAATTGAAACTGATACAGAAATGCACATTTCCTTCGTTCACTGGCAAAATGAAGATATTTCAATCTTCAAATCTACATTTTATATACAGGTTTTATATTTTTAAAAAAACACACTAAATATATATTATCTTTTTGTACTTTGGCATTCCATGCTTTTTACTGAAATACTGTGAATGAAAGAAACTCAGTATCAAACTCTCTCTATGTTAGATGTATATATATCCTTATAGGTATTTAGTGGCAAGTTATTAAATGTCACTATTCATTGAGACAGTACATTTTATTATATCTTTCTTATAGTAAAGAAAATATATCTAAAGTTCGTAGCTTTGCATGGCAGTATTTCAGAGCCTCACTTTGGTATCAATGGCCTCTTCATCCACATACATTCAGAAACAGAAGTGGTCAAGCAAAGCATTACCTGTGTTTTACCAAATTTTCACTTCCCAAATTGCAGCAGTAGTGATGGTGTCACCATCACAGCAGGAAGCATAATAGCCTGGTCTATACCTTTCCTTCTGTAATGCTCAGCTTCTGACATAAACAGCAAAAAGTTGCAGTACTGTCTCTTCATTTGAGCTTGGTCCTAAGCATGCTCTGCTTAGGTCATACAGAGCATAAGAGCAAGCAAAGCTACTCAAGGCTGCACCCCAAAGAAACAGATATTTGATGTGAACAGACAGACCCTAACTTGATAAAAGTAAAGCCTGGCAAGATCCACACTTTTAACTATGACTTCTAACAATATCTAAATTGGTATTAATGTCTTCTGTAGTGACTCCAATTATACAGTGTCAGGAGTGGGATCATGAGACATACTACCACGTTTTGTGTTTCATACATAATCTGTAAAAAAACTATAGAAGTTTAAACAAAATCTGTGGGCTTTTTGTTTTTAATAGCAGTTACTTTTAATTAAGTAAATCTTGATCATGCCATGAGACTATAAATCAGGAAGTTGAAAAACCTGTCACTTGGTTCTTCTCCCCCCCATCCCAATAGCAAGGCGTACATCTCAATAAAGCAGCTGTTTTTCACAGATACTGAATCACAGCTGAAGTTATGAGGAATTATGTGTTCAGCATTTCTGTACATCAAATCACATACAAAGGTATCTAATAAGTATTTACACTGGAAAACACTGCTCTGAAGTGGAGTATAACAGTGTTGCATACCCCTTATCTATCAACTAAGCAAAGTATTAACTTTGCTAGACATCTGAATAGTGCTTTAAGGCCTCCAGACATTAGCCCAGAGCAAAAACGCATTGTCTCCATTTAATTACCTATATTTTCAAACTTACTGTGATTAAAATGACTGAGTTAAACAAAATGGTTACTAGTAAGAGAAGATCACGGTTAACCAGCAAGCTAAGGTGGCTATATATGCATAGAGCTCAGAAGAAAAAGATGCTGCTGCATGCTGTTTGCTTCTCCAGTGTGAATTTATAAAGGGGAGTGAAAGTGCAATATCCAGTGAATTAGCAAGAATTAAAAGGATTAAAATCTCAGGGACCAATGAAGTCAAAGAGAAATGGAAAATGGATTCAGCCCTAAAAAGATAAAATTATTTAACAACTTATTAAAACAGTTCATCATTGTAATTAAAATCCAAGTGCCTAGAAAAAAGTGGCACAAGAAAGGTAATTATTTATGAGGAGACTTTAAAAAGCCATTTATTGTGAATTTGGGAGAGAATCAGCCTGAAAGAGTTGGTAGTAAAAAGAAATTGTTTGTTTATTCATAAAACTTATTTTGGTCTAGCATACCACTAAGAATCCCTAACATCTGCTCAATGGCAGCTGTAAGTAACATTAGGAACACTCAGCCAATTTATAACTTTCCTTTTTATTAAAAAATAAACAGGTCTTTTTAAATTATTCACTATGAAATTAACATAAAAATCAGTGCTGTAGCAACTCACATTCTGTGGAAAGGCATCTGCAAGCTTTATATGATCATGATGATTTAAACTTTTCTACGTTTCACTGACTACTTTACTATTTATGTGATGTCCCACCTAATTTAGCAAATGAAGATGTAGAAAACTTACAAGCCGTACCAGAGTCACAGCCGTGAATAATACGTAATGCACCACTGATACTTCAAATGCTGTACTGGTTGCTTCCTTCCAACTTGAATGGATTCCATTCTCACCTTCCCTTTGCCTTCCGCCATTTAAAAATTCCACTCAAACTCAGATTCTTTCCTGCTTCTGTCTTTCATGAACAGACATTAGACAATAACCTCAACTGGCAGAAGCCCTCTCTGAATTATTTTTGAGTAACAAAATGCAGCAATGTTACTAATTAATAATTATTTGTTCTCATCTGTAGCATTTTCAGATAATTTGCAAAGTGCTCTGCACGTTCCTGTGTTTCACTCCAAAGTTGTGTTCTTAAGACAGTAAAAAAGGCACAGGAACCCTTCAAAACTAAAGGCTTCTACCTCTCACTAACACTTTTTTTTTTTTTTTTTTTACTTAATCTCTGGAACATTTCAGCAGAAAAATATATTACTTTCTTCCTAGGGTTCTCTCCTGCCTTCAGTTCTCTACTTCCTAATGCAAGCAAGTCCCTGCAAATGAACTTGCTAAGAAGTTTTTCAAAAGCATGAAGCAGCTCTGTTTATTTTATTAGGATTTTTTTGTTTTACTTCCAAGCAACAAACCAGCATTTCTGCAGTACGCTCTGGAGACAGTTAGTTTAAAACTAAGCGAGCTGTAATTCTAACCCAGGCGCTGGAAATTGCTAGAAATGGCATCATTACAATAGCACAGGGTCCATCCAGCTGAAGTTCCCGAAGGAGCTTGCCTCAAAGCTGCAACTGTTCTGCAACTGGCAACCAAGCAAACTGCTGTGAAGATAAATTTGCTTACATCCAGAGTAGCTGCACACAAAATACCTGATTACCAGCATGTTACATTTATGTTATCAACAGTTATGGTATCTTGCTATCAGAGCACCACGTGAAAATGCTACCCCTCCTCTTAAAAGTCATGAGAAACATGGCACCCCCTTCCATCACACCCCATCAGGCTCTTTTCTCATCTTGGGGATCAGGTTCATTTCAAAGCCCCGTTTACGTGTAGGGCTTTGTGTTTCCTTTGAGCCCTCTACACATCCATTTCCCAGGACCAGTGGGAAGGAGGCTTGTGAAGATATATGATTCATAATTTTGTATTTCATAATTTAAGTTTAATGTGCTGCACAGAATATGGAACATTGTCATCTGTTTCCTTTTTAGCCCATTAAGAGATGAACTAACAAATCTCCTTGATAAACTACAAGAATTCACCTCTGCAATGTTTGGGATAGGCTGGAAATTGGACATTGGATTGGCAGTGTAACTGCAAGAGTGATCAAAGGAAGACTTTTTGCTTACAAAAAAGTCCTGACATCATCAAGGAGGAATCTTTCCTACATCACAGATTTAGGGAAAACTCAACTTGAGAAATTATCTGCAGTTGTACACTGCAGGGAAATCACTATATTGCACAAATGGTAGAGGGGAAGAAACATCAAAGGTGCAAATGACAATCGGATGTCAGATCCCTGTTGACTTGCCATGAAGACAATGGACTTTGCTGTCATCTTTGTCTTTGAAAAAATTGTCTCAAAAGCAGGACAATTACAGACCGCTCTGGGAAAGCTATTGTCTCTGGTAACTATAAAGTAAACATAGCCAGGAACTAGAAATTGTCTTATCTGAGAGATGCTAAAATTAAAAAATACCATTTCAGAAAAGGAATTTAAAAAATATAAACTAGGAATATTTCCCAGGGGATAAAATTCCAAACTATAGTATCAAAGACGGGAGTATCTTCTGTTCTTTTCAACACCTTCCCAACACAGTTTGCACTTTGTCAACACAAATCAAAGGAGTGCAGAAAGCCTGGGAGACAGGCTCCAACCCAGGTACCTACCAAGGAAGTTCAAGTACCTTGTGCAACTCACCAAAAATACTGCAAGCAACCACAGAGGCAAGCTGGAAAAAGCCATGGAACTTTCTTTCCGAACACCACCGAAATGAGCACATTCCTGAAGAATACTGCTATATCCTACGGTCAAATTCTGATAGAAATATTTTCCTTTGAGAAAAGACTGACAAAGGCTATGAAGAAGACCTGTTAAATTCTGCTTAAAAACTTGCATTTATAAGGAAGGGAAAATGTTGAACACAAGCATAAATGTTTGCATTAGAACAGGCAGCCCTGTTTAGCTCAGTGAACAATGTGTTTGTAGCATCATGCAACCGCACAGTCAGCTTGGGTATCCAGCCTGTTTCTCTGCACTTAATGATATAACGCTCTGAAATCCAGCATCAGCACCATTAGAACACGATCTGTTAAAAGTTAGTGGATGTCTTTATATTGATCTCACTGTGTTTTAACATCCAGTTTATTGGTAAGGAAACTATCCATAACTTCCTTAAGACAAACTTCTTATTTCGTATGACTAATTTTTGTCCCACTTTTATGTCTCACTATGTATTTCACTTATGTTTGTGTCCATCTCTTGTTATCCTTGTTTTCCCCTGTATTCCTGTCTCTTATGATTAAATGGGTTTATTCAAATTAGTGTCCATAGTACTTTAAAATAAGCTATTGTTGTTCAAGAGCACATATTCCTAGTGTATTTTTCCATTCAACATCTTTCTTTTTAGAAGCTCAATTTCACATTTCTGCTGTCATGAGCGTATACCTTCAAATTAGATAGGCACAATCATTAGGACTTGCCACCCTAAAAAGCAACAAAAAAATCCCAGGACCTGCAACCCTAAAATCATTCTTAGTTTATTTCCACATCTATACTAAGTTTCTGTTAAAGGACTGGATTTTCTAACTAGTGTTCCTACTTGCAATCTCTTAAAAGATACTTTAATATTTCATAAGCCAGTTTTGTATAATTGATAGATACAGTAAATTAAATATTTATTTCTATTTTTCACTGGTTTAGTAGAATTTAACACCTGCTGCTGACAGAATAAAAAAACAACCTGAAATATCAGAGAAATAAATAGTACCCTGTACATCTATTGATTTTACATAACATTTCCATGTTTTAAAATTGCATTCTCTCAAACCATTACCTTCAATACTGGAGCTTCACAGATGCAAAGTTTTTTGCTAGGAAGCCGTGTTATTTTGATGGCATGTTTGACTAGAACTATTCACTGTGCAACAATTTCTGAGTCTGAGGTGATATGAAACTTCAGAAGTTTTAACTCAAATTCTAACAAATTATTTAACATAGAAACAAGGTTTCATTCATGAGGAAAATTAACGCAACAGGGGTGCTTTCTCAACTCTCTGCATCAGTTGTTATAAATTGAAAGTATACCATTTAGATATTCCTTAATTAACATGCTTTGCAAAGATCTTGAATATCAGCAAAAGAAAAATGCTATTCAGGCATTTAGGACAGTTTGTTAATAGAAGGTTGACCCCTCTAAACAGTATGTTATATTATCGGTACATGCTTACTCACTGTAAGCTACTGTTTCACAACCAGTTACAAAGGTTGAAGCATAAACAATAGCCACTTTCTTACAGGTCAAGAAGCAGAAATCTGCAGACCAGGGTTCAAACCCTTCTCTGAGATCCAGTGACAGGTCCTGGGATTTCTGGGGAGTTATCACGCTCCTGCTCCTCTGTGATTTCTTGTAGCAGCATACTGCTCATTCCATTTTGCTCTGTGCAGGGAGAACACCAAAGCACAGCAAAACAGGCATACAGGAGGCATGGCAAAACTATTTAATTTAAAAGAGCATTTTGGGTAGAGTGCTATGAAAACAGCTGAAGGGAGGTGACCTCCCTGCCACTATGGGCAGTGCCGGTCAACCATGCAGTGCGCAGTACCATCACCCTAGAGTACCAGGGCAAGCTGTGCCAGCTCCCACTTCCACTGTCACTCCCGGGGTTGGCTGTACTAGTAAATCAGAGTCAGCAGCTCCCACCAGAAAATTTCTAGGCTTTCTCTTGTTCCATTTCCCAATTTCAGTTGTGACCAAGGGTATTCCATCTTCATGCACAGGCATGGAAAATTTCTGCCTTCTAATAAGAGGTACATATTTCTGCTTATATCTTAATTTACTGGACCTCACAGAGGTCCTATAAAATGTGCAATGTTAATTTTGCATATGGAAAAACAGAGAAGCTAACAGAGTTGTCAAAGGTGATGATAAGTTAGGAGTTATTCTGCTACCTCAAACAACCCTACCCATCTGGTTTCCTGACTTATTTTGTTATTCTTCGGGTGAGAATTGCTTGGAAATAGCACTGTTTCTATTTGTAAATGGGGATGGTGGAGGCAGAAAGTCAAGTGGTGTTGCGGATAACACAAAATCAAACAAACAGGTACAGATCTGACAACACTGTTTTACAGAGCTGTTTTACACTGGTATTTCTTCTTTGACTTAAGTAGAGGGTGTATATTGCTATTTTCTGATTACAGTAGAATACCATTAATAGAATAGACCTTTCACAAAATTAGCACACTGAGATGCCAGGCATCCTGGTATGACAAATATGAATGTCCTCAGATAACTATCTCCCCTCAGATATGGCTGTATAAGCTAGTGGCACAGTTCAGTAAGCACATAAATAAATGCATAACAAAATATGGCATTGCATGCACATCTGGGTTTCTAGCTTAACAAACTGCAAACAAATGAGGTTTTGCTGTATACACTCTAACTCTGTTGTCCCTTCACAGACTCCTTGTATCTTTTCTTCCCCAACATCTCTGTTTCTCTTATGTATTACTTCTGTCCTCGATTTACCCATACAGGGTTCTGTTGCTCTTTTGACTACCAAAAGGACTTTTCGTTAGAGCCTGCCCTAGAGTTTCTCAACCACTTTCTGCTCCTTCGCTTCTGATTCCCTATACATACATTATTGAGTTCCATACAGATTTTTAAGTCTCATTTCACATTCTGTTAAGGTTTCCTTTACTCAAGCCCAACAATTTTTGTGTTACTACTCTCTGTATGGACTCTCATCAGTAATTCAAACCTGAGGATACTGAGATTGCATTGTTACAAGTTTTCAACTCCAAGCTTATCTATCATGCCTACATTATTTTGAGTGATTAGCTGCAGTATCACTGTTAAGCTTGTAGGCAATTACATCACTTAAGGGAGCAGCCTTGTACTGCTATCTGCTTTTTTATACTACTGGTTTATTTATTTCCCCCCACTCTCTACCAGCGTAAATGAAGTCACTTGTTCCCCTCAAAACCTCTTAGACTGACTATTTAAAGACCATCCATGTTTTGATCTAACTCCTAATTCAAAAACTTTTTTAGTCCATAATATAATTCAAAGTTTTGAGACAGACCATGTCACTCTGACCTGCTCTGTATACTGGTTTTCCACAGCATGTTTTGTGCTCGTTCCTTGCACTAAACTTTCAGTGATGTTAACCAGAGCTCTGAACATGCAGAACAACCAGATTATGTAGAATGCAGGGCATCTGCTGCAGCAAACAGACAGGGAAGTTAACAACTACTGATATAATTCCACAGTGTTCATTATGTCCTGATGAGCCTCTTACAGCAGCCAACTGCAACCACTCCTACATATTCAAGACAGTAGCAAGGCTGTGTTCCTAAAACGACATACAACACTGCATCTGCGTGATGCAAAGTGCTGAAGTAGTACAAACTCTGCAAGTTCAAATTTATCTAAAAATTCTGAAGGAATGGGAAAATCTTTGGACAAATGAGGTATTGTCTGCATGCATGCAGACAGAAGAGAGCTGACATAAACATCATTTTATACACTCTCAGTAAACTGACAGAAATTCAGAAATATGCTTATACTCATGCTAGATCTAATCCATGCTGCCAGAAAATCACAGCCAAAGAAAATTGGGATTATTCTCTACCATTTGACAACGCAGGTGGGAGAACTCTCTCTGAACTGTTCTTTGTTCTCTGAAGACAAGCAGACAGATGCAAGAATACCCTGCATTTCAACATCCACCTTCCCCAGTCAGTGAGCACAGCTCAGCCAAGCTGGAACAGCAGAGCAATCCCCATCACACCCTGGACTCACTCTGACTCCTGCTCAGTTGGAAGAGAGGAAACAGCTACCAGACCCTGACTGAGAAAGCCTCAGTCACCAGTCAGGTGGTAAATCCTCTTCCCACACATTCAGAAGAGTCAGGACTTACTAGTTTGTCCCCAGCCCTATACTGGACCTCCAAACCAGAGCTTAACACCATCTGTCACCCTGGAAAGCACTCAGAGACAGTGCACATCTGTAGAAAGGAGCTGCCAATTTTGACTCAGTCTGCTTTTAGAAGATGACAGCCACACATTTCCCCCGATTTCTGATGGGCCTTTTACAGGGAAAAGTGTACCCTTTAGAAATACACTGTAAACTCAATACAGTGGGTTGTATTTCAGACGTGTAAAATGAGACACAAATTGAAATCTTGTTTTATATGTGTTTCCAAGCTTCCTCTCTTGGTTTGCCTCTCATTTGGGCTCTAATAACGGACTGATTTAGTATCAAGTTACAGCTGAAGTTGTAGACACATAATTAAATCAATACATAATACAACTCACATGTTATTGAGGGGACCCTTGACTTTTGGTTTGAGTGTGGGATTTAAAGACAGGAACTCACAACTGATCTCAGCTTGACTTTTGACTTGTCTGTTATTATCTTTGTCTCATACTTCACAGGGCGATTGTAAGATTTATTTTGCTAATGTCAGTATGTGCTTTAAAGACACAGAGTGCTAAGTGCCAAGTAATATTACTTATTCAGTAGTCTTGTTTCCTACATTTAGTCACATTTGCACAAAGCATGCCTAGCTTTTCAGCCAAATTTTACTAGTTTGGTTTCCTTTCTTCCCTTTCATTTTTCATGAAAAATTTGCTTGGTAGAAGTTTTGGATCATGGAGTTCCACATCCAGCAGTAGGTAAGTGACTTGCATTTAAACGGCTGCTAGCATGTTTACAGCCGTATCACCTAATCCTGCTCAAAACAAATCTTTGAAAGACACTGCTCAAAATGGGAGCAGATACTGGTATCTTAAAATTTGTCTTTCCATTGTTCATACTAAAAATGGATCTGCACCAATATTAACTACAGTATAAAAACCTTATTTAGAGCTGAGGTAAAGGCTTTGTGTTTGCAGGCATTATTTTGTGATGTTTCAAACCACATTTCTTGGACTCTCTCTCCTTATAATCATTAAACTGTTACATGTTTTCTCAATTCAGGGCTAGGCTTTTGTGCAGTGGGATGTTCCAGTCTTGAGAATCTTTGAGGAAACCTCTTCGTGCAGTACTGCCATGTCCTGAGGTTTTTTTGGGAGGGAACCTTGTGGCAATGCTCTCTGCTTTTAGAGACAAAGACTAGATACAACACGCCTCAGACAGTCTCTCTCTAGATTCATCACAAGGCCAGCCTATTTGTGCCTTTGAGTTTTGGTAAGGCTTGCTGTGAAAATGGTAAGTGTGTATTAACTGGAACCACTCCTGTAAAACAGGATGAATCTTGGAAGAATTGATACTGGGCTCTCCTGAGAACTGAAAGTCACAGCTTTTCTTCACTGTTTGGCAGTATTATTTCTGTTCACTTTGGAATGAACAGTATCAAAGCATGTAAGAAAAATTCTGCTCACACATTTAATGTGTTTTTATTTTTTTATTCTAGACTATCAGCATAAGAGACCTTATTGCCTCAGCCATCTTGTGCTACTTTTTGCAGGGTTTTTTGTGCTGGAGACCTTAGAATTGAGTTTGGTTTAGCGCTAACTCATTCCCTTTCTAAATTCAATTTTTACATTAGTCAGTATCTCAACTTACAATTTATTTGACTAACTGCTTAATGACCTATGAAAAAATTGTTTTAATCTCATACATTTAGTAGATCTGCAGAAGAACATATATCACTCCTTCCCGATCTTTCCACGGGTACTTGTTTAGATATATATAATGAAAACAACTCTTTCATATGTTACTGCTGTGTTTCCTTTAGCAGTCTGCATATCTTAATTAATATGAATTGTTACACAAAACAATAAAGGTTTTGTAACTAGGTAATACGGCTAAAATGTGATTTTCCAAAATAAAAACCTTATAAATGACTGAAATATGCAATTAAGTCATCCACACCTTTACTGAAACATTCCTTTCCCACTGCAAGTTCATCACCTTTCTGTTCCTTGTCTGGCTTCCTTGGCAGTTTCTGATGTTTGTGTCAAAAAGTGGCCGAGATCTCATAAGCGAACCGTGTGCAAGACCTGTTTTTTTTTAAAGACACTATGATGAAGAAACATAGTATAGTTACCACTGGTATGGGGGAGTCAGGCACTCCCATCTGTGTTCCTTAGGACTGTTTATTCCAAGAGGCTATGAAGACACAGATTTGAGTGTCTCCTGTAGGAATGGATGTGAATCACACAAGTATACACCCAACAGTGAAAACCACTGGTTCATCCGCTCTACTCATTGTCTGGAAGCTTTCTAGTAGAGTCCAAGATGCAGTCAGCTTCCCTTAAAAAGCTCATGTACTCAAACTACCACCAAGAATTCAAGAAGCTCAAGAAACTGCAGTGGACATTATAAACCAATGACCAAAAACTCTCTGATTCAATGCTGAGATTTTCTCTCCAACAGCTTTCTGAAAAGAATGTGCTCCTTTGGTAGTG
Source organism: Tyto alba (assembly GCF_018691265.1). Lineage (NCBI taxonomy): Eukaryota > Metazoa > Chordata > Aves > Strigiformes > Tytonidae > Tyto > Tyto alba. The sequence continues at coordinate 14,316,219 of NW_024881295.1, forward strand.
ACGCAGAGCCACTGATGTGCAATCCTGCCTGCCATTATGTCCTCCTTAGCACTGCAAGGATTATTCTTGCCAGGTGAGTCACTGTCCTTAGAGGGTTGTCAGCCTCTTTCACTCAGAAATAGGTTCTTAAATATTCCAGAAGAATTTATTGCATGTCAGTCAAGTCTGTAAAGGTATGGTTAAGAGAATTTAAGAGAACTGGGTGCCAGCTCCCATTCTGATCTCTTTCTCCTTATGCACTGTGCTAGAGAAGGAAGAAAAAGCAGTCATGGTACTTTGGAGATATGATTTCAGATGCAGGAGGAGCCAAGAGCCCACTGCTTCAAATAGAAGCAAATTATTCTCATACCTCACTGTGAAGCAATACTTTTTCCCAAGTTCTTGCAGGTGCAAGCATTAACATCTTGTATACAGGCATGCTGTGCAAAGCACTGTTTCTACAACTGGCCTCCACCTCCAGTGCATTGCTGGGATCTGCACGTCCCACTGGGCTCAGCTTCACTCGCTGGTGTGCAGTGAATGGCTTCTGTTGAGTCCTGCAAGGGCTGTACAGCAGTCTGCCTACAGAAGCGGCCTATGCAATCTGCTTTGAATATAAAAGTGCATGGGCACCCTACCCCAGCCTGAGCACAGCTCTTAGCATTCTTTTAAAATCCCAGACAATGCAGAGGTGCACATTTTTTGACCTTTTACCACCCTTTTTCAAGTCAGTGATCTGTGCAGCTGGCCTCACGTCCAGTGGCTGAACCTCCACCTGGTAGCTGAAGCTGAATCACATCAACACGCTGTGGTTCCCAGCATACGCCAATAGCTCCTCAAGCCAGCACAAGGAAGACTGTATACAAATTTTGGAAACTTATCTGGGAGAAGAGACATCTGGGCTGTGTTCCTGGTTCAGTTAACTGCTTTGTGCAAAGGAGAGCAACTTTATTGGGAGTGACTGAGATGCCTACCAGCATATACACTGTGAAAGTGACCTCTGTGTGGGTGAGGAACCTCTGTCAGAGAGACCAAGTCCCAGACATTGCAGGCAAGCTTTTTGACCACAGAGCCACTGATAGATCAGCGTTGTGTTACTCTCTCCGCTTTCTGAGTCTCACAAATGAGACACATGGGAAATACCTGTATTTTATACACATGTTGCAACACATCTAGTTGCTTTGTGCTTCAGGACCTAGGTAGGTGAATGTGTGTAGGCTCAGCAAGGGCAATGTAAACATCTGTAAGTCTAGGATTTTGTGCTCCCTACATGATAGGCTTACATTATGCATAGCAAAGTGAAAACAGTTTAAGGACTGAAAACCACGCCTTCAGTTGCATCAATACAACTGCGTGCAGAGTAAGGCTGCAAACCCGATTATCAAGGCTATGACCATTTAAAAGAAAACATTGACAACCAATCATGAAAAACACACAGCAAACTAGCTAACCCTTTTCTGGAGTAATTTTCAACTGTATTACTTTGAAAATTTAGATTGCAATGCAGCATGACAAGCACTTCTAACAGCACTGCTGAAGGGGCAGCAAATTTTGGTGTAAAGGGCAGGAGCAATTGGCCAGAGGCAGCAAAAAACTTCTAAGGTCAGTTTTGCACATGAATCCACTACACTGTGTAAGTAATTTCCCTATATAAAACTAATTACTAAGGTCAAGTTTATCAGAGTTGGTGCTTTCTTATCTTCAGATATAAGATGACAGGGCCTGCCATATCCACAAGATCATCTGCTTTCTTTCTTCCTTTCCTCCTTTTCTTTCTTTCTTTCTGTCTTTCTCTCTTTCTGTCTGTCTTTCTGTCTGTCTGTCTGTCTGTCTCTCTGTCTGTCTCTCTGTCTTTCATTTAAATCATGGTATCAGTTGAAAAAACATATACAGATACTAAAGCTAGAATTTAAAACTACTGTGCAAAATTACTTTCTTCCCAAAACACTACAAATATACAAATCAAACAAAATCCAACTGGAATTTGAGGTTCTCAGCAGTTCTGACAAGTCGGAGTCTGAAAATCTGGCCCTCAATACATGTACATAGGGCACCAATACATTCTTATTTTTACACCTACCCACAAAGAAAAAGCAAGAGACTGAAATAAGGAAATTACAACATATATTCAGATGGATAAGTATCTTGTAAAATGAATAACTATGCAAGGAAAAATCATTAACAATAGAGCCATCTGCTGTATTTCAAAAAAACTACACCAGCAAAGAATCTGAAAATGTTAAAATGCTTTACAACCTGAATTCTTTACTATTCCATGTTACAAAAAGTGATCATAATGATTAGAACATCAGTTTAAATGACAGGAAATGTATATTTGTTACACCTCTACTAGTGAAAAGGAGTATTTACTGGCATAATACTGAACCTCTGTTTCTAATGATACTAATTGATGTTGTAGTTGAACACATAAAAAGCCTGAAACGCTTCCCATTCCATTTGAAGTAGATAAGCATAGTGTTGTGTAAGGAGACAATGAGGTCAGCAGCAAGCTATGTATTTACTTAAATACTGACAAGACACTTGGATGATTTTTTCTTGCTCTAAAATAAGAAGAAATTCCAGGTCTAAAGAGCTTACAGTAGAAAAAAAAAAAATCAACATAAAAATGAGGGAAAGTTTAGACTAACCCAAGTGGTTCTTAGTCTATCTTTACACTTCTATCAATATACTTGAAAAGCCCTCTTTCAAACACAGTGGAAGAAGCAGGTGTCTAGAACAGAGTTCAGAGAACATAGCCTTATCAGCCAATTCCCAGTTTTGCATCTTAAAGGTGGCATTAAAGCACAACCCTAAAATCCCGGTTAAACTAGGGAAAATTGTATCAAGTGCAGACCCAGAGCTGCAGAGAGAATATACTGCTGTATCTAAGTCCAGGATCAAACAGGTGCTTTGCTACGTTCAGTCTGCAGTGGCTACAGCTGTGCAGAATACCTACAAACTATACACAGCCCCTAAAAACTATCCTGCTCATGGGAATGTTTTTCTTAGCTGAAAGGTTCGGAATAAAAGACAGACAGGCTCCCAAACATCAGGTCAGGTATAATTGAGTTTTCAAAGACAGGGAAGGCTGAACAACTTTTGAAGTGCCAATTAACTGCTGGTGGTGGGTGCCACTGCTTTTGAGTATGCCAGTTAAAACCAGTTATAACCTAGCCCATCCCAGTGCCTACTGGAGCACGCGGTGTTCTTCCCCTCGCTGCATTTCCAGTACGGCTGGTCTGCCAAACCACACACTAATAGAGGTGGTTAGAAGAAGTGACTGCAAACCAGAAACAAGAGCTGTCAGCATGAGTCTTTACAGGGAAGTTACCCCTGCATTTAAAGTAAGCTTACGAGCCAGCTACCTACCTACACCACATCTGTAGCTCACCACAACTGCCTGGATAATATGTGTATCTACCCCAAATGTATGTGTCCTTATTAAATATACGAGGGATCAGATGTTTGACAACAAAAATTACTTGTTCCTACAAATTTTGTCATTTAGCAGTTTTAAGCATTATTTAACATTTCATGCAGTTTTTGTAGGCTATGTAAAGAAAGTGACACTTCATTACTACACCTGTAACTTCAGTAATTGCTGCATAATAGTTTTTTCTACTATCGGCAAAACTAAACTTTCACGACTAGAATTTTTTAAGCTTCATAAATAATACACCAAAGACATTCTTAGCTTAAAAAGAAACCCACATATATTTACCTGCCATCATAGCTATCATACTGGCTTTGTAGATGTTAGCAAGGGACCCCAGTTCACCTGTTGCCAAGATTGTTTTCATATGAGCTTCTCCACAGGCCTCACGGCACTGACGGATCTCCTTGTAGAGACCTGGGGATAAAAGCATGTGAAAATGATCAAAGTTGCCTGAGAGACATTTTCAAGTATGGCTGTAATTTCCACTTCTGGATTAATTTCCAATCTTATAATTAGTCATAGCACTCAAGAACTTAAGTTTTGTAAGTTCAATAAATTTAATGACTGGAGGTAATTAACAATGCTACACAGTTTAAGACAAGACTTAATAGCTATTAATGTCGATTCTCTCAAAACTAAGGATGTGCAAAGTATGCCAAACACTCATGAATACATCAGGAGTAAAAAATGCTATGATAGTCAAGATTGATTTTAAAACAGCTTTTCCAGCAATAAGTATGGTAGCACACTGAATCACTACTCAGGTATAGTTATGTTTTCCTGCCCATATCACATCATCATCCTCTCTAACCCCTTCAGCCACATTGTCCCTGTTTTGAGTGAGTGGTGGGGTTTTTTGGTAGCAGGGGAGGGGGCTATAGGGGTGGCCCCCTGTGAGAAGCCTCTTGAAGCTCCCCCAGCTCCAGGTCAGCTCCACCTCTGCACCAAACCTGAGCCAGTCAGCTGCGCCCCTGTGATAACGTATTTAAGAAGAGACATGGTGAGGAGGAGTTGCGGCAGCTGCGTGAACACCAAGGTCAGTGGAGGAATGGAGGGAGGAAGGAGGGGGGAGGTGTGCCGGAGCAGAGACCCCCCTGTATCCTGTGGTGAGATGGCAGGGAGGCCCCCCCCGCCACCCATGAAGATCTACAGTGGAGCAGACACTGATTTATGGCCCGTGTTTCGCTTGGATGATCAAGGTGTCTATGCCCAAAGAAGGCCGGGGTCTTGTGGGAAAAAGTAGCTCCTGCTGTTGTAGTTCAGCACTGGGAGGATTGCAGCATGCGGGGGTGTCCCACATCAGAGCAGCTCGGGAAGGGCTGCAGCCGTGGGAGGGAATCCAGCTGGAGAAAGTTGGTGTCCCACGCTGGAGCAGCATAAGGAAATGCTGCAGCCTGTGGGAGGGACTCATGTCGGAGAAAGTTTGTGGAGGACTGTCTCCTGTGAGAGGGGGACTACGATGGAGCACGGGGAAGAAGCTCCAGAAGCTCCCCCTACTGAAGATGGAAGAAGTGGCAGCACTGACTGCACCCCCCATTCCCTGCCCCTGCGCCACTGCGGGAGGAGGTAGAGATATTGGGAGCAGAGCTGAGCCCGGGAAGAAGGGAGGGGTGGGGGGAAGGTGTTCTCAAGATGTGGCAATGCTTCTCACTGTCCTACTCTGTTAAGTGTTGTTAGTGTCTGTAATAAATGTACATTCTTTTTTTCTTCCCCTAATGAGTCTGCCTTTTGCCTATGACCATAATGAGTGATTTGCTCCTCCCGGTCCTATCTCAAATTCCAAGCCTGGCTTATTTGTCCCTCCTCATCGCTGGGAGAGAAGGGATGTGTGAGCAGCTGCGTGGTGCTCAACTGCCCTCTGAGCTCAAACCACGACACACATTTGCCAAAGGGCTCAGTCTAAAAGACAACAAAGGTGTGACCAAGTTGTCTAATTACAAATATTAGTGACACCTGAGATGCCATGAAACATCCCCCTTGGCTTTCAGCTGTCACTCCTGGAGGCTCCACATCTCCCTTTGGTTTCCCAATGTTCCCCCTAGTACCATGGGACCATCTCAGAAAGTCTGATTATGGACCTTAACATCTGTGTTTAGGCACCTGAATCCCACTTTAAGCTTCATGAAAACAAGAATTTCCTAAAAAAATCAATGCACTCTGCTAACATCCCTGGTGAGGAGAGACCAAGGCCTGGGATCACACCTCAAGGACCAGCAAATCCACATGGATTTGTGTTTAAAAACCACCTCAAGTAGTTGCATTGCCCACAAGGTTGCCAAGGACTTGGACCATCCTGTGCTGTGACCTCAGATGGCCCTGTCAATGGTAAGGAAGTATGGCGGCAGGAGGGCCAGCAGGACAACATCTATCTAGCATGCTGTGGAGCTACAGTTCCAAGGACAGAGCTGGACCCTCGCTTCTGATGCCTGTGCTCACTGAGGAAGCCAGCTGGAGTTCAGGAAGGAGGTTTGATGTGAGCCACTGTTACACACACAAGCACTGCCACTCTCACTGACACAGACAGCAGGACCAACTTGCAGAAAGCCTTTTAGATCAGAGATAAAGCAGACCATTATTTCTGTATCCTCACACCCCTTGGAAAACAAAAAGCAAGGCCTGCCCTGGAGTTGCCCCTCCTTCCCCACAGAGAGCCCCACCGCCTTTGGAGGGCCTCTTGCTATCAGTCTGTCTTCTGACCTACAGCTCTCCCTTCGCCCTCATCTCTGAGCAGTCAGCGTGTCCCTGGGACAAAGCAGCACACATCCCACCAGCTCACCGCTTCTCAGTGAAATGCCACAACCTGCTGGCCACCAGCCGCAGCCAGGGCAACGCAGGGCCAGGGAGGACAGGCCAGCATTCAGCTGCTCGTGGACACTGTCCAGAACAGACCACCCACTCACAAACTCCTGCTTTCAGATTTAGGGGGTGTCATAGCCAGAGGCATACTTACCTTTCTAATAGTTTTATATTTTCACAGAGTCAGTAAGAACCAGAATAAATTTGGACATAACGGACTGTAAAAAGGCTAGACCTTGTGGACCTGGTCCAGTAATGCAACACAGGGAGCATAGGGAAACCCTCCCACCCTTTTTGGTAAAATTCAGCATCACTCCCACAAAATTTTAAACATAGGGAGACTAAAAGAGCCAGATATTATGGAAACATAACTGTTAGAACCTGGCCACTTTGGGATGTTTAAGACTCCTCCAATGTAGAGAGAAAAGCAGCTCTTACATTATAAAGCCACCATTTCTGGAATTTTAATTTTAAAAAAAAAAAAGATGCAAAATAAGCAAACAGGATCCTTTGCAAGAGAATCCTTTTCACACATCATACTCAATCTTCAAACATTTAATCAAAATGTTCTTTTATGGAAAGCTAAAATACAGCTTTTAATAAATCTTTCTTGCTAAAAAGGTGTAGGATATGGCTATGAAGACTCAATTTTTTCAGCAATACTAGATTTCTTTTCCCTTCAGACCTCAAGTGAGACTTGGAAACATACAGTAGGGTTTGCCAGCTGCTGTACGGTTGGACCTCCCCTCCACCCGCGATGCAGCTGCATCCTATTGCTGCCATGGGCACACCGGGTGGCCGGGGCTGCAATCGCTGGGGTGGTCCTCTGAGGCACACTACACACATTAGTAGACAACTAGCTAATGCACTTAGCAAGTCCCTTTATAGACCCCAGGCATCACCTTGTTTCTTACTGTGTACCAAAGGTGTGAATTAATCAGTACTAGCATGCAGTCTAACATGTTTTATTGATCAATTGATCATACTCCAGAAACCTACATCAAATCGAGACTCAAAAAGGAAATACAAAGAACCTGTGCTATTTTCTTGTGCAGTTGATAACACTGCTCATGTTAGATCCAAATGCATTCTCTTTTCGTGGGGTGACTCTTTCCTGAAGCTTTTGGAAAGCCAGAGAAGGCAGCTTTCATGTCCTTCTAGTTTCGGTAACAAGAAGAAAAGACTCGAGTTTTCTCTACTTTTAAGACACGCCACCAAAAATGTCAAAAGAAAATCAACAAAATGTACATTTAGGTTGGATTCCATGAAAAGAAATTATATCCTCATAGCTGTTGTTCACTGGAGTTAGTACCGCAGCTACAGCATCCTCCCTATTGTTGGAAGGTACTTTTATATGTAATTAGTGCCAAGATCATTTGAACAGTCTCACTATCTGACAGCACGCATCAACCCACGGGCAGGAACAACTGGGAATCTTCAATCATCCATGTCTATCAGGTTAGCTGAGGTGGTGGAAAAGTGGGCATATTTTAATGGGGCAAGTGTGTAGGTAATAAATACTGCTCCTTATTCAGAGACTAATTATTGCAGATTGCAGACAATAGCTGGCATTCATAGGACATTCTCAACTCTACAGTAAAAGCACAGATAGAAACGCAACTACCTCTGGGACAGAGAAAATTAACCAGAGCACCCAGTCCCACTGCAAGCAGGAACTGCTTTGATACAGAACAAGTGCAAAAACTCCTACTCCTTTCAAAAATAAAAAAGAAGTTTCAGTACTCAGATTTAAATGAAGGCACAAATAACTTGATTATCCTGAAACTTCCTCACAAAGTGTGGGTAGAGTTAATCACACTTAAAATGCACTCAGTGTTTTAAGGGGTCCTGAGCTGCTTCTGCAACAGTCTGTGCTGCCAAAAAGTCCACCACTTAAATACTCAGTTCCATCAAACTGAACAAGAGCATAAGCAGGCTGGACACTGCCGTTCTGGGAATATCTGCAACCTGTGCAGAACACCAGTAACTGACACAGCAGATAGAGCTTCTCTGGTTAGCAGCAGCGGCACAAATATTTTGGCAAAAACCTTTATTGCATAAAACCCTGCAGGCATATCTTCAACTGTGAGCTAAGACCACCATGAAGAGGTTGCAAGAGACACTCCTTCTGGCTGCTAAAAACAAGGAAAAGAAAATCAGGAGCTCTCAAATCAAATGGCCAGTACTGAGTAGCATCTTGAACAGAGCACCAACACTACCCATTCTAAAAGAAGTCTAAGTCTTAAGCCAGGACGGGGAAAAAAAGAAACAAAACAATGCAAACCAAACCAACCAACCAACCAACCAAACAAACAAAAACCCAAAGCAAGCCAACCTATATAAAATCACAGAATGGTTTGGGTTGGAAGGGACCTTAAAGATCACCTAGTTCCAGCCCCCCTGCCCTGGGCAGGGCCCCCTTCCCCCAGCCCAGGGGGCTCCCAGCCCCGTCCAACCTGGCCTTGAACCCTTCCAGGGAGGGGGCACCCACAGCTGCTCTGGGCACCCTGGGCCAGGGTCTCACCACCCTCACAGTAAAGAGTTTCTTCCTTATATCTAATCTAAATCTATGCTTTTTCAGTTTAAAACCATTACCTCTTGTCCTATCACTACACCCCCGGACAAAGAGTCCCTTCCCGTTCTTCCTGCAGGCCCCCTTTCAGTACTGGCAGGCCGCTATAAGGTCTCCCCAGAGCCTTCTCTTCTCCAGGCTGAACAACCCCAACTCTCTCAGCCTGGCCTCACAGGGGAGGTGCTCCAGCCCCCTGATCATCTTTGTGGCCTCCTCTGGACCCACTCGAGCAGGTCCATGTCCTTCTGATGCTGGGGGCCCCAGAGCTGGACACAGCACTGCAGGGGGGGTCTCACGAGAGCAGAGTAGAGGGGGAGAATCCCCCCCTCGACCTGCTGGCCACACTGCTCTTCATGCAGCCCAGGAATATATTTGGAGCCAGATGCTCAGTGATGTAGTCTGTGGTAGCTCCACTGACTTAGCTGTTAAAATGCATGTGACATAAGAACTCTTATACTTTACACCCACTTACTTAAGATATCTTACTGCTTTCATGAACTTTAGATCTGCTTTTATTGGATGCATTTATAGAAGTCAGAAAAATTCGGCTTTTATAGGAAAAAAAATACTTTCATAGCTGTGGTTTTAATTTCACTGTTATAAAAGATATGTGTTGAAAGGTGTCTTTTTTGTAGTTTTCTTAAATTCTAACTATTCAGTACATTATATTGATTTTTAGCAGCTATTAAATACACCAAAGAAAATGTTCCTCCCCCTACACATTTCTCAAGCAAACATCCCTGACAATTACTGCTGGCTATAATCTGCCATAGATTCTCTACATGGTCTTTTGCCTTGGTCTAATACATTTGTCCTAAAAATCGTAAAATATAGCGGATAATCCATATCTCCTACACAGGAAATGAAAATGTTAAGGGGAAAAAAAACACAGCTTAAATTTTTATGAAACAGCTCTTCTCCAAAAATGTGGAGCTAAGACCACTTTTTCTTTCCTTTTTTTTTTATTCAGCTTATTTGCTATTTTTATCTAGTCAGTCACATTGACTGATGTTAAGGGTAGAAACTGGGATGAGGAGGGAAGATGTTTTGATTTTTGTTAGACCAAAAGATCAAGGTAATCATGATGGGAAACTGGAAAATGAGCTGGAGTCCCTTCTGTCTTGCACATTAATGGCAGGTTTGTTAACAAAATGACAAGCGCAAGGCTATCAGCACAACACGACTCTTTCAGTTCTGCTCTCAGACACATATGTGCAACTCCAGGCTCCAGTGATTCACATGAAACAGAAAACAGAGCTTGGCTTCAGGAGTCTGAGCTGCTGCTGACAATGTAAGACAGAAATTGTGCAACTAGACTTCAAGATCTGAAGCCAGCTTGCACATCTAGAAAATGGTAAATCCAGCTATAATATTTCTGAACAATATGTGGAGTCTTTTCCAAATCTCTGGAGCGGGAAGTGTATTTCCTCTGCCCTATTTATAAAGTATGTAGCACAAAAGGGGGCCCCAATCCCTGAACAAAGCCTCTAAACTAACAGTTGAATAATTAACGGAATTGAAAGTCAGCTTTCATAATGAGGTTATACCTACTGTATTTCATGGATGAAGCCACGTTCAAACTTCTTAGAATATACTTGGGTTTTTCCCTTTTCTTGTAGGAAAATTCAACCGACATAGAGCAAACGATGGGTTAACAATACCTCCAAAGCTGCTGATAGTGTAGTTATGTCCAGGTGTTTGCTAAAAGCTGTGGCACTAGAAGTAACATTACAGCACCCTAGACAACTTCAGAAGGTACAGCAACTCCAACATACTAATTGATAACAAGGAAATAAAAGAAATAAATCCAGTTTCTCTGTTGGTCAACTTCACTCTTTACATACAGGCTCCACATTCTGTGCCTAAAGACAGCACCTAAATTGTGATTTTTAAGCTTAATCTATACTCTGTCAACTGATAGAAGACAATGGTTGAGTAAACTATTGTAATGTAGTATTGCTTTAAAAGCTAATAGGTTGTAAAAGGTATATAAGTTCATAAACTTAAATCTCATTTAATGTTATTTTCCGAAGTAAATTAGCTGTCCAATAAAGCTGCTTTGATGTTCAGCACTGTTAAAAAGATCTTAACAATTACTTCATAAAGATCTAGAAAATATATTCTGAGTGTCATAAAAAGCTTCAACAATATTTAAGAACTGATTTAAAATAGCTTGACATAATTGGACATACACTAAAATATTTAATAACCAAACAAGCTTTTGAAACAAATCACAAAGCAACACTATTCTATCATGGCAACCCCAATTATTGCACAGGCTAGAAGAAAAGGTAAAAATATATGGACAGTAAGATAAAGCACTCTACCACATACATATTTTTGTCAAAAACTCCTGAAGTTGTGAAGACAGGCAGCATGAGAAAATAACGATAAAAATATATTAGTGTTACAAGCATAACCAGAGGTTCTGTCATAACTGCAAGGCACTATTTAGTGAAGCACCTTGAACACAGGCATAATTACTGCACTAGACTTTTCAATTTTATGTAATATAGGGATCCATCCTAAAAAAGACTTCTTAATCCCTTCTTCTAGCTTCCTTAAACATACTTTATACATTGCTGTGTATCATATCTAACTATTAGATAGAGGTGGAAACATGCATGTTCACCCAGGTAACATATATCTATTGAAAGCTAACTAAGAAGTCAGAACACTAGATTTCCACCAAATTATTCAAATTGCCTATTGAAATTTTTTTTTTTGGTAAGGCAAGTTAAATATTGTAATTTTTCACCCTGTAGCATTATCTGGATGGCAAGTAAATTCTGTTTCTCAGGTAGCCTTTTTCAAGACCATGTAAATATGTGCCATACACAGATTGCCGTTCATGAATAAACTTTCAGAAAACATTTGGAAATAATTTCAATTCTGCTCTCAGTAAAAACAAATGTAAACTAAACATTCCTCAGAAAAGGATTGCTTTCAACCCTGTCATGACTTCAGCTCTGAACAAAAGAATATGCATACCAAATCAAAAGTCACCTCTAATTTACTTAGGTAGTAAACTGACAGTTTTATACTACATCCATCATTGCTATGTCTGTGTACTCCTCCCCTGTAACTTGTGATCATAAAAAACCAATTCCTTTCTCATATAGAAAACCTTAAAGTATGTCCAGTTCATTTCAATCACTGGTACAAACTTTCTCTCTGAATCTAGCCCCGTATTCCTCCTCTGAGTTCTCCTTCACATAATTCCAAGCAATACAACCTCTAGCCTGCATTTGCAATTGCCTACATGCACTAACTTTCTGATCTCTGCTCTATGCAACTTTCACTTAACAGTGGTTTGTACCATGAAGGCTGAAGCATGGTAACCACAATTATGTCCGAAATTGCTACAAGACAGACTTTTTCAGACATAATTGCAAGTTGCGGCTTAAGTCTAGTTTAGTGGTCTTTTTTTAGTCTTAGTGACAGGTCACTGACCCAGCTCACTTTGTAATCAAGACCAATCCCAGTGGAACACAGGTCCTGGAGGGGGTACCTGCTTTATAGACCATAATGTAGACCCTAACAAAGATACAGTGTAGGAAGGTGTGCATATAGTCTTACTGCCAGCTGCTACAGAAGTTATTCTGTCTTATTTAAAACCATTCAATCATCCAGTCTCCATATTCCAGCAATTTCTGAGACTAGACCTGAACTTAAAATAGTCACTCTGAAAGAAACAAATGTCTGCAACAATGCCCATTATCAAGAAATGTAACGTTTGTAAAGCTGCATATATTTAAGAGAACCAGGATGGAGATGGTAAATACTACAAGAAAGGTCAAGATGTTACATCAATTGGAAACAAGGGTATCAGTTCTGAAAACACAGATGCAGAAAATATGTAGGTTTTTTGGTTCATTTTTAACTGCTAATTGAAAGAAGACCAAAATCAGAAAATATGATCTGTTACCATGATGACTGTATTTACTTAACCAAACTCAGGTTATCAATGGTCCTTTATGAAGTCTTCCAAGCAAACAAGCTATTATGGCGCTGTATTATAAAACTAAATGGAAAAATTCACTCCAAGACAATGATGTGCTTACCTTCACATGGATATTAGCTATAGGAGCACTGTCAGCACTTAAGGCAAAACATTAAGGAGGCAATTAGAGCAAAAAACATCTTCAGCATTATTGTTCTTACTAATTAGTAGTAGTCTACAGACACAAGAACATTAATAATAGCATGAACAGTCAATTTGTACCCTCAACTATCAGGAAAAATAAAACAACCAAAATCCATATTTTTGTCAAGAATTGAAACGTGTATTTAACAAGGTATCATCTACATTAGCAACCCCTTGGGGGTTTTAGCAAAACTGTTCAAATAATTAGGCATTCACTTCCATTTCACTTACTATTTTTTTAATCCTATACACAAAATCCTCTAAAGGCGTAGAAGGAATAGACCTGAATTTTCAAAACACAAAGTCATTCTGCATGCCCAGCCTGATAAAACTTGTAACAGCATTCTTTTCAAAAAATGCAACCATCCATCATAAATTAGTTAAATCGTTTTTATCTAGTTCAGTGCCCCAGATTACTCTTAGGGGAAGGACCAATTCTTCAAGCACTGATGTGAAGACTTAGGGAAGAGACAAAGACAGAACTTGAATGTGCATATACAGAGGTTTAGGTTCTTTGCCAAAGGGTAGGTACTTACCTTCCCACTGGCCAGTCAGCACCAGACTCCTGCTAATGACAATGTCAATCTCTCTGGCACCATATTCCACAGCTAGCTTTATTTCAGCCAGTTTGGTTTCTAGAGGAGTTTGTCCAGATGGAAACCCAGCAGCCACTAGCAATAAAGGGAATGCAGGCAGAAAGAAGAAAATGATTTATAAAGTGACCATACTTCTTTTATACCTACCATGACTCAAAAAATCTAAAGGCACCTCATCCTACCCTCTTCTCATTCAGAAGAAGCATTAGCTCTTCCCTTAATAACCAATGTCAAGCAAGATCCTAAGTGCATCTTGTGAAAAGGTCTCTTTCACACGCCTTTGATTTTTCCATAGCAGCCTACATAAGAAAGCACAATATGTATTGCTTCCAGCAGAACTGAGCAAACAAGGACTGAACTCATACATGAAGCAATACATACACTTTTAATTCTCGCCAATTCTTGTAAGTAGTATTTCAAGTTAAATCTTAGTAATATGTTTAACAGCTAAATCACAATATAGCAAAAATTGCCTTCAATGACATCTACTTAAGATTACATACAAAACCCAAAAGTAACTTTGGAAATGGAAAAAATAATGGCTTTGTCAGAAAACCTCTTTCTCTCTGACATATAAATGCATTTAGTACATATTTTTTCCCCTACACAACAATGAAACAACAGCAAAAAACCCCACCAGAAAACATGGATCTTAGAATTAAATACCTGATGTAACTTCAGAGTTAGTCCCTGCTTTGAGCAGGAGGTTGGACCAGATGACATCCAGAGCCCCCTTCTAACCTGCATAATTCTTTGATTCTACTTCCTGCTTACTGTAGATTCGGGACTTTTCTCTCGTGTGTGGTAACTGGAGAAAAGCTGGCACTATTAGATTTGTAAGTACAAGTCCTGAACCTGTGGACCACTCAACAGACAACAACATTGCCTCTGTACACAGCTTCATTGGATGCAGCTTGTAGGTTTATACTTAAAACTGAACAACTGATAGGGAAAACCCCCTTATATTAGAACTCGTATTGCAATATTATTATTGCTGTTGTTGTTATTATCATCTACTTAGTGTCTACTGATACTTTGTCCAGCACACTATCACAATTTCTTCTATTCAGGTGAGGAAGACACTGATGTATCTTAAGTATCAATTTGAAGAGCTTCCAGCAAAATGGGCTTGGTATTCCTGATAATCTTGAAGTTGAAAGAAAACAAAAGATTATACCAGAAGCGAATACTATTTTCTATATTATACTCTATTCCCTTCCTTCCACCTGCTGCCTTTTCACCTTACTCTATAAAACAAAAGCAAGTCCAAACATCTGGATTTTTCTACGTATTTTATAGCAGCAGAATATTTAATTGGATATTTCTAAATAAACCTTACCCGAAGCTACTGGTATGTTACAACCAGCAGCCTTAAGGGCATTAACAGCATCGGTGACTCTTGCAGGATATACACAAACCGCTCCAACAGTAATACCTGCAAAAGCAACAGGTCACTTTTTCATATATAGATTTGTACCTTCTCAAGTGCAATCCATATTACGAGCATGTGTGCATTGTTCTCACCTTCCACTTCTGCATTCTCACAAGGATCTTAAGCACCTACACTAGGGACGTCTGTTATATTGCTCAAACAGTTCAGGTAATTCTCCATATTGTTACCTCCCTCACGTTCCTTCACCTGGCCCTGGGACCAAGTCTGCATTAGCAGGAGTTAGAACACCAAGATTTTTATTGACAGATTCTCTGTTTAGAGCTAACATGTACAGTTAAGACATGCTTAGTCAGCAAATTACTGCAAGAGAAGCCACACCGCCAAGCTCTGTCATTACTTGTTGAGCCAGACTGAGCCCAGCAGCAACTGAGCTGTCTTTATGTTAATGCAGTCTTACTGCATTTCTAGTTAAAATACTCTTCTCAAAGTCTCAGATAATTGACCTCATATTTAATGCTTCAACTGTCTGAAGAGTTCATAAATCTAGGTTTTAAAAAAAGACTAATCTTTGGTATTTTATGTGTATGGCTTAAAACTAGAGGCCTGATCCCCCTTTTGGTTCTACATCATACGATGTCAATCAGTGGACCAATGTGCATGTAAAACTGACATATTTCAATAGTAAAAGCATGCCCCAAATGTCACTGGGATTTTCTTTTTGTAGATCATCATAAGGCCAACATGACATGACAAAAGTCAAATGGTATTCTCTGATACATCGTGGATTACATCTGGAAAAATTCAGAAATGCTGCTCAGATATAAAGAGGTTTTATTGATATCTATATTGCTCTGAAGTTTTATTATGTTCAGTCTTGGGTGTAACACTGGGATTTCAGATGGAGCCTGCTTGAGTAATGTCAAAAAAAGGTTTACTACTAGTTCTTATGGGCTGTCTTCCACCCCTTCAACTCTGTTGATTTAGCTGGGAAGTCTTTTGTGTGTGTGTGTGTATACATGAATATGCACACAATCACATGCACTCACTACAGAACTGATTCCTTGAAGTAGATGGGGCTGCAGAGATGCCTCCTATCTTAACTACTGAAACAAGCAGGTAATAGATAATGTTTTCTGATGGAAAAACAACACGCGTAGGACTGTGTAACGTATTTTTTCTGACATACAAAGCGGCTGGCTCAGTAGCTACGTACAGAAACAACAGCTAAGCATGAAATCCAAAGAAGTCACATGAATACCGCCCCTTTATCCAATTTACTAAGGACATCAGCACATTAACAGAATACTCAATTAGTTTCACCTTAGTGCACTGTTATTAAAAGACATACACTGAGGTTACACACTTCTGGCTTCTACATCAAATTTTCTCATTAGGTATCATAACTTACAATGTCATCCAAAGTCCATGCTTCAGTTCGGTTGCCAAACTAAGAAAGGAATTTTTTCTCCTTGTATTCCTATTTTAACTCAAAGGAATAGATACTTTGCACTTAGAACATAAGACAGTTGCTTTGAATAAGACCACATAGGACCTAGTTTGTTCCTTCAGGACTATCAGTTCTGCAGTGCTGTCTACCATAACTGCTTCCATTACAGGAAGAAGGGGCTATTTTTACACCTTTCTGAAAACTGAAAAATGAGGAAATGTAGATATTTTCTCTACAAAATACACACAACAAAACCTATCATACCTTTATCATGCATGTCCAAGGCTTTCAGCAGATCCTCTCTGATGGGATGCTTTGCTTTAAAACACAGTCTGTGAACATTTGAAGGAGTATCATCGCCTGAAAGAGTGGTAAGGTCTATGCAGGTGACAGCTTTCAGCAGCCAAGCAGCCTACAAAGGGAGTGAAGCAAGGAATATAGTATTTCAGTTTACACTTCCAAAGCCAAACTGACTTAGAAGATGCAGGAATCAGAAGCCTGGCTCTCACTCTAAGAATGAGAAAACGTAACATAACATGGAGGCTATGCAAAGAATGGTTTATGACAGATAGGGCTGGCAGATATTTGTTCATGTCTTGAGCAGTTATCTAATGGTACAGAAAGGATTTGGAATCTAAAGCCCACTCTCTCAGAAGCAAAGGAATAAATTCCAATTTTTGGTGCAAAAGCTAACTACCAAAGGGGACTCTGTAAGAATCAGAGAAACCTGGACAAAAAGCATCTTGTTTCAAATTTAATTCTATACAACAAAGATAAAAACATCACCTATGTGAGGAACCTCACTGCTATAATATGCTCCATTCTATACAGTATGTCTGTATCTTTAAGACTCGTATGCACGATAAATTATACACACGCTTCAAGAGAAGTACAGGTTTGCAGTTGCCACTAACCAGATGAGTCTACACACCAGCAATTTGCACACTTGCACATTTGCATGCTTCTCCTGCTGTGAGACTGAAACATGGAATCAGTGGGGGGTAAGAACCCAGACTTCTTAAAACTTAGGGTCTAGACTCCAGATGTTTCCACTTGCTTTTGTGTGAATCGGGAATAAAAAACATCTGTAATTATTTGGTGCAAAAAACAAAAGCAAGAGCTAAGTGACAAGGCTAAATCACTCTTTAGATGAAAATGCCACAGATTTTTACAAGACTTATTAATTGGAGAATGGAACAGAAGCACTATTACAAATTTTTTGTGCTTTTTTGCTGAACAAAATCTGAGCTTAAGATAGTATTCTGAAATACCTGTTGAAGGCCTTTACAGTGATGGCTTCGCTAAAAGCTGACATCTCTTAGTGGCCACTTCTTCAACAAGGGAAGAGTTTGCAGTGGCAAAGTCCATTTGAGTCCATAAAGTCCCTCTCTGACTGCTCTGCTCTGTGACACAATTTGTCAGTATAGGCAGCAAAACCTGTTGTTTCAGCATGGAGGTATTATTCTGCAATCTCAAGTGGCTGGCCAGCCTACAAACACTTCACACTTTGCTGATGGGAGTCTCCTTTCTGAACATGCAGTAAATATTACACAGAAAGCTGTTATGGGGTGACTGAACAGAGTAATAAACCGTTACTGGCCTCTGTTAGTCTAAGCTTGACTGCTTATTTCTAACTCATTTCTACTTTCAGCCTAAAATACTCCAAAAGGGTTTTTATCCTTCATTTGAGGGAATTTTTGTCTTATCTCTTATGACATGAATCATAAAGTCATCAAGACAAATGTAGTCAGAGAGTTCCAAGAACTGGCATGAACTTCATTTTTTTAAAAGGGTTTTTCAAATGTATATTTTGGGAAATGGCCTTCAAAATTTGAATCTGTGGTGCTACTTAGATTCAAACACATAAATGTTCAAAATCATCTCTGAAATAAACAGCACATGATTATCCTCCAATGACAGTGTGCAAATACAGGAGAGATGCTTCTGGCATTCTTCAAAGTAAAACCTTATTCGAGGAGCTCAGTACCAGTGTTACTACACAGAAGAGTGGAGAAGTGTAAGTAATAATTAAACATTTGACCTACAGCCATGTTGAGGGAGTGATATTAAATCCTTTTCTTCCCAATGATTCTTTGTAATCAAAGCCTGTGGTTCTCTTATTTCTTTTTTCTTTATATAGTAACTTTGGTCAAATCAGAAAACTTACTTTTTACACTACTGCATCTGCAGTATCTGAAGATAGCCAAGGTTATGGAATACTCTGGATTTTCTCACTGACACTATTTCCCAACCCAGAGTCACTGAACTACTAAACTTGGTATCAAGTGACTTTTTATGCATAAGAAACTCTTGAGAAATGCTGAGCTGGGTCTAACTTTCCTCAGTTTATTTCCATTTATTTAATCATAACATTCAAAGCACAAACTTTCAGGTTCATGTAACAGGCAGGACATTTTTTTCTATCACCTTCCAGTAGGATCTTACAGCTGCATCAAATTATCCCCAAACTGCCATCCGCAAGATCTATGTTCATTATGAACGCACCTTCATCCACCCCAGAATGGCTGCCTGACGTGCGAAGCTGAGGATACCAATGATTCTGAACAGATTTTTAAGAATTAAGTATAATTAAATGACTCCTGCTTTCTCCTACTATGTTGGACTGTTAAGACAGATCCTTGAGTGTCTCCTTCCTCCTGCTTCCACATTAACAGCTACTGTTGCAAGAAAACAACTTGTTTAGCACGCAGAGGGAAGGAATCATACACATTTCCTTGCAGAACTGCTGTTTGGTGAATGAAGAATCAACCTGACCTTTGGACACCAGTCACCACTCCACGGCTTAGATCTCACTGGGAGCTCCGGGTCTGCTCCACGACATTTCCCAGACCTTGCCCTTGTCTGAAGGCTGCCAAAGCACTTAAGGCACCCTGCAGCCAGCTCTGCCTGCCGTCCCCCCTCTCAGCGCTTCCCGTCCTGCCGCTGAGATGGCAGAAACCAGCACTCAGCTGTGCCTCGCCTGCTCTGCTCTGCAGCACGTCTTAGCTTACACTGCATACCTGATGGCTTTGCATTACGATTCTCATGTGCAGACTGGATAAACCAAAACGCACACCAGGCCAGTATCTGCCAGTTCTGCCAGGGGGGCAGTAACAGCAGAGGCTGACAGTAACTGCTAAAACATTAAACGTGTGTGTCCAGTGAATGCCAGACAGCCTTGAAGAAAAGTTAATTCGCACCCCTGGCTTTAGCAGTCTTACCTGAACCTGTTTTATACTGAGATGGACAATATCTGATAATTTACATTATCTCAAGAGTTGAGAAGTCAGCCTCCTTAACACTAGTAGCCTTAAGTAGCATTTTTTCTTTCCTTCTTTTTTTCTTCCTCTTTTTTTTTTTTTTTTTTTTTTTTTTTCCTTTCTCCCCCCGCAATGCCATAGCCAGTCAAGATTTCTGAGCTTTAGGTAAGAACTAGTTAAGCAAAGAAATCACACATGTTGGGGATGTTTAAGTAAAGAAAAATCATCCAGGTAGGTCAAACTTGACAGGGACCATGATCATATCTTACAGCATTAAAATTAAAAAATAAGAAGGCAGCGTGCAGAGAAGTCTGTCTGGGAAACAGAATAAATGTGTTGGGATAGTAATATAAAATTTAATCCACTCATGAATAAAGATGACTTAAATTCATTTGCGGTTTTGCCACTCATGAGTTATAAGGTTTTTAACTTGTTTGGATAAATACGTCACCTTATTCCATCCCATCATCATCAAATACAGATTATTAAAATAAGACATGGACAAGCACATCTTTTAAGTTTACATGCATCTTGAAAAAAATTCAATACTGCAGCCTGGAGAGACAGAGTGACTACTTTAAAAATACAGGAACAGAATGCATAAAAAGAGCACTTACTTGCCAATTACCTTTCACAGTTCTCCATTTTTTAATTTGTTCTGCATGCCTCACAACTGCAGGTCGATTCACATGCACTTTTGAGATCCAGCCAAGTTCTAGGGTGGGAAAAAAAGAAGAAAAAAAGTCTCATCTATTTCTTTGTTCTTTTAATATAGGGTGTGGGACTTCAGAAGAAAGTTCTAGCTTGGTTTGGGAACTCTGAAGAGCATGTTGTGCTTTTATGTTCTTTTCAGGGCTTGCATACTTATCACCATAATAGCATTAACTTCTGTCAGGGTACGATCTGTGAACTGGATGCTTCACACAACATGTTTTGTTTGCCATTACAACTGAATTAACTTACTGCTAACGAGAGACACTATGTTGCCAGTCCTGGACTATTAAGTTTATTATACATGTAGCACACAAAAAAACCCCACAAAACAGCCTTCTGTCATTGCTTGATGATTTCTTTCTTGATTCCAGAATATGGTGACATTTATTCGGTCCTTTGCTTGTCTGCTGGCACCCAGGATACAACAGCATTTTTGTGTGCATGAACCTTTGTTCACAGGAACTGTACCCCACAAGGTCACCGAAACCTCTGGACAGACCCTTGCATAACAAAGCATCTGGGTTGTTACCGTCCAGAGCTAATTGTACTGAATTTGCTTCTAGGGCCTGACTAACTGCAAGTTTCCAAAAGCACTGAATTCCTGGGCAACACACCTGTCTGGAAGCTGCGGAGAGGCATGCCTGCCTGAGAAGTGCTCACCTTGCCAAGCACCCCAGAGGACCCAGGGCAACATCTTCAACCTGTGAATTTCTTCAGATACCCACTGCAGACAGCCTGGCTCACAATTTCAACGAGTTTCAGTATCCATAAACAATAGCCAGTCCCAAAGAGAAGCAGATGCTCAACGTTTACTAAAATACTGAAACTGTCTAAAAACAGAAGCACCAAAAATTGGACACTGCTTAACAAAGGGCAACTGACTGATAAAGGAAACTGAGGGGTTGGGTTCTTGAAGTGCAATTTTGAATGTTAATAAACACAGACTGCTCACAGACGTACACAGGAAAAAGAAATGAGAGTATCTTTAAAATCTCTGATATCCCAAAACATAAACAATTCTTCTAAATACTGATCATATAAGCAATCCACAAAAATACTCTGAGAACAACATCAACAATCATTATCCACCAATCATCAGCAAATCACCACCATCGATCGTCTAATATTATCATCAGTTAAGGTCAGTATGTGGACATGGGTTTAGATACTAAGGAAAAATATTTCTGAGTGACTGAATTTATTAAGAGCATCTCACCTCTACAAGTCTTCTTCACTTCTGTATTAAACCTGCATTTCCCTTGAGCACATTGATTAAAAAAGGTTTAAAAAACTTCAAAAAAAGTCAACAACCAAAATCACTGATTTTGTACAGAAACCTTATCCTCAGATTTTTTTCTTCTTATTTTATAGCTTTAATAGCCAAAAAAAGTGCAGAACTAATATAGTAGCTAATGTATGTGTGAATACAAGTTTGTTTTCCTAATTAGACTTATAAAAAGCTCTGGAAAAAACAATTTAGGGCAAATATGACTCAGTGGAAATGCAAGACAAAGGTATGAAACACAGCTAAACGAGATCTTGTTCTGAGCACTGTAAGCCACCCTGCTACCACTTTCCTATTAACCACATACAAGTAATTTAGTGACCAGTACCTACAAGGTCAAAATGTTGGCCAAAAGCAGAAAAGGTAAAACAAAGAAGGAATTTCAAAGGAATCATAGGGAATTCAAGGATTTCTTTAAGAATTTAGCATCAGTCTCATTGTATGGCAACAAAGGGATGAGCTTGCAAAGTTGCAAACCACTTGAACAACAAACCCTCATTACTTCTTTCCACTTTCAAAGCTACAGCCTTGTCCATTCTGCCCCAAAAGCAATAAACTCAACCACCTTGTAGAAAGAAGGTGAGAAAATAAATTGCTACAAAACCTACGGCTACAACTTTCACTCTTTCTGAATATCAATAAATGCAAACCATACACACACAGACAGTTGAAATATAAGCTAGTGAAACCTCTATATCCTCTGCTTTAAGGCTGAGGCTCCTACATGATCATGAATCACTTCCCATGGGGTCACTATAGGCAATATTTGACAAAGTCCAAGGAGGAGGAAAATACAAATAAATAAAAAAATAAGTGAAGGAAACACAAACTCTGTGTTGTGATTCTCCTACTATGTGCCAAGTACTCAGGTAGAATCTTTTAATCATAAACCAATATATCAAGACAACTTTTGAACCCTGCTGGGTGCATGGTGACCTTTCAGCCCCTTTGAAAAACGTGATAAAATCAAAGAAAGTGGTTTAGATGAGGAACTCAGTTTCTCACTCTCTAATACGGATCCTTTCAGTTACTCTACTCTAACCTATCCTTTCTACATTATGAAAAACAACCAAGAAATCCGATAAGTAATTCATTTCTAAAAACTACAGCCTTCTATAGAAGAGTTTGAAAGAATATGAAGACAGTGTCCAGTCTTAGATACAAAAAATTCACGTTTCAGGTGAAAATTTAAGTGAAAGAACAGAAATTTCCCCATGACTAGGTTAACTCTTCATTACTTATTATTTGGAGAAGATTCAGTCTGATTCATCTTGTGCTGGACTTTGATAGAAACATACATACAGCTATTGTATCTGTCTCTACCTGACTTTTGAGCACAGCTTCTCAGAAGGTCTGAGTGATTTTTTCAGGAAATAGAGCACCGCACACTTGATTAGCTTAAAGGAAACAGTCAAGTATAATACCATTTGGAGAAAGAAGGGGGAAAAAAAAAAAAAAGGATAAAAGTAAATTAAGTAAATTCATAATCAATGGGAGAAAAGATGGGGAAGAACAGTGGAAGGGGAATAAGCTACTAGTTCTGCCTTGCCCAAAGATACCTGTGAAAGTTACCATATATCAGCTGATCAGCAAGAGATGATTGCAAGTTCTTTCAAAATATAATGAAATTTTCTGGCTTAAGCCTTTTACACAGTGTAACACATTTTACCTTCTATTTTCAATAACTGAAGACTAGTCATGAAGGTAGGGGACACATGACAACTCAGTAAGGTGTAATATCTAATTTTTGTGCCTGAGACGCAAGTTTGCTTGAAAGACCATAGAATTTGGATCTCCAAGTATTTTTTTTTTTAATGTGGGATATTGATCCACTGTGCACAGCATTGACAGAAAACTTTTTTAAATAAATTAAAATAATTTAAAAAAAAAATCAGAACTCCATCCTGTCTGTACAACTTAACGTGAGACATTATGCAGCTTACTAAAGGAAATAAAATGGTGTAATAAAAAACACACAGCAAAGAAGGACAAAGGTTCTTGTAATATGCAGCAGCAGATGGAGACTTCTATCTAACACAGACCTTTTATTCAAGCCCACTTCTCCATTAATTAAAGCTCTGGGCAAGTGAAAACAAATATGTCTCAGGATAATTCTCTCTAAATAGACTTTCAAAGTTTGCCATGTGAGGTCTCACCAAATCTTTAAATGTAAGTGTCTCTTATTCAGAAAAATCACTCACAATTCCAGGTTGTTTTTTTTCTTTTCATTAAAAATCAGAATAAAACCATTATTTGAAATAGAACTGACTGCCTTTGGATTCTCCCCCCCCCCCCCCACTCACTCCCCCAAGCTTTATGATTTAGTATCTGGCTAAGGAAAACTATATTTAATTAGGCTCATTAACCTTGCAGTGTGAACACGTCTTTTTTTTTTTTTTTTTTTAAATAAGTCATCTGGTAGTCATCTGCAGAGTCATGTGGCTTCAGGGATAAAAGTAATTAAAGCAGTTACACTATAGCTAATTAGCCAATATTCTGTAATCACTCTTCAAGTTTACTTTTTTCTCTGAAGACATTTGAAAAAATCATATTCAAAACCTTAACAGGAAATTCATCTCCTCTCTTTGAAGAACATGAATCCAAAAATACCAAGCATTTCCTCATAAAACAATAAATAAAACCACTTCATTAGTATAATTACATAAATATCTAAGATACCTAACACATTCCTCATAAAACAGACTAAGCTTTTCAGAAGCTTTAAAAAAAAATGTGTAGATGGCATCCCTTCAGATGGTGAAACAGAAAGCTCAAGAATGCCTGAGGCTGTAGTTTCACATGCATTTTAAGGCAGCACTGTCCCCAAAAGAAGCTGCCCCCCTAACTGGTTATTTCCCCCTCTGTGCCAAAAACAGCATGTGTGCTTCTGCTCTTACCATGAACACATGATAAAATGGGTAAGGGAAGCGATGAAAGCTGTTATTTCTGGAGAAGCAAGTGAAACTGCATCCTGAACCTTTAGTGGAGAAATGAGGTATTCAGCTGGACACAGGCTGACCCCAGCTGGCCATGCATAGCCAAGCAAAGCCACTGAAGAAAGAGAAAAGGCTTCAGGATCAGGTCTTCTTACAGTTATCTTACCATGTAAGCTGTTTAGAGGTTTGGTGGTTATTCAGTTTCCTCAAGACAGAAGCTGTTGTTATTTTTTCATAGTGACTCTTGCTATGGACCTACTTTCTTTTCAGATGGGTCCTCCTTACATAGAGAAGTTCTACCTCCAAGCTATCAGCATTCAGGTACTCAAAGCAAGACACCAAGGCACGAGCCCCGAACTAGAAATCAGCTCTACTATCTTGGGATATTAGTGAAATCACACAATGTTGACCATGCATCACATGAAATGGATCAGGATATCCTCCAGAGCACTCTGAAAACCGCTGACAAGCCTTTCCTCAGAAAGCGAGCTGCAAAACAACAGGAGCTTGGTTTTCTGCAGGTCCAAGAACTCTGCTGTTCCCTCTCCTCTCCCCTGGCTCCAGAGACCTCTCTTAACCCCAATAACCCAGCTGTCCTGTTACGGTCCTTACAACCATGGAGTAAAACACGACATTTGTTACTTGCATAAAGCCCCCCCAAAAAGATGTAATGAAAAGTCATGTAATTGTTGAGCTGTGCCTGCCTTTCCCTCAACAGAGGGATTAATTCGGTCACTCCACCCAGTGACTTACTTAATTCTGAGACATCTAGCTGGCCTTCAAATTTGATTAAAATTATCCAGCAGATTCAAAAGGTGTTAGAAAGGAACACTGAAAAAACAGAGCCACAGTACCAGCTAAAACCAGCTATTAATATATTAGAACAGAATTATGCTGTCTTGAAAAGAGATGCAAGACTTCATTATCTAAATGCCACTTACCAACAGGCTAGCTCTCACATGTAAATGGCTCAGAAATACCAACTATAATTAAAAATATCAATTGAAATATAATGAATATATTTCTGGCCCTTCAACTAGAAGGGCTGAGCAACATGGATAGATTTTTTTTTTTTTTAGAATACAAGAACATACTTTGCAAAACAACTGTAACTAATTATTCATTACTCATAATACATATATATATATACACACACATACACGTACATAGACACACAGAGGTAAAAAAACATAATCATAGAGTAATTTGGGTTGGAAGGTCTCTGAAGGTCATTTGTGCAGCCTCCTGCGCAAAGCAGGGTCAGCTCTGAGTCCAGACCAGGATGCTGAGGGCTTTATTCTGTTGGATTTTCAGAGTCCCCAAGGATGGAGACTGCACAGTCTCTCTGGGCAACCTGCCCCATAACCTGACTGTCCTGCATGAAGAAGTTTTTCCTTATATCCAGTATGAACTTCTCTGACTCAAGACAAGCCCGCTGTGTTGCTTCATCCCATCTTGCAATGCTATGAAAAGCCTGGCTCTGCTTTCTTGATACACGCCCCATAGGGATGAGCAGGCTGCTGTTAGGACCCCTGGAGCCATCGCTTCCCCAGCCCAGCTCCCTCAGCCTCTCCTCACAGGGCGGGTGCTCCGGCCCCTGACCATCTCGGTGGCACCTCTGCTGAACTTCTGACAGTTTGTTGATCTCTTTCTGCTATTAGGGAGCAACAAAACTGAAGAGCCTTCCAGATACGGCCTAGCAAGCGCTGAGCTCCTGGCCGTGTCCCCGTCGGGACGGCCCGGGAGGCCGCTGGCCGTCGCTGCCCCCCAGGCCCCGGGGCCTTTCGGCAGAGCTGCTCCCCAGGCAGGCAGGGCCCAGCCTCTGTGGCTGCCGGGGCTCGTCCTCCCCCCGGGGCAGGGCGCTGCCTTCGGCCCGGCTTGATATCACTGAACTCCTACTGACCCATTTCCCCACCAGTCTGGGTCCCTTTGAATGACCTGGATAATTTAGTGTCATCTGCAAACTCTATAAGCAAGCAGTCCATCGCCTCTTCCAGGTCACTGAAGAAAATGTTAAACGGAATGGGTCCCAGGTTATACCCCTACATTACCTTACTTGGTACCGGCCTCAAAGTAGGCTATGACCTATTGACCGTCACCTTCTCAGCCCAAACATCCAACCAGGTTTTTAAGCATTTCAGTATCCGCCCATCCAAGTGTCCCAACTTGGATATGAAATATTGCAAAAGACAGCGTCAAAAGCCTTGCTAAAGTTGAAGTAAATGACATCCACTGCTCTCCCCTTGTCAACATATCCAGTCATTTTACTACGGAAGGCAATTAGGTTGGTCAGGCATGATTTACTCTTTTACCAGTACAATAAATGATGAAACTATGTGACTGGCAATCAACTCCACTGTTGCTTCGCCATGTGACCTTGTGTTATTGTTCAGGCCATTCCCCGCTCTAATCACCCTACTGAGTGGCCTGAAGAAAGACTTGCATCTAGGCACAAGTTCAGGCTCCACACAAACAAGCTGTGTTATCTGCTTGGTTTTAAACTTCCTACTTGCCATTTTCTGCCTCTACCAAAGGTTACTGAGCACCTGTCTTTCTCCATGACTTCTGAAGCTGTTGCATCAAAATTCCATCTGCAGGGAACAGAAAACCCACGTGGCATCCCCCCAGTTAAACCGAAGGAGTATGCTACTAGCTTACACTACAAAACAGATGCTCACTGATGCGTTTCACTTTTTGTTATGAAGTGGTGTTAAAAAGTTGTATTTGATGCTTTTCTGAAACATGACAAAACATGAAGCACGTGGTCCGTTACACTCCAGCATTCTTGTGAGCAGAGCAGGACAGGCAGATCCCTTTAAGCCCCTGCAGGCACCATGATGAATCCCAGTACCGAAAAATGGCTCCACAAACAGTCCCTGCGGAATGACAAACCTGTAGAATTCCTTAACCACCTTCTTGACACAATTGTCTGATGGCAAATGTATCAGTGTATTAGAATAGTTGCCCTCGGATTAGCTCATGCAAATCAGGTCTTTTTATCGGCATTAGATGCACCTGTTCTTTATTCCAAGTAAATACCTCTACTAAGGAACAATAAGACAGACAGATAGGAAGAATGAAAGCACTAACTAAGGGCTTTTAGAAGAATGTATTTATTTTACAAAAAAAAAAAAAAAAATCACATGGGAAAGCATTACATGCCATGGTTTGAGAAGAGTTTGGCTTGTCATTGATAAACAAATATATGCTTTCTAATGGCAGCATCAGAAATTTGCTTAAATAATGACATTACGTAGCAAGCACAGAAATAGCTGAGATAGAAGAAAGGACTCAAATAATATATATTTTAATTAAAAGATATTTTACCACTAGGTGTCCCTGTTAGAAACCTATAATCCTACACAATGCTCTGAGATAAAGGGCAAATCATTTAAATTACTGTTAAAGCTGCTGGCACAAGCTGGCAAAACCTTCAAAAGCCAAAGCACCTAAGTCTCAGAAGACGTGTGTATTGCCAGAGACCATGAAAGATAGAGGCAAAGGTTTAACATGTCCTTTTTGCGTACTGCTACCACCAAAGGTACAGCACTAAGATTCAGTGACTTAGTTAGATACAGCACTTAATGTATTTCAGATGTGTATTTAGTGGGAGAGCAAATGGCAGGGAGATTCAGTTCTCCCTTTAAAGCACCCAGCATAAGGCAGTTGTTAGAAACAGCTACAGCATTTCTAGTGCCACTTAATACAAATGCAGTCATGGCCACACCGTTCCCCTACGACGCCTGCCCTGCACATCTAACCCAGCTCATTTTGACTGCAACTGACTGAAACAAATATCACTGTGAAGGGATGGCAAGTACCTGTGGATAAGGTGAGGGTAGTGACCTTTCCAGGTAAATCAGTTGCAGCTGGAAGAAGCCACATGGTGCAGGCCTGAAGATATCCATCCCTCTGTGCTTGCCTTTAATAATCCTGAACATTAGTTGACCCTGCCTCTTGGACAGGGGAGGGCTACTTACAGAAGAGAAAAGACTTCTAGTAAATATTTGGAACATATTCAAAAATTGTTTTAGCGGGTGAAAAAACCCAATTATTATGTTGTGCTGGTCAGCCGCATATTGAATACTTTTCCTTTGACTAGAGTTGTGTATCAAGATCCGGCCAAATGTTAGTGAGGTCACCTGTCTCTTCCAACAGTTTCCCACTTGGCAGCATGGCATGCCTCTGACAGAGGATGACTGTTTGCTAAGTACTGAACTGACTTCACATAAAGTTTCTGGAATCCCCACACATACTGACAATTAGTTCTAAGATTAAAATTACAGTAATAAAAAGCACAAAACAGCTAGTTTAAAGTAACTTTAAAGTAAGCCTTTACAAACTTCCATGATAGCTTTTTTCTTAACAGCCACTGAAGTTTTGGCATTACATTATTAACATGTTTGTTTCAGCAAAATGATGCTGTTTGGATGGCTAAAACTGAAACTCAGTTGTCCCTACAAGTAGTCCATGAATAAGCAAATCAGAAAGCAATTCAACATCTCACTTTTAAAAGTTACATCATGCCAGCAATTTCAGTGAATGAAAACGCAGTCAACCCTTAGTTGTCCACAGGCTAATTGTTTAAATTGCATGTTAGCTCTGTAAAAATGCCCATGCTTGTGCTAGAGACAGGAGCATTGCCACAGACACTCTGCAGTACAGCTCCCGAACTCTGCTCGTGCTAACTTTGAGATCTCCCTGTTCTACACCTGCTGTTCTTTGCTTCCCACCTTTATGATGCCACTCCTGTACCTCCTCTGCCCTACTGTCCATCTACTCACATTGACCAAATTATCCTACCTTTAAGGGCAGACTGTAGGAAGGCTAATCACCTTAATTCATTCCACCACTGCAGTTAGGTTTTGCTGGTTGAAGTCAGGAGGATGGAGCCCTTTCTCCTTCCCTACCCCCAGCAATCCTCAGAAGAGCTCCAAGCTGGGAGGTGGCAGAGAAACCCTTTCTTGGCTCCTCTCTGCCTCACCCGAGGCACAGCCACCTTTTGGGCCTGGAGACACCTGGAAAATTCTTATCGGTCTTCAGAAAGCAAGAAACAAGGAGAACAGTAAGTCCCGAGTTTGCAAATCAAAATCCAAATAACAAAGTGTTTTGAACCTCTTGGGGAGAGGGGAGGAGGTTTATTCAGTCAGAAATAAATTCAGAGAACCATAAAGGTACGGAAGCCGGAACCGGGCCCCGCTTTGTGACAGGAGGGGGGCTGCCGAGAGCAGCAGCGCCGGCCGCCCCGCAGCCCGGGGCCGCTCCAGCCGAGGCCGTGCGTGACGGACAACCCTCAGCTTCTTGTTTGACCCGGCGTACGGAAAGGAAAGCAAGCCTCCCGCAGGCCTCTCGGTTGTATGTCACGAGTATACGTTAAAGGATCTAAAGGCGCCGTAAGTCTCTTTCTACTTCGCCTTCTCGGAAACACCCGGTTCTGCAGCAGCGGGGCTCGTACGCGCTGCCCTGGGCCAGTCGCGGGGAGGCCGGCCCCGCAGCCGGGCGCTCCCCGGCACCTTCCCGCCCGGTCCCAGGCCGAGCGGCCCTGCCCCCGCCGCGCTCCCCAGTTACGCCGCCTGGGGAACCCCCGGCTCCGCCGCGAACGCCTCTCGCCGGAGGAGCCGGGGCCGGGGCCCGCCGCCCCGGCCCTCCCCCGCAGGCCGCCGCCCCTTACCCAGCTCGGTGCCCGGGTTCCGGCCCGCCATGGCCCGCGCTGCCGGCGGCTCCCCGGCCCCGCTGGCGGACCCGGGCGGGGCGGGCAGACTTGGCCCGCCCCGCCCCGCCCGGGCAGGCCCCAGCCCCCGGGCCCAGCCTGCCCCCTCCGCCCGCAGCTGCCACGCAGTAAGCGACCACTACGCTTCTGGAAGGGGAATTTCTAAGATGTTCTCTTTCCTCAGTGGAAAATAACGCCTAACTTGCTGTCTTGATAACGAATCCAGGTAGCTTTCAGTGTCTGCGAGTTGAATCTCCAGGTATAAAACACGGGGAAGCTCTAGAAACTTACCAACCTTGTAAAACTTCGTAGTAACACCTGCAAAAGGGAAGTCTGGTAACACAGACAACTTCACAGCATTTACTTTTTTTCCAGAGTTGCAATGAGACAAACTCACACAAAAAAGGTACTAAAAATTGTTAATACTCCCCCTAAGATGAAGGGTCACAGCTCTAAAACTGGGAGACACTATCCCAGACATCTCTACAAAACGCTACACAGCCTACTTGAAATATGGCACAAAGTATTTTCTTATGGTCTGACAGAATTGCCTATGTTTCAGTTAATAGCCCAGTTTTCAAATATTAGCCTCAGTTTTCTAAGACGATCTCATTTACTCTCGTGAAAAAAATCCAAAAGGAGAGTATGAACAAGTATGAATATGAAAAAATAAAAAGGTGTATGAAGAGATGTACCTCTGTATAACCTTTCTCCTTTCCATCCAGAATGTATTATGTAAACTTTTCAGCATAACATTTAAGGAAATGACAAGTGGAAGAATAGCAGTATTTTCTTTAATGAAGAAAATATGATTTTTAACCTTGAAAGAGTAACTTTTTCATCCAGCCTGGAGGACTAAACCGAAGTTTTATACAGATACATAGCCAAACTCTGAGACTTTCATGTACAACCAAATATTTCAGGCAGTATGTTTAATTTAGTTTTTACTGGTTTTGACTTGAGACGTTTACATTCCAACTTTAAAAAGACATAAAGCTTACAGATCAAAGAACTTGCCACCCTCTGTACCAACAGTAAAACATTCTTCTTGCTTTCCCTTGATATAGTACAAAACAGATGCTAGAAAGGATTATGTAATTAACTTGGCTGCTTTTCCATTCCATGAACCCAACGCTCAACAGTAACATATGAGTTTTGAGTGGCATTTTATTTAGACAACTGAAAACAGGTAAACATTCAGAAGCTGCATACAATGAAACAAAACCTGAACCAAATACTTGAAGTACATAATCCCTTCTTTTAAACTAAAGCCAGCGTTTCCAACTTCTAAGAAAAAAGGGGTAAAAGCCATAGTATCTCTTCTCCATAATAAAGAAAACACACTACAATGAGTCTAATTGAAATTGGAGAGACTGGATCTTGGCTTGCACACTTCTTTGAAAAGACAGTAGGCAGTTATGCTAAAAAGATAGCAAAACTCTACTACTCCTTGTCTCTCTCTTTTTTTTTTTTTTTTTTTGGATACTCAGTTCTCTTACAGACAACACCTAGCCAGTTCCACCACATTCTCATCAATTACTGCCCATCTTTGCCTTATGTAGAGAGCACACTCTGGAAGGCTGCTGTTTATCACTGTTCACTTGATTTAGTCTTGTATGTCCATATGTTGCATAACAGTTGCAATAATCAGGCCTTAACTTCAGGAGTTGAGCTGTACACCGAATCTGAGTTTTCAGAGGCAAGATCTTCTGTAATTAAATAAAAAGGGTATTATTTAACTTCACCTTAGATATATAAACCAAAGAAATGCTTCAGGGATTGCCTAAATATTTCAGTTTGTCTTCCCATTTAACCCGATTCAGTTGTTCTACCCCATCTGTTCAGTCTGCACAGCTCTAGTCACAAAGTCTGACACCTACCATGTGGTCATTGTCAGGAAAATGCATTCAAAAAATCTTTTGAGAAGAGTGAAAAATGGCAGGAGGTACTTGGGGAAAACTACCTCTCCCATACTAAAGAATGCTACCATCTTGGCTGATCTTTTAACACTCAGATGAGTTGAAGCTGGCAATTCAGTGCATTACCTATTTCCTCCTCTGCAGTTCCCGGAAGGGTGGTCCTTGCTTTTGCTGCTTCTGCATTCTCCTCTTCTGTAGAGAGGAGGAAGGAAAAAACAACAGTCAATACCTTCACAGCTTCCACCACCCACCCTAATTAAAAAAAAAAAAATTCCATTTAATTTAGCATTGAAGATAAACAGTTGGGTAAGAAATTCCATTAATGAATATTCACTTGCAGTTTTCTAGACACTGCTTTCCTCCCCACACCCCCAGATTTTAAAGAACGAAAGGACAATATAAAAACTATCACCCACACTTCTTTCTAGAAATTCTTATCTAAGATTTATAAAAGTAATATTTTCTATTTCTTGCTCTTTAATACAAAAATACATCAGACTACTGGCTTAACTCTCTGCAAAGTATCTATATTCAATAAACTTACAGGTTTGAGGTTAATTACTCACATGACAGCTACAAAAGTAAATCCTTAAATCCAACAGCCTTGAGTGGATATAGACCCTCAGAAGACAGTACAGTTACTGTATGAAATTCAGATGATGTTTACCACTTATGATGGATTACTTCAAAAGTGCACACGGAGCAGCCAAGTTTCACCAGGAACAAGCACACGCTTACCAGGAATTACACACTTCCAAAGACCATAGGTTTTCCCTACTGTTGTCTGCCACAGCCTTAGTGTACCATCCTCAGAGCCACTTGCATATAACTCTCCATCGGGGCTAAATCTCACACAGTGAATTGGACCAAAGTGTCCTTTGTAAGATTCTGTAAGAGAGCATATTAAGACCATTAATTTCAAATTTCAGTCAACAACTGAAATTAGTAAGTATAAACTGATCAGAAGAGGGAAAAAAATACTAGTGAGGGGCACTTTCTCAGTATTTAACTTCTGATGCAAAACAAAGCTTCTATTCATTAGTGTCTCGGCAATCTATAATTTAGGTACATATCAATGTTTTATTAACTGCAAGAAAACAGGTGCTTATTTATTCTAAGCAAAACTACAAAGCAAGCTGTTAGCACAGAGTACACATGCCCTGTTCCTTCAACCACTCCACACACATACAATTTTAGAAGAGGACAGGATCAGACAAATTTAGAGATACACTTTTTTAAAAATACATTTGGCCAACATTAATAAGAACATATACCATCACATTTTTCATAAACACAAGTAGCTGCAACATATTAGATGTATCTACTGGATGCTACAGTACGACACCTAAGTTAATATACAGCTTGCTATTGCAGCAATACAGAATGACAACTTTTCGTAAAATAGGTGCAAAGAACTGTTTAATGGACACTTTAACTAGTTTAAGAGGAATAACATTAGGTATACAGAGACAGGAAAAAAATGCTTAACTGAATATACCTTTTCATCCTCTTGCACAGCATGCTAAGAACTTATTTAAGTACAGCAGTTTAATTTATTAGTCATTATTTCATTAATCACATACCCATTTCAGAACTCATTTGTGATTACAGAAGACAAACATACCTAATTCTTCTCCTGTATTATAGTCATATTTATAGAGTTTAAAATCTTCACCACCTGCAACCAAACATTCTTTGGCAGGGTGAAGTGAGGCAGAATTGATTGTAGCAGGTGCTTCAAATGATTTAATCTGCTCTAGACTGAGGGAGAAAAGTTTGTTAAAGTTCATTAAAAAAGAAAAAAATTCCTAGAAGCAAAGAAACTGTGATTCTACTAATCACAACTGGTTTTAAGAAAAACAGAATAGACCTACACCCAGTTTCTGAAGTTAATTTTAATACCTGCAAATCACGCTGATCAAGTTAGAAACAAGTTCCAAATAAGCAAAACAAAAGCCCACACATTCAGAATTACTTTCTGGAATACGTTTAAATGTGTAACTTGCTTTCTTAAGACATCAGAGAGATCTACAAATAATTAGTTCTCTGAAAAGCACTGAACTGAACCCTGGCTAAAACTCAGTTAACTACAACTATAATTAGCATGAAATACAAAGATGGCACTGAACCCTTATAGTCTAGCATCTTATAGACAGTTAGAGTTCAGTATTTTAGAAGAGAGTAGTTGTTTCACACTCTGCCTCTGACAAGAGAGCAAGCAAAGATGTCCACTAATGCCAGTTCCAACAACTTAGTGATTTTAGCCTTGTACAGTCATTTTTTTACCCACAATCAAGCCCATTACTCAACCTGTAAAAATTCTGTGTTTTGGACTCACGTTTCGGCACTATGAAAAGCAATGGTCTTCCCATAGGTTATCACAAGTATCTGTCCTTCTGGAACATACTCCATGCTGCTCACTGACATTGCAACGTTTAGTGCCTTCACTTCAGTCATGGTAGTCCGGTCCCAGAGGCTTAAGAGAAAACAAAATGGAAAAAAAGATTCTCAGATTACTTCAGCAAATCAAACAATTTTTCACCTCCTATCCACAGCAAGATTTGGATCAAAAAAGATGCCTAACAAAGAACGTGATTTGATTCCACAGGTACTTGGGATTTTTAGTGACATCCTTATCTACATTCTCACCTAGCCAAAGTTTTAAGACATGCTGATTTTAAAATACCACTACTTTTGAAGCTTAATGCAACAACGTTAAATGGTACACATACCATTTAACTACTCAAGGATTCTGTCAGAGATTAAAAATCTTGTTTTAAGTCTCCTGAGCAATAAAGCTTTCTAGAAGCAAGGCTTGGAGAGTCAATTCTGTCTTTTTTACCTCACAAGGCAAATAGGTACAAATGCCAATTTATCCAAAGAACAGAGATTCCTTTAAGACAACAGTTTTCTATCTAGGGGTGCAAGAGCTATCTAAACAGAAAAATAAAATTGTTCTGCCATGACAAGTAAGAATCTTTGTTCATTAGCTGACCGCTGCATTTCTATTTATACAATTCAGAAAAGATAAACAAGACAAGACTAGGCTCGTGCCTATCTTGAACGTTAGGAAACTGAGAAGAACTGGAGCTGAAAAGGAGACAACAGGGAAATTGCACCAGTGACTTCACTCTTCCATCCCGCCTTTCACAACACAAAAAAGACCATTCTATTTCTCTCTTCTTTGTGCCATAAATATAAGAATGGCGAGTCAGCTAGGCATGAGATGACACTGGTCATGTCAGCCAGAAGGCTGAGGAAGCAGTTCTCTGGACAGCATAGCCTGAGGAAGGGTCTTTGTCAATTCATCTCCCCAGCAGCCAGGTTTGTCTATGTTTCAGTACATCTCCTACCAGTTGGGCATAAAGAAAACATTTATCTGCGACTGGATGAGCCATCTTATCAAAACATTAAAGCCTACTCATCAGCACAGCAGAGAAAGAGGGCTATGTCTACCAACACTGCACTGTTTCCAGATACTTTTCCCAGTCTTTTATCCCAGTGCCTGGCTAGTCCATGCCTTGGGCATTTTTCAAGGCTGGATTGCAGAAGACAAGGCAGCAACACCTCAGCACAATGTGTATGCACAAGACCTCATCTATAAATTCATCTTCTCTAGGATTATGAAAAGCATTAATTTATCCTACTACGCAGATCTCAAAGACCACCTCTTCTTATCAGGGAGGACACGTTTATGGGGTAAATAAGAATTATTACAGAAGTTATGTCTCCAGTCACAGAAGAGCTGTATTAGGCATGCAGCTATAATAATCCAGGACCAAATAACCTGTGTTACTTACATCCTTTACCAAAACACCTAACTATCTTCTCACATAGATTATGACAATAAATAAAAGTGAGCTTCTTAGAAAACTGAAGGTTACTTTTTCTTACCGGACAGTTTTATCATCAGCTGAAAGAATCTGTTTGTCATCACTGCTCCATAAAGCCTTTTTGATGCCAGAAGTATGTCCACTGACAACATCAGGTTCTTAAAATAAAGCCAAATGTTTTAATACAGGTAAGAAAATTAAATATTGTTATGCAGCAGTCTGGGAGCTTTGTTAAGCTGTATGGATTTCCATTTACTAGAAACTGTAAAATTATTTCAAGCACTGACAACTTCATTTGTCCATCTTATTCCAGGAACAGGGTAAGAGTAAACTAGGTTACCAATTGCCTACATTTAAAAAGCTTCACTAGTTTAACATCAAGGTTCTCTAGCTTCATACCAATCATCAGTAGTTCAGTATCAACATGAATTTAAACACACAAATAGGTGGAGTCTTTTTTCTTTCAGATGGCTAAATTTTAATTAATTAGACATATTTCTAATGAGTCTGCACCAAACTGAAGCATGCTATCCTTTAAGTCCCTTATAAATAAATTCTAATTCACTTGTAAAAGCGCAAACTTAAAACAGACAGATTCCCTTACTATAGCAAGGTTATAGATGCTACATTTGTAAAACAATCCTTAACTTTGTCTTTTATGATTCTGAACAGAAAGTAGCTCTTAATTTCAGAACTTAAGTCCAAAAACTGAGAATCAGTTCTCAAAGCAGACTCACCTGCTTCTGGCTTGCTCAAGTCGTAGATACGCAACAGTTTATCTTGTCCACCTGTTAACAGATAATTGCTATCCTGAAACAGAAGTTATAAAGGGTCAACTCT
Organism: Tyto alba; assembly: GCF_018691265.1. NCBI lineage: Eukaryota > Metazoa > Chordata > Aves > Strigiformes > Tytonidae > Tyto > Tyto alba. Next base: position 14,353,082 of record NW_024881295.1, read on the forward strand.
ATTTTGAATCAAAATACCAGCCTTCATCTGAGAGTCTTAAAATAACAGTTCTTTCTCTCAGACAGCCTCTAGCATAATTACATTTAAGCTACAGCCTTAAAAACTAGAAGTCGTATGCAAGATTATTTGTTTAAGATACACACATAAAAAGTAGAAAAGTAACTAACAGCAAAACATACTCAGGAGCTTACTTCCTTGGTGAATAAGGTATAAAGGTTTTTCATACCTGTGTAAAATCCACACTTTTGACAATGTGTTTGTGAGCCAATGTAATTAGTTCATCACCTGACACAGCATCCCACACTTTGCTAAACAGCAAGAGAAAACATTTATATTTTAGAAGCACCAGGACAAATTAACCTTGGCAATCAGATTACTTTGTAAGAAATCTTACTTCACACCATCATAACATTTTATCGTAAATGCTACATTCTTATAAGTTATAACCCAGTTAGATAATGAGAATACTTTGTATGTTTTTACTAAAGCTTTTTTGGTACTATCCCACCATTTTCCTTTATCCTCTTCTTCGGGATAATAGACTAATGAGCATTTTAGTTTTAAGACAAAGGCAGCTCTTCTCTGCAACTTTATTAATAGAGATTGCCCTCTACTAACAGGATTCAACTTGTCAGATACTAATATATGATGCAAACAGCATAAACAACAAAAAACAAAGAAATAATTCACTAGAATCATCACAAAGAGTTTTCTTGTAATAAAAATAAACTAACTGGTAGAAGCAAAATAAAAATCACTCTTTCAACTCTGCTATAACTACAGTGCCAGGGATTAGAGCTGCATAGAAATGTTATTCTAGCAAACCGGTATGGTAATTCAGTATATTTATCAAGAAGCAATCATAGTAGTTTATCACAACAGAATTAACTGTAGTTGCTTCCAAGAACCTAAAGGAACCTAGGTTTTAATTTGGCTGGCCATCAATATGATAACAATTACTAAAGGAAAACAAATGAATCAGTAATTTGCTACAACTATACGCCGCAAAAGAACACTGTGGACTAAAATCAAAATACAGACTTCAAAGACAGTGAATCACTTACGCTGTAAAATCTGCTGCTGCTGTAGCTGCTTTAGTGGCATCTGTGTTCAAAGTGGCACCCCAGACAGCACCTTTATGACCTAGAAACGTGCCGATCCAGTCTCCTGTGTCGCCCTGTCGCAGCATTGGCTTACCATCTTCACAAAAACAAAGCCCATATTCAGGTAACATGATCAAAAAAGGAAGCTGTTTTAAAAAAAGATCCCCTTGTACCAGCATGTGGAAATACCACCTACTTTATGAAGCTATTCTTTGTAAGAGTTTAGCTGAAGAGCTTAGGTATGTAGCTGTACTTGCTGCATGCATCTAAAACTGCACAGACATTAAAAAACTACTTCAAATGAGATAAAAGTTTTCTTTAGGTTTGTGTTAAGGTAGAAGGGAGATAAAGAGGAGCACTTGGTTTAGGTTTTCATTCAAATTTTCTTCAGGCAGGACAGGTTTGATTTTTTATTTTGGAACAATATTTTCAGATGAACAGTACTCTTAAGTCTTGTGTTTGTAATCAAACACGTTTAAAATACATACAGAGGCACTGTAAAAATGAAACAGCCTTCCCTCTGATTTTTTTTTTTCTGGGAGGCTACCAAAAAGTCGTTCACACAAGATGATGTGGAGCTGAACTGGAAGCACTCCAAGGCAGGAAGGAATATCCTTTTCAACTTATGAATACATACGTAAGATTAATGTATACATGTACGAGGAAGAAATGCTATCCACATAACGAGGAGAGAGCTCTCCCGGGAAAGGAGGCGGACGCGATCACACTATGCCCAGCAAGGCAGCTGCCCCGCTTAAACGGGAGCTCACTTTAAAACCCACTGCCTGTGCGCACAGGCTGTAAAAACCGGCAGTTTTAAGCAATCAAATCTTTTCGAGGCTTCCCCCCAATTACCCCCGCCACCAGTGTGGATCCAAACTGGGCGAATGCGGGCTTCGATTCCCCACCCCGAGGCTAACCCGGTAACTGAGCCCCACAAAAACCCGCCGTGTCCGCTCCCCTTCTCGTCCGGCAACGCCGTCAGCGGGTGCTACCCCGCCGCGGCCTCCGCCCGCGCCCCCGCCGCTGCGACACCCCCTCGGGAAGGCGCTGCGCGGCCCACGAGCAGCGTGGCGGAGGCGCGACCCACGCCCACCCCCAGCTCCCCCCCCACACACACACACAACAAAGGGGCCGCAGCCCCCGCTCACCCTTGCAGGCGCTGATGAGGAAGTAGCCGTAGGGGGTGACGCCGCTGAAGGCCAGGTCCACCACGGGCCGCGTGTGCCCGGAGCACGTCAGCGGGGTCTGCCTCATCGCCATGGCGGCGGCGGCGGCCCGGGGGGGGGCGGCGGCGGGGCGGGCGGGAGCGGAGCCTGGGAAGGGACACGAGTCCCCCTCCGGCCGGGCAGGAAGCGGCGATGGCGGCGGGAGAGGAAATGACGGAGAGGAAGCTACGTCAGCCTGGGGGGAGGGGGGGATGTGCGCAGCCGGAAGCGCGGGGAGCGGTGGGGCGGGTGGCTCTGTGGTGCATCCTCTGACCCCAGGGGTGTGAGGTTGTTAGAAAACGGCTATTTGTGGAAGAGAATGACTGAGGTCAACTGAAGCTGTTTTAACCGTTGTGCTGCAGAGCTAACGCTAATCTGTTGAGGAATAGTTAGAGTGACTTCAGGATAAGGAGGAACTCATAAATAATCTTACTTGAGACCGTTCAGCCACGTAGTAGCAGGTGCAAAGAAACGTAAAGATGAGGAAGCTGCAAACCAGCAACAAAACCAGACGAGGTCAGCCTTGGAGGCCACGGTATATGTGGCCACAGGGCTGAGTTTGCACAGAAGTAAGGGTCAACTGGTGGACTCAGTGAGGAAGACTATGAGCCTTTGTCTAAAGACCCCCCAGCGACCACCTGAAGACTCCAAAAGATGTCTTTAAGAGACCTTAACATATGCTAATGAGTTCCCGGAAAAGCTATGAATATTATAAAAATTGAATACATATGATTAAAGTAGTATAAATGCTTGTTGATTTTGTCGTTACAGACACACATTAGGAGGAGCTATCCCCCGGGTGTCCAGCACTGTAATAAAGAATTCCTGCTTTCTAAAACTCCAAAATTGAGTCTTGGAGAGTGAGTTAATTACTGCTTTCGGGTAACACTTAAGTAGTTAGGATTTTCCATAAATCGATGCCAGTGCTCCTACCCAGCTCCTTCCCAATTAGTTCTTTCCGCCCCAGCACTGCTCCACTGCTCTCCTCAGGCTCCTAACCCAGCAGCAAATTTAACCCTACCAGAAGGAACCGGAGGTGTTTTCTGTGGGGCTAGCTCCTCTCCATGGATCACTGCAGGATCCTATGAGCCTCTCCAGCCGGGGAGGTGGTGGGAACACAGACTGGAGGGGACGCTGGGGTCTCGGGGGGTGTAGCAGCACCCACCTGGGTTTGCATAAAAGACAAGGGAGCCAGGCTGATGGGAGTGCCTAGGCTTCCCTCAGAAGGGTCTGAAGATGACATTTGTAAATGTGTCAACAGCCTTACTTAAAAATTAGGGAAGTGGTGTTTCTACAGGCTAAGAAATCAGAATGACTCACTGTCACTGCTTTTTCAAGGCTTACAACTAGGAAAAACATTTAAATTGTTAACAGATAATTGAAGTTTAAGATAACTTAAGTCTTCCACTGCTTCTTTTTAAAGGATAAGGCACCATATTTCAATTTCTGAGCACCTGATATTTAATTTATCATTTAAGAGTTCTCAAAAGTAACTGCTAATGATGCTGTAATTTCATGACCCATTTTAATGCAAACTACCTCTGTAACTGACATTTCCAGTTTTTCCACACACAGCCACAGACTATCACATAGACCAGTGTCTTTGAGATTTTTCTGGATTTTTTCCTAACAGTGATGCCAGTCTCTCAACATACTTTGACATGGTTCTATAGCTGAATCTAGCAAGTCTTAGACTGCTGATTATAATCATGGGGAACTCAAATGCATCTCTGAAACCTTTTAAATTAACATTAAAGTAATATTTAAATAGAATACCCGAAACATTTGTTTATCTTGATAAAACAGTTTGTGACTGAGGAATTTTCTGTATTTTACTGCATCTTTAGGAATACTTTGAGAGCTTAATGTATAAAATATTTTTATTCAGTAGAGTGGCTAAAACTTCTGAGTGGAAAGGTGAAATGCAATTTTATTATACTTTTTATTATAGCAGTGTTTCCAAAATATCACGGTATATGTTCTCTCTTTGTCCTATTGTTCCTTGTAATTTTTTTTCTTCATTCCTAATTCTATATCTGTTTTGAGTCTCAGTAGAGCCACGGCATACCAAAATACATTTATAGGAGTGGGACAGAAACTAGGGGGAAAGAAAGATGGAGATCCCTTATCTAAGCTTGTATCTAAAACAGAGCTAAACAAAAGATTTATTACTTTTACATTTAAATTTTTCAAAACCTAATCTAAACATAGGATTATGTCTCCTAGTTAGAAATGCTGCTTGGGTTTACATTTTAAAAAGCTGTTCTGGTAACTGATGTTACCAACTTTTTCAGTGGAAAAAAAAAAAAAAACCTAAGGGTCAGTAAAGATAAAAACTTAAATTAAAACTTTAAATTCCCTATTTAAAATTCAGTATTGAGGAAGGGGAGGAAAGGGAATATTGTGTTTAGGGAAGTTTATTTTTAATTTAATAGTTTTGATTGATTTTGTCTTCTGTTAAATTGGAGTGTGATTTTCCACCTGCACAAAGCAACAATATGACATCCACTTAGGAAGATACAAAATCTATAACAGGCAGGCGAAGGCAAAACTATTTCCAAGTTGCTGGTAAGTCAGTAGCTGAAAATCAGAAAAAGAGAAAAATTATGAAGATGTGAAACCTGTAAAATCTAGACATGTTAAAAATCCCACTGGACCCAGCAAAACTATACAGTGGTATTATGAGTTAAGTTTTTCATATGCTGCAGGAACATGAAAATTTTTATAAGCAACATGATGGGTGTCACTAAAGCCAGATCCTTCAAAAGGGATTTTGATACCTACTGTGGGGCCCAGGCAGACTTCAGGCATCATGGTGGTCACTAACTGCTGTGTTTCATCCTGAAGAAAATAATTGTACTGGGTAGAAACCTGTGTGGTGGTTGTTACCAGCTGCTGCTCAGTTTTATAAAAGTTATAAGTCTGCTGGTAGATGAACTTAGTACAGGCGTGTATATGATTGCATGAGCTCTGACCCCACACGATGCCCGTATCTGCTTCCAGCAGTAGGTACTTGATTGATTCCCAGTTGGAGCCCGACACTTCCCCGCTGGCCTCATTCCCACCCGCTACCTCCCCTGCTCTCTACCAGGCAGTGGCTTCTGGAAACTGGTTTTTGCCTTCTGCACTGAAGCCGTTTCCATTCCTACGTACAGTAATAGTATCAGCTACATGGCTGGACAAGAAGTATAGGAATCAGGCCCTTGGAGTCTAGATTTGACAGTCATACAGAAGGATACGACTTCTTAAATTGCAATTCTGCGAAGCAGGGCAGACCTTTACTATCTTTGGGAAATATGACTAAGGACATACAGAAATATTACTGAAAATAAAGCTACTTACATTTTTTCTTAAATCATGAATACCAAAACAGAACATAGTAATTGAATGTCTCCGAAGTTTGTCCTAGGCCTAGCTCTGGATATGTTATTCATAATTCGGTTGGCGCATTTGTTTAGCAGTGGTCTCAGACATTTTTTCTGATATATTCTAGGGTGCATTCTGCATCTCTAGCCCAACTCCAGCCATAAATTTCTAATGCAGCATTTCTTGGACTGAGCATGGGGAGGGGAAATACTACCATGAAGCACATTTGCGGTTGGGAAGGGAGCAGCACTTTGTCGTGGAGCCACTGCAAGTGGAATGAGAAGTGTGTTCTGGGGGAAGTGTTTCAAACAGAAACAAGAGCAAGGATGAGAAGGAAAGGGGCTAAATACACAGAGAGCGGGAGCCAAAGGTTGTCAGCGAGCTCTTGCTGAGGAGCAGCATGCTGATGTGGTCATTTCTATCAGATGTGCTTGCCCTGCTTGTCTGCAGAGCTGTTGTTTTCCTCTGCTGGAGCCTGACAGCCTTTGGCCCTAGCTGCAACTCCTCTGGCATTGCCCCCACCATTGCCCTCCTTTTAGCTCTCCAGTAGCATACCCATTTAAATATGTTTATTCCACACAGTTTCAGAATGTTTGATTTAGAAATACACTAATGCTGTGCCCTCAGGCTAGACTACTTTTAATACAGAGATTGTTTGAGAAGCTAGGAACTGTGAAACAGGCCTCAGTTTTTCAAGAAAGTCTAGAGAATGTACAAGAAAAAGAAGGAAAGATGAAAAAAGTAGTTACTTACAGATGAAAGCCTAGCTATCTTAAAATAAAAATATTGAGTTAATACTGAGTTTTATAATTTTAGCCAAGGTGATTATGTATCAGATTCCAATAATGTTACAAAGAAAATAAATGTCATTAAAAACTTTTTATTCAAAATTTCATATCTGTCTATGTTGTTCAAGTAACAGTCTTGTAGTGTTTAATATTCGTCAACCCCAACTTGTCAGGAAATAATCAGGGCTGCATAATCATACAGTGTAATTCACCCCATTACTGCATGGAATAACAAGTATGCCAATCATACGTTATAGAGCACCTGGGCAGGACTCTCTTTTACTTAACATTTATAATTCAGACTATCTGCTTGATTAAACGACATCTTTTCACAGCCAGTGATTGAATTTTCTCAGAAATGTTGCTGACAATGAATAAAGCTATCCTAGTGAAAGGTCATGATTCTAGTGCTTTGATTAAAATAAATCATGCAGAGATTGAATTTAGTAGAGGGTGTTTAGTACACGTGTTTACATTTCCAAAGACTTATTTCTTGTCATGTTATGTTAGATACCAGAGCTGGAAATACATTCTCTTGCCACTGAGTGGAGCTCCTTACATATTTATTAGTACTGTATCGATCTAGCTGAGAGTTACTGTGAAGTGGCTTACTGAGGGTTATTTCAGCTTGTATTGGGCAGCTTTGTGGACATAGTGCTCAAGAAGTTACTAGATGCTTAATTCTCTAAAATGAATTGGCTAAATAGGTAAATAGAAATCTACCATTGCCACAAAAGACAGCAGCAGGGCAGCCCCTTTGTTAGCAGACCTTGAATATGAATTATTTTAATGTATTGTGAAACATTCAGTGTATTCTGTAGGCACATTGATACTCTCTAGCTCTGTTAAGTTTTTCTTTGGAGAAATGTCCCCTACTAATTTGTACAGCTAATTTAGGAAAAAAAAAAAAAAAAAAAAAGAAAAAGGAATAGCTGTTTGCTGAAGGATGATGTGTTACAGATGCTGTGTGCAGATATGTGAGAGCAATTGCAGAGCATGTTGCCGTGTTTTCACCGGGGGAATAATTACAACTGAGTGCCAGCCTTGAGCAGTCAATTATCACTGAGTAACAAGATGAAAGATAAAAGGCAGATGTAATCGTATTTCACAAATAATAGAACAATGTGCTTCAAGTCAAGGAGTCCTTTCTAGATCAGCCTTTCACAGCAGGTGACTGTAGATTTTTTAGTTTCATGCAACTTCTTGTAACATAGATCTAGGGAATGTGAGTAATGGACCATAGACACACTTCTGTTGGGTGTGCATGGTAGTATAGTTTGTGTGTATGAGTAGAGGCCAAGGGGATTAGAGAGGGAAACAGGCTGTAAAGGAATAGGGAAGAGTGTGAAGAGGAGTTTGAGACAGCAGCAAGGAAGAGAAGTAGTTTAGCAGGGGAAATATAACACATGGAAGCTGGATAGGAGGAGAAATAGGAGACTTACCTCACAGTACAGTAGTGTGCCTCATAGTGGGATTTGTACCTTTTTTCCTCTCTTCAGGTGAGATCAGATGTAAGATCACATCTTTAATCACCATCTTAGTGTTAAGATTTCAAAAGGATTTACTCTGCTGAGAAGATTATTGTTCCTAATGTCTGCATTCAAGTTAGACCGTCGGGAGCCTTTCCATTCTTTGGAGGGCACATTCAGAGCATGTATGAGAGCGATGAAACCAATAAGGAATATTAAATATTGTTTTATCTTTGCTATAATAGCTTCTCTGTTCCTCAGTCTTCAGGTGCCATTCTGTCTTTTGAAAGGAAGAAGTTGGTAGTGTGGGCCAGATAGGGAGGAGAGCGATAAGAAAAAGACAGGCCAAACTTTAAGTTGCCAGTGTATTCACTGAAAAGCTGAGCCACTGCAAAACCAAAGGGACAACAATTTAAGAAATTATTAATAACAAATCCAAGAAAAGGATATTCATCCTCAGTTTCTACCCAAATGTTCTCAGAATATACTGTTGCTAAGGTTAACCCTTGGAAAATAAAGGAATGTAAAGTAAATATATACATATTCAGGTTTTAGGCTGAAAGATGTAAAGACATAGTTGGGAAATCCCAAACAGGGTCAATATAGGGAACTCACTCAAGAGGAAAATATAGTGTGTATGTGTTCCAAAATCCTGTACTAGGGCTGTGCTCAGTCAATCCATGTAACAGTATAGAATGCTGCAGTAAGCTAATGCGTATGATATGCATTTATAGAACAAACAAAGGTCAGTGAACAGTGTTGTAGCAGCTCATAGAAGGCTTGGTGGGATAGATGCTCTTGAAGTGTTAAGAGGGGAAATGGGAAGGAGAAATGGAAAGAGAGATACACAAGTTTCTTCCCATGCTTAGAATTCTTGTAACCGAGACAAAGTGAAACAGCTAAGTTATGGGTATTAGGGGTGATAAGTTCTGGCTGAAAAAAGCCATTTCTGTATTTACTTTCTCAGTCAGCAGCTATGCTCCCTAGACCATTCAAAGTCTGACTGCATTATAAAGGAGGGGACATAGAAGTAACATATTTTTTTCCCACTTCTTTTCAAGCCTTATATTGGGACCACTTGATAATTCAGACTAACCAAATAAATATTTACCTCTGCAAAAAGAATTTCAATTCATAATAAAAATGAATCTGATTGTAAAAGCTTTGCTAAAGTAGAATTAAAATTGCTTGGAACTTGACTTACTTTCCAGGAAACAGTTTAGCACATTCTTATTCTCTAAGTACAATCACATCTGTAATACCTCTCTTTGAGCTTACTGTACTGTAAGAAACAGTAATATAAATTTTCAGGAATGAGCTTTAGCCGAGACAATATGTAACTTTCAGCCTCTGAAAATCAACCATAGCAGACAGCCTCAGTCCTACTGTCCTAGGAGTACTTAAACTGATTGGATATATACAAATCCATGGGACCAGACAGAACTCTTCCAAGAGTGTCAAGGGAGCAAGTGAGTGCTGTTGCACGGCTCCTCTCTATCACTTTTGGAAGTTACAGGGTTCAGGGGCGGTTCTTCATAACTGGAAAAAGGTAAACACACCCATGGTCAAGAAGGACAAGAGAAGGATCCAGGGATCTGCAGGCCGGTCAGCCTCATCTGTGTTCCTGGGAACGTTGTAGAGCCATTTCCAGACCAACGGCAAATTATGCCTGACTGACTCTACTGCCTCCTATAACGAGATATCTGTCTGTCTGGATGAGGGGAGAGCGGTGGGTGCTACTTACCTTGACTCTAGCATGGCTTCTGATACAGTCTCTTATAGTATCCTCAGAGCCAAAATTACAAGAAATGAGTAAGTGGATAGGTGCGTGGGAAATCGGGTGGAGTGCTGGGCTCAAGGGATTGTGGTTGGTGGTACAGGTCGAGCTGTCAACTGGTTACTAGTGGCATCCCTCAGTAATTAATCATTGTTGTGGCCAGTAACATGTAGTGTCTTTGTTAACAGTCTGGATGATGGGTTAGAGTGCACTCTCTGTGAATTTGTAGATGATCCCACATGAAGGATCCCAACGAGGAGAGCAGGGATGTTGAAGGCTAGAGAAATGGGCTGAAGGGAACCTCATGAATTTCAGCAAAGGCAAGTGCGAAGTCCAGCACTTCAGATAATGGTTTCATTCAGGCATAAGAAGATAAAGCAAAGGTGGAAGACCTTATTGTTATGTATAACTACCCATAAAAGGATGTAAAGAAGCCAGAGGCAGGCTGTTCTCAGGTGCACAGTGGAAGGATGAGAAGCAATGGACACAAGTTGGAATATGGGAAATTCCAAGTAAATATAAGCAAAAAAAAAAAAAATTCACCACAACATGATTAAATGCTGGAAGATGTGCCCAAAGAGTTGGTGGAATCTCCTGACTTGGAGACTCTCAGGACTTGACTGTACAAGTCCCTGAGCAACCTGATCTACATTGTCTCACCTTACAGTAGAAGGTTGGATAAAGGTTAGCTCCTTTCAGCCTATGTGATTTTATATCCTTTCCTGTTTCCTTTGAATGATTTCTTATGTACATATTTGACCTCAGCCTTTGAAGATGAGTCAGAATAGCTTCCAAAATTGTCGTCTTGTTTAAAGCAAAACATTATGTCTTAAAGGACTGGCAGGAATCACTTATACATACTTTATATTCAAGCATTGACCTGATTCCCAAGAAGCACATACTGCTCCACCGTTAAATTTTACAAGTCCTTCACCTTCCTACACAGGGTATCATCTAACATATGCTTCCTATATGAGTCTGTATATCAGAGACACAATGCTGACTGATCCAGGATTGCTATAATTCAGTATCAAATTGGATCATTCAAAAGACTCCTACATCTGCTTCCTTTGGTCACACAACCAGACATGGCAGGGAGAAGATCAGTGATACTCCTTAAGTCACCTCCTTACATTGCAATAATGCCAAGCTAGTGCAGCAAATGCTTCCAGCAATTAAAAGAGCTAGACCAAATGCAAAGAACACAGTGAAATTTATTTATGTAAACCATGGCATTTATCAGAGCCTCTGTAGGGCAGCAGATACAGAATTAAATTTATGTCAGCATGTACTGTAATTTTTTTACCTTGTTTTCAGAGGTATAAGCTTTGCTGAATTCAACAGTTTGGGAAAAAAAAAAAAAAAAGAAGCTAAACTGCGTAACATCAGGCTTGTTGATAAGCCGTGTCTAATCACTTTTTGAACAATCATGCAGATTTTCTTCAGATTCTGTTTTTTAGCAGTCACTTGCAAGTCCAGTTACTACATGATTAATATTAGTGGTACAGGGCCAGGATGTAAAATGCTCTAATCTCTGATAAATAAAGCTTAGTTTGTAATCTGACCATAAGCCTCTCTTCACCAGGCAACCTGACATTTGCTGGTTTATCAGAGCAAGTTGTGCATTTCAGAGAACTAGAACACAGCAATGTTGATCTGCTACTACTTGTACAATAAATCAGATTTTTAAATGTAGAATTTTTTTTTTTTAAATGGAAAGTACTATGTAGTAGACTGTCTTTCCCTTTTAGAAAAATAGGTGAACTTGAAAACAGAGGATAATAAGAAAAAGAGAAGAGAGACTACTCATATGTGACATATATTTGTGTTATTTAGAAAAATTGCTAGATACAATCTCTTCACATGGACAGCAATTTGTATGATTATCTCTGCCCTCAGGGCACAAACCCCCCAACTTGTAAACAAATACCATTGCTGTTCTGAGATTTGAGAATATGTTCCATTCCAAAACAACTTTAAACTACATTTGTTTCTGGACTGAATCCACCAATGTCATCAGTATTAGATCATGGATTCATTTGGCTCATGGTATTATGCTTGGAGTGACTACAGTTCTGAGGTTTGGGTTTTTTGCCAGGATCAAACTTTGAAAGAAATTAATAGTACTGATGGTAGAAGACAGTGACCGTGCTTTTACAAGTATGAGACACGACAGGAAGATTTGCAAAGGTTTCCATTTTATTGAGATTTCTGGTGAACAAAGATGATTGTCCCAAGATGCATAACAATTATATTACTCCAAGGAACTGAAAATATGTAACAGCAGAGTCAAAAAGATAGGAAATACCATCAATATTTTGAATAGAAGTTTGCTCATGAGGTTTTTACAAAAATTTGGAAATTCATGAGTGCAATGAATTGCACTCATGAATTTCCAAATTTTTGCCAGTTCGGTTTCTGTGAGACTTGCATGTTTGGTACTGAACATCATATAAGTGTGCCATGCAAAATACAGACTAGGATTCCAAAAATTGTAATTATTGTTTCTTTTTTCTTTTGTTTCTTTATGGTGACACAGGAACAGCTTGACAAGCTGGAAGGAGGCATTAGTTCATCTCACTGTCATATCCAAGCTAGTATGTACTAGTAACAGATCATCTGCAATCACTGCAAGATGCTAAAAACAAGCATCTCATTTGCATGTGAATGTTCGTGTGACCCAGGTTTTATATAACATTTAATGTAGATGTATGAATAGCTTTATATAAAAGAGCAGTTTAGATTTAGGCTAGAAGTGGCTGCCTGTCAGACTGGATAAAAATAGAAGAAATAATCTTTAGACACCTGTACCACTTGATTCCAGGAGAAACTATCATCTTTGCTTATACAGTTCCAGGTTCAACAGCTGACAGGGAGTGAACCAGGAAGAAATCACAAGGTCTGGAGATAGGTAAATCCCTTCACACCCATCAAGAGCCTTTGAAGTTTAACAACAAAGCCAAACTCTAAGGGCATAAGTATAGGACCATGTAAGGAAAAATCATTAAGTAATCTTAGGCCTTATCTAGAAAGAACTCTATTTCTATGGAAACTGAGTACTTGGCTGTGAATGCAGAAGGGGAACTCATTGTAAGAGTAGTGGAGCAAACAGAGGAATCCAGTTATGTCAGCTAGAATAACCTCTAGTTGTTCTACTTGTCATTTTTCGCCCTGGTTTTATGCCTAATCCTTTACCTCAGTTTTAGTCTTCATGTTTTACAGACTTGGCTTGCCCTTTCTTTGTGGGGACAGTAAATCCAAAGGGAGCAGTGTATTCAGGCATCTCGGAGACATTCCCTGAGACAGTTAGGGCACTCTTGGTGTACTAAAGTAAAGAGGACCAGTGTGGGAATATTATCAAGTGCAGGCTTTTGGGAAGGAAATTTTCTGGCTGACAAAAAGTAATTTTGCAGAACTGGTAACACTACAGCTCCTGCAAATCTGTTGAACCTTGTGACCACCCAAGAGTTGACAGCTGGAAACAGATTAGAGGCAAAACCCCATATCACACTAGCATATCTGGGGACTTCAGCTAGTCTATTTACATGAATAATAAAACAACACTAAAAATAATTAATGTGAATGTAGTTTTATAATCAGTAATATGCATCTAGTATCTCACCTACTTAAGGCACTGAACAAATAACCATACGTAAATTAAGGAATGGGAGCAGAATTTGGAAACTAATATGGGTAATCTGCAGAAATGATATGAGTAATTTAATTTATCATGTTACATTGTAGTGTATCAGCCAAAATTAAACCATCTATTAAAAATCTGTCCAGCACCTGGGAATGTGCTGTTACTACAGTTGGCAAGATCTTCAAAGATTTCCATCTGTGGATCATGAATCAAATCTGTGCCAAGTTGAAAGACCAAAACCTGCTATCAGTTAGCTTGTCATCTTAAAAAAAAAAAAAAAAAAAAAAAAGAACCCACAACAATAACAAAAAAAAAACACAACAAAAACCCAAAAGTATCAGAAAGACCTCTTGTCGACAGCATCACTTGAGAGGCCAGACAGTTTAATCCTATCCTCTGAACAACCTTCCTTCTTTTGAGAGTTAAAATACTTTGGTGGAGAAGTATGAAGTTATGTATTAGTACATTCATCTCATTTTACTTGAAAAATTGATTTATTCTACACATTCCATTAAATAACTGTCAGATTAGCATCTTATCTGTCAAATCACCAGCATTTATAGGCACTGTTGACTGTAGCTGAGTGTGAATTGGTTGCCTGGAAGTGAAGTATTTTGTTCACTGTGATAACTGAAGTGACCCAACCCTCCTGGAGCCCTTCAGGCTTTTGCCCTGTGTCTCATAACCAGACTTTGATGATACCTCTCTTTGCTTCTCCTGTTACCTGTGTCTTCTACCTCTTACCAGCTCCTCCATTAAAACCACAGCTAATTTTCTGGACATCCTTATCCTTGTTGCTTTATAAATGTTTGGCTAACTAAATTTGTGTATTCCTTTCACTGGCTTTCCACCACAGAACTTGATGACAATGCAGAAGACTCCAGAAGAAAGCTGCTTTTGTGGCTTTCTGTGCAAGCTTTCAGTTCGCTGCCTATGAGTCTCTTGGTCTCAGGAGTGCCAGCTGCTGGTTTGATTCCATTTGTGAAACTCGGAATAGAAGTACTTGAAGGGATGCAAGTTTGAGGGAAAACGTAGTTACTGGATGTTCTTTTTTAGAGCTATAACGTGAGTGAGTAGATAAAAACAAACATACCACTTTCATATGCTCGTGATCTGACTGCAAGTACTGTGGAAAACACTGATAGGAAGCAGAAAGGTTTCAGGATTAAAACCTGTATTAATTCATTTTCTGAGAATCTTTATTCTTTTAGGAAAAAAAAAAAAAACAGTGCTATGCTTTTATCTTAATAGATGTTACTGAAAATAGCTCAAGTTCCACATCCAGATACCAGATGACTTGGCATTAAGCTTGAACTTACAAAATTTTTTACAAGTAGATCCCTACTTCTATAATACCTTAAACCAAAAGCCAAACTGCCAACCCTAGACTATATATGTCTATACATATATTTTTTTATATAGACCCAAGTCTATATATGGATTGTTTTCACAAAACAAGTTAAATGATTTTAAAATTACTTTTTAAATATTTTCCAGACAGCTAAATTTAGCTTTTAAAAACCATCTTCACTAGAAAATGTAGATAAAATATTTTTGCTTTGAGATCTGGGTTCATTGATCCCTCCTGAAGTCCTGGCACATGCAAGAGCCAAAAAAACCCATGAAACAACAGTTCACACAAACTCCCGAGAACCAAATCATCTGACTCTGGCAGAGCACAAATGTTTTTAAACTCATTTCAGCTTCTTTTATGAAGATAATCCAAGCAGCACCAACTTGCTCATTCCACAAGCATCTTTTCTGCTTCTTCCAGGACAAAATGATAATGTAGGAGTCAAAGTTGCAGCATCACAGAGTCACAGCCTAGATTTTTTTGTACTGTAGCAACCGATCAGCAGGAGAGCAAATATTTGGTTTAAAATATGTAAAACAATGTTGGAAAATAACATAAATCATCATCTGTTTTAACTAGCCACAGTATTTTAGAGAATGCTAGAATGCCCTCTCTCTAATGCAGATCTACAGTGCTCCATTTAACATACTTCTTTCATGTATTTTGTCTGAGTAATCAGCTGCTGCCTTTGAGAGGATAATAAAATTAGTTTTTATTCCCACACACAAGCACACACATACAGTGTAATATATTGTGACCGATTTACTTTTTTAGAGAAGCTAAAAAAGGAGAAATACACAAGAGCACCCTTGTTTGAATAAATACTGGTCTGTCTGTATGGAATAACAATTATATGCTGAAGCTAGAGCAGATGTATGGGTGTGAATCACATAAGGGTAGGTTGGGGAATTATAATCAGCCAAACAGACCTAGGAATCAATCAGTAGTGGAAATTTTTCTGTGGTCAAACAGCAGATTTTTCTAATTATTACAGGGGAAGTGATTTTCAGCCCGTGTTTTGCTCCAAGTCTAGTGTGGAAGTTCCCAAAGTGTAGGACATACATTTGTGGTACAGAAATCCAAAATTAAATGAGAGCTGGCGCTGCCATTGGCACCAACTGTTAGGACTGCTGAAGAAAAGTTTGCAGGCTCTTTATTTAGTACTGTGCAAGAAGAACTCTGTAGTTAAGACTAGAGATGCGTATGCTATTTTTTCCTGGTTTTGACATTCACTTTGACCTAGGTCAAATTTGGACTGATTTGCACCACCTCTGGGTATCCAACTGTTACTGTAGTCAGTAGAAGGAGTCAATAAAAGTCACCTTCTTTGAAGGATGAGGTCAGCTTCTGTATTACAAATCATGCAATATACTGGTATTTCTTCAGTGACATTTGTGATGTTCCTTTCATACTTTCATATACAGAGGAGTCTCAAAGCACTGTTTAAAACAAAAGTTGTTTTCCTACTTTTCTTCATAATTTCTGCATTATCATACCAAAAATTTCATCAAATGAGGTAATTCACTGTCTTTCCCAGTGGTGCATTTATTACATACTTACTCTCTTATAAAACAGCTTCACCTGAACCATCAACATAGGCACACTCCCAAAGAGAGTTAATCAGGAAAAGGCATGCTGCAAATTTTGTCTTCTATCAAGTCCTTTCTTTTCTGCTATTTGTTTTGCATTTAACGTCCTGTCATGTATCTTGCATTAGACTGTTGGAAATGAACAAAGGCATCTGTAAGCTAGGGGTTCTAAAGCACCCTCCAAAAACCTGCCAGAAGCATCTTTCATCAACTTCAAGTAGTAAGCAAATGGGCTTGTTAACTTCTTTCTTTGTTGTCAGTCTGATATATACCATGGCCTAGGAGGACCTAGAAGAATGGGCAGTTAGTAGTGATTACACATTACCATTTGACAATTGGGTGGCATTTATTTAGTGAGTCAGTGAGGTTTTTTGTCCACCTCCCTAAGATATCTGCTGATTAAGAAAAGTAATGTTACCTAGGTGCTTTGTGGGCAGTCTCAGCTGAGAGTTACGACATAAAGGCAAAGGACCTGAACCAAAGTCATTGCTCAAGCACTAGACTTCACTGCAGTGTGGAGTCTTGCAGTCCCTGTTTTTGCTACTCTTGTACCTGCTCTGAGTGGAGAGATGACGGTAATGTTTGTCATTTCATCACAAATGCCTTGATCTACCAAAGGTAAAGGGCTTACATTGTATTATACTCAGTTCAAGATTGAAGGAAGTTTCTCCACTATTATTCCCTCTACAGAAATTCCATATGCATTAGCTGCCTCCCAAAAGGCATGTATCTGGTTCTGGCAGTTAAGTGTTTTCTAGCCTCTGAATTAAAATATTTCGAAATCATTTGGAAACTGTATGATATTCCAGATTTTTAAACAACTTGTAAAAGAAATAGGAGTATTTTTCAATAAATTTGGATATGGTTATGGAACCAGTGACCAAAAAATCAAGCCTTTCTATTTCTAGTGATAACCAAAATTTGTTTCCAGTTGAGCCAGTGGGTGTTTGTACAATGATTTCAGTGAAAGAAGATTGGGCACTTAATTCTTTTTCCACAATCTTTATTAGGTAGATTTAAACACTATGTAAAACTTAGTTAATTGAAGAAAAGGTGGTTCACTAAAAGCAGAAAACAAACCTACTGATTTATCATTTTGCTTAAAGATGTAAGAAGACTCCCTGTCTAAATATGCCTGAAGTTTGGTTTTGGTGTTTTTGCAGTATCAAGAAGCCACCATCAGAATATATATCATCCCCTCTATAGAACTTTTTTTTTTGCGGAAACTAGAGATCTTTTCTTCCAGAAGCCTGAGAAACTCATCTGGTAAATGTAATTGCAAAACATCACAGTGGCACGCTAGGGAGAAGATTCATGGTAGTTGAATTGATAGTTGATACAAAGAGCATTAAGACAAATGAAGAGCTGGGGACAGACTTTTTAGTAGGGCCTGTTGTGATAGGACAAGGGGTAATGTTTTTAAACTAAAAGAGGGTATATTCAGGCTAGATATAAAGAAGACATTTTTTACGATGAGGGTGGTGAAACACTGGAAGAGGTTGCCAAGAGAAGTGGTAGACACCCCATCCGTGGAAACATTCAAGATCAGGTTGGATGGGGCTCTGAGCAACCTGGTCTAGTTGAAGATGTCCCTGCTCATTGCAGAGGGGTTGGACTAGACAACCTTTAAAGATCCCTTCCAACCCAAAGTATTATATGATTCTGTTGTTCTGTGATAAGTTACAGTGGATTTATACCACCATGGAGTGCATTTTCAGTTTGTGTCCCACTTTTCTTCTTTCGTTAGAAGAAATGAAAGACACACAGCGTCTCTATTTCAAGTAGCATTTTTTTGCAAAGCTAGGTCACCTAATGCCACTTATCACTTCAGCAGAACTCTTAGCTTTTTATCCTGTTGTACTAACAATGTAATCCAAGCACAGCAGTGACATCTGGGATGACTATCTATCCTATTTTGCAGGCAATATCAGCCAAGGAGGAATGGCACTCCCAGGGGACAGAGGACTCCCACCTCTCTGAGTTAGTTTTATACGTACATGAACCTCTCGCATTTGGGTTCCAAAACATGACAACCTGCAAAACTAGCTGACTGCTGAAGAAGCATGTATTTATTAATGGAAATAATTAGCTTCCTTCAGAGAAATAAGACCACCATGAATTTCATGAAAGCAGTAGGAGTGTCAGGATAACAATGGGTACTGGAAGCCTCCCAGTTTATTGCAGTATTTCATCCTCTTATTTTTAGGCAAATATTATTGTCAAGAAGTAGTAAGGCCTGCAAATGTCCCTGCTGCTGGATTAACTGCATGTTAGCAAGATACAGAGAGGCTAGCAATGATGCAAAGAAAGGGCAAGACTTTCTTGTGGCACTGGATAGAAACTGTGTGTGAATATTCAGTCTTTTGATGGCATTTTGATGGCATGTCTGACCGTAAACACAGAAAACCTGTTTACATCACAAAGTGGGACAAGAAAAATGTACAATTTGGCAACTCAGAACTACACAGAAGTCAGTCATTGACTATCAAAAACATTGTGAGATCAGTAAGGAGCAAGAAGCCCTTTTCTGCCAATTTGTCCAGGAAAGAAATCCTGCTTCAGTAGATATATGATACCACTTGAGAAAATGGAGTGATATCAACCATACATCAGGTATAATTGTTTGGATATATAGTTTTCCACAGAATAATTCATCATCAAAAATTCCACAGTATGTAATGCTTGAATGAGGAACCAGTTACTCAGATCAATGGTGTCCCATGCCAAAATAACAGTAGCTGCCTCCCAGAGCTGACCTACATAGTTAGAATATTTTTTCTTCCTTCCACCCAGATGTTAGTGTGATCAGAATCACCAGCCTATTCATTAGCTCATAGGCAGTGTGGCAAAAACTCATCCCTAAGCTTGATCCCATTTTCCTGTATCTTGTCAGAAGAGATCCTGACTATAGTAGCCCATCAGTTACAGAGGTTGTCCAAAAGTAAAGACAACACCAGGGCTTCTACTGCTGAAGAATGCAGAAGTCTAATTTTCACGGGCATTAAGAGCTGCAGCTATTCTATGTCCTTCCTCTGCACTGATCTTTGTTAGCATCAGGTCTACTCTGGCTGCCAATTTGAGGGTCAGATCCTAATCTTCAAAGCCAACACCAATTTTTAATCTATTTGTATTGTCAGGGCACTTCTATCTGCACTACAGCTGCAGAGCTGCATCCTTCTTAGAAAAGCAGCTCAGAGTGTCCAGAACAAAGTACACTAAGGCTGAAGACAGGTAATTTGGCAGAGGGTCTTCACTACTGAGTAATTTCCTCAAGGAGGTCACATACTCAGCAGTCCCAAACCATAAATCCACTCATATCCCTTCCAAAGTTACCTGTCCTCCTGTCTTGGTTTTGACTGGGATAGAGTTAATTTTTTGCTCAGGTGCTCTCTGGGCTCAAACCATGACACTTCCCTGTAGAATGTTCCCTTCATCTTTATGGTACAAAATAATTTATTTTATATCAGAAATGTGGAAATGTAAAGTAAGATTACTGAGATTTATTTACAATCTAGACTGAAGAAACCTGCAATCACTGAAAAGTTTTTGCACAAAAATAAAACCAAATTATACTGTTAATTTTGGGATCCTTATGACATCCTGGACTCCAACTTTGGAGTTTGCCATTTGGAAAGCTGTTAGTTCCTAGATTTGAGTGATTTTAGATACACCTCCAGACCTGTCTTGCAAAAGACTTTTTTCCACTGGAACAGAGTTGATTCGAATTATAAGGTAAATATTTTCTAACAGAAAGATTTATGTTACATATTCAACTCACTTCAGAAATAGCCTTTTCTGCTGTTCCACATATCCTGATGGAGATAATCCCTTGCAGCTGCTGATTCATGCTGAGACTGCTCAAGCAACTGTTAGATGCAAGATTACATTTGCAATAGAGTGCCTACCATTGTGTGAAGGGATTCTTGCAGAAAACTAGATTTATCTTTCCTTTCTAAGCAGTCAGCTTCATTCCAGGTGGTGAGGCAATGCTAGGAATCAGGTACCAGCTTGAAGATGAGCCGGTCTATATGTCAGACTACAGTTTGCTGCATTTTTTTAATGAGTAGGAGGAAAACAAAACTAACTGATGACCAACTCCGCAAGTCTTTATTTTGCATTTATTTTTCTGCCTTGCAGTAAGCCAATGAGAACTCTGCCTATTGATATTTGTATGATAGTTTAAGAGAGGAAGCAAAGACTGCCTTTTTTTTTTCCAATGGTTCCTGCTTCCATACCCACCCTCCTATTTGCCTAGCAACCGTGAAATAACACTACTGATTGTTGCAGCTTCGTTTTCAAACTTTTGGTATTTCATGTTTTTACTTGACACTTCAAATCTTGACGAAGCTCAAACTTCACTTTTATAAAGTGATTAAGTCTCACAGAGAAAAAAAATAAAATATGAACCCAAGTGCAGCTTGAGGACATAAAGTTACAGGGAAGCTAAACTTATCTTCATTTAATATTTCACAGCTAGACTGCATAATTTGCAATGTTTACAACTAGCAATTTTGCCAGAAATTCTGTTCTAGATATCAAATTTTTTTGAGATAACTTTTTATAATTCAAATATAAAATGGCCTACCCTCAAAGACATTTCAAAGATTCCAGTTTTCTGATTCACTTGTGAAGGAGTTATTTTCAATCTTTCCCATGATCTCAGTGTCATGGGATTTTTATTCTCTGGGAGCCATGATGACACAAATAACATTAAGAATAACAAATGCATTATCCACTTTGAATTTATGATAAGAAAGAAACTCATGACTTCTGATAATTTCCTAGTGGGCAGCAGCTTTTGTTACCTGCTACCAGTACAAACCCCACTGTCATCAGCTGTGGAATGCTGCATAAGCTCAACTAGATGTCAGCAGAACTGCAGTTTATTTTCACCTTTTTCTTGTGTTCCTGTGTAATTCATCAAATCACACACTCTCTGCTTCATAGAGCATCTTTAGGTTTTTTTCTATTTGACTATAAACAGATTGTTACAGTAGGACAGGTTCTGTCATCTTTTCTCTTGTAGCAGAACACAAGGGAAAATAATAGGAGTGAGAATGCATATTGAGTGTTTATCAGAAGGGGAACCTGATTTTGAATCCTGTAGATGTATTCATTTATCTGCATATAATGAATAAAGTTATTAATAAAGTGATAAAACTTTCTAATGGTGTGGAGGCTTATCCAGTGTGCAAATCCTAGATAATGCAGGACAGTTTGATCAGCATACTAGCTGGTGGTTTCTCAGATATTCAATGCATATAGTAGAAGAAATTGTTATCCCTTTGACACATTTCCCTCACTTCAGCCAGACTCTGTGTCCATTCTGTTTCTGTGATCATTCTGTGGTTAAATTAAGCACATCAGTTTCTTGGAACATCCCATGGTAAACTGATGTAGTAAAATAAATGACATTTGAAGGCAATACCAGTGTGCCTACAAATGTCTGTCCTTCTGTAGCTCCTCCACCCCGGTCTCGGTGTTCTGGCTCCAGCTGCTGTCAGAAGCTGTTCTGGTGGAGCGTGCTGCCCGTCCCACAGCATCGCAGAGTGCTGAAAGGTCACTTTGAACCTCCAGCTTCTTACTCTGCCACTGAAAGTACTGCTCCTGTGTATAAGCTCCTGTGTCAGTGTTTTCTCTTTGGAATTTGGTATCAGATGCCTCTGCCGGCTCCTGATAGATCACACACTGTGTTTGGGAACCAC
The DNA here is from genome assembly GCF_018691265.1 of Tyto alba. Lineage (NCBI taxonomy): Eukaryota > Metazoa > Chordata > Aves > Strigiformes > Tytonidae > Tyto > Tyto alba. The sequence goes on from NW_024881295.1 coordinate 14,375,084, forward strand.
CAGCTTGTGCTACATTAGGTTAAGTTCTTAATATGTCTCATGAGGGGCTGTCCTGTGTTGAAAGAGGAACAACCAAGAAAATGTGGTGATATACCCTGTTACACGTACTGTGTTTTGGCAAAAGATGTTACAAATTGATAGTGGGATCTAACCCCAAAGTCTGTCATAGTAGGTATCTGAAATACAGACACCAGACCAGGCACAGATTTTTCATACGGTCTTTTCATTTATTTGTTTATAGCAGGAATAAATATTTAAGGGATCTGTGTTATCTGTCTTTATATTTACTACAATGGAGTGGGACAGATACTTGCTGTCTCTTTCATTAAGTTTTAAGTGTAGTTAAATGATATTTGTAAGGCACTGTAAGGTATTATATGAGTACAACATTAGATTGGTGTATTTTTTTTTTTTCATTTTTAATGTACATTTGTTGCAAATTCATTTTATTTTTGGCTAACCAAGAGAACATAGCCATACCTTACCTATATATGTTAGTTTTGCTATTTTGAAACATTTTTTTCTTGTTTCAAAATATACCCAAGTGAAGTTTTAATATTCTTCTTAGGATCCTTATTTTTCAAGAAACTTTGTAGACTTTGAACAGTTCAATTTAAATAATATGGTCTAAGGTATCTCTAGATTGGATTTGTGATTTTATTTTGGAGACTGTTTTAGTTCACACTCAGCACAGTCCAGGATAATAAATCCTGTTGCAACAATGTGTGAAGATTCTCATATTGGTAAGGATATATGTTGTCACATTTATTTCAAGCAGGTTCTGTTTCAAATCCTTGCAAATGAAGAGGAAAAGGACAGATTTCTTCTAACATTGTTTTATTTTTGTTTTCAGTCTCACAGAAATTGGATACAAAACTGATAGAGTCTCTCAGGCGTCTGTTGCTTTGTTGCCAAGGTCAGCTCTGCAAGCTAACTTCATATTTTTCACATGGCTGTTCTGTGCTTCAGCTATTGCTCTGGTGTATTAAAAACAAATAGGCTCTTCTCCAACGTCAAAAGTTCATCTCTTCTGTTTATTTCTCTGCCTTCTTTTTAACCCTTACAACGGTTTAAGCCCTAGGAAGATGCCCCCACCCCCTTGCCCCATCCCATGCTGAGGCTGCCCGTTCCCCAGCTGCCTGACTGCTCTACTCAGCAAGAGCTGAAGGTCTCTGGGGACACAGGGGTTAGGCTCTACTAATTTGATACGGAGGAACTATTACGGATCCCGAAGTGGTAATGACTAAGGTCAAGGATGCATAAAGATTCATCCCTCTGAATAGCCATGTGGTTCCAGAATTGGGTGGAAGATGGTGTTGGCAGTTGTGGGAGAGTGCTGGGTTTTGTTTTCTTCTGGAACCAACAGTGGCTTGTCTGTCCTTTTGCAACTACAGTAGGGGTTTTTTCCCGGTCTTGGGTGTAGGACTCATTATTGAATATACATTAGGAGGTTTTCAAAATGAACTGGGAAATTGCAATGTACCAGAGAATTGCAAACCGCAAAGGTTCTGAACTCACTAGTTAAGTCTTTACTGTTTTGGCTACTTCACCCTCAGTGCTGTGAGGGTTATGGCCTGGGCTGTAGTCTTGAGTGATCTTGGGTTTAAGTGTTCATATCTTTGAGAAACTGATTTAGTGAGCAATATCTATATACTGATACCCACTGATAGCTAATATGAATGTCCCTCCTGTGAGTATAAAGTTCCATAAAGAACCAACTGGAAAGAGCACTATCACTGAAATATGCCCATCATTTTTAAAATAGAAAAATAAATCTTGACTCATGAGTGCGTAATACCAGTGTCTGTGTTTCTTGCTTCTGTATCATATTATCAGGGCTCCCTGCCGTACAGGGTGGTGTGTCAGCAGTCAGGAAAGCTTTTTGACACTGAAAGGACTCTGCTGTGGAGGTGCTGCTCTCACTCCAATCCCCTTGTTTAAAGATGCCCAAAAAACACTTAAAGAGGCTAGAAGAGAAATCTCCCTGTCCAGAAGCTGTAATGCTAATGTAGGTAGATATGACAGGCAACCTCAGAAGCCTCAGTATAGTGGCCATAGAAACACCTACACAGTATCTATATAGTATTGGAAGTGAAGAAGGTGGCTTTGAAAAATACAAAATAGCTGAGCGTCTGTATACAAGAACGTCCTTTGGATTGTCCAGTGTCCAAATTCCTCTACACTGCACTGCTGTGTGCTTTTAATGCCCTAGAAGTACAGATGATATTTCAGTTTAGAAGCTCGATCCTTTCTGGCTTTATAACTTTGTAAGCTAAATAAATTATTTTCTGTTTTATATCTCTAACTTTATGACAAACTTCCTGTTGTAATAAGTGCAGCTGTGAAAACATGGGCCTGGAATCCATGGGATGCTAGAACAACCCTTGGGCAAACGAAGTGTTGGCTGTTTGTAGAAAGAAGAAGGTATCTGTGGATCTTCGTATGAGTCCAAAAGATGACTCAGTGGTAGAAAAGGCAATTCTAAATTATCCCCTGTTGTGACCTATAAAAATATACCCGACAGGCAGCTTTTTCTGTTTCCAAATATCGATACAGGGCTCCAAACAAAACAAAAGAAGCCCAAACCCAAGAATGAGTCCCAACAAGGTGAAATAAATCATACTAAGATTTAGGCAACTTAATGAGAAATCAAGTGCAATTTCTTGGGCATATTCCCACAATTTAAGTTAATGCAAACAGTAATACTACAAGTAGTTAGCTGTTAGAGTTTATTGCTGTCCTTCTGGGACCCAGGAGGAGACCTGTACCTCATTTTTATTACTACATAGTCAAAACTGCCTACAAGTGAGAAATAATTTAAAATGCAGGTCATTACAAATCACATTCCTCGAGTACAAAATAATAAATCCTCTGAAGAGAAAGGTCTGCTGCAATAATTCTGAAGATTTAATATCCTTAAATATCGTAAGGATAGAAATTGATGATTAGAACAAGGAAAAGGTCAATATAACATTGTAAACTCAATGAAATATATCAGTGAGGAGGAAAAACATAGCAAATCACTTGCTGATGAATGACGATGGAAGACTGTGAGTTTTACTTCCAATGTATTGTGAGATCCACAGTCAAAAACTTCAATCTTGCTGTCAATTAATTGAGTTCTTTCACTTTACTCCAACCTTAGTTCATAAAGTGTTAATAGCAGCAATGAAATCCTCCTAAAATGAAAATAAAACTTTATGAAAAGATGCTGATAAGAGGGGAGACTTCCTGTTGAAAAACAGGCCTACTACTAAAGAGACCTTCATTCTTTTATATCTGTTACTCAGAAAAATTAATACTTTTTCACTAGGATAAACATGCTTTGAACAATACTCTGTTTCTATGTTGAGCAGCAAAAGAATTTTATTTGTACCCAGAGAATCAAATTCATTCTAAATTATGCAATTCATTTATTTGTATTCCATAAAAAGACAGTAACACTACCATGCCTCCGCACGGCAGTCCTGCATTACAATTACGCAGTCCATCAAAATACCATAACTTGACAACATAAACTTTTGTGTTGAACGTGGATGTATGGTAAGCCAGATTTCATAGCTAGTAGAGTTCAGAAATCTGATGATTTGGAAAAGAGATTACAAGCCTTTGGATTAATTTTTAAACTGCAAAAGAAAGTTTGAGTCATAAAGCTGTTGGCATCTGAGGAGCGAGAAGTGTGATGGGAATAGTCAGGGAGAAGGCCCCTCAAATCAGTGTTGGTGGTCTTAAAAATCAGCTAATGGATGAGGGAGAGAAAGGTTGGGCATGTAAATTAATTCACCATATTTGCATTTTACATCAATACATTAACTACATCTTGGATGTGTATTTTAAGTAAAGGAGATAGGAGAGCTGGAAAGGTTACGGTTAAATGGATGCAATAGTCAGTGAAACTCAAGTCCAAAACAGCTTACATTGGTATGAACACTTTTAGCTCCCAAAGATTTCTATGAACTGGTTTCTTACACTGCTGCATTCTTTATTAGGATTATAGGGTTACTGTAATAATAGTAGACTGTATAAGCAAAAATTGTAATGTATTATTAACAAAAATACATAATGTATTGTCTTTTTCTTGTTATTTTTCTTGTACTCACAGATTTTTCAGACATTACTGTATTATTACCGTTATTATTTTGTAGAAGAGAAATGCTTAAAAGCACTCAAACCAGGATTATACAGCAGCTAGACTGAAGCAATAGACACACACTGACTTCACTCCAGGTTGCTTAAAATCAAATATAAAAATACAAAATACAAAACAACAGTTGAATTTAATGTACAAATGTGTGAAAAATATGACGAAACGTGAAATAGCTCTAGGGCTATAGAACAGGGGACAAAGCTGGGGACTAACTGGGCCAGGGAGCAGCTTTACCATAAAGGACTTGGGGATCCTGGTAGACAGCCAGGTTTGAGCATGCATCAGCAGTGTGCCCTAGGGAGATGGAGGCTGAGCACATACTAGACAGTAGTAACAAGAAGGCAGTTGCAGATCATGAGAAGTGATTCTGCTTCACCAGTGGTGCTTGTGAAGCCATGTCTAGAGCAGTGTGTCTGTTTTTGGGACCCTGAATACAGGAGCAGTATGGACAAACCAAAGTGAATCTAATGAAAAGTCATTAAGATGATTTAGTTGGGTGATATGATGTACAAAGAGAGTCTGAGAAAGCTGAGTTTCTTCAGCCTTAAGAAGAGAAAGTTTAGGGGAGATCTTACAGCTGTCTATAACTACTGAACAAAAACATGTGGAGGAGACAGGGTCAGACATGGCTCAGAGGTGCACAAGGGAAGGATGAGAAATGATAGGCATAGGTTGGAACATGGGAAATTCCAAGTGGATGACAGGAAAAATAAATCACCATGAAGTTGGTGAATATGGGGATATGGACAGAGATAGGTTGTGGAGTTTTGATTTCTTGGAAATACTCAGAACTCAACCGTATGAGTCCCTGAGCAACTTGAGCTAACTTAGAAGTTTGCCTTGCTTTCAGCAGCAGGTTGTACTATGTGACTTCTAGTGGTCCCTTACAAACTGAATTATTATTCTGTCATTTTCTGGTTCTCATTTATATTAAAGCCTCTTTAACCCCAATTCTCGCAGTTTTACAGGGCTTTCAAGTAAGTGTAAATAAATAAATAAATAATCCATATAAGTAAATGAAATAGTTAAACTACACTGCTGTGGCAGAGTGAACAAGAATCAGGTCCATCAAATCTCAGATTCGGCCATGAATGGCCATTATCTAGAGTCACTGCATTGGACAAAGTGCTGTCTGGAGAAAACAGTCCACAGTCTGAACTGAGGAAGTTTGTATCTGCTTGAAATGGGAAAATTCACTCAGCCCACATGCTGGAGATTATGCTAGTGCTGGTCATGTCAGTGTCCAGTGGGAGTTATCCCCATATTGAGAAGATTCATTCGTAAACACAAAATTTTCTTTAAAATCTTCCACTTTTCTTGACCAGTTGCTCGTCAAGGGAACTGCACAGGGATTTGCCGGAAAACTCCCGCGTGCCCATTAGAACATCCTGACCTATTGTGTGTGTCCAGCTGTGAGTGAATGGAGAGTGCTGACAAGACTGGGCAACACAACATGTCTGTCTGTCTCTCCACTAAAGAAATAAGCTATCAAACTGTCTCTCCTTGATCTTCCTGGGAGAAGCGCGTTGAATGAAGCACACAAGAGAATTTTTCATTTACCACTAAGCTTTTGGATTCCTTCAAAACTGCTCTAGCATCTACCTCATAAATGAGGAAAGTTAATTGAAAATTGCTCTCAGCACACAGAGCCTGACACTGGGGGAGTATTGTCTCTCTGTGCTATAGTGATTTGATTGGGGCTGCTGTCAGATGTTATATATGTTATGTTCAACTCAGCACTGAAAAGCAGTCTTTGCCATTTGCCCTGTTCTCACAGACAGGGAAGCTCAAGCCATTGTTCCTGATTTGTTTTCATTTGTTGCAGTCTTCATGCTGATAATTTAACAGCCTACAACTCAGATGAGGTTAACAAGAATATCTCTATGGAATAATATAGAGCAAAGACACGTGAAAGGATAATTAATTTTAGTTTCATAGTACTACGTGCATTCTGATTTATCTGACGCAACAGTCATTTACTCTGTAAAGTTCGGTAGTAATTTTGCAGTATGTATGGGCCTGTTCAAATGTCCCATAAATTGAAAATATCCTTTTGGCTTCAGTGGACTTTGAATTCAGTTTTATCACAATTCTCATCTTGGGATCTCAGAGTGTTTTGTAATTACACCTGAATCAATCTTCAGGGTGTCTCACTCTCCTCCATGTAGCAATTCACTTTCTCCAGAGGGCAAGGTAGAATTTGGAGGCAGAGTACAAGACAAAAATGCAACACTGCCCACAGTGCCTTGCTGGGGGGAGAGCAGCGTCTCCTGCAGGTGCCTGTGCAAAACCAAAGCCTGCCTTGTGATGGACCTGCACTTTATTTTAGCACTATAAAACCTTGTGTTGATTTAAAAAACGAAATCAGAGATATGCTTATTCTTACTCTTATTCCGTTTGGCTGTGGCATGCATATAATGCACCTCAGAAAGAGAGCTTCCTTTTTAATGCAGGTACAGCATGATTTTAAAGTGTCATGGAGCCTCTATTTTGAGGAAGCATTAGGAGCAGTGTTATAACAAAATTATTGCCATTTCCTGCAGCTTGTACAATGCTTAAAAGGAAGAGAACAAAGTAATTTGTGTAACTGTTCTCAAAACAAATTAGGAATAAGTTTCACTTTGCAATAAAGACAGAGAGAAAAGGACCAGAAATTTAAAGAAAAAAAAAAAAAAAAAACAAACACCAAACAAAACCAAAAACATTTAAACATTTTTATTTTCAAAAGAGATTTGGGTTCTTAGGGTGGAAATCCCATTGGCTATCTCATTTTTCTTGGTTTTGCTCTTGTTTTCAGACGGAGAAGGGGGGATGTTCCAGATCTCCAAGGTTCACTTTTCTCACCTCCATCAAAAAAAATACACCCCCAAAGTTTTAAATGCAAGGAAAAAACAGTTGTAAACCCAAAATATTTTTTTAAGATCTCACAAATCCAGAAATACTTCGTGGGTTACAAGTCCTTGAAATAGGTTTCTGTTAGACCAGGTAGGCTAGCAATGCCTTGCTGTGTACATTTCTGGCATGTACTGCTCTCTTATGGTGGTGAATCTGAAAGCTCTTGCAGTCCCTTCAGGGAGTTTCCCAGACTGTCTATCCAGTTATTTCCAGTAACTGTTTGTTTGTTTATCTTACTTTGGGATTAACTCAATTCCTTCTCTTCCTATTTTTCTCATAGTCCAGAAATATCTGTATCACGAGTGTGTTCCCAATCCTTAGTTTGTTCGTTCTAGGGGTTAAGTCATCCATGTCACGTTATAAGAGTTTCAATCCTTCTCAGTTTTCCCTTTTGTCTCCATACAGCTGCACCAGCCACAAGCATCGCCTGATTGAGACCATTCAACCCCCCTTTTTTATATTCAACAGCAGTCCGGGTGTCTCTGCCCTTTGGAGTGGTGAATTCTGTTGGCTGACACCACTCCAGAGGAAGAAGAAATTCTTCTCTTGGCCAAGTACTTGCTTATTCTTTTAACATAGGCTCGTGTAAAGAGGAAAGGCTGACATTATTTTTGTTATTATTTTGCCTGGTTTGGTAGGATACAGAGACTTTTCTCAGCATGGAGTCCTGGCTGTGCTAGGCACTATATATATATATATATATATATGTAAGAACAAGTCCCAGACTGGAAAATCTCACCCTTTTAAAAACTGAAACCACAAAAGATGTGGGAAAATGTTTCTGTAAACAAACAGGGTGATTATCATTGTGTGTAAGCTCAATTTCTTCCTTCAGTTCATTGAAAAGCACCCCTGTGAAGGGTCTGAAGGGAAAGCAGCTCGGGTTTCTCCAGCTTTCGCTGGTGGTTGGATGCAGAGGCGGAGATGGACCGTGATACTAAGCTGCTGCATGGGAGCCTTTCTGCTGATGTGCCTGTTGCCTGCAGTCTGGCACGATGGCTTCTCCCCACCATGTACCCCTTCCCCTCATGACCCCCTCGTGTCTCTTGCGTAGGGTCACGGAGGGAGGGAGGCGCCCCGGTGCTGCCTGGCTTCATATTGGGATGGAGGGGAGTCAGCTCTGCAGCTCTCATGATCACGACATGTCAGTGACAGGCGTATCGAGGTCAGGGTGTGTTGGTATTGAAGAACACACCTCTGTTTTTTGGACTTCTGGCACTAGAGGGGTCAAATGCCTAACATCTTACTGCCACTAGAAAGGACAAAAATGCTTTTGGCCCATCACTGTGTCAGTGTGTGTCGATGAGTGCACTTACTTATACAGGGGCAGGAAAAGTGATGGGACATCACAATAAAAATGGAAAGAAGAACAGGGAAAAAGGGGAGGACTGATGTAGAGGGTTTCATCAGCGAAATCTTGGTTTTGGCAAAGGGAGAACACACAAGACAAAAATTGTCTAGTCTGATTATAATCTTAACATACTAACTAATATACAACACACAGTTAATTAGTAGTAGTACAGTTACAATACACATATAATCACAGTCCAAATTATTTAATTAATATCAAGTCCTATTAATAAAATGGTTAAAAATTGTTATATAAGGAAACCGGCCTCACAAATCTACCCCTCATTCTTTGGTGTTAAGCTTCTTTCCACTGCCTCTCTGTGTCCCGGGGGCAATGGCACGAGTCTTCCTTACGAAGGAAGGAAGAAATGGCTTTGCAGGAAGGCATCAGTGTCCCTCGTGACATGGCCCCGGGAGCACCACCAGCCCTCGCTGTCCCTGCCCAGCCCACAGCCCAGGACCCCATTGCAGCCCCCGGGGCCATCGGTCCCTGCCCCAGAGGGAGTCTCCAGCTCCCCCCAAACCTGCCCTGCCCAGCCCCGGGTCCCCAGAGCCAGGCCCACACATGGGCCTACATCCTGACACGTCCCCATCCCCACAGCTCTGCCTGGCCGTCCTGGGGCTCTGTCTGACCCCGGTTTGTTTACCGCAGGTGAATGGTTTATCACCCTGAAGTCTCCAGTATCGACCTGTGCCTGTAATTCTCTGGGCTGCGTCCTGTGTCCCCACTTCGTAGGCTTCTGCTGTCCTCCTACATCGTTATACTTAGGTTACAAATATGTCATAATGCACAGACTATCAGCTCGTTACTATTATCTGTATAAAAATTATTATGCCATATGGTTATACCATATGATTCTGCCATATGACTTTGCTCAGCTTCAGAGCTAAGCAAAAGTAAAGTGAATTAGGCAATAGCCACCTGGACATTAGAAAATTCCTTTTACAGCTAAACATGCTAAAACACCACTTGAGGTGGGCCAAATCAAGTCCAGACAAAGTCTGACATGTCCTGAGGTGTTGCTGGGCTAGTACAAAGCCTGCGGACTGTCCCTAGCCATGGCAGCACCATGATTCCTGGGCTAGGAGGCTACAGTTGGGTGCACAGGGCTGGGGAGGAGGGAGGGATGCTTCTGGAGGGGGCCAGGGGGAGAAGGGAGGTTTGGCAAACAGCCACCCAGGGAAAGCAAAACATCACCTTTATGAAGGCAACCCAATGCCCAAGAGACACAAAGGAGGAGCAAGCTGTGAGATCTTCTCTGTCCTGCTGTCAATTCTGTTGCAGCTGAAAAAAAGCTGAACAAGCTGATGGTAGGATGGCTGTTAGGGGTGATGCTCTCAAAGGCCCCTCCACCATCCAGGTCTTGTGGGAAGCGGTGACCTCCAGCCGGGAGTTTTCCTGAGTACTTTTTGTGTGCCCCAGCCATTTCTGTTCGATACTTCCTGAGACGTATGTCACACAGCTGGTGAGGCTACCTCCAAGTTGCTGCATCTGTGAGGGAGAACGTGTCAAACACTGTGAACTTTTGTAAGCCCTTGGGTTAAAAACCACATCTTTGCACTGTTTCTCTCTGGAATAATATGTGAATGGTGGATGTCCTCTGAAATCTCTCACCCCCTCTCTACCAGGCAGGATTACTTTGGAGTACAAAAGCTCTTTCAGAGCTCTGGAAGAACATCCATCAGTACTGTCTGAAAACCACATACTAAAGCTTTGCTTATTTATTTAGTAAAAGGGGAAAATATTTGTTTCTGAATACACACATATGCAATGAACTTCCAAGGTGAGTAACCCTAAGAGATTTTAATAAGGTAGTGATGCAAAATATCATTTAGAAGAATCGATTTTAAATTGAAACCTCCTCACATGGTGGAGGAAGGAGAATGGCACACAAGAACAGTGAAATGCTGCACAAGATGCTTTCCACTATGTAGATATATGCACAATGTGTCCCACAGTGTTTGGGTGCTGTGGTTTGAGCCTGGTTGGCAGCCAGACACCCCGCAGCCACTCACCCACCCTCCTCCCCAACCTGGGAATGGGGGAGGGAATTGGAGGGGTAAAGGGAGACTTGCAGGTTGAGATAGAAACAGTTTAATAATGGCAATAAAATGAAAACAATGACAGCAATAGAAAATATAAACGGGCAATGCACAATGCAAGTTCTCACCACCCACTGACCAATACCCAGCCCGTTCCTGGCTAGTGATCCCAAAATACCAAGATCCCACAGTCGCAATCCTGGAAGAGAGAGAGAGCCCCTGTTCCCAACCACCCCTCCTCTATATAGTGAGCATGACGCTCCATGATATGGAATATCTCATTGGCCAATTTGGGTCTGGTGCTCTGGCCGTGCTCCTTCCCTGCTCCTTGTGCCCCTGTGCACGGGCAGGACATGGGGAGTTGGAGAGTCCTTGAAATCTCGGCAGCAGCTGAAAACATCAGTGTGCTATCAGCATTCTTCTCATACCAAACCCCATGCTGAATCTAAAACACAGCACTATTCTAATTACCAGAAAGGAGCATTAACTCTATTCCAGCCCAAACCAGGACATTGGGATATTTTGGTGAGTTAGTGTGTGGAGTCATTGTCCTCAACTTCAATTTACTTAACGCTATCTGAGAAGAAGAAACACCTCACAGGAGGTTCATAGGTCTTTAAGGCAAGATCCTAAACAAAGGTGATGCAATCAGGAGTGGGCCATGGAATAAATGTATGAGGCAATTAAAATAGAATATTATACCAGGCATCGATAATAATAAAGGTTTCAAAATGGCTTTAAAGCTGTGTGTTGACTGGCACACGATTTATATTCCATTCTCTCCATATCTTATCTATTGCTCTGCAGTGACTGCTGTAGCATGCATAGAGATTGGGCAAAATTCAACCCAAGTAATTGAATCCTGCCTTTCTAAGTCATGTTTTTCTGTGGTTGTATTTGTGTTCCCACTTTCCGTTATACTGTTGTGTAGTGTTCTGGTGAACTGTGAAGAAGCCTTTACAGTCCACCTGATGAGCTTTGTGGGCTTAATTATTTTTTCTAGGCAGATTTTTATTCAGTATCTGACAGTAGGCGTTAGACTGCTTGCTCAGTCAGACAGCATCAGCAGGCCCTCAGCTGTATTTTTGTGTGCTCCAGGAGGGCTGCATAAGATCTGCCCTGGTAGGTGGCTTCTCCTTGCACCAGTATATCTGAGCAAACAGTTGTGATTGCCTCAGTATGAAATCCACCACTGGCTGACTAATGATCATAATAAAGGTAGGATTTAGTCTCCCTTTTAATTATTACTAGCCTTTCCTGACTTTACTTGTTATAAGCTCAGGGAAGGTCCCCTCTGACTTGGTAGTATGTGCTTCAAATGCTGATATTACCACAGGGTTTGGGATGCCTTAAGGCAAAATCATAGCTTCAAGTAATGCAGCTGTAGATCTGCCACATCAATCAGACTTAAGCAATTATGAACTTGGACATTACGTATGTTTATCTGAAAATTGTATGGAAATGAAACTATCTCATGGGCACCTTCCTTAGGAAAGAAAAATCTTGTTGAGTCTAGTTGTGTTTGTGACTATATATGCAGCCTTTCAGTCGTGCCATAACCATCTCTGTTGTACCTCCCAGGACCACACTGAGACTATGCGTGAAATCAAATTCAGAGACATCGTCCCATTTTTGTACAAAGCACTGCAATGGTCAGAGCATCATGCTGGGAACTTGGGTTCCTGGGTTCCACCGTAGCCCTACTTCCATAGGCACTGGATGCAACTTCCCAGAGTGACAAGGCCTCTTCTGCTTTGCCAGTGTGGTGTAACCACAAATAATGAGTCATGTTCTTCCACCCAAATCTCATGAGATTCACCTAAAATGTGTTTAAAACTACACATGTACACACACAGAGTTATTTTATATGCATTTATTGTTATTTTCATTTGTGATCTTCCAGAGTCAGATGGTACCATCTTTTAAATTTTATTATTTTAAGCTTTAATAAAAACACAATTTATCAAAGTTTCAGGATATAACTGTGATGTTTTTCAGTATTAGCTGAGCTTTGGCCGCTCCTGCTGTACAACGAAGCTTGCCTCTGCAGATTCATTAATGCTGGTAGAGAATTTTGAGGTCTCTGGCAAGAGCTATGTAACCAAAAATTGCCATCAGCATTATTAATTAGTTCCCTTAGCTAATAAAATAATTATGCAATCAGAACTAAGCAAGCATGTGCTGAAATGACGGGGATTTTTTCCCACATATGCAAATGCAGAATTTCCAATGACCTACACATTCTCTAAACATGTCAGAGAGCTAAATTGACGCCTGCTGTCCTTAAAAACAGGAACTGGGACTAATATTTTTAAAATCAAAATTCAGCACAGTTAACAATAAATATTCAGTTTATAAAGTAATTCTGGTCAATCTAGTGATTTCAGTATTGTGGTAATGCTATTTGATGTATTTCTTAAAATTTTGATTGGCTGTGATGTCTTGAATGCACCAAATCCTTGTCATCTGTTAGAAGAAAAAAGCCTCTCCCTCTGGCATTTCTGTTAGGAAACATGAAATCTACAGACCCTAAACCCAAATAAAAATGTCAGCATCTTTTTTATCAATACCTCGTGATTATTAAAGAAATGTCTTGATTTTAGGTGCTTGACTCAGGAATTCTGAAGGCTTGGGAGGAGCTATGTTTAAGATTGTTCCTCCTCCTCCACCAGAGAAGTATAGTTCAAAACCCTAGAAGAAAAAAGAAAAACCAGAAACTTTTATAAATTCTGGCAAAACAGATGAAATTTTTTTTTGTTATATATTTTTCTTTCTGCCTGCCCTCTTTCTTTTCTCATGAATATGAGATATAAGGAAAATGAAATATCTGAGGTTTAATGCTCTACCTCTCCCAATAAACATACAATTGTAATAGAAAACATCTGTCATGCTTCCCTATAAAGAGCAAAGCGTAGATATAAAAAGATTGATTGTCTGTGTCTTATTTCATTTTTGTCTCCATACGATAGGAATATGGATTCATCAAGATGCATAACAATGTTTGAGTTTGCTTTGTAACCTGCAATTTATTTGCTTAAATTCAATTAGAGTCTCATCCATCAAACACAATGTAGCTCTTGAGAGGGGACAGATCAAAATCTAGTAATCACGAACGTGCTGAGCTTTGCCCACATGATGTCAGTGGTTCCCATATGGCTTTTCTTATGCCTCAGGTTTCTTTCAGGACAGGGTCCTTGACTTCCAAATCCAAGTGTCAGCCAGCCAGCTCTCAGTGCAGAGATTGAGTAACGTGCAAATTAAGGATTTGGGTCTGATTCTATTCCTTCCAAAATAAATGGCAACACTCCCCATGGCTCCAGTGGGAGAAAGGTCCTCTGCATTACTTCACTAGCTGACTGCGATCCACATAGGATTGTGCAGAAAGAACTGCCAGATAATTCATAACGTCACTGAGCCCTTGTCTTACTGGAAGGCTATTTATCATCACACATTCAACTTTAATCCTAGCCATAAATTCACATGGTCTGTAATTGATGCATTAGTAACTGGGATGGCTGGATGGGAACTTTGTAAGTCATCAATGGTGGCAGCTTCATGATGAGGAATTTTGGGCTCAGGATAAACAGCTGGTTCATTTATCCCAGTCAGCTCACTCAAATAATCTCCCTCATGGATGTAACAATAATTAGGAACATGGAATAAAAATCTGATAACCCCTGGCAGCTAGACCAAGGCACAAATAGAGAAGGTGTATATTTACTGATGCAAGCTCCAAATTAAGCAAAACAGAGACCAGAACATTCAGGATGTGTAACTCGATGTTCTTTAACTTGGGGATACAGGCACCACAAAGATCAGGAGCAAATGATTGTGCCTTGTGCCTTTTTTTTTTTTCTTTTTTCTTTTTTTTTTTTTTTTTAAGGCATCAAACTTTTCTGCAGTACAGAGTGGTCCCTCATGTAATTTGGGCAAAGTGACTGATAATGGCTCCTTGAGGCATTCTTATCTATCACAGTCCCTGCGGAGTCTGTGGCATTCAGCACTGTGACTGCACTCAGACACCTTCTTCTCACCTGATATATTCTCTGCCATATCCTCAAGCCCTTCAGAAGAATCATTTCTGGGTGGAAATGAGGCTTCTGGGAATCCTTTGCACTGCTTTGGCACTGTACCCGGGATAAAGGGTATGAGTCAGCCAGGAGCAGTCCCGATGTTTTCCCTCTGGTTCAGAACTGAGGCTGGAATTCGTTTTTTGTGAGGAGAGGGTTACAGACATGCTGGGTTCCTCTTTCCTTCTCACGTTTAGATCGTGGGTAGCTCTCTGGTCTGCTTTACTTTGTTTGCCTGAACCCAGCTTCCCTAGAAAAGTTATTAAAGAAAACGCAGGTAGCTTCTGGAATTTTGTATTAATCAACTAAGCATAAGCTTTTCAGTAAAGGACTTGACTAACTACTACTTAATGTTCCAAAGCCTATGGGGAGAGAGGAGGTCTTTTACTATTTTTTTTTTTTTCCATATTCCATTTTCCAGGAGGGGGACAGGGGACACCGAAATCAAATGCAAACACATTAGAGTGTTTGCCCAAAGCTAATTTTTGGATAGCAGACCCTAGGTTCCTAATTAATTTAGAAGTTTATAGAATGTCCCCAACATGTTTAGACCAAATCTATCTCACCAGTTTTGAGGCCATTATGTTATTCTTAGATTTAGTACTCAAATTTACTACTCATCTTGGAGGGGGTACAGCATGGTGGGCGTATCGTTGGCTGGGAAAGGAGAGAAAGATGTATGATTTAATGATATATAAACCCAGTGATGCTGTTACTGTCCTCCCTGGAGCTCGTGTTCATTTCAATGGGAATGAGTGAAATTGGTGTGCATGTGCATTCCTGGGTGTGTTCTTTTTTTACCCCTTTCTTTCTTCTCCTATGGATTGAGATCCTCTTTTTGTTGATGTTGCTTTCCTACTTAATTAAATGCATGTAGGTTAAATGACTTTTAGTAAATCTGAGTTTAGAACAATCACATTCAGTTAGTTTCTACTGAAAGTGGTCTAAAAATACATATATTTTTTATAGCAGGAAGGATGACGCATTTAAGTAGAAAATTTTAAAACCAGACACACCCCAAAGAAACTCCCAATCACACTACAAACGATTTTGGGAGTAGAAGAATTTCTATGCTCATCCTTCACATCCTCTGGCCTGCATTGTTTTCTAGATAGGACTATGTTTAGCCTTTATACAAAATATTTTCTATAATTTCACATAAAAGTCAAATAAATACTTTATGTATTTGTGATTTCTTTCTTTTTTTTTTTTTTTTTTTTTTTTCCCCATAGCAGAAAGAATGGAGAAGCATGGACCGATAGCAAGTCTCTTTTGTTTCTCTCATCTGCTGTGGATTCCTCTGGATTAACCTAGCATTTTTACGATCCTACATCAGGAACAATTCTGCAGTTTCTCACTGTAGCTGCACGTGCCTTAAAATCAAAAGAACCATCAGGCTTGCTTTGTATATTTTTCTCCTGAAAACTCTATGGATACAGGAGTGTCTGTTTTCAACCAGAGTGGAAATTCCAGTATCAGGCAGTTAATCTTAAATCCCCAGGCTTGCTGCAGCCAATACTGTACAAATTGAACACTTGCCCACCTATTTTCAGGACAGCCTGAAAAATGGCACTCCCCGTGAATCTGCAGGCTTTTCCCCGCGCCGTGCCTTCCATCGCGCAGACACCTGCAAAGGAGATTGCAACTGGCCGGGGCCGTGCGTGGCGTTTGGCCGATTTCCACGCAGGAAGGGGGGTGTGGGGGGTGTCAGCACACTGACTCTGCCGGGTCTGCCAGACGGCCGTGTGTGTGTAAGTCGTTCGGTGTGTGTAAGTCATTCTGCAGGTTCCCAGCACGGAAAGTATCCTTAGGCTATCCTACAACAGAAGGAAATTCTTTGGCATGTTTTGTCTTTTCCCCAAACAGAAAAACATTGATGAAACGTGGTCTTTGCCCCCTGTGTTACAATGTTCTGGTTTCCTATCTGGAGCAATATTAGAATCATGATCATATAAAATAATTTTATATATGTCCATGCCTACTGTACACATCCTGGAGAAAAGTTGATAAAACACAGAAACAGAATTTATTCTTCTGCAAACCTTTCTCTCTCTCATTTATTCTTCTGGTTTCCCTTTTCTTATCCTCACATCTCACTTTCCTTCCACGTTCCTCTCTATCATCTCTGTTCCTTTAAAATATTTTCTTTCCAAATAAAAACAAAAATATCAGCCTGCAGTGGTCTTCTGTCTTTGTTGTCTGTCCTTTGTTAAGGGGAATTGGAGCAGGGGGTGGTCTTGGGCTGCTATCCAGGAAAGAAGGGGGAAGAGAGGCACTGTTTATCACTGCCAAGGACGGAAGCAGTCTCCAACCTTTTCTTTAATAGCATCTATCGTATTCCTTTCCACCTCTCACGGGGTAAGCACTTTTATGTATAAATTACTATTATTATTTACCTAGGGAGCATGTGTATAGCAGCTGGCACAAATATTTTGGAGATTTCAGTTTAGATGTCAGTGTTCCTGCAAGCATTCATTCACATGAATGACCGAGGTGACCTCTCCATAATCTGATTCTTTAAGGTTTGTAGGTTTGCTGGAAACAAACTTCCTGTTAGCAAGATGAGTGTATGCTATCTGCACACTTCATTGCTTGTTTAGGTACATAAACGTGGACTCGACGCTCCCCACCCCCCCATTATTTCACAAGATCTTTTTGCACTTTCCTGTTCCATGGAGGACCCTCTGTACCAGAAAAAGCAGCAGAGACCATTTGAAGATGCAGTGTGACAAGGGGCTTTGCCAGCTCACAGCCAGGAAGTGGAAGCTGGATGAACTGCTTTTTTTTTTTTTTTTTTTTTTCTTTTTGTTTTCTTTTGAAGCAGGGTTAAGGTGAACTCCTAAGCGATTGTGGAGTGAGGCCCCACCTCTCCCAGCCTGATCTGCAAGCTCGGGTTACTGTCCCCGACCTGGTTCCCGGAGCCCGCAGTGAGCCTGACGCCCGCCTGCTGCCCACTGCCTCCGGCTCTGAACCTGCTGGCGAGCCGGGCAAAATAACCCCATTTGCAGAGCTCGGACCTTATTCTCAGAAAGATTTGCTGGAAAACACCAGGTCAAGTATGGAGTAGCACCACTGGAGAAGAGATTCAGCAACCGAACCGCTAGAAAAGGGTAGCTGAGCAATATAGTCCTTTCTTCTTCTTAAAAAAGTGTTTGGGAAAATCTGTGTCCTTCCTGTAGAAGCCGTCAGGGGCACGACTCTGGCAGTGATGGCTCTGACTTCACCTGCCTCTGCAAATGAGTCACGGAGTGTTATAAAAAGCAAGGACCTGCCAAGTCTCCTTTCTTGGAGCTGAGTGGAAATTTCAGCAAGCAGCTGCTCTTTCATTAGTTTATACTTTTCCTCTGCCCGTTTCTTGAAGAGGGCCTGGAATCCTAGAAACTTTGCAGCATAAAGGACCTGTTGCTATGTTTGGATAACTGCGGCTCAATCCTGGAAATGTCTATGTGTTTGGTCTAGGTCTGATTTTGATCTTCATGAGGAATCTCGGTGAAGCCTGGAAGGACGCTTAGGAAGATATTTGAGCAGGTTTGTAAGACTTTCAGGATCGGCAGTTTGATCCTATCAGAAATCAGGAACAGAACCTCAAAAATCAGATTAGCTTTCCTATACACCTGAAGAGGGATTCTCTTCATCTCTCCGATGCTGTTGAAAGATTTATGTTTTCTAGCTTTTCTCTGGAGTCACAAAAGACAAAAACTTATTTGAAAGTGAAATCAGCAGTAACAGATCCTGCGGGTACAGCCCGATTTTAGGAGTGGAAGTGGCTCGTTGTAGAAATCACGACTGTGGCAGCAGCGTAGCGTGAGGGCTTTGGCTACCTGTGAGCACGGCAGTGGTGTCTGTCTGTGCGTGGGGCTGTTCCCCTGTGCCGAGGGAAAGCCACGTGTGAGTTGTCAGGGTCAGGAGGAATGTGGTGCCAGATGGAAACAACATAAACAGCTGGGGGATTTCATCCGGGATTTCGAGTGAGGACGGGAGACTTTTGTTCTCGTAGCCCGCTCGTTCCGAAGGTGGTTTCGATACACCTACTCCTTCGGGGAAGGATTTCGCTTTGGAGTCTCGGTAGGTTTTGCGTGTGGCTTTTTTTTTTTTTTTTTTTCCTTTTGTCGGTGAACGCTTACGGTCACTTTAGACCACTCCCGTGTGCCAGCCCAGCTCCGGGGAGCTGCTCCCAGCACCTCTGCCTTTCCTGAGCGCCCCGCAAACCGCAGCGGGGAGCCCGGGGGGGGGGAGAGGATCGGCGGCCCCGCACCCCCGGCACCGCGCAGAGCCCGCGATGGCGCTGGGCGGCAGCAGCTCCGCCGCGGGGGGCTCCGCGGGGCTCCGCGCTGCCGGGGCCGGGGCGGCGGGGCCGGGGCCGGGGCGGGGCGGCGGGCCGGCAGAGGGAGCTGCGTTCCGTTCCGCTCCGCTCCGCGCCGCTCCCGGTGACCGGCGCCCTTCCCCGGCACTTTGTTGGCGGCGCGGAGCGGAGCGGAGATCCCGCGCCCGGCCCTGCCCGGAGCCCGGCGGCGGGGACGGAGCGGGGGGGGGGGGGGGGGGTTGGTGGTGCGTGGAGGGGACCCCCGGCCGCCCGGCGCGGAGCCCTGCGGCCGCCGCCGCCCCCCAGCGCGGAAGCTGCGCGACGCACCCGCGGGAGGAGGACGCCCGGGAAGGTAAGGGGCTGGCGGGGCCAGTCGCCGAGCCCCCCCCCCCCCCCCCCCCCTTTTTGTTCCACGACCTTAAAAGCCACCCGGGCAACCGCCCGCTTCGTAACATGGCGAACTGCGGGGCATTAACCCCGGTCCCGCCGGCGCGGGCTGGGCGGGCACCGCCGCCCTCCGCCGGGGCCAGGGGCCGCTGGAAAAACTCCCTCCCCCGGGGCTGTGCACGGCTCCGCTCACCGCGGCAGCCTTCTCCCGGCCCCCCCGTGGCTTCCCGGGCACGTATCTCTCCCGGTTGCGTACGTGTGTCCGTCCCTAGGTGTCCGTCCGTTTTTCTCCCCCGCCTTGCGGTATCGCGGCCGCCGCGCCAGCCCGCACCTTGCCCGCCGGGCTCCCGGGGGCGCCGGGGTGAGGAGCCCGCCAAGGGCAGCCTCCGTGCCTGCGCCCTCCTCCTGCCTCACCTCCTACCAGGTGACTTGCCTTTCTGTCCTTATTGTGGTATTTTTCCCTCCGGCGGTTAAGCTGGTTTTCCCAAAGCTGGCACGGATGGCTGGTAGCTGGTGAAGGGCAGCTTTTGGGTGGGATAACCCTGTTGCATGCCTGTGTTTCTTTGGTTCTCTGCCCTGCTGTCTTCCTTCCCTTCTATCTGCTAACTTTCCCTGCCGTTCTTCCCCTTTCTGCCCCTCTCATCGCCATGACATGCACTCCCTTATTGTGCATCATGCCAGCACACTAAGGATGACCTGGGCACACAGTGGAAAGCAGGTTTGTGGCTTTTTGTGCTGTGATCTAAGGTGCTCCTACCGCCTTCCCCTCGTAATCTCGCTAGGTCTGCCTTGTGTCCATGAAAAGTGAGATATTGCAGCTTCCACTAAACCCTAGTTTCAAGCCAGCAAGTAGCAGGCAATGGAAGGGTGGAACAAGTTTTTCTGAAGGATGTTGTTTGGGAACCATCCAACCCTCCCACTCAGAAACTGCACTTTGCCTTGGCTCATGGGTCTTATACCCTCCAGTTAAAGATGTGCAGCGGTATGACCTTTGGTGGAGCCTGCTTTGTTTACTTAACGTGAAGTGCTGAAGATAAAAGTATTACTGCTTTGTGTTGTGTCTGCTGAAATATTAACTAAATGATAGATCTCACGTGTCTTTGCAGCGTAGATCATAGTTTAATTGTGCTTCTCCTTCATCTTCAAAAATATAGTCCTCCTCCCTTCCTATTGACCATCTTTCTTCTCGTTTGTGATGGTGCAATGTCAGTATGTCAGCTACAAAAGTTGCTTACATGGGAGAACATAAAAATGACCATTTCTGTTGTTAGCAACTGGAAAACACTAAGTCAGCATTGTGTGACTGGCCTGCTTTCCATGGAGGACCCACGGAAATGCTGCAGCCCTTCCCCTCAGAGAAGTGGTCCTCTCCTAGGCCAGGCTAGAAATGGGTAGGTTGTTCCCTCTCAGTGAGCAGCGGGGACTGCAAAGAGCTTACAGGGTTTCCGAAGTGTAAGGGAGACGTGGCAGATCTCATCTTGATTCACAGTTCACAGTGAGTGTAGCGTTATTAGCATACAGGTATCGTCAGGTAACGAGATACTGTGCTCAGGGCTCCACGGGAGGTGGCTGGGGCTGCTGCTTGCATTTACTGGGGGAGGCTGTGGAAGTAGAAGTGGCTTTGGACTTTAATCGTCCAACTGGCTTGTACTGTCACGTACTCACAATGGTTGCAGTATTGAGTTAGGCCTTCTCATAGCTCCAAATTAATGTTTCTGATTAGATGTAATTTTGAAAGCGGCCAGAGCATCCCTTTAGATGTAGTTGGAGGGAGGTAACACCCCAGAAGCAACAACACCCAATAGCTGTTAGGTGCTGGGTTATATATAGCGATAATAGAGAGGGCAAGATTGATCTAAAGGTACTTAATTCCTTCTGCTGCGAAATGCGCAGATGGAAAAAGATACAGAAGCTTTGCACTTGGCGACAACTAAATTTGTGAAATATGATTGATTTTTCTTTCTGTCCATACTCTAGCTGTAAATGGCAAGTCAGTCACATTAACTGCTGCATTGTTTTCCCCCTTGGGTGCAAACTTATTAAAATCTAAACATCTGAAGTAAAATAATTGGTGCCTTGAGGGTCAGAATAGATTAAATATATAAGACCCTTTCTCTTCAGCTACTGCAGTGAGATAACAGACTTCAAGTCCACGCAATGAAGACTGAACTAATAAAGTTCTTGCTAACTTTGATTTCAGTGTCCGGCACTTGTTGCTCTTATGCTCCTAATTGCAATTCCTGCATCGCTCTGTCATCTTTAACAGTGAAAGACTGGCCAAAGGTATGAGATTTTCTTAAGACAGACCTTTCAGCTGTGCCAGGTGGAAAAGGGAGCCCTTTGGTCTGTGACCCCTCCAGACTCCTCTGCTGCGAGGCTGGTGGCCAGAAAGAAAAGACATTTAACACCTCGGAGATGTGTCGCTTGCAGTACAGCATGCGTGGCCTGATCCTAATATCTCTATTCAAAAGGAATTGGAAAGGTGCCTTGCTTGTGTGTGTGTTTTCTGCATGTGGATAGGTCTGTTTCTCACATTTCCTTTGAAACCAGGATTTCTTCTTGCTTTCTCACTTAACAGCATCTGGTTCTGTGTCTCCTTTGTCCATGCGGATCCAAAGTTTTCATCTTTCTAGTCCTGAGCTGGGTTCCCAAGGAGGCTAATCAGCAGCTCGTGGTTAGATGGCTTTTAACCGATTTTGAAGTCTCGGTATTTGTTTTGTGGTACAGAGTGCAGCATGATGCCTGAAAATACCCTTTTTCCTCATAGTAGGGCCATACTTACACAATACCTATTAAATTCTAAGTCACTAAAAATACCAGTGGTAACTAAACTAACAGTGCAGTTATATATTGAATTTCCACATTGAAAGGGAAAAAAAAAAAAAAAAAAAAAGGACTAACTGTCTAATTTCTTGTTTCCAGGGTTAGTTCTCTAGTTTTTCTTACATTAAATGCTTTGCATTACCAGAAACTAGAATTCCTGTTTTCAGGGAGGGCGGTAACTGCTGCCATTTTATCTCAACTCCAGAGTTAAACTCTGATTCATCCATCGATCTATTCATCCAACACACTGAATTTCTCATAGTTTCGTACAGATCTTGATTTAACCCTGATACCTAGGAATTTCAGTTTCCCACCCTAGATCTCAAGTTAGATCATGGCTGTTGTCTGAATTTTACGTTTTGCTGGGAACTTCAGCTATTACTGCAGTCCTGAGTGACTGCTGGGTTCCTCCCTCTTGTGCCCATAGATGACCTTGGGTATAAAGTAATTTAAAGTTTCATCTAAGTCAGTGAGACTACTCGGTGTGTGTGTAGAAAAGCATTTGCATAACTGTTTATAAAACAGAGCTAGCTGTTTATTAACTGAAATGGAAAGGTAAGACAAAGTGTCTTTTATAGCGTTTGATGCTCTGAGATCCTACATAATTCTGCTTGTTGCTTGGTGAGGTTAGTCACAGCCTTTTTGGAAAGACCACAGTGATGTGGGAAGAAGCAGCCTTCACATCTGTTTTATGGGGAGGGATTTTTGTTTTGTTTTGTTTTTAATTGCATGTCATGGACATGGGAGGGATACAAAAATGAATCAGTTACAAATGGAAACATTGTTAGCATTAGCTTTTGAGGACGTGTTTTCATTTTGAGCTGCGGCCATGAGCCCACAGTCACTAATGCATGCTTTTGATTTTATTCTGTAATGTCAGTTTAAATAACATTTTTAAATATTAGCCAGCTCAGGGCCTTGATTGCTACTAGTTGAATGCTTCCAGTCCTTTCTTCCCTTCCCTCTCTATGCTGCTGTCTCAGTAATTAAAGTTACTCATGCTGTGAATCTCCACAGGATTAAGAGTTGAAGTGGAAATAGCAAATTACAAATTACTTTGCATTTATTATCTTTGTCTTTTTCTGAATAGACTTCAGCAACCTTATGTATTCTGCATAGACAAAGTTAGCGGGTGACTCTAGCTTCAAAGGTACAGAGTTAGTATTTTCTATGGAATTTGTACATCTCTAAGTTATCCATTTCTGTGCAGTTTTCTGCTGTGTAGTTTTCTGATGCATAACAGGCATCTTCATTACTGATGGTGTGACAGGGGATTCTGCTTGCATTTGTTCTTAAACTTTTATTCAAGTTGGCATTTTGGCCAACCATGGAAACTGCTATGTTCTCTATAAAACTACGGAGAAAATCTAAAACCCAAACCTGTATAAAAATCTCTGGGTTGTGAAATTATGAACCCCGTGTCTTGTAACACTGTGAAACCTTTGAGTATTTCAACAGAATATTTAGAAAAAACTTGCCATTTTAAGAATGGTACGTATATGTTGAGTGAGAGTAGGTGTTATGGGTGTTTGGTAACTTAAAATAGGCTTTGTGTGGAGAGCTTGGTTTTTATTTATTTTTTACTTTTCAAGAATTCATTGGTTTTGCATGAGATAAATCCTTTATCTTTTAATAATCCAGTAGATTTTATAGATTACTACTGCAAGTAAGGGAACATCTGACTTCTTTCAAGCTTAGAGGAGCTGTATTCAGCTGATTTAATTGTGAAGCTGCCATAGCTGGTTCTTGGGGCAGGGGACTGGAATTTGCTATAGTTCATGGATGTTTCAGACTTAATCTAGTGCAAGAGTATCATTGTGAGCCTTAATACCTGTAGCTCAGGCATGTTTGTAACTGGAAAATAAAGGGATAACTCATGGGGATTTGTGTGTATTCCTTTGATTTCTGCTCTTGCACGTAAAAGAATTTTTAAAGATTTGACCAAGTAGAAATGCAAGCACCAGGCTTGCTTCTTCTTCCATCGGTACTCCTTTCTCTTCACCTTTGCCTTCCTGAAATTGGCTCAAGTGCAAAGAGAAGCTGAAAGTGCCTTGTTAGCAGTACGGTACCTTTTTGCTGTTCATTACTATAGGCCCAGACCCCTTAGGAAAGCAAAAAGATATTTAACATACCCCCCAAATCAGCTGCATAAAACTTGATCTAAAATACCATGAGAAATACATGAGATCACAGAAGTCCATTTGCTCTTCAGTACTTGCAGAAGCCTGGTGAGATCCAAGATTACCCCAATTTTATCCATGTTTTAACTTTAGGTAGAATGCGACATTGCTGGGATTTGTTCGCTTAATGCTCCTAGGGATTTGTCTTTCACCTGAAGTGTGAACTTTAGTTAATGAGCACTTTGTTTCGTTCTGGGGTTGTTGAGAGGACTTAATGTTAATTCAGCCCTTTGAATGCTTCTTTCATGAAGGCTGAGGATGCTGCTCTTCGTTCTGATGTACTCTTCCTTCTGCCGATGCCGCTGCTCTTTTTGCTGCCTTACACAGTGTGTCTGAGGTGGTGTCTTCTCTATTTCCTGAGTCAAAGATCTCTTTGTTTCCAGTGTAAATATGATTTGTAGTAATAAGCCTTTAGAAAGCTTTCTTTTTCTAATCCATAATGGATTTAACACTTGTTTAAGGGAGTTAGGTATCTGGTTGATGCAGGGATTCATTAAGAGCTCAGTGCCTATGAGAGCCCCAGTGTACATCACAAAAATATTTTGAATGTGCAGTTCTATTACTCGGAGCATATGACTGTGAGACCTTTGTACGAAGAGCGAGACATTCATCTAGCATGTTGAGTTCTTGACTGTAACTGAGCGCATATGACAATGATACAGTGAGGACTATGCAATGAAATTGAGTTACATCATGAGGAGTTTGTGATATCAAGTTGTAATAAAACTCAGCTTGATGACCTTCCATGCCATTTAAAAAATGACATGGAAAAGTCAGCCATTTATAGATGTGCCTTTAAAGTAATTTTCATCTTTGCACAACATGTCTTGAGAAGCCAGTGAGTGCATTATGCTGCCTTCAGTTGGAGATATAAATATACATCTATGTTTCACATTCAGAATTGGGTGGCACGCTGTGTGTTTAAATACACATTTTTCTTCTTCTTTCACTTCAATGTTATCTTGGGCTCACTTTTCCCAAAGTGGAATTACTTACTCTCTTCTCCACTTCTAGCATTATTTATTGCTTTGCAATTCTTCCTGTGCTCTCTCAACCTTGGTGCAATGTTTCATCTTTTCTGTTTCCTTCTCTTCCTGTACTTAAGGATAAAGAATTGTCCAGGGGTGAGGGCAGGGGGCTGGGAGGTAGGAGGGTGGAGTCTGTTCCTATTTTAGCTACAAACTTTGTTATGGCTAATAAATCCAGGCTAACTGGTAATTAGCCTCTTAGGGCTGTCTCACGTACAGAGTGAGGAATCTGGACTTTGCACCTTAGTGTCCATTAGTTAAATCACCCCTGTGTGACAAATGTCCTACCACTGCCAAAAAACAAACACAGTTTCCCCATTGTAGTCATTGTTCCTCTTCTCACGGTTGCTTCTGTGCTAAAGAACTGCTGCATTTTCATTCTTACCTTCAGCCTTGGTCTCTGTACTTCTTCTGGCTCAACCTGGCCCCTGGGTGAACTCCTCATATTTTCCTTCCTTCTCCACTTGCCCTAGCCCTGTTCCTCCACCATCTTCCATATTCTGATCAATCCTGCCCTTGAATCTTGACATAAATTTTGTCTCCTGTTTTTTTTTTTTTCTTTCTGTTTCTCTATTTATCCCCTAAGTTTTCCCTACCCTTTTTTGCTTTACTTCACTCTTCAGTTGCACATAGTGCTCTGTGTCTAGCTTCACAGAGTGCACTTCACACCACTTCTTGCAGTAAATCTTTTTCTTGCTCACAAACCAACTCTTTTTGCCCTTTTGTGTCATTAGTCTTTATTCCAGCATCTTCTGAAATGCATTTCAGATCCATTGATCTCAGTGGGACATATCATATGTGAAATTACATTGGTAGTCAAGTCTGTGGGATAGGGTTTTAGAAGTAATGCCTTTTCTAAAGGTTTAATGCTGTGTATTTTGCCTAGGCAATAATTTTAAGCTCACTTCAAGAAGTTCTAGAGCTCAAGACCTGAATAGTAGGTGTTAGAGTGTGTGTAGGCATTTGTTTTCCCTTTGTGAGTGAGGTGTCTAATACACACAAAGAAAGTCTGTTCAGTCAATGTCTTACTGAATATGAATGTAAGATATTCTCAGAAGTGCCTTTCAGTACGTGGTGGCATTTGTTCTTTTTTACTTAGGATATACAGTTTTTCTCACTTTTTATATTAAAGCTAAATGTTGACATGCAAGAAAAAGAAGTGTTTGTATGCTTCTTAAATAGTGACGGAGCAGGATACAGCCCTGGAGGAGAAGCAAGTTGCTGTTGAGGCCCAGTCTTGGTGGTGACCGACTGAAGTCAGGTTTGTGCAGCTTATCAACAGTTTGACTTCTTCAGAGGGTCTTGGACGGCCAGGTTGGGGGGCTGGCAGGTGAGATGGGCCTGCTGGCCTGTGCAGTCCGGTGTTTTGTGCCCAGCACCAGTGAGTAGCTCAGAGCAGATGGCAGCAGTGAACGACGTCTTCCCAGGAAAAGTGTTTGCTGACTTTTTTGAAGGGGGTGGATGCGCAGAGCATGAGAGTTTGTCCATTGTATTCTTTGAGTATTTTAAACTGTACGTTTATAACTCTGAAAGTCTTGTTCAAAGAGATCTCCATTCCCTTTTTAAAAATCACCTACAGATCTTTATTTTGGAGACAGCTGTTTTGTTTCTGCCTCAGTTTTCCTATTTATAAACAAAAAATGTATCTATCTCTTAGGAGTTCTGTGAGGCTTAATTAGCAAATGTTTATACAGCCTTTTGAAGATATAAAGCACCATATAAATGCTAAGTAGTATTATTATTACCACCAGCTGCTTTGTTGTAATTGCAGTAATAAAGGTTTCAGCGCTGGTGGTTGTATTATCGTTGTTCTAGATACAGTTTTTGTGAATGCTGGAGACGTTGAGGGTGGTGGTGCAGACCATACCGAGGTACAATGTGTGGGAGAGCTGAGGGAAGCTGTGCTTGCAGCTACAAAGTCTTTGTGAAGGACTTTTTTTTTTTTTTAAATAAAAAGTCCATAACTTGGAAAGAATAAAACCTTTTCTGCAGTATGCCAACATTTACAAGTGGCAGGACTAACTGGGGGGTGGTCTGTGCTGTGCAGTGTCTTACCTGATGAGGAATGATCTGGCAGCTGTTGCATTTGTGACATTGGCATGTAAAAGAAGGGATTCTTTAGAGATGATTGATAATTGGTGGTATAGGAAAAGAGATGTGGTATAAATCACAATTAGCTTTTAGGATTTTTTTTTTTAGGTCTACTTTTGTAAAACATCCATGACTTAATGCTGAGCTATTTTTATTAATGTTCTTGTGCTTATCTCGCATAACCAGCTTGTTAAAAGAGGATATGAATACTTTTTAAGCCTCTGACTTATAAATTGTGAGAAAGAGAAAAGAAGATTGATTCCAACAGGCTTGAAGGTAGATTCATTTCTCTTCTAGTTAATAAAATGAGAGAGGGGGAAAAAATTAAACTGAAGACTTAGTGGGCCAATCAGTTTTAGCCAGGTAGAAAATAATTTGATTTAGGTCTAACGTACAATTTAATTGTAAAACTTTCACCTAAAAGAAAATAAATGTAGGGGAATTCTGTTTTGGTAAATTGATGATAATATCTCCAAGTCATTTCTGCCTGAAGTAATAAGGGTATGAAAAAAATAAAGTAATAACAAAGGAACACTGAGGGGGAACAATTATTTTGCTAGCGTCTCCTGAAGATCTGAGGGGGTTACTGGGTTGCATTATAAGAAGAATATTATGCTGCTGCAATGTTGGATAGGATTGATAATAATTGTGCTTTGAAGAAAACTTCTCTGTTCTCTTTACTGTAAACATCTGAGATAAGATGGAATAGTTTGGAAGAGCGCAACACCTTCTGTGAGTTCTTTCAGCCTTCTTAATTGCTTGTTACGAGAGCTCCATGTGAATACTGTTGTTAGATATTTCTGGTGATTTTTAGGGGGTTCTAATTTACTGAGTCAGGCTGTCAAACTGCCTATAACAAGTGATCTGTTTCTAATTGTATCTTAATATCTAGTATAAGGCTTATTTAAATTGCTTGGGATGGTTCCTAATAGCTTCTGTATCAGTTCTAATTATGAAGACCTGAATCAGTTAACACATTAAAGAGATTGCATAAATCTGGATCATGGGCACCGTGTGTTCATGGTGGCTGCCCTGCAAGGACTTTTAAAACAGAAATGATGCAAAGCAGGGAACTGATTCAGTCCTTTATGATTATGTGTAAGCAGAATTTCAGACAACTTTGAACATCATTAAACAGCAAGAAGAAAAGACACTAGCCTTACTTTTTAATATTTTTAATTTTGGGGAAATCCTATTTTAAAAACAACCATAACATATATAACCACAAAGTCCTTCTGCATAGAAATAGAAGCAGTTTAAGCACACAGAGGTAGGCAATATAACCCTGAGGCCCGTATGGAGATGTCCCAAATGCTGGGTGATAGGTTCAGAAAATGTTGCTTTAGCTGCTTAAAATATTTTCAGTAGCAAAGTGGAAGGCAGTTTGTAGTGTTGTATTAAAGCTGTTCTCTCTTTATTGTGTGAGACTGGTGACACCTCATTTTGAATAAAAGTCTGTGTTTTCTTGAGAGCTGTAGGAAAGAGCAACTGTTTTATGCTCCCTGCATACAGCAGTACAGTGATTTGGTAGGAATTTATTTTTCTGTTATCCTAGACTGTAATATATAGTAGTATAATAGCTGTCTTTTGAAGTACAGAAAATCTGCCTAAGCAGCAATCATTTTAAAGTATAATATGAAATGCTGTTTTAATAAGGCTTGCTCCTTGCACTTTTTAAGTACAAGGGAATGTGTGTGTTAAAACCTTGCTAATACTTCATTTGCACAAAGTATTTGGCTCATTCCCTAACTGTCAAGGAATTAATGGTGTGCTTCAATAAGATCTTGTATTACTAGACTGTAATTATTTTTATAAGAGATTCTATGCTGTATTTGATAGTGCTTTATGAATTATTGTAATAAACAAAATGAAATTACTGTTGTCAAAACATATGAGCAAAGTAATCTGATTCCTATTTTCGTGTACTCACGGGCTCAAGAAATTAAGTGATTTCCAGCGGGCTTCCAGGCTGTTCATACAAGTTGGTGAGGTTTGCTGTGTTGTATCGTTTTGCTTGTGCTTGTGACAAGTTAAACAATGGTGTAGCTGACAAGAAGCAACTCCATTGACAAGATGACAACGTGTCTCCTGTACTTCTTCCGTTGGCCTTGTACTTGAAAAGGGAGCAAAAAGACAATGGGTATCTTGGCTCACTTAATGAATTCAGGTCCTCATCTGAACCATGACGGCATGACCTCTGGCAATTATTGTATCGTAACAGACTTTGAATTAAGTTATTCAGAGGAGTGCCTACAGCAGAGATGTTAGGACAGTGCAGGCATATGCAAGCTGATTTAATTGTACTCTCCCAGTAGGCTACAGTTGCATGGGACACAGTGGACTCCTTGCCTCTTGGCTGGGGACAGAGGTCCTTGCTGCCATGGTTAGACCAGGTCCAGTACCCAAACCTGGGTATGCTGTCTACGCAGTAGACACATTCTCTGTCTACATGCTTTTCTGGAGATCTGCACCTAGCTAACACAGACTATACAGAAGATAGTACATACCATTTGTTTTTCAGGCAGATAGTCAGTGGGATAAAATTTCAACTTCAGAATATCCACCTAAGATTTTTTTTTTTTTGGTTTATTACAAATATTCATATGGTCATAGCTTCTGCAGATCTTAGCCAGTGACTGCAGGCTCACTGTACTAGGTGCTCAACTTCAAGAGAATTGTATTATTTAAACATTGTGTCTATTTTTAAGTCAAGTAATCTATAAAACCTGTTTTAAAGCCACAAGGGATCATTACATCATCTATTTTGACCTCCAGACTGTATGAAGAAGGAGATTTTCTGCCTTTCTATTTCTGGTAGAAAAATATAAACCAAAGTGTCTTGTCCTTCGACTCTGAGGAAGATAGACACAATAATTTAAACTACCTGCCTCTGGCAGACATTGGCATTTTTCACTAAATACATTAGTAAATTTTTAGTGGCTCTGTGTTTGGGTTGTGTGAATGCCAGTATGTGGTGCTACCCTCTAGATGCTGTTGTTTGCATTCATATATGTATTTTTTTGGCACGTAGCAGATGCGATTCAGATTTCCTCCTCTACATGTAGACCTTTTCTCCCAAAACCTCATAGGCTAAAAGCAGATGATGCTGGAACCTGTACTTCTTTCACTTCATGCTTCAGTGTATAAATTGCACAAACTCAGATCACTTTCTGAACCACTATATACTTCTCTACATAATCATTTTTTTGCTCACATGGCAGACTGAGATACTTGGTTGCAAAACAGTTTCTAAGAGTTAAAGGCTATATTACTCTGTAGGAGAAATCCATGGAAGTGTTGGGGAGGTCTTGTATAGGTTCACCTTGATATTTAAGGGTCTCAAGGCCTTTCTACCTCGTAGACCAGGGTGATGGTCTTGTACAGCAACTGGGATGTTCAGATGCATGCTGTGCTAGTACTCCCAATAATGCCAGCAGTAATTCTTTTTCTCCATGGTTGTGTCTCCCTTATGGCTGCTACTGAACAAGATTTGCAGATGTCACTTCAGGCATTTTAGTAAATTGAATCCATAAAGACTGTGTGGGAACGTGTCACAAGTGATGCAAGTCCTCCTTGGTCTTAAAACCTCCCTCATAGAGCATTAGTGCAGTGACTTCTTTAGGATGTAAAGAAAAGCGCATGGTAATTTTACAGATGACCTTGTTCTTTATGTGCTCCCTGCATGCCTCCCCTGTGTGAGACTCTTGCTTCTAGTAATGAGGAAATGTCCTGAGACAGTGTTGTTGCCATGATGACATAAAACAATGGAGACTTCCAGATATTCCCCTTTTCTTACCCTGTGATAGACGTGCCTTCAGGGATCAACTGACCTTAAATATGATGTAGATCTGGAGCTTGCGGTCATTTTGTTGTATAGATTTTTTTTTTTTTTCATAGGCATTGGAATGGTGATGTTGCACTCACTGATTAGAAAACATATGTGATTAGCATTCTTAGCCTAAATGTACACTCTTCACTTTGGACACATGTTCCCCTTAGAGCTTCTAGAAATGCACTGAGTCACTGTTCTAGCAGAAAAAAAGAATGCAGAGCTTTTGCCTTTCTTTTTTCTCATTTATGCCTTTAAGGCAATATGTGTATGTATTCTGCACAGATAGTTTTTCAGTTTCTTTCCAATTTTACAGCAGCTGTGCATTTTGTTTTCATCTAGGTCTACTGTCTTTCCTAGGAAAACCACATCTGGTAATGTATATATTGTACATAATGTACATACTGCTGTCTTCAGCAGTTGATATGCTCCAGACATACAGTTCATGCACTGTGAACCTGATGGAGCATAGGCTTTGGTGTACAGTAGTACTCAGATGTTTGTGGCTTAACAAAAGGTCTTCTCCCCCTTCCCTGGATGTAGTGAACAGAAATCTTTTGTTCCAAAACTTACCAAGAATTGCTTAAGACCTACTCTGACATGTTTGAAGATACTCTTCAGCTCTGTTGGAAGTGGTCACCGATAACGCTCGGTAGCAGTGTTTGTGAAGGAGTTGCCCTCAACTGCATGGGAGAGTGTTGATTCAGGATCAAAAATTTGATCCATAAATACATATTTGTTCCACTGGTATTAATGCGTCAACTTGTCTGTCTGCCTGTTGTTTAACTTAAACACTTGTGAGGTTGAGGCCCCAAATCTCAAATTAAAAAAAAACCAACAACCCACAACAAACAAAAACCAAAACAAACTTCAAGAAAATTCAGGTGCTTTTTTATTAGTAGAAACTTAGATCATTTGGAAACAATTTAAAAGAATTTGTCACCATTCTTGTTATTTTTTTTCTGTCCTCATCTTACTGTGAGACACATCTTTTATTTGAAGTGTGTATTTTAAACAAGTGCTATGTTTTCATGAAAACTGCTGGGCAATGCCTAACTCCAGACATAAAAGCAAATAAACCAAGAAATCCTCTCTGTTTATCTGAGATGAGAGGGCTTTTTTTAAGAAAAAGAGGGAGAGAAGATATAAAACTAACTAATGGTCTCCCTTGTCTCTCTTTAATGTTCCTTATTGTTCTTCTGCAGTCCTCCGGAATTACTCTATCTCATTGGTATGTCACTGGGATATGAACTACAAAGAAATCTTGACATGCTACAGTCTTTAGACTACATTGTGAAGAGAGGCTGAAAGTGCTACAGTACATTGTTTCATATAGGTTGATTCTGATTTTACTCTGTTCAGCTGTCGGTTTCAGATGAGAGGTGGAAATTCAAAGATTGATGTGAGTGTTCAATGACAGATAATGTCTTCTGAGTGCTTCCTGAACCCTGGTGAAGTAAATGTGAGGATTAACAACTTTGGTTTGGGGCTGTTCATTTTATAAATAGATGAGATCTCTTGCGTGCAGGGTTGGCTATTTAGGATTTCTGGAGCTAATGAATGAAATATGGCAGCTCATCCTCAATTTTACTACTCAGTATTGTCTCAAACAAAACTAAGCAAATTTTACTTGTTGAAGCTCTTCTTTATTGAAATCCATCACAATTTCCAGTTGCTTGCTAGGTTGAAAAATCAGCTGTCATATTTCAGTAATGACATTATAGAGGTATGCGTACTAGCAGTGGTAAGTGATGTGAAGGTGAAGAAGTGGAGTCTGTTGACTTGGGAAGGAGTGGAAAGGTGATGTATGGGGGCTTATTTCACCTTCATTATAAACTTTAGTATGTGACTGTTGAGAGTTACAAGAGCTTTCAGGGTTCCTTACCATGAGGCACTTCAATTTGTTTTCAATCAATTCTTTCACTGTCTAGACTTACCCCTGTAAAGGCTAATAGTCAGATGGGAAGTACATCACTAATTTTTTTGCTTATGAACTTTGTGTTTTCCATAGCATCCACTGTATGGATGGAACAAAAGCAACCAGTTTTGTTTCCATATATTTTTACAGTCTCCAGATCTTTTGTGCTGACTGCAGACCTGTATTGCTAGCTACTCGACAGTGAAAGCCACAATGACTGCCCCAACGACCCTAGAAAATTTAGTCTCCAGCCATGATACCAGGTGGGGCTATGACAATGATAGCAAACAGAGGTCTGGGGTGGGGAATGTCAGTGCTGTGCATAGGAAACCAGAGCTTGTAGCTTTTATCCCTCTTTTGCAAAGCCCTGGGATTCTTCTGTTATCTTGAGTTCAGTTTGCTAAGTCTTGTGAAAACAATTAACTGGCTCACCTCCAGTACTGTGATTTTATCTTGAATTAATAGTAAGTTGTCTTTTCTCACAAAGACAAGTACTTTTGTTTGAAACTAAAATTGCTTTATCTTCTTGGGGATTCTAACATGTTAGCTAACGCATTAAATACAGTAGGCTTTTTTTCCATAATAATCCTTTTGCTACCAGGCCCTTTGATCTGCCCTGGATTTTAATGAGTCATTTAAAAACAGATATCTATTTTGTCAATTTGACTATGATGCTCTTTCTCAAATCAGTTACCATTTTGAGAATGACATCTGAGTCTGCCTATGTTTCTGCATGACTGGAAACTGTCACTACTCATTTAAACTTATTAGTACTGGAAATGGATATGCTGGTTCATCTAACAGGGATGAAACATGAGGCACCAGCATTCAAATTCAAATGTTGTTCCCAAGAGTAAAGGAAGAGGTGACTGTAGTCATGAGAGCTTGGACAATTAGGGGTCAAAGATGTGTTGTAGCTCAGAGAGGTGTTGGGCTCTTTGCCTACGTGTTGCTAAAAGCAGGTTGTGGCATTGTTGGACAATTCAAGAAAATACCGTGTTTTAAGATAAAAGTTTAGCAGAAATGCTTTGGCGGAATATTGTACCATGGAAGACAATAAATTTTGCTCTCAAGAGGAACCTAAATTGAGATTACTCATTTTGGGGAGGGGGGATGAGCATTTGAGAAATCAGACTTTTAAGAGGGCACATGTAAAGCACTGACTGAAAGCTAGAGCCTCTGTAATGGTTCTTGAGAGTCCACATGTATTCTGAAGTTATGCAAAATGATTCTTAAAAATACAAACCTGAAAAATGAAGGCCATGACCCTCCATCTATCTTTTAAAGGTCCCAAAACACTCAGGACACATGAGCACTGCTGGCACATGGTCACCTTTCTCATCTTAAAAGGGCTGAGAGCCAAAAGAGCAAAAAGAGGCAAAAGGAGTCCCTGGGTGACTTGAACTGTAACTGGCCCTTAACGTGACACTGCTGCTGCTCTTCTTAAAAGGCTGTAACATGTGATCCTGTATATTTGAATTTCTTCATTATTCTTCCACTTTCTTATATCTAAATATATGCCCAGAACAGAGATTATTTTTCCCTATCTTTTCTCTCACTCCTGTGCCTAAATACAAGCCCAGAGCTTGCTTGTAATAGGAGTAATTTGATTGACAGTATCTTCACCATTTGAGACTAGTGGTGTGCTAAAATGAACAACTGGCATTTCCAAAACTGTAAAACTGACCTGACAAAGTGTGATTTTTTTTTTTTTCCCATTTTTTTTTTCTTTCTTTTTTTTTTTTTTTTTCCCTCTTCCTCTCTCTCGGCAAGTTATAGATGTGTCTTAATTCTGATGCTGTCATGCAGTTATGTCACTGGCTAACATTTCTGCAACCTATAGAGAACATACACTCTGGAATGTTTACCTAGTCAATTGGTAAACAGAACTTAAATGATACAGTAATAAATTAATATTGTTTTAACCTTTTCCATTTTCCCTAAGTAGAGTTCAGACTACAGCAGCAATACAATGATTTTGTCTGAAGTGGATGGCTGATAGACAGTACAAAGGTCACTTTCAAAGTGATGGGAATGGTTAGGACAGACTAGATGTTACTAACGAATTTGTGACTTCCATACTATCTCTCAGTAACCCATTTATTTCTCTGTAACAAACTAAGAGTTGTGACTGTCTTCTTAACCACCAGCCTTTTTCATCACCCCTTTCCTAAGAAGATAACAGAAGTAAAAGGGGCTGTGTATGTACTTAAAGGAGAGGGGGAAGTCTTGATGGGGATGAATTATTAGGAAATATTTTTACATTAGTAAGAATAATTCCTTCTTCTTTGATTGTTTTATGCTTTTTTTTTGCCAAGCTCTAATCAAAAGGGGCTTGTTTTTTAAGATGCGAGCATCTCCCACATGCAAGAATGTGACGGCTGCTCTCTTTCTTCTTCTCTGTAAGATGTTCTCTTTTATTTTGGGTGATGTTTTACCACTCATTCTGTGGTAGGGCTGTGGGCCAACGCTGTCAGTGCCCCCAAGCACTCAACAGCGCAGAGCATGGGCTGGATGGCAGATCATGGGCTGGGTGCCTCTCTGAGCTTGCAGCTGGATTGAATTGTGGTGTTGGGTTTGGGTTTCTGTACAATCTAGCTGTGGGGTTTAGCACCATCTGTGAGCTCTTTGTAGACAGCAGTGGGTCTCCTGTTCTGGAGTACATTTGGGTGAGATAGAAGAGAGGCCAGGAGGGACAGCAACCCCTGTTGCTGGTTGTAGGTGTCACGTTGGGTCAAGATGCACCAGGACTAATTCATAATGCCAAAAATCGTTTGTAAGAGTCTTTCTCACCATGGTCAGATCCCACTAGCTTGCAGCATTCAACTTCTGTAGGCTTTTTGCTAGGTATATTGGGACATCTGTAAATACTTATTCAGTTCCAGCTGGTAGCTCCCTGTTGCCTGCTTCTCAACATCAGTTTATTTGTAGCATTGAGTGATGGCTGTGGCGCCTATGGGGTAAAAAATAAAGAACAGATGGATCTTTCCTGAGCCCAAACTGCCTTTGGGCCCTGTTCATGGTGGGTTTTCACATGACTTTGTGAGAAGTAAGAAGCCATTTTCCTAAATCAGGGAGTGGAAAACTCCATAGCTTCCATTTGCCAGGATATTGTGAGGTGATTTTTTTTTTTTTATTTTTTTCCCCCTCCCAGAAGCACAGGGGGAATCTAGTTCTCAAGTAATATGGCCAGTTCTTTGCCCTTGGAGAATATTCCTCTACAGATTTTAGAGGTTATTTTTGTTTTGTTTTGCTATGGTTTTTTTTTGAGCGAGCTTAGTAAACAAGTTGAACTTGCTCAAGGCTAGAGATACAAAGAGATTTAGGGTGGTAACCTGAGGCTTTATTCTGAGACATGTTTGCAGACCAGCTCTGTTACCAACTTGGAAGCCATAGATAATTTATTTTCTCTGTAAGTGTCCCTGAAGGGGAGGCAAATGGAAAGTATTTCAAAAAACAAGGCCCATAGCTGGCTTTCAGCCTTTCCCAGAAGTGGAGGAGAGGGAGTTATTAGGAATGTCCACAGCTCTTTTTTTTCTTCTCTTTTATGATCTTTGATAGTTGGGAGTGGGGTAGTATTTTACGTAGTTATAATTAGAAATCTGTTGTTAATGCTTTGCATCTCAGTCCTGACTTGAATGCAAATAACCGTTCGGTTAGGTAGAATAGGTATAGTTTATACCCTCAGGACACTGATTGGGAGTAACTGTGTAAGGCCATAGATATTTCCTTTCCCTCATGCAAATTTAGCAGGAAACATTTCCCTAACCTCCTCCTTGTTCTGCAGTCTTGTTTAACCTGGAACATAAAGGAGTGAAACAAGGGGTTTGGAACAGTTTAAAAAGGGGAAAAATAAGAAGTACAGACTCTTTCATAGAAATCTTTTCTTCCTTGGTACAAGCTAAGGAGAGAGCTCCTGCATCTGCTGCTTTGTCCCAGTGCTTGTGCTGGGAAGTGCTCAGCTGGGCTTCATGGCTTGGATGAGGAGTTCTCCATCGGGCTGTGGGAGAGGAATGTGATTTTCAGCCCTGGTTTTGCAAGGAAATTCACAGCGAAAATAATACTGGAAACTGTCAAATCACAAGGGATTTGCAGATTTCTTAAAGATAGTATGCCAAGCTAAAGTTAGATTTTTAGGAACTGTCTAAGAATTGTTACATGGGGAAATGATTACTTTCATGTCTGGCTAGAGGACTGCCAGCTTTCAGACTGTCAAGAAGAATCCACATGTAACCTGAATAACACATAATCATGTCACGCTGGAACTTAAAAATATGATTACAGGGCTGACAGGCTCTTTGTTGTATCAGCATTGTGTGGCTGTAGTGCAAACAAGAATGCACTTCAAGTACCTAGGAAAGAATTAGACTGAAAAATATGTAATGTTTTTAATTCTGTGAATTGTTATGTCTCTGAGTAAGTCATGTATGCAAAACATTTTTACTTCCCTCAGGAAGGCAGGTGATTAAACATGATCAAATTTTCCTGTTGCTGCAGTATTTTTGCAGCATGGTAATAAGCATTTATTTTTTTTAATTCATCTGTGCCCATTGTTTGATTTTGCCCACTGAAAGCAGTCTTCATTTCTGGCAGTCTCATGTAAATCAGTAGCATTTTGGGGACAAAGCTTCACCATGCTATAGCTACTCACTGCAGGACCAGGGAGGAGATAGCTAAATTCCCAGCTGCATGTTGACAACACTGTGGTCAAAGCTTTTTTTCCTTGGTCTCCTCAGCAGCCGTCTCACCACGGCTGGTATTGGTTATTGGTATAAATAATGAGCGGTTAAAAAAATGAACCAAGTGACTTAAACTCTCATTTCTATAAATATAGTATCTTCCTGCCTAGTTTTCCCGAGAGAATTTGTTCTAATGTTGTTTGCCCTACAGTGTGGCGTGTATTAATCTCACTATTTTCACAAAGATACAGCAAGTGATCTTGTGAAGTCACTGGCCCAGCGTCAATACTAAGCAAATATTTGCCTGGTTAATTTATTAATAATCTACATGATAAAACTTAAAGCTCTTACAGACAAGTGCATAGGTGTTTTTACACTGTAGGTGGAACATGTCATCTCTCAGTGGAACAGCTACCTGAGTCTCAAGTAGCAGAAGATAATGTGCACAGACTGAGTACTTTATCTTCATTTTGCTGCTGTACTTGAAGTCATCTGGCATCTACATTAATTTCCTATAAGAAAGATTTAGAACTTTGAAATCCTGGCCCGAGCATCATTATTCTGAAGTAACTTAATAAATTGGCTTGTAGCCTTTCCATCTCATGGCTGGTTGAGGTCCTGAGGCAATATTTAGTATAAGAGAATAAGCAGTGCTCAAGTTAACACGATCATCTCTTATGCAGAAAGATGCATTTATGCCCTTCAAGACAAAGGACCTTTTCACTGTACATCCAGCTATTATTCTGTTAATTCTTTGCAGAGAATTGCCACATCTTTGTTTTCCTTTGCGTGGGGAAAGAGTTTAGCATGTTCTCACTGAAGAGCTCAGAGTTTGAAGCCATGACACTTATGTGAGGATTAACCTTTTTAAGGACTTGAGGGTCCTCATGGAATTGCCTGAAGCCTGTTAATCAAAGATTGAATTCTCAGCCTAATATGTTAGTTATGTTTGTCCAATTCCGAGAGGGCCAGTAAATCAAATTAATTTAAGCCTGTGATGGGAGGGGCCAAAAAAAAAAAAAAAAGAGTTGTAATATTGTAGAGATTAACGCTTGAAAGGATCATTAGACAAGCAGATAGTTACTTTTCAGTAATGTAAAAATGTAAATATATTTTAAAGTCACATTTCTGTAATTGGAATTAGGTTTTCAGTAATACACTGACTACCATGCTTTTCTCTTCATAGGAAGAGTATTTTTCCAGACCAGTAAGTTAAAAGCTCATTTGATAAGCCTGTCTTGTCATACTAAGCCTGTATATTGTTTTGATCAAATTTGCATATGTAATAGTAGCATTAACATTAGAAACAAAATTCCTGCGGTGGATGTCTCCATATGCTAGAAGAGGACAAAACTAGGAGTGATAAAGATGGTAGTCACTTATATGTGTGGTTTTTGTATCTATTCATAAGTTGACTTAAATATTCCATTTAAATACTGCGCTAGGAATCATTAAATGTGTGAGACCATGTGGAATTACTTAACGTCCTGAGGATGTTGCATTTTATCAAAAAAGACATCAGTTTTGCATCTCCAGGTCTATAGTTCATTTCTGTGGGAAACTGCTTTTTTGATTGAAATCCAATAGAAACTTTTTAGAAAATACTTGTCTTTTATTAGGCCAATATTGCCCTCTTTCAAAACAACAAGGCATCTCCACTTTAGGTTCTGAAGGGCATATTTAGTGTTCTTTCATATCTCTCCTTTTTATGTCTCCTAAGAAAATTTGTGCAGACATTGCCAGCAGGTGGGATTTTTTTGTTTGCTTGTTTTGGGTATTTTTTGCATTAAGTTAGATTTTAGTGCTCCAGAGCTGTGAAAGACAGTATTAGCTTTAGTCTTTCTTCCAGAAACACCCTAGTTAAATGCTCATTTCTTCATTCATCTAGTTTTAAAACAATTCCTAGAAGCTTGCAGGAAGTTTTTGCACACAGGATATTCTTGGTGTAATCCATTGATGTAATTTATATATTTCATAGGTCTGTGTCCTAGGTGGGCAACCTCAAGTAGCTGGTTTGGTTGTTTTTATCTGAGTATGCCATGACACCGACAGCAGTGTTTTGAGCCTCCTGGGAAATGAACCTGTTTCCTCCGATCTTGATGCATCTAAAGGCTTCTCTGTCTTCTTTTCCCTGTGCGGCTCCCATTGTGCATCCTTCCTTTATTTTAGCAGTCTTTATTTCATCCTGGCAAACACAGGGAAACTGTGGATTTATTATTAAACTCTAATAAGGGTGCACAAATTGTTTTGAAGTTAAAGACAAATAACACTGCTTGGGCTATGTAAATAATGCAGTGGGTTACCTGACACAGTGGAGAGGCTTCTCGAGTTTCTCACCTCATCACATCTGCTGCAAACCATTGATAAAGGTCAGCTTCCAGTTAGGCTGGTAACTGTTACTTTCTTTATTAGGCTTAAAAAGGGTTGTCTCTCTTCTCTGTTTTTTGTAATGTTCCAAAGAAATTAAACTTCCTGGGAGAGTAACTAAAATTTTCCTCTTTCTTTTGCTTTAATGTGTTTTGCTGTAACAGATGTTGAGAGGTTTGATGAGCACCCAGCCCCTTTCCTTGCTTTTGGTAGGCTTCTGAGCAGGTAACTGAGAACAATTCTGTGAATAAGTTATGCTGTGGTTTATTAGACTGTCTAGTAAATTACGGTGATATGGGCGTGAACATTTAATTAAAATCCCAATACACACAACCATTCTGTATTCACAGGCAAATCTGTGTATTTAGTAAGAGTTTAATACTGGGCCCTTGCTGGCTTGGTCACAGCTTCACCCACTTCAACCGAGCTGTGTTCTTGCTTCTTCAGGCAGAAAAATCTGGTTTCCTTACTGCCAAACAGCCATCTTAAGTTTGTGACATGTTTGTTGTCTTCTGCAGATCTTGAGGCTGCAGAGTTATCCTCCTTCATGGGATATATTGCCAGATTTCTGCTCTGTGGAAGGAGAGATGCTGAAGAAGAGAAGAAATTAGAAGTGTTGTGGTTAGCAGCTTCATGGGTTTGCACTAAACCTGCTCTGAACACAGTAAAAGCTTTCTCCTTCTGTTTCAACTCTAATACACATATGTAAGATATGTTTTGTGGTAGCTGCGTTGTCAGCTTTTCTATTACAACCTTTTATCTCAAATTTTATATTTTGGCCCTGAGTTTATTGCTGCATGCAAAGTTGTGGCACAACCTCCTTCAGCCTACAGTGAACACCATTTTATCCATATTTTTCTTGAATTTGTTTACCAATTTGGGGGTTTGTTTTGTTTTTTAATTCAGCACCATGAACATTATAGTTTATGGCCACAATTGAAAGTCTAAAAGTAGCTTTAAATGCATAAA
Organism: Tyto alba; assembly: GCF_018691265.1. Taxonomy (NCBI): domain Eukaryota; kingdom Metazoa; phylum Chordata; class Aves; order Strigiformes; family Tytonidae; genus Tyto; species Tyto alba. The sequence continues at coordinate 14,416,163 of NW_024881295.1, forward strand.
ATAACAAAGTGATGAACATTATTTTAAATGGTTAGACCGGATTTCTGCTTTTATTTATTCATTTTCCCCAGTAGAATCCTGGTGGTAAGATTAAAATGATGAAACACTGGATTAGGAGTTATTTGTTCAGAAGGATTTTATGTTTGAGTGTGTTAAGCATTAGTACTGATAATACATAACTCTATGCAGTGAACAAATCCAAACACAATTAAAATCCTCTGTTGATATTGGCAAGGCAAAATGCTAGGCATTCTTGGGAAGCTTAATGGGATGGCTTTCCTCTAGCTTTCATGTTTTTTGCTTCTAGATGGGATGCACAAAAGTCCCTTTTGGTCATGTGGATCTTTAATGTCCTTGTTCTGGCTGTGTGGCTCTGAATTTGTCTAACTATGTTGCTTTAGGTTATTGTGTTTTGCTCATAATTGCCAGACAAAAATAGTGTGAAAATACAAGGGGTATGCAGATAGGTTAGTATAGAGCTAGGGAAAAGTGTCCATGTAACCATGGTGGTTTGGGCTCCTTTTTTTCCATTTGTGGTGAGGTTGAGCCTTTTGCATGTTTGTCTTTATGTATGATCAGTTAGCACAGAATTAGGCTTTTTTTGTTTGTGGTGTAAATCTTGCTCTTGGCCTAAAATAACTGTTAATTAGACTTCTGTACTTACCTGTGCCACATTGAAGAATCAGCCCCTTACTAATGAGACAAATAAAAGCACAGATGAGGTAAGAAAGTCAAAAAGAAACTGGAATTAGATCAAGGACAAACACTCATGTTCTGAAATTAGAGGACAGAGTAAGAGAGATGCTTAGAAAATTTGGAAGGTATTTAAACATGAGGAGTTCATTTTTGTATAGCCTTAATTTGTAGAAGGACATTACTGCAAGACATTACTGAAAATATTACCTTTTAATGGACTTCAATAAAAGAAACATTATCAAGAAAACCTTCAAAGAGATAAATGGTAGCTCTTGTTGTTCTTTGTGGTTTTGTTTTTGTTTTTTTTTTTTTTTTTTAAAGTGGAACTTTTTAGAAAGCTGTTTCCTAGCTCAGTCTTGGGAGTAGCTGGGTAGAAATGGATTAAAGGAATATTATGTTATAGTTGTCCATTGTAGGGCTCCTTATGTGTACATGGCCATCATTGCTACCAGTTATCACCTACAGGAAACAGACCTAGAGGACCTTGTCCTAAAGCAAAGGAACCATTGTATTCATTATTATTATCATCTAGGACCTGAGGAGAATGTTTAGCTCAAGGTCTCCAGAAATCCCTGCCTTTCAGAGTATTGTGAGCTCTATCATGGCCAGAGTCCTGCTCCAGACTGGATTGCTTCCGGTGATGTGTACTAGTGCAGTGGGAACTAACAATAGTAGTAGTAAAGTGGTAGTGATAGGTACTATAAAAATACATTTTGTTGTTTGAATCTGTTTTTTTTATAGGATTTAGTAGTTATGATCTATTGGGAGCATTGCAGATTCTTTGAAGGAATAGAGTGGCCTGAAGAAAATTGCCACCTTGTCCTTGTTACAAAGTAGGCAGACTGTTAGGTTACCGATTCTTCTTTTGACAAATAGCATGTTGCTTTTTTCATTAGACCTGAATAGTTGGCCTGAGAACAGGTTTGCGCTCTTTTTTTTTTTTTTTCTTTCCTTTTTTTTCTTTTTTTTTTTTTTTTTTTCCCAGCTGCACTACTAGACTAATAAAAGCTATTACAAACCTTGCTTTTCATAGTTGCATTGATTTTTAGGATAATTTAACTTGGAATATGATACAATGAAGCACATTAAATTCTGATAAACCATTAATTCATGAAGTAAGGATCATACAGGAAATAATAATGAGTTCAAAGACTGTGGTCAGTACCAATGATGGAGTAGAAGAAGATAAAAGGTCATTATCTGCTGAGTAGTGTAATAGGTTGCTTTGAGTTAGAGTAGAAGCTTTATTACTTTGATGGGCAATATCAGAAGGGACTGGAAAGCATTACTTACGGTGCAGTCCTTTGACTCCAGTGGACTAAATGAGCTCTAACATCAGTGATTCTAATTAGGAATAAATGTAAAGGCATAGGTAAGAATTGGTGTTTGAGAAAATGAGGAGATTAACTGAAAATTGTGGCATCCACATCTTGCTACTGTGGCTCTTTATGATTCCCAGAGAAAGGACAGCATGTCCTGATGAAGAATATCTGGTTTTATTATTGAGTGTAAACAATATGACTTGATGTGTTTGAGAGTGCAAAAAAATTATATGAGCTTGATAGAAATTTTAGGTATTTCAGAGGCTATGTCTATACTGTGCTCTGTCTTCCCTTGAGATAAAAATTTAATGAATCCAAGTTTTCATATATCTTGGAAAAAACTTCTGATTACATCATGATGGGGAAACTCCCCCTGCTCCTTAGCTACAAAGAGAAAATTATTGGTACTAAAACTGATTTATTACTACAGGCTATGCTTAAAATAACTTTTATTACCATAGTGCCCATAGTGTGGTGGAATTCTGTAGGTATATTGATGTTGAAACCAATGTGCTTTTCTACAAAGAAGTGATTTCAAAAGACTGCCTGCTTTTTTTGTTTATCAAGGAAAGCACAAAAGATTCAAGATCTTCCTGATGATGCAGTTCTGCAGTGTGGTAACAGGAAGGGTCAGATTCAGGAAGGGCTAATACCTGCAGAGTTTTAAATTTATACCAATCTGAGCCAAATGTTCAGTCATTCACCTTTTGGGCATGAGTTTTCTTCTTAACTGTCCCCATCCTTCTCTTTGTGAAGGGCTTCTCTTTTTTCCAGCTTCCTTCCTCCACATCTCTAGAAGTCTCACAAGACAAATGAGTTATAACAATTTTCACATAAGGCAAGATTAGCAACTTTTCTAAACAAGTTTCTTTTGTTGGTTAAATTTCAGTATGAATAGTGGGCATTTTGTGTAGCACAGTTTGCCTTTCCGAAAAAATAAGAGGAACCTGACTTTTCAGACTACAGTGGGACAGTTGCCTGGATTACTTCAGCTCTCAGTTTGCAAGAGGGCTAGCAAAGGAGGGAGTTGATAGCAAGCATCTGGGAAAGTTCATTTTCTTTGCTACTGAGGACAGCGGACGTTTTGGTAGGCACTAGTGCTGAGGTATGCAAAGGATGGATGTTGTTTTACCCCAGTCTGTGCATATCCTCTTTGTTTCCCTATTTCTGTGGAATGTCATCTGGGTTTTTTTTCCCCTTTGCTGAACAAGAAAATTGAGCAAACATGGTCAGCTAGAAGAACTAGCACAGTTACTTTTCACAGTCTTGTTTCTGCTGCTCTGAGCACCTGTGGCAAACGGCATCCCCTTGTAAGCCAGTAGTAGAACAAAAGAAAATGAAATAAATTAATGTCTTTGGGTGGTGCAGGGGGAATGCAGACTATCTGCATGGTGAGCAGGGATATGATGAGTGTTTTTATCACAAAGTATTATCTGGAAATTGATATTTAAAATGCTCTTCAAGTCACATCAGACCTGGTAAGTCTAGAAATCAAGGTCTGAGCAGCTCCTCTCTGAAAACCCCTCAGAGCGACGAGAAAGACATCTTCCCCCTCTTGCACCTCCTGCTCCTTTCCAAAAAACAGATTATTTTTCTTACTGATTTTTCCAATACCATATGTGATGCTTCCCACACATTTTTTAAGCTACATTAGTCCTTGTCAAAGGTCTGAGGGCCAATGTAGTTTTAAAGAGTATTCACAATCTTACAATCTCCTTTCGTGGGAGTAGGTGGGGAATTTATGCTCAAGCCACTAACATCCATGTGTCTGTTCCCCACTGTGATACCCTCTATACACATCCTTTTAAAGTCTGTAATGGAATTTGAAGACAATAATCTAATCTTCCTGAATAATATGCTGCTCTCAGTTTTGTTTGCTTACCACATGCATGTCTCTGAAGAGACAGATTTGTCTTCTGTAGCCCAAACAAGAAATCCCCGGTCTGTTGAAATGTAAGACTAACCATTTATTGACTTCAGAAAGGCAGAAACTTAACCATGTGAGTTTCTTACTAATAATCTCTCTCTACTTCAGTTTGAAAAAGAACAATTTTAGGAATACTACCAAGATATGCCTCTGGTAGGGAGACTAAGGGTTTATATATGAATACATTTACCAGTGTAACTTTTAGGCGCTCAAGTTTAGAAGTTGATCCAAGTTGAATATATTCAAACAACTTTTATGAAACCTGAGACTAATATAATTTGTTTCCTATTTAAAAATAAAACAAAATAAAAATGGTACTGATTGGTTTTCAAATTAATAAAGCTGATCCTTGCAGAGCTTGAAACCTAAACATTGTGGCAGGAGGAATATAAAAGTAAAATGGATTTAATTGTTCACCCTGCAAGAAGTTGAAGCTGGAAAAAAGGCAAACATCAACAAGGAAACTGTGACAAGTAAATAGCCACTGAAGTATCTAACAGCTGTTAAAAAACAAAGTCTGACATTAAGGTATAGAACCAAGGAAGGTATAAACATTCAAAGGGCAGTAATAATAATAATAATAATAATAATAATAAAATACCTATCTGAACTTTTGTGGCAATGGGGGTGGACAACTTCTAGACATCTGACTCAGATTTAGGAAACTTTGTATCAGTGTAAGTAACATGAAATATATTTTGCGGTTCTATTGTATTTCCATCAGGTTTCTGTCTTTTGACCATATCAGCAATGCTTTTCTCTTTGCCTTGCAAAGAAGCTTTTCCCTGTGGACTTACCTGTCAGCTCCGGAAAGGCAAAAGGAGGTAAAAGCTGAGCTGAAGTTGAGGGGTTTGGGGTTGTTTGGTTGGTTGTTTTTTTTTTTGGTGGTGGTGTGTGTGTTAGGTTTTGCTAGAAGACGTATATGACTGATTTAGGAACAAAATATTATGTTAAATAAGATGGTATTTGATGACTTTGGGTTCTTTCCCTGTGCTTCTTTACCATCTCAGCATGCTGCATGTCTTATCTCCATATTCTCAAACCCTGCTGGTGTGCATCAAGAGGCTAGCATTAAGAAAAAAAAAAAAAAAAAAAAAAAAGAAAAAAGAGATTATTACAGCTGTTTAGAATTCTATGCAAAAAATGTTATTAAAAAAATGGTCCAAAAAAATTTCTTCCAGGTTATTAATACTAATTTCACAGAGCAGCAGTGGTTCTAGATCTGTTCAGGTGTCCGGTTCTACTCACTCTTGAAAGGTGTGATTGTGCTTTTTCAAGACAAGGCTATGCCAAATTAATTGAAGGTTGGTTGGGTTTTTTTTCTTATTAAGTAAATCTGGCCAGGCCACATTTACTTGGATTAAATACAAGCGAAAACAAAACTCACACTGGTTCAGGAAGTTTGTTTTGTGGCTCTTCGGATGAGAACATTCTGTCCCTTCTTTGCAAAACCAATACAAACAGTCTCTTGGCACAGACGCTATTCTTTGTAGATACCTTATTTTAAATTATCTCTCTGTTATTTTGCAAGATTAAGTATCACAGTTCCTATTTCCTGAATAAATTCTGCCTTGTAGGATTGTGCTTTCACTTTGTAAGTCACATCTGCAGAGGTAGTTGGGCAATACGATTAAATCTTCTAAATGCTATTTGAGATCTGTTGATGAAAAGTACTGAATAATAGACGTGGTAATTCTAAATTGTAGGATAGTAAATGTTGTTTATAAAATAGCACTTACTCAGAAGTGGTTATATCTCATTGTAGAAATGATCATGTAAATATGGGTTGTGTGATTGTTGGTGTTACTGAAAAAGAGCTGTAGAAGTACAGACTAGCAGTAGAACATCCAGAACTGAGAGATGGTGTTGTTTTGGTTTGGTGTTTTTTTTTTTTTTTTTTTTTTTTTTTTTTGTTTCATTTTGTTTTTATTGGGTAGTTGTGGAATTGTGTGTGAGTTTTGTAGAGAGATGTCCTTTCCCCTTTTTTTTTAACATTTTTTTTTAGAGGATGTTATTAAGCTTCTCTGGGTTACTAAAAGAGTACTGAGGACAGTGCGTTTTATGTCCTTAAATTAAGCATTTCTCACATGCGAGAATCTGGCATGAGCTGCTGGAATTAAAAATAAGAGCATGAGAAAGAAACGTGTGCTGTGCAACCTTAATCAAACAGGGAGCAATCTCTAGTGCCCTCTCTTGATAATATATTCAGTGGAGCCAATTAGGAGAGGATCTTAAGTGACGTTGATAGGTTATTGGACTGATTCTTCAAGTGGCTGTAACTCCTACTGACTTGGGTTCTTACCAGAAGGGAAATGAAAGATATCTTGTACCTTGTAGGAGGCAGTCCTACTTGTAGTAATATTCCCAGAGAGTGTTAGAAGCAGAACAAATCTCTGCTGTAACAGCTTTGAAGTGAGCTGAAGGTTTACACACACATTCAAATGTAATGTTTGAGAAAGAGCTAAATTTTGTATTATAAAAAGAAAATACACTGAAAAACCCCAACCTTGTGAACTTTCCATTTCCATACATTTAAATCCAAAGGCTAAAGTGTTTTGATTGTCAAGTCTGTCTTATCTTTCTAGTAAAGCCCTTTTCCTATAATTAAAAGGGCATCAATTTTTCTAATTGATGCCAAATCCAATCCAAGGCACCCACGCAATTATTTCACCATTCCCTCCCTCTACCATCATTATCTGATATTTTGTTTGCACAGTCATTATTCATTAATTGTGTTCATGTCCAGGGCTGCAAACAGTAAAATCACATTAGCAAGGAGGAGCTCTGGGACTCACCAGTGAAATCTGTTTTTTACTTTTCTGTTTTACATTGGCTTTCAGATGAGAATCCCCAAATCTGTCACAAATTTTGGAGATGAGGAGCTTGGAAACCAATGAATGTGCTAGTGTTTAGTACTTCTTTTCATATCAAAATTCTTTCATTCTTCTATTCTGCTGAGAAGAATTAAGTTCTGTGTAAGAAGCTACTGAAATCACAAGTTACTGTTGGAAAAGAGGTGTAGTCTGTCCTCATTTTAATATATACATGTATATGTGTGGATATATGTATGGATGCAGCCAAGCCTATTACTCTGCCTCAAAGCTTTATAGATGACTGTTTTATTTAGAGATAACTTTTGAGCATGGCTTTTTTTTCCCTCTTTGGCATATCCTCAGGTGGCTGTGTCTGTTCCCTTGCCCTTTTGAGAGATAGACACCTACACACAAAAGTCTCACTGTGATTGCTCCTGAAGGCCTTTTGGTCTGTTTCTTTTTCAGTATTTGACCTTGGTTCCTCCGAAATCAATGGCAGCCCTCTCACACTGACCCAAGGTGTTGGCAAGCATTGGGTGTGCTACAAACCCTGCCTGGCTTTTAGAGTGCTCCTCATCACTTGCACTTGTATTTTATCAAGAAGATTGTCACCTTTATTCATATTTTCAAGGGAGAAAATGAGCATGGAGGGGTAGAGGGTCTTGCCCAAGGCCAGTGAGCTGTGATAGGTTGAGGCTCGTGCCTGGGAAATGAGGTGTGGATGGATGGCAGCCTGTGCTGCCTTAATGTGTTGTGCCCATGTGTTGTCCTTTCTTCAACATGAATTTCCTGGTCAGCAAACTATTAATTGCCTACCTCCCCTTAAAATATTAGAATTTTAAGTTTCTGACAGAATTAGTTTAACAAATAAACCACCACTATAATCTGGTCGTATTTGTAAGCAACTTGATAAGGTTCAGTACATAAACTAACTCGATATACTACTTCCTATATTAATATGCAACTACTAGATCAATTCAGTTTGACTGAATTGAGCTATTGCTACTTGCCCTGTTACTGGATTGACTTGTTACTGCTTCTTCCTACTTCTGTTACTATAGCAAGTCGATCTGTACTTCTAAATGATTTTTAATTAGATTTATCATAAAATAGAAAACATCACAGTGGGGCTGGCCCTGTAAGGGAGGGGGAATGGAACATCTTGTAGAAGTCACAGAATTGGGATAATGTCAAAATGATGTCCCAAAGAGAGTAACTCATAAGAAAATTCAACTATAAACAGGGCAGGTTTGGCAAAATTTCAAGGACAGGTCAACGCCTGGCATGGTGTAGCTATGAAGCTGGAAGCAACTTGTATGTACAACCAGATTAGAACAAAGTGTTGGATATGACTAAAGAAATTAAATAGAAAAGGACTAAGCTTGTCCAAACTCTGAATGTCAGATTCAAAATTGGGGGGTGGCAAAAATTTGGGGAGGAAATGGGAGAATACCTTAATTGTCACCTTCAAAAAAAATAAATAAAAAAAAATCATCATTAGCTGTCTCCTTCCTCTGCCTCTTGTCTTGGTTTGCACCTTATTCTTCCTTTCCTGCATCCTCCTTCCCCAGGTGCCCCAGTTTCGTGGGGAGTTTTTCGAGCTGTCTCCCGTTTCTCTCAGTACAAACACATTTTTTCCCATCTCTTTCCCATTAGGGCCATGTGGCTCCTGGTGCACTGTGAGCTGCTTGCCCCTTGGCCACAGCTGAGTGCTGGTAGCGTGGGGGCTGCGTGGGCAGCAGTTGCTTCCCGACAGGGACAGGGCTGTGAGGTGATGAAGGGGCTCCGCTCTCACCAATACCTCCATCCTTGTGCTTGACCAAGCTTTTACAAAATGTGTTTACAAACATGTTACACTTTCGTTCCCTCTGGGTTTGCAGCCTTTTCAGCTTTGCTGAGCCTGTCAGGTCCATGGCTCTGTAAACTCCCCATCCCACCCTTAAAGAAGGATCCAGCCCCAAACTGTGTCTGAAAGCGGGGTTTGGGGTGGAGGTTGTCCAGGTATCCTGACTATGAGGTTCCCATTAGTTGTACAGAGGAGTTCTTTTTGATATTACTGGTATCTAGAAAGTTCACATTTGACAATAGTGGATGAACTCTAACCGGAAATGTACTTTTCCCTCTCACGCAATAAGGGAAATCACATTTTAAGAAGTCAGTGCTTAGCAAGTGTGACTGGTTGTATAAGATGCAGTGGAATTTCAAAGCTGAACTTCTTTCTTTTCTATTTTTCAGTGATTTGTCCTGTTGGGCAGCTGCCTTCTGAGTGACTCTTGATTGATGCCAGTCACTTGAGCTGAATTAAGCAGTGGCAGGGACAGCATCTATCCGGGCTGAAGTTTTAATCCCAGACACGTGGCATTTGCACAAGTGGTCACTGGTGAGTTGTTGTAAGTGCAGCTCCTCTCTCTCTCTCTCTGTCTCTTTAACAACTGGCACCTTGTTGCAAACTGCAAGTTTCTAAATGCGAAGACTCACCTGCCTTGCTTGTTTTTCCTAGGGGGTGACTGACAAGCTTAGAGAAAATGAGAGTGATCCAGGGTACCAGCTAATTTTAGGAAATCCTTACTATTTGTTTGTATGTTTATGGATTATTTTTTTTCTTTCCCTCCACTGAATGAGTAACATCCTGGTGAGGCCAAATTTATAATCTGTAGCAGTTGGTGTGTTGTACTAGACGATATCACCGTGCCTTTTTAATCAGAGGAGGTTTTATACCCTCTGCTTTAGCGCTTCATAGCCTGGGAGTACAATCTGTGGGGCTCTGATAACAGAAGTAGTGACTGGCTGCTGTCAGCATGAGGATGATTAAAAATGCGTATGTGTGTGTGCGTGTGCTTGTTCACTCCCTTTCCAGCTGAACAGAAAATGAAACTTCCCAAAGCCTTTTATGTAAGTCCATGGGTTTTTGTTTTGTTTTGTTTTTTTCTGTTGAAATCTTGTGTGGCTGTGTGCAGACAAACTTCATCCCCAGATTCTTTTTGAAGATGTTTTGTAAAGAAAAGATTGTGCTTGTTTTGACCTCTGAAGCGTGATCCTCTCTTCTGTTCAACACTAGTCACCCTCTCTGCAAAAGATAATAGCTATCAATTTTTTTTTTTATTCTTCTTTTGAGGGGAAGGTAGTTTCCAGTCAGTTTCTCCCATCTGTTGATTTTCTTGATAAAACAATGGCAATCTGCTTCTTCCAGCAGCTGAAATGTTGTGATTCTTTGACAGCAAATGTGTGGAGTGCTGCCTCGCACCTTGTAACACCCTGCTTTATTTAAGACTGTCATGCTGGGCTGGCTGCTGTCTTCCCAGGAGTGTTGCACCAAGGAATTATTGATGAGCTGCAGCCTGCTCTGCAAAGCACACGTTTGATATTAAAAACAACATATGTGCCTTTAGCTATTGCTAATCATTTAAACATCTCTGAAATTTGCGGGAAGTAGCCCCTCTGTACATGGATAGAGTCCCATTAAAGCCTTGGCACAGGACAGCTCAGTGTCAGATACTGAATCTTCCTATGAATATCAGTCGAGGATTGGTGCTTTAAGCATAACTGCTTGAAGTTATCTTCTTGAGAAGGTGGAAGGAGCCCCTGGTAAGAATGGGTGCAGGAAGGGCAATACAAGTCCCAGGCTCTTGTCTGACTCATTCAGGTTTTTATAGTGTTGTTAAGAGTGCTCGCTGGAATATTTGGACACAAACTTGGAGTTCAGTGCTAGTGCTGTACTGAGCTGTACATGCTAACTTCATTAGCAATGGAGTTGCGAAATTACTCTGGCCTGAAAAATTATGAGGTAAATTCTGGCTTTAAGCTGGGAGAGGGAAAGGTAGAACAAGTGCATTATTCCAAGGTCTGGTAGTCTATTAAACCAGTCTAAAACAAGTAGGTATTAATTAATAGAAAGTTTGGAGAAACAAATTTGGTGCTATTGTCAAGTATCCATTGTATTTTTGCAAGCTGGAAGATACATGTCCTTAAGTTCCCCTCATTCTTGTTACCGCTGCTCTTCCTGCTTCAGTTCAAACAAACAGCTGATGCCTTGGGAACTGCTGAAGGTAGACCCAGGTCCTTTATACTGCTTGAGAACTCTGAACCTCAGCACTTAAATAATATAACCACTTTAGTGCTAACTCCAGCAGCTTTGGAGGAGAAAGGTTTTAAAATTGTTAAAACTGATTTTCTAGGTGCTTAGAAATGGAGAGAGCAAGGTAGTAATTGAAGCAATGTTTTTCTTATTTTAAATCATTATTGCTTGGGTAGGTGTACTTTTTTTCTCCAGTAAGTATTTTCAACTATTAGAAGTTAGATACCACATATTTTCTAGAAGCCTAATAATTTCATGTAGGTAAAATTATTCTCTTGCAGTGGAAGCATGTCTGTGTCTTGGTCAGGAAGGTCTCAAATTTAAGACTAGGTGGTGTCTGTCATATCTGTGGTCCCAGTCTGACTCACAAGCTTGAATATCAGCATGGGGGAGAAGGCAAAAACCTTTACTTCCCTGTACTGTGGGTGGGAAAGCATCTTGATGTGGAGAGACTTCTTTTGCAACCTAAGATCATCAGGAAGGTACGTTGAAAAGTCACTGGACAAATAAAGATTGAGTCAGGCAACGCCTGATTATCACGTCAAGTAGTGATTACACCATGACGTAAATCACCTTGTGCTATGAATACATCCAATTTGATGGGTTGGCCTATGGCTGCACTGAAGAAATATGTGTGAGCTCAAATGCAGGTTTTTTTTTCTGAGAGTGCTGTAGTAATAGGGCATAGAGCTTCAAACACTGTGTACATGGAGTGTGTCCTGCATTTGGGTTTAGACGACGTTTTGTACTTTGCTTTCAATCCTGCTCTATTGCTTTTTGCTACCTGCAAATGCAGTATGCTCTTCTGAAACTTCAGTTTGAATCTTTATCCGTAACCTGAATTTTCTCATAAATTTTTTTTAAATTGATTTTTTTTTTTTTCATTTCTAGTTCTTATTAATTATAGGCAGCCTTTGGTGTCAGAGCAGTATTTCACCAAAGTGATTTGCTAGTACAAATATTTCAGAACTAGGTAAATGAACCTCCTGCCTCAGATGTTTGTTGCTGGGATGCTGAAACACACTGTCAGAAATTGCAAACCATTATAAGCCTGAACATGATTAATGGTCAGCTATCAATGATTATTCTGAAACTTAAGAAAAATATTAGCTTCAGCCATTGATATAAATCAAACCATTCTTTTGTTAGCATACATTTTGCTTAGATCGATGTAATCACTGAAGCTAGATGGGTATTTCTGGTGGTTTCACCACAGCAAAATTTAACTTATTTCTCGATGGGAGTAAATGGGACATAACCTTTGAGACTTTGTGTTATCTGCTCCAGTCACATGTGTTTTCTATTTAAAAAATAAAATTCCCAGGAACCACTGAGTATTTTTAATCCAGTGTTTCAAAATGCATGGTTACCCTGTCTTTTAAATCCTGAAGATAGGGCGGGTATTCTCACATCAAGACCTGGCTGCTCAGATGGGGGATTTGCTTTTGGAGAAAGAGAAATCTGGGCATTTTGAGCCATTGGATGTGGTGTCACTGCTGATGCCCACGTGCCCCGCTCTGCAGGCGAAGGATCAGTGTCATGAATAAGAGCCACATTGCTTGCTGAGTGTTGACAGCTTGTCATTACAGACAGTGTTTTTACCTCCTGGCTTGTAGTTGAAAAGGTTTAGAAATGATCATAATATCTTTCCTCTAGTGACTTGGAGAAACGTTGGGGTTTGTTCTTTCCAGATTCAGGGAGAGGAGACACTGCTTTTAATTTTTGCTGAGTTTACAATTATTTTACTGTCTCAGTCAGATTTTCTTAACATATCCAAAATCATTAAGCTCTCGCAGAGTGAAAGAGGATGTGAAGAAAATGAGCAGTGAGGGGAGAGGAAAGAAGAAATGGTAGTTAAACAGGCTGGGGCTTTTCTTGGGTTCAGGTGGGGGGTTTATTTTACAGCAGCTATTGCTGGTATGTAGTGGAGGGTGCAGGAAGGTGGGGTGAGGGTGGGTACATGTAACAGAGTGTGGCATCTGCTCAGCCATGTGGCAAGGAGGAATTATACATCAGCTGGTTCTTCTCTGTCCTTTTAACCTGGGCTATAGGAGAATTTTTTTTGTTCAATGTGTAAGTACAGCCATTTTCTGCTCTGGGCATGCATGCTGGGGTGCTGAAAATTAAATTAGTAAATAAGATCCAATGACATAAAAACAAACCAGAGCAAACAAGCCCCCTGTAGAGTGCAGGCAGAGAGCACACTTCATCCTCTGTCATCAGAGCAACAGGGCTGTTTGAATTGGCTTCCACCTTTGTTTTGAGAGGTTGCTGTGGTGATGAATAACCTTTGTGGAGGGTGTGTGAGCAAGAGCAGGCGGGTGTCTTAGTTCTTGCATATAAAACAATGCTGCTGAGCGCATGGCTTGTCACCCCCCCATCAGAGCTTATATCCTGGCAATGGTCGGCTGCTCCCCAAAACGAGTTAAAGAACAAAACTCTTGTCTCAGAGCTGGTTATTGAGTGGTGTTAAGTCTCCTGGTCACTTCCTCACATTGCTTTCACACCAGGTAGCAGGAGACTGCGTGATGGCAGGGCAGTAGCTTTTTTTTGCATTGCATGGAAAGGGGAGTTGCAGGGTGGCTGACAATGCCTTATTTGCACAATCTTATGACACCTGAGCTTTGTCTTGTTACCCGGGCCTGAGGAAGGATAGTAGGTAGAGAAATAGACTGACAAAGGTACTCTGTAGAAGAGGAAAATGCTATTATCTGAGAGGCCCTTCCCATTGCAAAGATTACATTTTCTATTCTGAGGAAAAAACCTGGGGACCTGTCTCTAGGTTAGTATTGTTTCTTTTTACTCTCCATTTATCAATAGATATTACAACAAATTATTATTAAATTTACTTGAAATAGATGAGTATGTTTTTCATACTAAGATATGAAAATCTGATGTAACAACTGTATATTGATACAAAAGTGACTGTGTGAAAATTAGAATATGTGTATGAATATTCTACATGAGACTTACGTGCTTTCTTCATGAAGTCAAACTGGTACAACTATAGTTTGATAGTACAGTCATCCGAAGACATTATAAATATCACTTCTGTGTAAAGAATTGCCTTCAAGACAGTCTTGGAAACTTTTATTTGTTTCTCTTCTGCTATAGAAAAGTCTAGCAAAGATTGGCAAGAATGAATTACCACCTTAGGCAGCTTGCAGAGAATTTTTTCCTGCATATTATCCTCATTCCTAATGTCTGTGAAGCTGCCCCATATGTAACTTGTAGGAAGTACTCTGTGAAAAAATGAGTCACTCGGAGATGATCCACTGGCCATGACAAGTACAGTGAAGTTTAAACTGTCTACTTTTGCTGCATCATTTCTGAATTAACAAAAAAAAAAAAAAAAAAAAAAGAGAAAAGTGTGAATTACTCAGTTCTGTGAGCTCCCCATCTCTTCAGAGACCATCGTAATTGGTGGTTTCATTTGTGAGGCTATGTACTTTAAAGGTTGTCTTGTTCTTGACTGCAGCCATACAGAAGGATCAAAGAGGAAGATGAAAATGTTTTAAAAGCAGTAAGGTCACTCACAGTATTCAAAGTGAAGGCGGCGAAGGCAGAGTGCGTGGCCCCCTTGCATGACTGATGGGATTTCGTGCTGAGTTAGAGCAGCTGAGGAAATGATCTTCTCTCTCTCCAGCAGTTTTTTGAGGCTTGTCATCTTGAAGTTTTCCCCAGCACAATTTAACCATGCTGTCAGCTCCCTTCAGTGGCTCACTTAGTTAAAATCACCTTCAATAAGGAGTATTTAATTATGTTTTCTAATACCTTATTCAGGCTCCCCTCCTGGATTTCTGAGAATCTAGAGAATGCTGCTAATAGAGCGGAGCCAGCATTTACAGGAATAAATTAATAGCAGTACCATAGCTGTGCTTTTTACATCTGACACTTTCTCCAGGGCTAACACTGCACCTCCCATACTTCTTCAAATTCATTTGTTCCGTTTCAGTTCAGTCTTTTGAAATATTTTGTGATGAATGACTTCACTTTACAAGCCAGTGATCAGCAGCAGCTGTTCATAGTCATGCTTTAAATTGATTCCATCTGTCAGTGGGCTCTTTAAAGTGTGAGTTTCACGTTGTCAGGAGACCTGATGACACCAGAGCAGTATCTGGATGCTGTTTGCCAAAAAAGAAAAGAAAAAATCAAAATTAAGTGTGCTTGGATGGGCTCTGGGATACCCTTGCAGTTTCATCTGTAGAGCTGTGATTTTGCCTCTTGAGAGGAGAGCAAAGCAACTACAAGCAGTACTTCTGCACTGGCATGCAGATAGGTGTTCAGATGTAGGCTGAAATTAGGAGATGACCTGCTGTAGGCTTTGTAGAAGCAATATTCACTGCTTGTTGCTTGTTTTTTAATCCCAACCTTTTTTGATGAATCTCATCACCAGATATTTACAGTTTTTTCTTTGTAACATTGGGGCAAATTAATGTTCTTCGGAGGATGAGCTGAAGAGGGAAAGATGTGGCTTATTCAAATCAGCAAAAGGAGAGAACACTTTTTTTTTTTTTTCCCCCAGTACAGATGCATAATTTCTTATTTTCATTTGTAACTAGAGGAGGGTGAAATGTGTCTGCTGAGGCTGTTTTGCAAACTGTGTTTAAGGCAACATTTGAGAACAACAAACGGTCATTTGCTGACTACATTAATTGTTCTCATAATTTTATCTGAAAGCTTCATTCAGTAATGTTCTCCATAAATCACATACTGGATATGGAAACCAGCTGATTCATGGCCTGCAGTCTGTTGGTCTTATCCACAGGCAACTTCTCATGTTTTCCTTCTCCCCAGTTTGTTCCTCACCAAGACTTTTGTGGGGAGGACTGAGCTTGTGCTGCGATGTGTGTATAGCTTTATGGAAAAGCATTTCTTACCAGCAGAAGCTTATTCACTAGAATAATGCATGTTTACCCAAGTATGTAATTTTCATTATATCATTTCACATTAGAAAAGAAAACCTTCTCTGGAGGAGCAGAACAGTGGTAGAGCCTCCTTTGCCACTGCAAAACTCTTATTTGTGTAGTAGGAGGGCCAGATTTTATTCCTAGAATCAGTCACAGTCTCCCACCGCAGCGACTGTCCTTTGTCAGTGGTCAGATAAGCGTTGTCTCAGCAGCCCAGGGCAGCAAGAGACCTCATGCCATGGGTGAAGTCTGCCTGTGTTTCTCTGCTATAAGCTTCTCCGTCTCACTTTTGCTGTTGCCGTCTACAAGCATCGCTGCTCAACAGTGCAGCTGCATTGCTGCTGCATTCCTAGGGCAGTGCCAAGCCAGCACTTTAATTAACACTAAATTTGGTGCTGGCAGAAGCATAGAGAAGGGGGGGAAGAAAAAAAAAAAAAAAAACAAAACCAAACCAAACCAAAAAAAAAAACCCCAAAACCAAAACAACCACAACAAACTAGAACACCCAGACTGGCTTTGTGAGCTTGTGTTTTATGTCAGTCGAAGCTAGTACAGTGTCTTTGAAATGAAGTGTCCATTATCATATAGTAAGAGGAAAGAACCTCTTAGCTTTTCTTTAACATATAGAAAGCAGCACTGTGTATACCAGAGCCTGTTACTGCTGTATACCTGATAAATACAGATGATTTTTAAATTTCATTTTATTTTTAATGGAGACTCATTAATGTGTTCCACATGGCAATGGTGAGAATTGCACATTGAGTGAAGAGACTGATTGATGTTGGCTTGTGTTAAGAAAATATGGCTGACAGAAGGAGTCAATACATGTTCTTTTTTGCCATAGAGTGCATTGTTTTTCCTGCATGTGTTTAATCAGGGAACTTACCAGGGGAATGCCATTGCTTAATAGCTGACAGTATCTTGTTATCTTCCTTGAAAATACTTAATAGAGTTAAAATGCAGTTATTAAGATCTGGCACTCATTAGAACGCCCACATGGGACTTTGGATTATAAACATGCAGTATCTGTAAATTAGCTGCAGACACAAAGTATTTGGTCCTTCACCATTTAACCTAACAAGCAGTAAAAGCGTCACACCAGTGAGCATGTGAAAGGCTTTGTTCTGCAAACCCACTGACGAATGTGTCCTTCCTCATTGGGAGCACTCAGACCTCTGAAAACTGCCGGGTTCTAATTTCAAGTTTTCAAATGTAACAAGTTGGGCACGAATGGAGGGGTTTGGCAGGAGAGGAGGGAGGAAAACTCTTCTTTCCCTTCCCACACGGAGAAATGGAGGCGGACATGGAGAACACGCTGAAAGGGACGGGCTTCCCATCCCAGGAGGAGCCATGCCGTGCAACATCTCCGAGAAGGGGTGTGCAGGGGGATCTGTGCCCGCTCGGCTCCCAGGTCCTTCTCCAAGGTCAGGGTGTATGCTGAGCCCACCGCTGCTTGGGCGTTTGAAGAGGCAACATCGATACCTAAGAGAATTATGAATTAGATTCTTAATACCTTGTCTAGACTGTGCTGAACATTAAGGATGAAATGATTCATTTTTACAACCAGGTTCTTTTCCTTTGGTTTTTACAACTGTCTTCAAAAAATCAGCTTTTTGGCACCATGGTATGCTTTGAGCAGAAAAGCTGATTGGTGTTTGGGAACTCTGTATCTTTAGTTTCTCACTTGAAACAAGATGAATAATATATTTTGTGAATATCTGTGACTGGATACAGGTTTAATGTTTGCATCACTGAGATAAATTCATAGCATGAGCAGTATGATTAGTTCTGTGTAAAATTTTAAGTTTTTTCTGGTTTGTATTTTCATGAGTACTTCTGAGTAACATTTTAGTCTCTGGCTTAATTTTTATCAGGCACGCACAGATATCTTGTTCCTGGGAACGCAGAGCTGGGAACGGGGTAAGGAACAGACAGCACTGACTGAAGAGTTTTGTAATCTGTTACTGTAGTTCTTGATGAAGGTCTGAAACTAATGGTTGAGGCAAAAAGGATGTGATAGACAGCAAAACATTTTGAAATTGCTAGCAACCTAGTTGTCACGTAGTACATTTTAGTAGGTAATCCCATGTTGGCATTATTGAAGTTCCTCACTTTATATTGTAGGTATTATAGCAGAATGTGAAATACTCTGCTATCATGTGGAGATGGAATTTTCTTCCATTTTGTCTATTTATTTAGAAATTCGATATTAAATATCTGTTGATGTATAGAAAATGTAAAATTATTAAAATGTTTACTATAATATACTGTTGCAAATATTTTACCTACAAGATTTCTTCTTAATGCAGCCTTTTTGAAATTCCTCTCAGTAAGTGAGGTGGAATACAGCCTGCTGTAAACCATGCAGAATTTCTTACTGTCATTTGTTGCATCTGGGAAGATTTGTTTAGAGGGAAAAGTAAAAGGCTGCTCTGTGCTATTTATTCACAGACAGTATTCCCTAAAAGTACTGTATACTAGTAGACTGTATAACCAAATAGCATCTGTCATGTGGTAGCAATGATCTAAAGGTTACATTTGATTCCAGATGTAATTATCCAAAATATAGTTAATTTTGGACACTTAATTACCAAATGTATTTACCTGGAGCCAATTTACTTTCATCTCCTCCGTAACCAAACACTACTGTGATAGAGTTGTACCCTGTGAAATTTCATTGGGCCATGTGAAATTTATTTTTTTGGTGGCATGCCTGTTTTGGGTGCACAGAAAAGCCACTACAGATTGCCACTTCCCTGAAATCCTCAACAGCCACCAAGATATCGAGCTGTTGCTGTTTGCGCTTGTGTATGTGTTTTTTAAAGAGATGCAGAACTGTGTCCATTTCCTCCTCACCTACCATCTGCTTTCTCATATTTGTGGGCAGTACTTCCTCAGTTACTAGGTGGCTGCCTTAGGTGTTATCTGTTGTTTTCTTTTAAGGAGAGGAATGTGTGCTTGTCGTAGTGGTGTTGTGCAACTTGTTGTCCATCTCCTCTTTGCAGTTGCTCACTCAAACACTTATCCTCTAGTCAATAAGAGAGGGAGCATGGGTGGCTGAATCTTACACTGAGATTTCAAAGAATAGCCACTTTCATTCTGGCATAATTTACATTTTGCTCCTCAGTTGCTTTACTGCTAGGTCAAGACAAACCTGCAATACTGGCTTTTGGGGCACAGGCTGCTCTGTTTGTGGCAATGCATCGTATTTATTACCAAGCTCCTAATACCCATCCAATTTCATCCCTGTCAGTGTCCTTTCTGTGGCTTAATCAACAGCCCATGCTAACATACCGTAGCTCTTACAGAGAGCAGGGAACACGTCCCTCGTGTAACACAGGGCTGCATCAATGTTTTGTCTTCTGTGTCTAAAGAGCATTTTGGGCAAAGAGGAGACTGCTGTGCTGCTTTCTTGGTAGACTTAATTGCTGATAAGTAGGGATCTGATTCGTCTGACAGTTTACACAGTATTGATATGTTCCTATCAAAATATCTTGAATAGGGTTATGTGTTCCTCAGGGAGCTTCAGGAACCAGTGAACTTTGGCACCTGCCTGTGTAGAGGAAGGTGCAACTGGTTGCAACTAGTAATTGCTATGATAGAGGTGAAGAAAAATATGCTCTGTATAGCAAATAAGGAAGTGTAAGTACCTTCTGTGAAAAGGGAGACTAAAGTTCAGCGTACTGGCAAGATGTTGTTACACCTGTACAGTTTTTGTAGTATTGAACTGCAAGCACCAGTTGAAGGTTTCAGTTTTTAAAGAGGAAAGGTATCGTTCTTATTTCAGTTTTCATGCTGATCCTTCTGTGGGGTAAGGAAGGAACTTTCTTTGTCTAAAATTCTTAATGGAGGTCACAAAGATCACCTGCTTTATGTTGTGGTCAACCGTGGAGTGTTGGCTGCTAACAGATGTAAAATATTAAAGCAAATGGACCAAATACATGAGTCGTTTTGGTTGTATATTACAAAGATGGGATAATTTTTTCTTATTTCTTGTCCATTGCTTTTCTCATTTAAATAAAGGTGTTGACTCTTCCTTCTTGTGTAAATTATTTTTTCTTACCATTCTTACAAATCTTTTCTTTATGCTTTCAAAAAAAAAAAAAAAGTCTTCTATAGCTGCTAAATTGTTTCTCCTGCTTCTTACTCTTGTTCAGAGAAGGTCCAAAGAAATTCAGATCAGAACTTTCTGTTTATTGTTACTTGTCTTCTGAAATACACAGCAAAGTGGGGAAAATCAGTTCCTACCATGAGACCATTCAGAAAAGGAATGTTAAATTAGTTCATTGCTTAATGGATTATATTATTAAAAAAAAACAAAAACAAAAAAAACAAAAACAAAAACAAAAAAACAACAAACCAAAAAAACCCCAAAACTGGACAAATCTTCCTCTGCACTGTCACTGGTGGTGGTTAAAGTGACACTGCTCATCATCACTCTTAAGGATGTAATTTTTTCCCATCACTTAAACATTTTCAGTTAAACATGCTTTTTAAATTAATTGACTGTTTGTATTTTCCATACAGATAAGCAGCTGTAAGCCACAGTCCCCTTTCCCTGCTCCTTTCCCCAGTTAGTTCCTCCTTTCTGCACTTCTTAGTGCTCCATCCACATGTGTGGGGGGGATCTCTTTCTCTGCTCTCTCTTCACTAGGCTTATTTACATTCTTTGCTGGCAAAGGAACTCACATTATTGAACCACCTTTCAGGTGTCATTTATAATTTATTTTAGAGATTAGGTTTGCTCCCATAGGTGATTGCCAGTGGGAGGAGTTGCTGAAATCTGTTGCTATTCTGATGCTCCAGCTTTGGTTTGAACAGCTGCTGTCTGCTCTGGGCTTTTCCTCAAAATTACGCATGTGAGCTCTTTTTTTTAACCAGGACTTTAGTTTCCCACCTTGGCACCCAAGAACTGGGTAGCCTGGCAAAGCAAAGCTTTGGGGGGGATGTGTGTCCTGTCTGACTTTCTGTGGTGTCCAGGATATGCACAACCTGTCGCTTGGTGTTATGAATTGTTCCATGCTCAGTTGCTACATTTGCTGTTGAAATAACAGAGCATGACAGTGTGCTATCAACAGAAAACGTGAGATGAATTTTGTGGTGTATGTTGGAAGCCATAGGAATGGTATCGAATTATATACTGCTCCTAATGCTCACAAAAATCTCTGTAGAAAACCTCTTTGAGAAGTTTGGTAGGGATGGAATATGTACAGTTGAAATGTTATGGCATTCTGGCATAAAATGTGTTAGTGATTTTATGTGCTTTGTTTTCATTATCAACGATGTTCCAAAATACACATATTGAGATTTTTCAAAGCAGACTGGAAAATGTAATCCTGCAAGTAGTATTCTTATGTTGGTAGGAATTCTTGTTGTTCTCCGTCTGCTTTGTAAATGTAGATTATTACTTTGTTCTTTATTCTTTCAACTTGCATGCTTAAAAATGTCAATAAGTAAGCAAGTGTACCTTTTAAGAGTCCTTCTTGTTTGTGGTATCACAGCATAATAAAATTGACCTTGGTCCTAAGAGCTTTGAAAAGACTGCAGTAATTGTCTAGATGTTTACCTTGTAAAGCTACCTTTTTTTGCACTGAAATATACAATGATTTAGTGTTTTGTTGATACTGAAATAACTATTCCTTCAGTTGAACTACTGTGAGTAGCCATACTTTGATTATCTTCTTCCCTTTTACAGTGGTAATCACCCTTGTAAAACTGTAATGCAATGGCTAGATGTTGCACAGAAACATGGTAACCATTTACTTAAGAAAGGAAAGAATTCTTGGTTAACGCCCTTGGAAAACTCAATGAGGAGCTTCATACAATACTTAACTTGTAAAGATGTTGATATATCTTTGCAGATATGCAAAGTTACTTGTCATTTAGGGAAGAAGTAAAGCAGCACCTTGAGTGTCAGTACTGGCTGACTGTGTCTTAAATATTTTTTTTTTTTTTTAGGTGGAGCTTTGAAAGGCTGTATTATAAACTATGAAAGAATGTGTTATTTGCTGTTTGAGGATTTAAATTATTTTGATTGTATTTTTTTAAAGTATGTAATGAAGTGTGATGTACAACACTGATAAATCTTAGACTGTTGGTGCTTTGAGCATTTATCAGCAGTGAAGTGTTTTGCAAAAGATTTTTGTGAGAGTTTTAAGCATTGATATCACCAGTACTGTGTAGACCTTCAGAATCTGATTCCTCCGAGATGATAAAAGTGTGATTATTATGGGAATCTTAGACTTCATTTGAAGTTATTTTCCTGACACCAAACTACAAGGTTTACACACTTATGTTTCATTTTGTTGATAAAATAGTGTCCAGCTCAGGTTGATTTTTGCTGTAAGTACACAGTCCTAATACCTTTCTAAGTGTTAGGATTTTTTCCTCTAAGTTATGAAGCACGTTGCTTCTAACAGCTTTCAGCATCTAGTTAAGGCTTAGAGGCAATGTGTGGACTTGCAAGCAGATGCTGCATTAGAAGACTTAAATTTTTGAGTTTTCTGTTGAAAGAAAGAATTTAGCTTAAATCTGATCTGGATTTTTTTGTTTATTTGTTTTACTGGTGGAATTTGTAATCAAACTAGAATTATTTTTGAATAGTTAAGAGTTGTTTGAGTGCTGTGCAAAAATAAAATAATATTTCCGTACTAAATTTCATCCTGAATTGTCATAACCATTGAGAGAGGAGCTCCAACGCCAGCCTGTGGTGGAAGCAGGCAAGAATGATCTTGTGTTTAGAGGCTGGGAAGAGGAGACATTGAGAGATGAATTAGTGAGGGTCCACAGTGAAACCAGTTAAGGGGGAGAATTAGACACATCTTACTCGAGACATTATTTTCTTTAATGAAGATAAGCTGTTTTAGGGATGATGTGTGCAAGTGAGACTGGGACATCTCCAAGGTGGCAATGAGTTGTAGCGTTGCCTCTGGTCTAGGAGAAGTCCTGAAGCGATGCCTGCACTTCTGTTGAGCTGTGCCCAGCTCACGGGTGACGCTTGCTGCTGTTGCAGGAGCAGCTCCTGTTTCAGCTCCGAGCAAACCGAGTATCAGTGGTACTGGGCAGGAAGTAGGAACATTCACCACCTTTTCTCTGAGGGCTTTTCTGTTAGCCTAACAGATTATTCAGATGTTTTCCCATTGACTTAACGCAGTCACTGGTTTCAGCTGTAACCTTTAAGCAGGACTTCAGTCTGTCAATAGATACTGAAGATAGTAATGAATTTGGGCAGAAGAAAGAGGAGTTCTGTTTAAGAGGCTGATATGGAGCCAGGGGCCATGGCCCTACTGGGACTGGAGAAGGAGAGAGGTAAGACAATGTGACGTTTGGAAAGGAGCGTAACATCAGTTTGGGTGTGGGACTGGGTCAGACCCTGTGCAGTGTCCTTGTCCCCTGTCCCTTGTGCAGTGGCTGTGGGTCCCTGCAGTGGCTCTCAGTGTGCAGTTGTCATTTCCCTCTCGTTAATGTCTGTGAGTGTTAATGCACTTGTGGCAGAATGCAAATCCTACATAAGGAGTTGGGAGATAGGGTGGGGTAGAACTTGTTCTTGTGGAAAAAGGATAAGGAGAAATATTCCCCAAATGTGGCCCCTCTCCCCAGAGCAAGGAGAGCAGGGGGGTTTGTGGGGGCACAGGTAGCACATGCCTGATATGGCATCTGGTCTCTCAACCCGAGACTCCAAATAATTTTCACTCTTCCCTTCTGTTTCAGTGGATGTTGATAAAGTGACTGATGTGGATAAAGTCTAAGCTGTGTATTGGTTTTCATTTTGCTTTGTCCGTGACAGTGACAAAGATGACTTTCAGATCAAGAATTTCTTGGCAGCTTAATTAAAGGTCCTGTTGACTTTTACCACAGCTGCCTTTCACCCATCCCTATGGAAGTGCTTGGAAAAAGCCATTTACCAGCCACTATCTACATTTTTCATTTCAGCTGAGGAAAAAAACCCAAGTAATTTCTTTCACGGTCTTACTATAAACCAGATAACACTAGCAAGGCAGAGTTTTGCACCTACCCAGGCTTCCTAAATCTTCCCCAGGCAATTGGGTGGGCATGAAAGTGGTGATTTGGGGTGGCCTGCCACCGCGCAGTGCTCAGCTGATTGTTTCTGCCTGTTGCCTGTTTGTGGCTCTTAATGACATCATTTGGGAAGAAGATCAAGAATTTAAAAGTAGGAAGAGAGCAGCTGGCCATCCCACAGAGACAAGGAATAGGCTTCTGATCCCAAAGCAGGAAATACATTTCAGTGGATCCAGGTATGTTTGATTTTAATTTACTGTTCGTTGTTTGTGTTGTAAGCTTTGCCTTTTTCTCCTTTTTTTTTTTTTTTTTTACTCCTTCCTAACCTGGAAATGGTTGAATTAAAGTACTTATCAATACATTCTTGAGCAATATGAAAGACCTAAGTCCAAGGTAACTTATGACACCTCATTCAGCCTGTATCTTGCTGTTTTCCAAGAATAGAAACTCTTTGCAGAATGTATGAAACACTTTGTACTCTGATCTTGTGAACTAGAGACTGGGTTATAGTTATTCCATCTATCTGCAATCATGCTATCTTTGGCTCTGTCGTTTTCATCATGAGAAAGCTCAAAATCGTGGTGGTTTTGTTTTTAAGTTCTTTTGCTGAACTGAACTTTGAAGACTGTTTCATGTAGTATATCCTTTTCTGTTTGCACTGGAGGAGACGTGGGTGTTAATTTGATAAAGCTACCAACCATTGCTTCTCATGCAACTAAAATGCCAAAGAGGACATCAAAAAAAGGGTGCCACAGGATGGGAGAAAATCATACTCGAGTTTTGAGCAATGGCAGGTTCGGTTGGGTGGCTGTATGACTGAGCAGCCCAGAGGTGGGGGTTTTGAGAGTCCCCTTGTGCTCTGTGGTTGCTGTCACAGGGCAGTGACTCACGGATGGAAATGCTGAGCCACACCTATACTGTCACCAGCTTTGGTGCTGCTAGGCATGAAGAGAGGAGCAAGCTGAGTCCCAGTGCCAGTCTGTTTGCTCGGACAGGAGGGCTGTAGGGAGGTGGGACAGAGGGCTGCTCCCCCAGTACCCGCTCCCCAGTGCCTAGGAGGGGAGGTGGAAACAGGGCAGGAACCGCTCGCCACCTGGAATCAGCCCATGAGAAATTAGTGGACCCACACTGAACTGAACTGCAGTATTTCTCCACTGTTTTGGCATTAGCCCTTTTAATTGCACTGGATTTTTTTTTTTTTCTTCAAAACACAAAATCCTGCCTTTTGACCAGTTTGGCTTCTCAGTTCATTTACTAGAAGCAACCATTTCAGCCTTTGGATGTCAGTGTGCTGTTGGACATTAGTATTTGACCTTCAGAATTAGTCATCTAATTAAGGGGTGGGTTGACCACGTAGTCTGTGTTTGACCAGATTGCTAAGAAATAACTTTGTGAATACTAACGATGCTAAATACAGACTGCTTGAAGGCCTAGTGCTTGCAGAAGCAGCCGCAATTTTTTTCCCCTCCCGTGTTCAGGAATGAACATAAGTGGCTTTTTGTTCAAGCTCCTTATTCTCAAAACCTGGTTCAAATAATGCAGGAGAGACTTGCAAATCCCCCCATTTGTCTCACAGTCTGCTTTTCATGATGTGTTATTTTTTAATAGTTGATGTGACATTTCAAAAAATATTGCTGTAGAATGATGTGTCTTCAGGAGATTCTGTACTGGCATTTGGAGAACATTATTGAAGTTTGAATTCTGAATGAAAAACCCAGTGGTACTGAAATTTGAGATTTTAATAGAAGTAGTAAAGTTTATATTAATAGGAAATGTTTTAAAGACACAAATTGTGTTTTCCAATTCAGGTTAAATCCTGCTGTAGCTTATTATAACCTTATTTTTTTCTTAAAATTTGTAAATTGGCCTAAATGTCCTCCAAAATTGGGGTAGGGGGTGGGAAATGTGCTTAGTCACCTTACCCTGATACTGATACTTTTGGTTTATTTTGCACAGTTCCGTATGTTTAATATTTATGCTTTAATATTTTATGTTACAATATTTGTCTTAAATAGTTAAAGAGAGTATTAATATTTTAAGATATCAAGAAATCTATTAAATTGCAAACAACCCTACTTGATGTTTTTCAGAGCATTTTTAGAAATTTTCTATGTATTTTTAAAACTCCCTGAATCTGTAACATCTATGTGCTGTGCATACTGAGTCACGTTAAAGGGTTCCCAGTTGCAGCCCCCCCTGTGGCTGAGTGCCTTTTAACATGAATTCAGAGAGTAGTAGTTATGCATAGGCTACAGCAGCTTGGTGAGTGGTGATGACTGCTTCAGATGCAACACTGATGGCTGTCCTACTTTTGGATTTATTCTATCCCTCAATTCCCTTCCCTGCAGCACCCAGCCTCCCCCTCATCCTTGCCTGAAAAATTCAATGTTAACTTCTCTCTATTTTAAAAATAATCTATGTTTTCCTTTAGTGCAAAGGAGGACTAATACTTAGAGTTCACCGGCCTTAACTGAAACAAAGTTACATTTTACAGCAGTGTTTTTAATTATTTTACTTTAGAAAGAGAACTTCAGTTTATTTTAGTGTATGCATTTATTTACTGTGCACTGCTAAAGCTCTTACTGAGTTTACAAAGACAGGTTGTGAGCATGAGCTAAGGGGGATGCTTTCAAGGAGCTAAATAGTAACTGGGGACCTGACCACGTGGAAAAACTACCTTCTTTACCCCACCCCCCCCTTTTGCTTTCTGAAAGCTGATTTTTTTCCTTCTTGTTACCATGCTTTGTGTTCTATAATTTACATTGGTGTATGGCATTGAAAAATGCTTGCTTCAAACTCATTAAGTTTTAATTCATTTCAATAAGTACTTAAAGAGTGTGAAGCAGAAAAAAGTAGATTTAACAATTTAATATCTTTTTATTTTTCTTTTTTCAATCACAAAGCACTGAGAAAGGAAGGCTTTGTATAATAGCAGCTATGAATCCGAGAGATTAATATGCTTCTGAAGATGCTTTGGAGTCGGTATACAGTAGGGATGCTAGTCCATATTTTGCTTTCTTGTTATAAGCATTTTTTTTCAAACCTGTTTTGTTTATAAGGATTATGAAAACACTCCTAAAATCAAAATGTACAAGGCACTAGGATGCACCAGAATAAGTGTCAGTGCTTAGATATTCACCACAAACCAGGTACTGTTTTAGCATCTTGGTGTGTCTTTATAGTTACCTAGCTTCTGTCACTACTAGTTAAGTGCTTGTTTTAATAAAAGGGCGGTAATGGGCATTTTTTTTACTTTTATTATAAAGTATGTCACTGTAGTATGGTTTCTGCTTTATTTTTATTTAAATATAATACCTTATGACTTTACAACACACAGTATTATTTCACAGTATCCTGCATGGATCTGTGTAGAGATTCATTGGTTTAAACAGCCCTCTAAAACTGAGTGATTATAGTACATTTAAGCTGGTGCTGCCATCCATCTGCTCCTGCTTCGTCCTTAAAAAATCCGCTCTGTCGAAGGTATTGGTGGTTTCAGCTCTGCCATCAGCAATTTCTGCCCACCTGAGTTTTTTCAGGTGCCTTGCATGTATCTAATGCCATGTAGTTAGTAACTCACAACACATAAAATATCAAGAGTGTGTAGCATTGGCTGGAGTCTTAAACTACAAGTTGATATAAAAAGAGAAAACCAGTTATAAGGGAGACATTTGGTGATTACACTGGCTAATTATTTGAGCTTAGAGACAAATCTTTCATGATGGGCCCTGATTATGTTCTGGCTTAGTAGAGTTGGTTTATACTGAAATAGAGGAGGGATGAACGAGGGATGTGAAGCAGTGAAACGCAGCTCTGCCTCTACCCCCTGAGCCAGCACTCCCAGCTGGGGCCAGGTTGGACTCTTTCCTTCGGTGCTTATAAACCTCCCCTTTTCTGTCCATCAGTTTGTCAGTTCTGCTCATAATTTAAGATGAGCAAGGCAAGTGGAAACCATGTGAATGGAAGTGCAGGACTACAGGCAAAGTGAAGAGCACTGAGCATGTCTGACTTGTAGAAGCCTCTCTAGGAGTAGGATTGAGTGTCTTGCTCATAAATTTTCAACCTTAATGGGCTTTTTGTTTTAAATGCTTTTTAAAATATATATCAGTGTACTGTTTTTCCAGTCACCCGTTCTCTTCTCAGGAAAACCAGGGTATGCAAATTTAAGTTGCGATGAAAGAGGCATGGAGAACCAAAACTAAAAGTACAAGTACCCTTTCTTTTCAGAGAGCTTCCTTTTTTTTCCTCCCCTCTCTTTTTTTTTTTTTTTTTTTCCCCCCCTCATGCTTAGAAAAAGAAACAGAAGATCTGTCTTCTTTTCTGGAGGAGAGACCTCCTTTCAGCACTGTATCAAAGTGCAAGGGGCTGTTAATCACTTATGCATTCTGAGTTAGAAGAAAAAAAATCAGTCCGGTTGTTCACTTCTGTGATCAGTCAAGGAGGTAACTCTGAGAACTGCAAGTGGGTATTTTGCTTCTGTTTTTATCCAAATCAAGAGGGAGGGAAAAGTATTATAACTTGGTGACAGCTTTAATGCACAGATGTGAATACTTTAGTAACCATCATGTCATAAATCCCAGACACCTGTCCAAACATTAGGGTTAGCATAGGAAAAATATTGTTATTTATTTTGTATGAGTTGTTAGTGTCTACTAAAACCTCTGTTTGCAGGTGAGCTTATATGTATTTTAATGCTGTTTGTAGTAACAAATGCTTGAAAAATCCAGAACTATCACACTGCTTATGAATTAGGACACATAGTTTTTTAACTTTTTAAACAGAAATACAAAATGAGAACATGGTAGCAGATCAGTGGATGTGTTAAATGGAGAAATTGCCCATCCAAAGCCAAATCTCATTGAGAATCTGTTCCCAGTGATGTGGGATGAGGGAGACTGCAAACATTCAGCAATCACTTCTCCAAATCAGTCACTTTGAAATTTAATTCCTTTTTGCAAAAGCTTTGTGGTGAAAAGTTTTCCTGTTTCAAGACTGAAAGTGCCTACATGAAACCTTTAAACAATCAACGGCATGTTTTGTGGGTTTTCTTTTGTTTTGTTTGTTTTCATGGTTCTTTTTGTTTGTTTGTTTGTTTGTTTTTTCCTTTCCAGGGGGACAGAGGAAGCTTTAGCTTTGATGCCCATTAGCAGCAGCATGCACAGTTTGCATGAGTGGTGTGTCCATCCTCTCCCTGCCCCTCACTGCGGTGCTGTGCCTGCTCGGGAGGAGGCACTGGAGAGACTGCTCCCTGCTGTGATTCCTCAGCGAGGATGCGCTAGTGGCCCTTGAAGAAAAAAGGTGGTTTTCAGCAACTTTCCTAGGAAAAGATAGGAAAGTACCCAGATTCTTACTGGAAAAACTGGGTTGAGTAGCAAAAGGCAAAGGTTATGAAGTGTTTTAACACACAGAGCCCCATAAAGCTTTATGTACAGTCATTTCAGAAAACAAAAATTGACTGAGGATTGGAAATGCAGGTGGCAGAACAACTTTTGAAGTCCAGAGAAGTGGAACTGAAGAGATTCTTACTGCATGTGTAACACATTGCTTCATCATCTGATTCTCCATGGCAAATGAGTGGTTCAAGAAGGGAGAAAAAAGTGATTATAGAGGGAACTGCTTAGGGAGGTGGTACAGAAGATGGTGGCCAGGAGGTAGAATGGATCTTGGAAACAGAAGTGCTGATGTCCTTAATGTTTGTTAACATGCTAGCTCAGCTGTCTGCTAGGTTTATATGATGGGTTGGGTTTTCTGATCTGTGGTTTTTTTTTTTTATGTAAGCTCTTCTGTAGCAAAGTTTTGACAGTGATGCACTTGCACTCTGCTAAGTACCTATCCAGTAAGAATCTGTGTGCTCCTGCAGTGTGTGTGGTATTTGCAGAATTGAGGGTAGGTCCCTTCCAAAGGGGATTCTCTGCTGCATTTACCAAAACAGTATGTGTAGCTGCTGGCTAAGATGCCTAGCTAGCGCAGGGAGCAATAACATAGCAGTGTTGGTATAGTGATGCCCAGGCATTGCTGTTTTTAGGACTGGAAAAAAAAAAATCTCAACGTGCTGCTGTGTGGATGGGCGGGCTCACGTGAGAGATGTTTAATGTATTTCTTCATTGTGCCGTATGCATGTGATCTAAACTGAGGCCATGCACAAACACAAAAGCTAATTGTACAGTAGGCTGGTTTAGCAGGTAAAGAAATGCCAGCACTTATCAGGTTATGCTCATAAAGCCCAAACAAGGAAACAAGTAATGAATTTAAGGGAACATCTACTGATACACTCTGAAAGTTTGCTTCTGTTTTCCGCTTGAGTCATAAGAACTGGTAAAAAAAAAAAAATGCTTCTTGATGATTTCTTATGAAACAAGAGAGAGTCACGTGCTGCTACTAGACTGTCAGGGATGTAAAAGGACATTTCTGAATACCAGCCTGACAATTGCCTGCTGACTGAGAATATGTGCTTGCAAAGTCTTGTGAAGGAAAGTAAAGCATGGAGAGAAATTGTCTAACTGCTGTGGTGGAAGATGGGCTGTACTTCATGATTCAAGAGGTGTAAAAGAAGCCAAATGTAAAATGTTTCCGAGAGGTGGAATATGGCAGCCCAGACTAATGAAGCTGCAGTTTGTGTGAGGCCTTAAAGGACCAGGGATAATCCCAAACCTGCCCTGGTATGGATAGTAGAGGTGGTTTTCCTGCACTTTGAAATAGTGGAATAGCAATACATTTTAATTGCAGAGCAGTTTCTCACTGAAATATCCCTTTATTTTTAACCAAATGTCATCATATGAATATCATGAAACTAAGTTGCTATAACTGTTTCTGATGTGCAAATGTTTGGAGCATATACGTATGTGAGCGTATGTTGCACAGGTGGTACCCCTGCGTATTAACAGAGAGGTGTTAAACCCCAGAATTTCTCCCGTACCAAAATGGTGCATCCCAGGCCTGCGTTTCCATCAAGATGTTTGCAAGCCTGCAGTCATACCACCTGCCAAGATTTTAGTACTTTTCCTGAGATATGTCCTCAGATTGCTTGTCTCTGAGCAGCTCAAACAACTGCCTTTATTATTGGTGTGAAGGAGGATGTAGCAATAGTAATAAATAAGCTCAGGAAGGTGAACCGGTGGGAGAAGCCTTTGCTCCTCTCCCCAGAGCTACCTTGGCTTGCTGGTGGGCACTGGCAGGATTCGGTCCTGGACCAGAGACAGCTCTTCTGAGCCCCAGGGCCCAATGGCTGTGGAGCTCCCGAATTCATGATAGCTGTGCTGATGTTCACCTGATAAGGACCCAGCCTTTTATGCCAGATTAATTTGAAGAGCATTTCATTCTTGCAGAAGCTTGGCCTAACTAAAAGGCTTGGCAACTTGAGTCATAAAAAGCCACAAATTTGAGAGAAGTTGAATTAGTTTATTTTATTCTGTGCCAAAAACTCTATTTAAAGATACAACAAAAAAGAGAGCAAGTTCCTCTAATCTTCTTTGGCAACATCTTAAAATTCTTTAATGTAAGGAAAATATTTTGTTGATGTCAGCCATCCTCTTAAATCTGAAATATGGAAGGAATGGAAAGATCTGACTACCAGTAACAGCATTAAACTTTTAGTGGATCTGTTTCTGTTCTCTGCCCTAAGTTTTTGACTTGTTCTTTGGTGGCATGAAGTGAAATGGATCTGACATATCACAAGCATGTACATTGTTACCGGCACAAATTGAGTGTTTTTAGCAATGCTTTTTTAGAAGAGATACCGCCTAATTCAGTCTCTGTGTCTGTTCATTAAGATGTACAGTTTATTGAAGTCTATACTACTTCACTGAGGCTTTCTTTTTTTTTTGCTGCAAGGAAAAGAATATGGAAGATAATTAAAAAAAAAACAGTGTGGTAGAACTACTTAGCTGAAAAAGTAAAATACCTCTTGGCTTCTTTATAAGAAGTTTCAGGCTTGATATAATTATTCTTGGGTGGGTTTCTGAAAAAAAAAAAAAAAGGCAGTTTGACACACAATAGCAACACTGACTTTTTACTTAGATGTTAAGATGCAGGTACTTCCAGATGGAAAAGTGGTGTATGCTATATTTAAGAGAAGTAGCTTTCAGGAGCTTCAGGTCAGATAATGGTAGACAAAATGCATCATCATTATTTCGCTGTGAGTCCTGGGAGGCTCTGGAATGAGGTGATCTTGTTTTTCTATCTGTTTCTTCTTTCAGAGTCTTCCTTACGTCTCTGACTTCAAGGTTCCAAAGAGCAGGCACTGTTACTAGTTATTTATTCTAAGTATTGTCAAAATATACTCCAAAATATTTAAAAATCTCATTTTCAAGAATATGTTTCTTTTCCAATTAGTTTCTAAAAAGTGGTAGCTTGCAAGTTTGAATGTTGAGAAATTTCTCAACATGAGGCCTGTTTCTTTCAATCACATACTAATCAGTCCTGTAAAATAAAATTTAGTCATATTCTAGTAGTATCATAATTAAAAATAGTTTTTCTGGTCTATATTCTTGATTGAAATGATGAGCTGGTATTTATGTATAATATGTATATGTTGTATTTTATTCTGTGAACTATACCTGCAGCCTACACATGTGATATTGAACTGTGGCAGTGAAAAACAATTGTTAAATCTTCTATACCAATGCACTTGCTTGCTGATTTGTTGCTCTAGTTTTCCCCCTTTAGGACTGCTTGCATCTGTAGCATTTTACGAAGAAAAACTGCAGCCCTTGAATCTGGAAAGTGCTTGTTTAAAAGTAGCTCTGTGAGGCTGGAATTTCTATTTGGCTCTAAATTAAACATTTCCCAATCTCGTAGACAGATCTCTCTTCCTGAGCATTTTCACATCATAAAGTTTGTGCAGACCAAAGCATGCTCTGATACTCTCTCTGTATCCTGTTACCTGTTATAGAGTGGTGCAGCAAGAACTCTCCAGCTACATAATTGAAAATTAATGATGAACTTAACTTTATATAGATGACAATAGTATTCAGTTTGCTGCACAACAATAGCATTGATATCCTGTTTCAAACAAGCATGAAAGTAGTAGAACCTTATTTATCTTGCTAGTCAGCAGCAATCACTCCTGACTGCACACTGGAGGCAGATCTGCTGAGTGCAAATGTGCCGGTTTTATGTTGTTATTTATCAGACCAGAAGTGCTGCCTTTACGCTCAAAAGCATTTATTTTATTTATTTTGAAGATTAGTACTCTTGAAGAAGAGAAGTATAAACCCATTTGAGGAGAATGATCATTCAGAAAAAGTGCTTTAAATGTGCTTTTAGAAGTTACTTCATTTATTTTCTGTTATTTCAATATTTATCAAATAGGTTCAAAGAAGCTTTCTGTTTAAGTCATCTGTATGCCACCCTGGAGCTGTTGATAAAATACCTGTGTTAAAATACCTGTCACCCTGCATAGAACTGAAACAAGCTAGAGTGTAGCACAAGACCAGCATAGGGTTTTCAGATACCTCATTTATTCCTAGCTTTGCTATTTATCTTTTGTACATGCAAATTTTATTGACTTTATTTTTATCATTTTGTCTGTGGCCAGAACTACAAGAATGCTGGTATTATTAGCAAGCAGATGAGAAGATGCAGCTTAGCTGTAAATGAGCAGTGAGTTATGAGGGAAAGGGGAAATACAGGGAATTAATTATATTGGAGTAGTATTTTGTCTAGATGCTGCAAGAGGTTTGGGATTTGATGTTAATTGTTGAAAAGAATAATTGCTACTAGTTTCTAAATATATGATGTTTTAACACGAGGATAAGTGTGGGGGCGGATAGAGAGTGCAATAAGTTCGGGAGTAGTTAGGGGAGCTGAGCTGGGCATGGGTTGATCAGAGGTTTCTGGGAGGCTGCTGCAGCCACGCTGGGTACCGGGGTTGCAGCCTCTAGGGTAACTGTTCCTTTATGTCATTTAATGTATACTCTGTGGCTCCCGGCCCAGCTTCTTATCTTGACTTTGAGACATGCACTGAGTCTAGAGGGCACATGTGGCAAACAGTAAATTTTTGCTTAAAATTAATTTGAGATTATTTCTTTTAAGGGTAAAGATGCCTATCAGTAAAAAAAAAAAAAAAAAAAAAAATGCTGAGACCTGACTATCCAAAAGTTAGGGAAGTTACCACTCTAGGGTATTGAGAAAGCTGTTCGATCTCACTTCTGAACTTTTGACAGGTTTTGCTTATTCATGGAGGACAGGAGACCGTAAGGGTCTGGGAAAGGGCAAAAATACAAATAAACCAAACCTTAAACGTGACCTGCAAAAGAGTGAAGTGATTTATGTCAGTTCGGAGTGTACAGAGCAAAGTGAGGAGAGTATGAAGTTAGAAGAGAGCCCCTCCCTTATCCCTTTCCTTTTGTCTGTTGGCTGATTTTTTTGGGTTTGGGGATTTTTTCTTTGTTTGTTTTTTTCTTTTAGCAGTTTGATGGTTTTGAGATTGTTCAAGTTACTGCTTCCTTGACTTGCAGGAACGAATTGCTGCAGGAGGCTCAAGTACTTGTTCTTGGAACTCCAGCCTCTTCTTTTAAGTCGCAAGACTTAAGTGTTTTTAATGAAGTTGTCTTTGTCTCCAAAATACGAATTTAGTACTTAAAATCAAATAGTGGAAATCAAATAGTTTTAAAGATCATTTTCTCATCTACACTGACCTCCTCCCACCAGCGAGGTCATTCAGCTGTACTGCAGAGAGGAAGCGTGGAAGGAAAAACGTTCTCAGTTTGCCAGGAACTGCTACAACCACTAGGGACTCTAAGCAGTGGGTCATTTTAAGCACTGTGATTTGTCAAAGTACCTGGAATTTGCTCAGAACATTTTCGTTGTTGCTGATGGAGAAGTGTTATTCAGTTTTCCAGTATGGTCAAAGGGTCAACAACAAAATTTGTTCCTATCTTTTGGACACACCTTCTAATGCAGACTGCTCTCAACACTATCCTGAGTTCCCATTTTCAAGCTTGATAGCTTAAGAGGGTTTGTTTCCGCATGTGGGAATCATGACAAACTGTAGTGTAGGATGGCTGAACCATTAAATAATGTACAGCCTGTTGCACTTGGCATTGATCCTTATTGTAGCCTCAATGAATATGCCAAGTCCAAAGAGGCAAAGCCAAACATATCAGGGCACATTGAGGTGCTAGAGTTCTTATTTAAATATATATATGTGTGTGTATTATATGTGTGGATATATATGTGTATGAATTATGCTAATCCCAAACAATATCGATTTACAGCCTGACAGATTTTCTGTGCTAGACAGTAAGCGTTCATTCTCTGCTCTATGCTAGAGGACGGAGCTGCTTGTAATTCAATCGCTCTCCTCCCCGTGGCCCCAGAGTGAGGCCTCAGTTAAGGGGAATGTATAAACAGCTGCCGCAAGGCTGTTGTGAATACAGATGTCTTCATGAGGTGGGATCTCTGGGTCACCCGGGACCATGCAGGCCATAGTAAATGGGTTTGCAGGAACCTTTCTGCGTGTTAGCCAACTGAGCTGTGCTGCTGTCCCCTGGATAAATGCTCTGTTGACTTTCACCCACTGTCCTCCCCCCACTGTGCTGTCCAGCTTCCTCCTCTGGGTTCTGGCAGCTATCTGTCCTCACTATGCTGCCTTCTCCTCAGCCTGGTTGCCCCAACACCAGGTTTCTTAAAATGCTGTTGGGACTGCATTTGAGTCACAGGTCGGCAGCTGTGCTCTCGCCAAGACCTTTACTTCTGTTTTTGATACCATTCAGATGTAACAGGATGTAAGCATGGGACCAAAATGAGAGAGTTTATTTTACTCATGGTCAAGAGCTATTTGTCGATCACTTGCTGAATTTCTGGTGGCTTGAGGAGTCATTGGGATTATTGTACACAATTCATAGATCATATCTTGGTCTGACTTCAAAGTTAGCCTACTTTTAATCACCAGGTTGGGACTAGATGACCTCCAGAGATCACTCCCAGCCTGAATTATTCTGCAGTTTAAACCATGATTTAAACATAGCACAGTTAAAGAGTAGATGCTACAGATGAAAGAACTGGTGAGCATAGCACATAGCTGGGAAACAAGAGGCTAAAAAGTAGAGGGGAGTTTAGCATGTATCTCTTTTGCAACTCAATATATTTGTTTAGGCTGATATTCCAAGGGTTTTGATAAGCCACTCTCTAATTGATAGTTCAGAAATAAAGGTCTGTGCAAATATTTATTATGAATTTTGGTTAAAGTTCTTAACTCTCCTTAGAAGAGAGCTAGCCACAAAATGTTTACTACGGAGTTTACACAAATAATATGTGTGCGGCAGGGGGATTCAGGGTATAACAAGAAGATTAACTTGTAGTTTTTTGTCACTTCTGATAGGTCATTAACACACTTCAATTCCTTTTTGCCCATTTCAAAGCAACTCAGTAACAACAGGGTGATCCCACTTACTCACCAGAATAAAGCGTTCTACAATATTATATTGTCTTAGTGATACATTTGTGTATATTAATTTTTCAGTTGACTTGTTATGTTATTGAATCATTGAACTTTCATTCCTTGTATAACCAAGCATTTGTTTTGCTACTGTTATCATCGTGAAGTATAAATACCATTGCTTGGCTATAATGATCTGTACCCTCTTAATAAGTTTCTTCTACAAATGGTGATTTGTGGTCCAATGTACATTAACTACTAGTGCATAACATAGCATTTTTTTTTCCTTGAAGTAGAAGAATTATATGCTTTTAGAACTTGAACAGTAAATACAAATCTGAAATGTTACAAATAGCTGCTTAGAAGTCAAATCAACACAGGGCTTAGTGCATGTTTTATACCTTGTGATATTCAATATTTGTTACCTGAAACTACCTTTATTTCCATAAGACAGGTACTGAAAATTATGCTCTTTTGGCTTGTATGATTCATATCTGTATAACAAAGTTACAGCGCGCTCCCCTCCCCCATCACCTGCATATTTTTCTGAATCCTCTTTGCAAGTTATCCAAGCCACCATCACCTGCGGAGCTTGTTCATGTAAGCCATGCCATGGAGAGTCCAGATACTGCCCTGAACTATTCCTTAATTTGTACTATGTTCATAATTGTTCGTATGACAGTTCTTCTTTTTTTTTTTTTTTTTTTTTTCCCTTCTGACCACAATGATGTGGGGTGAAATAATCTGTTCCTATGTGGAGTGTGAGATACTTTCAGGGCCGTGGTGGTTACTGTGATAAAGCTACAAACACAGAGGGACCTGGGATGACCTCTAGTCCAAGCCATAGAGTATAGCCACCAGTTTCAGATTCTCTTGTCACTGGGGGATTGTGGCACGTAGGTACTTAGGTGGTTCTACGCTGCTGGGCGCACCCTCCGTCCGCGGCCAAGATCCCTGCCAGTCCTGGGGATCGTTTTGTTGTTTCCAAAGCCGATGCCAACCAATATTGCTGTGCCTGTTCCCAGGTGTGTTGTTTCCTGAAACTTTTGTATTTGCTTGGCTCACGGGGTGTGTGCTTTTCCTGTTCCTCCCCAGCGTGCGCCGGCGCGGAGGAGGGAGCCCGTGCCTGCTGCTCGTGCTGCTCCTGCCCCCGCAATTTACCGGCGTCTCCCCAGCCCCTGTGCCGGCACAAGGTGTTCACCCGTGCTGGGGCTTGGGGAGAGGATCCTGCGGGGGAGGACAGCTGCGTAGGTGGGGTTGGCTACGTGGGTTCACAGCCGGCGTCATCCGCGTGGCGATGCGATCCGGGCAGGGTTGGCAGGCTTCCCGAGGCCGGTGCGTGGCGTGTCCTGTGGGCACAGCGGGGCTCCGGCTTCCCCAGCGTGCTGCTGGCATGTTCTGGGTAACTTCTCTCATTTGAAGGTTCGCTAAAGAGGCAGACAGCTCGTCAGTGCTTCTTGTTTTGGAGTGTATCTCCCCTTTTTAAGCAGGTACATTTATGCTCTGTCATTTTTCTCACTCGTGAAGTCCATCCCATGGTGTTCTTTAAGGGTGGATATCTCCTCCTGCTCACTTTAGAGCTCTTATTGAGTGCAGATGATTGCACTACAAAAATAGAAACCAGCGAATTGTATTAATTCTTGGTAACAAATGACCTTGGACCTGGTCTCTCAGAAACTAAACTGTAAATAATTAAGCTTTACCTCTGTGGAACCTCACTCAACCCAGGCAGTTTCTAGCAGTAATCTTGTAACAGTTAGCTTCTAATTAATTCCCTTCCCAGAGACTGTGGGTATGTAAGGTGGTCAAAACAAACAATAAAAAATAAACACTAGGCACACTTTTTTATTTACACAGTACAGTAAGTGCTATGCACAGTCAAAAATCCAAAAGCCAATACAACTGCATATCAGCAATACGTTAGTTCCAATTTAGCATAGCAATTTAAAATAGGAGCAGACTCTCAAGCTCGATTCCATGTTTTATTCTGAAAATCTATCAAAACTATGAAGTTCGGGTGCCTGAGTTTTTGTTCTTGACCAGTCTGATACTGGCAATTGAGATACTTTTTTCCTTCATATCCAGAGGAAAAAGGGGGTGTGGAGGAAACATGGGAGAGTGCATTTTTTTTCAAGATTAGCTGATGAAGCGGAGGATTGTAAATTTCTGTAAAGATTAAATATCCTTTCTAAAATTTTTTATTTTCTTTTTTAAGTTTGGAAGATTCAAAGAATGCCAATCGCCTCTCCTGGTTTAGGTTTTTAATCAGTCAAGGCTAATTAATATTTTGGGCATTCTGAGCAGACTGATCTTTGAACAGCAATGCTCAAATTACACAGTGTGGGATTTAATCCTGGGAGCATATTGTGATGAAATAAATTATTTCCTGAGGCATTTGGAAGTGAGTGTTAAAGATGACAAAAATGTCCAACTGACTTTACCACCACGCACACAAATATTACTCATGCCACGTTGTTTTTTTCTTCTGAGAATCATCTTGTTGCATGCGAGTGCCTGAATCTTATGAAATTGGAATATTTTTCAAAATCAGTGTTTAAAAGAGACTAATGGAAGCTGGGCAACTGACTGCTCTATGGTTCCTTCGCTCCCTTGCCCTACAACTATGTGAAAAGGAAAAAAAAAATAGGAAAACTGTAGCTTTCGTTTGGAGACTGGTTTGCATCTCATGATGCTCTTTCTTTTGGAGTGTTCTTTAATTTCTAATTTATGCTATCAGTTAGCCTATCTCATAGCTGATTTGTCATGATTATCTGTGCTGAATAACTATTTCAGTGTCCAGGCAGTCTCATACTCAGTACACTGTCGTGCTTTTACCCCTTGCATACTGCTTCTAAACAGTTCTTACATGTCATCTCTGCCTTTTTACAGGGTTCTCTTATTCTTGCAAACCATATGGATTTCTTTTTTCTGCTTTTGCAATTTGAACCGTTTTGTATTGAACTGTTGATCCAAATATTTCTTGATAGCAATCATCTTTCAAGTGTGTTTTCTGTGTGCAAGAAGATGGGGATTAAAGTTTAGCAGGGGTTAAAAAAATTAATGAGAAATAAAGTGGAAGCAAGGTTTTCCCATGGCCCTGTTTGCAGGCTTGATAGAGAGCAAGACAGCTGACTTGACCTCTCTGGGACGTGGACAGTAGGAAAACTATATTATATTGTAGAGATACAGGTCTCTTTAGATAATTCAAAAATACACAAAAAAATCATTATGTTGTTTACAATTTCTTTTGTTACTCTTGTGGCTTGAAATGTATCCCAAATTCCTCAAGTTTTGTGCAATTTCTTCCACAAATCTGGAGCTGTGGATTCTTCCCCCCCTCTCTGCAGCACTCCACTCCTGGGGAGGGGGGTGTCCAAATGCCATTTCTGAGTAATGAACCATCTCATGTTCAGGCCAACAGCGTGAGTCAGGAGTGAGAGATTTCTTCCGCTCCTTGCCTCCGCTTGGACAGTTTTGGAAATTGGCTCTGGAAAAGCGTTTGTGGTCAGTTTGGCATTAGTTTTTATATTGCATGTGGTTAGTTTTCTGCATCATGTGTATTATCCTCTTGGATAATATCCCCTTGGAGTGCACTAAAACATGAGAAGGAGAGGAACATTAGATAACAGACTAATATTAGGGAATTGCAAATTACATGATGTCACATTTTACATATTTCCATTTGAAGATCAAGTCCCGGAGAGTGTCATCTCCTCCCTCGTTAGAGCCATCTTACTATCTTCTATACTAAGGACAATTTAGAGTATTTAAAGACTTGTATGTTAACCATTCAAAGCAAGTGTCATCTGCTGCAGTTCAGTGTGTTAAGCTTCATTACTGGGAACAAGGATGCTTAGCAATGTATGCCCCAAATTTTAAAGGAGAGCCATTGCTGCCGTTGGTTTTGTGTTACTGGAGCACTTTGTCCTTCTCGTCGTGTGGCAGAGCCATCTGATCACGTGCGTCAGGGCTGCGATGCCACTTCTGCTCGTGATTAAATGGAAAGTGGATGCTTAGTGTCTCTGGAGCCTCCAGATTGCACCAGGCCTGAGCAAGAGAGTGGGGCCACCCTGCTGATGGTGCAGGTGTGAAGGGAGCTAGTTGCAAAGCCTGGAAAACTGGTGCCTCTGCTTCTAGCTGACATGAAACCGCTCAGTGCTGGGGAGGGGAAAGCCCTGTGCACAGTGAGAAGTAGCCATCTGTTAAGTAATACTAAAACCTGGCAGGAATGAACTACACAGGAGCCCCTAGTGCTCGCCAGTCGATCGGGGCAGCAGGAAAAGATGTTAGGGCATCTGTTGGGATTTCCCTGTTTGTAGAATAATAGATACCCTCCCTCCCCCAAATTTTCTAATATGTTCCTTGCAGAAGTATACAAATATTCTGGGGACTTTTTCTAAACCCAGCTATACATGGTCTTCACTGGGAAAATAGGTAATAAGGAAGATGGGGACAACAGGGCTCGATCATTCAGAAACAAGGGGTTTTGAGACTGTTGGCCACAAGTGCCCTTCTTTGAGCATAGAGGAGTGTGAGCTTTCTCCCCATCCCTGGATAATAAATTTTCAGTATTTTCCCTAAATGAGCGTGAGTTTTAGCAAGTCTTAAGGCTGTCAGCTGAAACTCAGTGTGACTTCCCTTTAGCCAGGTGTAATAATCCAAACCGTGGGCCCTTCCTAAGGTACAAGAGAAACTCCTGGATGACAGAAGCACTGTGCAACCATGGCAGGAGGGGAAGGGCAGCACAGTTGTGCTCTCAGCACTATGTTTCTGCTGGCAAAAAGACTCTCTTGTGTCTCAGCTGCATTTTTTTTCCTTTGGGTGTAAGATTTTCAAGAGATGCTCCTCCAGCAGTACAACTGGAAAGCTCGTGCCCAGGAGAGTGGTCTTGTAGCATAAAAAGGGCAGAATCCAGTGGCTTTCTCCCTTTCTAATTTCTGTAATCCTTGACCTCCCCAATCTGATTAGAGCAGCAATCTCATGTTTTTCTAACTTCGCTTAGAGAAAGTGGGTGCGTATCTTTCCCATTAACATCACCTGAGAGGTCACTGACTGAGATTTACATATGCTCAGAAGAACTGAGTCACAAAGCTGAATAATGGCAAAGGAAGCAAATTTTATTTGGTACGTATTTTGCTGAAATGTCACCTTCAGTGCTCTGGACTCCAGCCATGCTGTATTCCCTTTGACAAAGGGCACGAAGGTAGTTGGCTTGGCCAGTTTGGCTAGATATTAATTGTGTTGATGCCTTTGGCTAGGAGTATTGACCTTGTTATGTGTGGGCAGCGAATGATGTGGTGACCTCTCTGTTGCCACCACGCAATGCAACATCCCAATTAATGGCTCCGCTCCAACCAGCCCTCCTGCATGGCTGACAAGGGAAACAGCTGCAACGTCCCTGGGTGAGTGAGGTGGGTGGCGTGGGGGGTTGTTCCTGGAGAAGGTGGCTCAGTGGGACGTGGAGCCAGGCCCACACTGGGGCGGCTGCCAAGGGAAGGCAGGGGAGAAGCAGCGCGGTGCTGAGTGGTGGGGCAGCTCTACCTTGGGAAAGGTTTTTACAGACCATCCCCAAGTGCTGGGTATTTACAGAAGCATCTTTGTAGAGCTGAACAGTGTGCTGAGCGCAATATGGGGCAGGTTGCTGCTGAAATACCAGCTTGAGGTGTGACCGAGGGTCTGCCCTCACCCAACTCCTCACCTGCGCCTGAGCATCTGGAGCTCTGGGGCCATTTTTCTGTGGGGTGGGCAGCTGGCACACGGACCAGGGAGGCTTGTCTTACTGGAGCAGTAGGCTGCGTGTCTCAGACTTGCTCATGGAAACAGGGGACAAAGCGTAGTGTTTCAGACCAGGCCAGAGGAGACTTAGTAACACCAGGCGCTGTTGCTGTCTGGCAGACAGTGTCCGGCTGTGGACTGCGGCAGCAGGAGACATGGTGCCTCTGATGCAAAATCATCACTGATCTGCACTCTGGAGGTTTCCCATAGTGTTGTGGCCTCGCTTTGCAATAAAACTGGGTTATCACATTGATGAAGTAACATAAGGGTAGCTGGTATTGGGGTAAAGATGGGTCTAGACAGAACAGAAGGCTTAAAAAGCCATTTAGGTCTGTTTCTTTGAGCGTAAGAAAGTGGCTGAGGAACATGAGAGCAGGCCCCTGTTCAGCAGGCTTTTTGCAAAGTACCAGTTTGAGGCAGGGAGTCTCTTGACAGCTACCTCCCCGGTCTGTGGTGAAAATTTTTAGAATGCAGCCCAAATGTGGGTAGCCTCAGGACTATCTAAGCTGTTTCTAGATGGGTGAGGATGGGACATCTGACCACCTTCCTACTCTCCCAGTAAACTGCCTTATCCTTGTGCTAAATCTTGTTCAGACCATAACCTCAATCCCTACAAGATGTAGTTTGCTTTCCTGCGCTGCATTTCAGACTTTGGCTCCTAGAGAGAAGTTGAGGTTTTTATGTCATGCTTTTGCATCCTAGTAAAGGCAGAAAGAGGGTATAGGCAATTAGAGCAGTAATTGCTTCTGCTGTTTCACCTAAATCTATCTGTGAATGGTTTTGAGTTTTCAGAAAGCTTAATGCAATACCTGGGAAACATAAATTACCACATCCATTCAGAAAAAAACCCTACCTCTCATGCTTTTGCTACCTCCATTGGGAAAGACAATAGTTACAACTGTCAGTGTTAATTATCTCAGTGGAAATACAACCCAATCAGACAGGAGATAAAGAACAGTCACAGTGTGAATGGCAAGCTGAGTCCCTGTCTTAAAGGCTTTGGACAACATCAGGAACTATTTTTGAGACTGCAGTTGGATTATTTTTTCTTGAATTACGCTGTTTCAGAAAGTCTGCTGTAGATGCGTATGACAAAAGTAAAAGGAGAAGGAAAGCATAAGGCTGAATTAAACAATATGAGGAAAGGGAAGAGGTTATACAAAGTTGAAGAAGCAAGGGGATATGGTTTAGAAAAACACTGAGATAATGAAAGATAATATATAGATGAAGTAATTGTAATATTTTTTCCCCTGAAACTTGCCTTCTGGGGTCCTATGGGAAAACAGAAGTTGACATCTGCTTATTTTGGATTGCTTAGCTGGAAAAACATACGAGATGATACATGAGACAACACCATTGTAGGCCTATTGCAGTGCTGATAGGAGTACTAAGTTACATAAGAGAGGAGGTAGCAGTAAGCCAACTATCTTTATCAGACAAGACTGAGGAACAGGATATTTCTATAAGCCCATTTTAACACTGATTGGATGCATGTTGTTATCTTTTTGTTTTGTTTTGTTTTTCCTTCTAAAATTAAGAACCTAATGTATTTCTTGGGTATGCTGTAGATAGAAACTGTATCAAGTGAGTTTAAATTGCAACAAGTATTTAGATTATTTATTGAGAAGACTTTTTCAGAGTAAGGCTATCAAGCATCTGCATTTCCCCAAGCTTGGTTTTCAGCCTCCCTGACTAGTGGCCCAAGGAAGAGATTGGGAAGTGCAACCTATTGGGCAGTACCTTGGCACAGTTACTCCTGCCTTAAGGGTGGGAGATGACTTCTTTCCTTTTCATCTCAATTTTCTGTGATTGTTTGGGAAACCTTTCAGAAGAACATTGGGGTTTGTGGAAGCATATATGCACGGTAAATCCCGCTATGATCTGAGTAACTTCCCAAGAATTTTCTCCAGGTTCTTTTATACCCTGGCTCTGTCACAGACCTGCCCTAGGATAAGCATCTTGATTAGAGTCCTGGATGAAAGCATAGGTACCTAAGTATCTATGTCAGTATGTTTCTAAATTCTTTATACCTCTAAAACATGAATATACTTTAGTTTCTTTTGTAAGTTTTACTTAGAGTGGAATTCAAAAGGATGCATGCTTAACATTTTAAACATTCTCTAAAGGTATCTGAAAGCTTTTTTTCATAGAAGAGCTTCTTTAAAAGCTTTGCTTTTATTCTTTAGTCTCATTTTCCTCTTTTAGTTGCTTCTTACAGTAATATAAAGACTTATGTAATGAAGATAAGTAGTAAGTACTGGCTGTTAATGGCGAATAGAAAGAGGATAAATAGAGAAAAAAGAGTTCTGCTTTCCATAGGATTGCTAGAAGTGCTGGCTCTAATCCAATGTGCTTTTATTGGCATACATGAACAAATTATCCAGGGCACAGCTATTTTTCTTACTGTAGTAAAAACAGGGAGTCTGAATGGAGGCTTTGTGTAGGACAAATATTTTTCCTTCGAAACTGGGTATGAGTTTAAAGTTTATCTAGTGTGCCTTCTGGAAAAGGAAAAAATATCCTTCTCAATGTCATCAAATAGAAAATGTATAACAGTATAGGTAACTCAGAGCTCTATAAACAAAATCTAATCACTGGTGAGGAGCTGGTGAAGTTTTATAATAAACAGGATTTCTTGGTTGCCTATAATGTGGGAGAAATCTCTATTTATACAGGCCTTCGTCTTTAAAAAATTTTCTGTGGATGCCTTCTCTCTAGCATCTTTTGCAGGGCTCTACATGTTTTCTGGCCACATGGGCGTAACCAGGAGGATAAGGGCCTTATGAAAAATAGTTCTTAAGATAAC
This sequence comes from Tyto alba, assembly GCF_018691265.1. Classification (NCBI taxonomy): domain Eukaryota; kingdom Metazoa; phylum Chordata; class Aves; order Strigiformes; family Tytonidae; genus Tyto; species Tyto alba. Next base: position 14,460,885 of record NW_024881295.1, read on the forward strand.
ATTCATTGCTTTAAAGGCTGTCTCCATGGGTAATTCTTATTCCAACTGAAGGTGTAGCTCACTTCGTGGTAGTATCATTGCCATTGAATGTTGAGCAGCCTGTGAAGTCTGACAGTTCTGTTCAGTATCATGTATTAGAAGTACCGAAGAGATACAGAGTGGTCCAAATATGCTTTGCTGCAGGAAAAGAAAAAAAAAAAAAAAAAGACAACAAAGAAAACTCCAACCAACCTATAGCAGCCCCAGTGACTATAGTTTGTGCAGGATCCCCATAAAGTAGTGACTCACCTTGAAAGGTAAAGAGAGAATTTAATTCTTTCTTAGGTCTGTAGGAGGGTTACCATATCTTTGAAAAAATATTTTAGATGGGTATTTCTAACATCGTGTTAAAGATCACTAGAATCAGCTCTAGAACAATTCTTGAAGTGCATGGAAATTATTGATTTTCCCAACTGATAGCATTCAGATTTCTCCAGCTTCATCTGTCACCCCTCCAGACAGAAAAAGATCAAAAAACATTACTGCATATGGCTCTTTTAGCTCCTTCCCTTTCTCACACTTATTTCACACACACTTATTTCTAATAAAAAAACTGAGTGGAGAACAGTAAATCTGTATTCTGGAAGATTTTTGAAAGTTATCTTCCTTAAAAACCTGTGGGAACTTACAGAAAACTAGAGCTCCTCTGAGGTTTCTTGGGAGCAGGATATGTTGTGCTCTTCTCCCAGATGGAGGTTTCTGTTGGGAACCTATCTGGCATCAGTTTTTAAAAAAAATTGACACTTGAAATGCCTCAGTAAAATATTTTCAATTCAATGAATAAGCAAATTGCAATAAAATACCTGGTTGCAGTGTTTCAGAATCCTCTTTAGTGATATCTTGTTAAATCTGGCATGGTGTAACCAGCAATGAAAAATCCCTGGACAAAATTTTCTTGTGATATATGAAAATTCAAACTCTACAATTAGAGGAAATTGGATCCAAAACTATTTTGCACCGATTATAATTTTTCTTTTATAAAGGTTTTTAATTTTGTCATCTTTAATCCCTAGATGTTTGCTGGAAACCTAGTAAGTCATTATAAGGGCATTGAAATTTAAAAAAAAAAAGTATGTACTTTGAAAAGTCAAGCCTGTAAATTGCCAAGTATGGGCATTCACATCAGAGATTACTTTTGGAAACATGAATTTGTTAATTGATTGGGGAAAAAATAATGTTTCTGCATTTGTTTAGGTAATTTAAAGGAAAACAAACCTCAAAAATTTGAGATTAGTTGAATGTATGTTTTCATTATTGTATGCATGTAGAAGAATGGGTTTAGCCCAGATTAATGGAGGAGAAAATTGTATCTGGGTAGAGAAATAGAAATATTTAAAAGTAGAAAATCAGAGACCTGAAACACAATTTAAATTAATTTTCTTCCCCAAAACTGTTATTGTTCAGTTCATTTTCTTCCACGAAACAAATGCTGAGTTATGGAAGTGCACTATTAATACTTTGGTGGAATGTGACTTCATTCATCCGTGACCTTAGTTCAGCAAGTTCTTTTACACTTGAATCACTTCGTGCCGAATAATTGTAGCCCCAATGTGGACTGATCAGTTACTCTGAGATGTTTAAGGTAGTACCTTTTGTTTACTCGCTGAATTACAATATAGTCTTTCCGGGTTATGTGTGCATTAATGCAAGCAGAAGTTGTTGCTCAAGATTTTTGGTGACCCAAACAAGCATCTCCAGCTGATGTTTGGATGCAGGTGAGTTGTCGCATGTCTGAAAGTGCTGAGAACTGCGTAGGCTGTGTTCAAGGTCATGCATTTTACTGCGCAGTCATGTGCCTGGTTTTAACCCTAGGTGAAGGGAAGTTGTCCTTGAAGTTTATTGTTTCAGATTCATGATTCAGAAGAAAAAACATCAGGGAAATGCTGTATGAAATAGAGGGACTGGCCATTTGACTTCACAGTTCTGTGCAAGATAACAAGTTATATGGCTCTTCTCGTATCTCTACATTATTCCACTCTGCTGTGTTGTGGGAAATGATTTTATATTGCCTGATTGGTGTCAATGAGGTATTTCAAGTAGAAGGGAAAAAAGAAAAAGTCGTGTTCCTTTGAAAAACATATTTTTTTCCAGTGCATATTTTCCAGTGACAACAAAATCATTGTATTTTTAACAGTATTAAATTGAATATTTCAGTTGGTTCACTTAGCATCCCTGAGTGATGGTGATGTGGCTTCATTCCTTCGTAGGTGGGAAAAACAGAGTTTGTAAAAGTCAGTGACTGCTGGTGCTAGGTCCTTAAAACAGCTTATAGTGCAACTTATTCTCCAGTTCTCTTTAAAAATTAATTTTGTTTTCTTCTGCCTTTTCTTTCTTCTGCCTTATTTTCAGAGTCCCTATGGTTTTGGTTTTGTTGTTACCTTATTATGTGGACACTGTGTATCTAGGCCGCTTCTCACGATGTCTCCTACTGTTAATGAAAAATAGAAGAGGTAGTGATCAATTGAGTGACTGGATTTCAACTTAGATGCTGACTTTCAGGAGCACCATTTTCCCCCATAGATTAAAGACAAAGTAATTTTCTTAGGCCATGAGTTTTAAAGAAATAGGATTCCTGTAGCACAGGGTAAGTTTTAAGGAGAAGGTACAGTTTTCTGTTGTTAGTGTCTATAAGCCAGCTTCTGAGTCAAACCTCTGTGCCCTACGTTGGCAGGAAGGTTTGACTCGCACGTATTAGTAATGTTGCTGCTATACCCTACAGCTCCATAACTACATAGCTTTGAGGACAAATTCTGCTTCTTGTGTTTCTTATGTATGCATGACAAGTGAAGACCTGGTCCCTTTTAGGATACATGCTGACTAGATTTGAAATTAATTAAAATCCTTTCCACGTATCATGTGCTAGTTTAATACTTTCATCTATACATGATGTTGCAAGTACATTGAAAAATATCAGGGGAATCTTTCAAATTGTTTCTAAGATTATGAACATGCTACTAACTTTTCTAGCATTAAAATTGTGTTTAATCCCCAAAACTTCTGTGGTGGTATTTGTTTTAAATCATGTTATCTGAAGTCATGAGCTTTTGCATAGCAGCCTTGTGAAGCTTCATTTGCTGCCTTGTTTGCACATTATTTGATTTAGGTCTTTCTTAACAGGAAAGTTTAAAGAGATAATTAGCATTATTAGAATAGACTGTGCTCATTTATTGAGTTTTAAAAGAAAACTTTTACTTCTGCTATTGAGCTACACTGTGAGCTTACCTTTCAGCTCAGTGTTGCTGATTTGCTGTAGTCTGATCAATAACTTTTAAATCTTACATATTTGTTTACCTTCATTAAACATAGCCACCTCTGTTTTCACTGAACTGCATGGAAACTGCTTGTTTTTTAACCTTATAGTAACATGCTGAGTATAAACCCTTCCCGTGGTAAAGTTTGAGGCTTTTCGGGCTTGTGTAGATTGACATTTGGAGCGCCTTACTGGTGAAAGAGATCAAGATTTCCTAAATGTTGCTGAGTCCATACTATCAAAGGATACCAACAAATTGGTCCACAATAGTATGGAGCTTGGGTGTTTAAGATGATTGCGAAAGCAGTGGATGTTTCTAGTGCTCAACTTCTTTTTTGTTTCAAGATTGTAACCTACTACTCAACTAGTAATTGGTTCTTCTAAGTAACTAGCTGATGGATTTTAATGGAGATGGGCCTGTGTCCTGATTTTGTTCTGTATGCTCCCATGTTAAGACCAAACATGAGTAGATAGCAGCTGTGTGGGTTTTTTTGTGTTTGCTTATTTGTTTGTTTGGTTGTTTTTTTAATAAAGCTAGAATGAAAGTTTAAGTAGGTAGCAATAAGAAGTCCTTGCAGTGGGAGTCATCTATTACCATGTCTGAGACCATGGACACTGCGATGTCAGTGTCTGGCTACAAGGTCTACAGGATAAAAGCTAATAAGGCAACTTCACTGAAACTAAAGAAAGTATATTTGTGAAAACAAGAATTAGATCTTGCCACACTATTAAACTAAATTAGAGAGGCATTGATGAGTGTTCTTGTCCTTTTTCCTCTCCCTCCTCCATGTTAATTTTAATGGTCTGGTTGGAGTATGTTATTATATAGTTTTAGTTCAGCTTTTGCTATGGACTCTACCACACCAATTTTAATAATAGTTGTGTCATGACACACCAACGTTAAGCTTGCAACTAGATGTGGATAGGTGGTCAAGCCAGTTTCATTGGTCAACTTGCAGCAGCAAGCAATATTGTAACTGTGTTGGGAGTTCACTTATTTTTTTGGCCAGACTGAGAGGAAAACTTTATCGACAACACCTGAAGACATTGTCTTGTTCATTTTTATGTATTTACAGTACCACTACAGTAAATTTCTTATAATTTCTTAACATTTTCACAAGCACTTCAGTGCAGGAAACTGTTCAGAAATATTTGATCAGCTACACTCACAGCCTGTTTTCAACAAGAAAAGTCTGTCCAAGTTTCATGAACTTTTTGACATGTGGTGTCTTCAGGGTGGTGGGAAGCATGCTCATATGGCATCTGGAAAGGAGCACTCTTTCCACACTATACCTTGCTGAGTGTTTTGCTGGCCCATTTAAACATGCACTCTAGTATTATAATATCATTTATAAGTTCTCATTTCTAAAGTCAAATTGATGACTTCTGGGGTTGTACGTTGCAAGCTGACTTTAAAATCAGTGTTTGTAGTGCCCTCTTTTGAAATCTAATGATCTTGTTGGAAGAGTGATGTAACAAGGAATAAAAAAGTAATGAAAAAAATAAGAGCCTGTGAAGAAGAGAAATAGCACAGGTACCACAGTTTTAATTCAGCTGTATCCACCAGTCAGTGGTTCCAAGTCAGGTGTCTTTTTTGTTTTGTTTTATTTTTAAAAAAAGCAAACAACAAAACCACCAAAACCACAAACTAGAACAAATTATTGTACATCTCTCTTCAGGTGGAGATATTGAGTGCACTGTTGTAGCCTGTTGTAGCCACGTTTGGTTTAGGATTTGTGAGTAAGAATTGTATCCTTTGCTAGCTCACTACTGTACTTGGGGAGGAAAAAAATAAAGTAGATGTTTACCGGGCACCTGGGCCCTTCCTCAGGTCTGAAATAAGAGCGGTAGCCTTCAAAGTCAAGTATGAATTGAGAAACCACTGCTCTGAATGTCAATAAATATTAAATTCAAATAGAGTTTTAGTTCTTAGCTTTCTGTCTTGCAACTGTCTTATAGCTTATTCCTTGAACACTGGAAGGGGGGAAGTTAGTGGTGGTGCTGGGGCTTGTTCCGTGGGAAATGTTTTACCAGTGTCCTTTGTGCGAGTCCACATGGGTGCACAGGGATTCCTGGGTGCTGTAGATGAGGTGCCAAAGTCAGCTCAGGTGCAGTATGCCAGTGGCTCTTTATATCTATGGCCTCTTCCATTGAAAGAGTTTCTTCTTTGATTCTCTTCAAATACTTGAGATGGATTTACCAGAAACACTGATTCTTATGGTACATGTTAATCCCCTTTCTCTACCTCCTTCTACAAATTCCTTCATGTGCCATAGACACCTTCCTCTTTAGACTGTTTCTCCGTATGTGTGGAGGGTTTTTTGTGTGGGTTTTTTGTGTGGGTTTTTTGTGTTTTCTTTCTGTCTGTCTGTCTGTCCTTCATTTTATACAAGACACTGGTCTTCCAGCTGTGGTGATACTTTCTGCAAGAACTGCATAATTACTCTGCTCTTGGTAATGAATACTCATCTTGCTTTAGATGAGGTGGTTAATTCTCTAATTAAAAATAGCAGTGAGTGGTGGCTTTAGTGCTTGGCATATTTATTAACATTCCTTAGTTGCAATAGGGATTTTAAGTCTTTGAAGCTTTTGTGTCTGTAAAGCTATTTTATTTTCTTTCAATATGGTTAATTATAAATCATGGACCAGACCGGAGTGAAATGAATGGAAATAGGTTGCCATGCCAGAGTAAGAACCTGTTCTCAAACAGGGCCTTTTTTAGTGTGAGAATAATAAGAGCTAATTTGATGAACAGGATCTATCTGAAGTTTATTAATTCAGGTCTTCCTGTTGGTCTTCATATTTCTCCCTTTTCTCAAAATAAAAGATACGTATCTTAATTATATTGTTAGAATATTTCCTTAACAGTGAATTGCTGGAAAATATTGTAGGAAAAAAGATTTGAAGAGCGTTTTTTTTATCTTATTAGTTTTCCCAACAGAATGCTTCTCTTTTAGCTAACAATTCTCGTTCTGAAGACTGGTCTCGTATTAACATATCGAGTCTCCTACTTTGATAATTATGTCAGCAAATTTTCTTAATAAATTGATCCTATCCCTCCTGCTGAAAGGAATACTGCTGAGGAATTTAGCATAATCCTTCTACTGAAGGACTGAGAAAAAATACTATATTTCAGAAAATGTCAGTGAAAATAAAAACTTTTGAATATGGAAAAAGTAGCATTGATTGAGCTGCTGCACTGCTCTGTGGGAATGGAGGTGAATATACTGGCAAATCCCCCCTCCTGGGCAGTGCTGTGTCCCCTGTTGTGTGGTGTTGTCCCCTTCCTGGCCAGAGCCATATTCGTCTCTCATCATCATTAGTTTCTTGAAGTGCTCCTACTCCTCTGCCCCCTTAGGTAAATAATATTCTGGGTTTAAGTTCAGATTTCTAGGAGTGAAATTCAGGGGGGCAGAGGGGGCTACATCCAGTTCTTTCCTCCCCACCCCCAGGTTTCTTTAGCAGGAACCCCCGTTAGCTAATGCCACATCCAGCAGAAGGGTTGTTTGGGGATGCACTAAAATTTAAACACAGGATACAACTCCGTGCAGATCTGTATAAACTAAGATGCAATGTAATGAGCTCTAATGACCATGCTGGACAACTGCTATGAATCCAGAGAAGACCTGAAATTAACAGCATTTTCAAAATTATTTTATTGTGGCTATTGTATTAACATGTTTGCTTGAAGTCCTGATGCTTGGACACAGGAGTGTATACCAGAGTACCTATTCCTTTCTCAGAAAGCTTCAGCCCCCACCCCTCACCTCCCCATCATTAATAAAGAGTGACTTGAAAGTGGCAAAGGGGACAACAGCCAGAGCAGTGGTGAATGAAGTCCAAGTGTTTTGTCTTGAAAGTGCATCACTTTTATGGTCTACTTTCAATTTTCTGTGCGATTTTTTGCTGTCGTCTTTTTGACCAGCCTTTGCATGCTCCCATCCCCTTAATAGAAAACAGAAAACGGTCCTGTACAAAGCTGCTGCCAGCCTAACTGGTAGCAGTTTGTCTCAGAGAAATTGTGATATCAATGTACCGACGATGGAAAATCCCCAGTGATCATTTCCAAAGTAATGCTTACTTATGCATGCATGTGCATCTTGGTGTTTATCTTGAGGCAAGATGTTGAACAGCCAGCAGAACTCACGTTTGTTCTTGATTGTTGTCTGAAGCAAGTCCCAAAGCAGAGGGCGGCAGCAGCATTTCATCTGACTCCGTGGGATGTATTTCTGTCAGGAGTTTTCCATTTGTAAAATCTGTGGCTGGAGTGAAGATACAAATAGGACAGTGCTGGGTCAGAACAAGGTAGACACAAGAGGAGGAGACACCAAAATACAAGAACATAAGGAATGACTAAAGAAATTACCTCAGCATGGAGAAACAAGAGGGTTAAAAGTAATAACTATTCACAAACTTAGCATGATGAAGGAAAGTGTGTGTGGGTGAATATGGTGAGGTTCGAGAAGAAACAAAAGAAAAATAGTAAGTTGTGCAGCAAGTTAAAGAGTTTTTCTGCATTATGTAGAAAAGCAGTACTGAATGCAGTGGAATCACAATAAGAGTTGTTTTTATTGAATGCATAGTGAATTACAGTGTAGCATGGATACAGCTTTTTTTTTGTTTGTTTGTTTGTTTTTTTTTTTTTTTTTGTTTGGTTTGTTTGTTTTGTTTTTGTTTTGTTTGTTTTGTAGTTTTTGTTGTTCTGTACTATTTTAAAAAGGGAAAAGGTGGAGAAAGTGTGTCCTTTTCTGACATTGCTATGCTGTCAGATCCGCTACAGTTAAGTGTTACCTTGTAACAGTCCACTTGTTTTTGTTTAGGCTGGAGTTGCAGCCTGTGCCTGCTATCTAGCTGGAGAAGAATTCTTGGGGTTCTCTGGGGCATGGGATAAAACAATGACTTGTTACTAATAACATTTTCTTAATCAGTAGATAATTATTGTTCCAGCCATTCTTGGCTTTCCTTTTCCTTCCCCTACATCCTCCTCTCCTTAACCCTTCCCCCTCTCTGCCCCCAGCATCATTTCTAAAATTCTGATGGTAAGCTGTTCTTTTTTCTATCTGATACTGTGATCTGTTGCTGGTTGGGACTGATTGATTCAGGATGAGTGGAAAAGACCATTGGTCTCTGGAATATCTCGTTTTCTTTAATGCGATAGCTCTGCCCTTCTGGAAAAGGGATTTTTTGTAATAAATTGAAGGATTTTGTTACCTTCAAACTCCTAATAGGAAATTAAATGGCAAGGCATGTGAGTTGCCAATGTGTCAGCTGCTTGTTGCATACGGATTGTATTGCTTTCATTAGGCTGCCATGCTACAAGGTCGGGAAGGCGAAGAGTATTTTAGCATTTGTGCATTTTTTAAAATCGATATTTATGACTGATGTAATCATGTATTATACCAGTGTAACACCCCCCATGTTTGGAATTAGACCACCTGCAACTGTTGACTACTAAAGAACCAAAGTGTACATCTGTCTCAGAAGTGGTTTGTCTGTTATAAAGGCTGGACTCTTGTCATTTATATTACTGCTTACTATCAATGTGCTAGAGTCACTTCAAAAATAAAGCTGATGGGAGCAGTGAAGTCCCAGGTGGATTTCTTTTTGTTCAGTTTCTGATACTGTGGGAAGAGAATTTAGTATTTATTTGTTTTTAGGAATTTCCTTTTTATAACTATTTTCTTATGGTTTAAAATAGCAAATTATTTTAATATATTTAAAGATAAATATATTCAATATTTATTTTATTGTTTCTTATTATTTTAGCTATTTTCTTACTATTTTCTTAAATTCTTACCGTTTTCCTGTTTTTACATATTTCTTGTTCAGAGTAGGCACGATGTCTTTTCAAGATCCAGAGAAAGACATGCCCATTCTTGGGCGTATTCGCAAGTAAAATGTTGATACTTCAGGATGTATTAAAGAGGGATCATACAGTTAATTTTGAAGGATGTTTATCTTAAAGTCTAGGACAGCAGTATATGTTGTGGTGAACGGCTGGGCTGAGGTGAAAGGGAAGATTAAAAAGGAAGTGGAGTTTATTAATAGACTCCTGGATGACAATGGCTTCACAGTGTGCACGGGTTGACTTTTGCTGCAGGACTGGTTGTAAGAGATGAAAGAGCATTTGAGACAAGAAATACAGCAGAGAAAGCTGTATAAGTGAATACTAAACGAAGCACTGCACATTGTGTTATCCTTTGATGTTTTTTCCCTTCTCTCCATCATGCACTTAATTGAAATTTTAAAGTGTTTTCCGAAAAGGCTGGATTTTGGGGTTTTTTTTTTTGGAAACATTTAGGTTGAAAGAGATTAAATTGCCTGATAATTTTGGGGAATTAGGAGTAGCTTTTTGATGGTGTTATAAATATTTGGCCTAATTATAAATAATGACTGTAAAAGGTTTGTTTGTATTCATATTTGGGAGCTTTCTTGAACCAAGGAATAGAAGCATTCCATAGCCTCTTAAAATTGTCATGTCAGAGAAGTTGTCTTGGCGTTTCAAAAGCATTTGGTTTTGCCTTTTTTTTTTTTTTAACAGTGGAAAATTGCATAAGTAACAGGAAATGTTGGCTTTACTCAACTGTCAAATAGCAATTGATGTTTTGTTTGCATATCAGCTAAAACTCACTAAAACTTCTGTGCTTATTTAGCAGAACAAGCTGGGTGGTTGTTGTTTCTTTGAAAAACAGACAGAATTTCTGACTTTTTCATTATCACTTGATTCAAAATGCCATTTTAAAGCTTTATATATTTACTCTAAGTTGTGTTATACCTTACAGTGGGCAAGTATTTACTCGTGAGACACGTTTTCTTCCCCTGATGTGAAAATCTGTTGTTCAGCTATATTGCTGCTTTAAAATTCAGTGTGTTATGCTAACTTAAAAGACTGAAGCTTTAAATTCTAATATATTACATTCCTTCTACTTAAAACATCTGTTTCACCACTTTCATAAAAGTAGAGTACAAATAATAAATGCAGTATTTATCAGATTAAGATGGCAGAGGAGTCAAATAATTTTGAGGGAGTTTAAAACCAAGTTTTTTTCCAGATCTCACTTGAAAGCAGGTAGTTGTGGAATTTGTTATAAATAGGGCTATGAAAAAAATCACAAATGATAAAAGAGTATGGCAAATAGAATTACTAAGTGTTATCTTTATAAAAGTGTAAGTGGAAGTAAAAGCAAAAGGGAGTGGGAAGGATACTGAAAAGCAATGGGCATAATTTGTGTGAGTTTTTTGGATTTGTTCACCCTTAGGAAGCTAATTGCAAGGTGAATTGTTAAACATGGTATCAAAATTGAGCAACTGTTGCAGATAATAAGAATTAATAGCTGATAGGAAGTGTTGAAGAGCTTAGTGGCAGTGTGAGCTGCGCACTCTGAGTAGATCTGGTCCACACAGTCACTGAAACGGAAGAAGGAGTGCACAGTGACCTGGCAAATTCTGCTGAGAAAATGAATATTTTTATTCTTTCAAGTCATGGGACAATTTCAGGATGCTTCCCAAGGCTTGTAATTGCTAATGAATTGAGCAGCACTCGACACAGATAGTAATTTATTGGAGACAGCTGCTAAGTACTGCACTCTCTAAAAAGTGGCTTAGAGCAGCCAAACATGCTATGAAGTTGGATATGTGATGTATTTGTAGGGATGTGTAGGAGAAATGGAGGTAAAATGTGGGTATGTCAGTAAAGATGTTTTGCAAGGAGCAATCAAAGATTTAAAAGAATTAAAAAAAAAGAAAAAAAAATACTAAGCAAAATTTACCAAGTATGTGCACACTAAAGGCAGTACCACAATTCCACATGATTATGTTTGGCACATAATTAATACAGCTCAGTTCTAGTTAGCTTTGCTAACTGCTTCTCAGGTAGGAGATGCCAGGTGTTCCTCAGAAAGGTGTAACAACGACTCTGTTCTCAGTAAAGAAGACCAAAAGCAGCTCATACATCTCTGGATCTGACAGATGACTTTGGAACTGAGAATAGGATTTGATTTTGATTGTGGTTTTTCATGAAAGAGGAAAGCAGCAAAACATAAGTGGATACAAAATACTGTATGTACTTTAGGTCAATCAGCTGCTGCTTCTTTGTAAAACAGGAAGAGAACAGTTAAAGTGAGGCAGTGAGTTGACTCAGTGATTCAGAAGATAAGGTGCTTAAGGTGGCTCTAATACAACAAAATGGGTTGTGCTTACTTTGGAAATGGAGCTTTGGTTAGGTACAAATTTTGTCTGACATACTTTTGACTATTTTGAGGAGTTAAATCTTTTTTCTATTTAGTGACTGAGTTGTAGAGAAGTATTCAAATATATATTACTCATAGATGTATAAGTGGGCAAATATTCTTTCATGGTAAATTTGAATAGAAATTTGTTAATTGTTTACAGGCTTATGGAAGTCACTTTGCAGAGTCAATTTTAACTTCAGTGGGCACATTATTAAAGGGAGAAGACATTATTTTAACTGTTTCATCATAGCTTTTTTAGTATTACTGCTATATGAGAGGTTTCATTTGGCATGTCAAACTTTCAGGATGTTAAATGTGGCTTAAAACAAAAAGAAGGCCTTTTTTTAGTCCCAAAATAGCTAACCAAGTTTCCTTTTGCGCTAATTGTGTTTTGTCTTGATAACACATCTTTCTAACAATTCAGCTGATAAGTTTCATAGAATATGTATCAAAAGGTCATTTCAAAAGTTTCATTTGAAAGAAATGAACTGAGGGCTAAAATCAAGCATGCTTGACTATTAAAGTTGCCATTTGGGACATCTTGTTCACTTTTGCAGTAGATGTTGTTCTTTGTTTAGTCAGCCTTTTATTTCTAAATCTATTCTTAAAGAGCATTGTATCAGTAATAACAGCTTTATTCAGTAAATTATAAATTATTTGAAGAAGTAACTATCAAATAGCAATTGGGAAAAGTTTCATAACAGGTCTTTAAGGCATCACTGTGTGTGATGCAAATCACAACAATTGAGGTTGTTGATGCAATTTCTTTCCCATTTTAACTGTAATTTTCTCATTAAGTTTGTATTGCATCTGTATTAAATGTTCATCTTTTAAGAGACTTCAATTCATATGCTATTGTTTCTTTTCCTAGATCGTTTCCCTCAGTAAGTGACAGTAAGAATGAATGGACATATATCAAACACCCCTCCCGGTGGATATGGAAGTTATTTTCCTCAAATGAAGTAAGGCTCTCCTTTTGATTTTCCTTTACAGACCAAAAATAGTGTTGTTGTATTTTCTTCTTTACACTTTCATTTCAGATAGAGCTATAATTACCAGATCCCATTGGAATAATACATAGGCAGTTTCTGTAAAAGAATGTGTAGTTTCCAAACCATGTAACCAGACTGACAGATATCATCTGATTAGTGTAAGGGTAAAGCTATATTACTGAGTGGAATCATCTGGAACAAAAAAATAAATTGCTGTAGCCATAACATAGTTATTATATTACTTGAAGAGGTCTTTGTATGCCTGAGATATTTAAGGTTAGCTCTGAGCAAATGCATTTTTGTGCATAAAAGTTGAGGCTCCCCTTTCCATCTGTGAGAAAATATTGTTTCTCAGTAAACAGAACTGAGCAACTGTTACCTGAAAGTGTTACCTTGCCTGAGAGAAGAGGATGCTCCCTATATCAGAAGCATCGCACTAGGCTCATTCACAGCACTAATGAGAACTGACCTAATCTGATGCCAAAGAACGTGTATTCCTGTGTGGAGCAGGGCATCTGTGCTGTCATCTGCTTCTCGTATTGTTGTCCCTTTAAAGTGCGTTTGTATATGACTCATTCTTGTTTTGTTGCACTAGAAGGAATTTGGTTTGCCTCTTCATTCCTTGTAGGCAATGATAGTCCTTTTAAGTCTTTTATAAAAAGCAGTTAATATTAAAAAAGAATTAGCGATTGTGTATGCAGGAAAAAAACCCAAAATCCTAACAAGTTGTTGGCATAGTCATCATCGTTGTTATTATTAATATTAAGTGATCTTGATGACTTACATTATGGTAGCATCTACATGTATACCACAACTCCATTGTGCATGATGTTGTATTAACACAACAAAAAAGAGCTCAGAAGGGCTTCCAGCCTAAGTGAAGCACACTTCTTTGTATTCATGCTGCGGAACAAATATCCAGTATCATCATCTCTGTTAGTAATGTCATAAGTATGTGCAGTCCTACATAAGGGGGAGGGTTTTTTCCAATGCTTGTTTCTGTGTGGCAAATACATCGATACAGAAGTTAAGCAGAAATGTTTTCTTCCAGTGGCTATGGTTCTCCAACGTTTCCTCAGGCAGAGAGAGAGCAAAATTCAAGAACAAGTGCAAAAGCTCTTTATGGTAAGGTGGCATAGTCTTTAAACTTTTATGTTAAAACTGTTGTTTAAATATCAATTGTGATGTCATGGTGGAAATATTTTATGCATATAAATCTGAAAGTGTATGTACATACACATGGGTGTGTATGTCAACAAAATTAAAGAACAAAGTGATTTTATTCCTACTAACTAGGCTAGCTAGAAAATGTTTTTACAGTTCACTAAGCAGAGAACGCCCACCTGCTAATTTTTAAGGCAGCAATGTATAATGTATATATCACCAAACTAAGAGTGATCCAACAGCTAAGGTATATACCAGGGAAAAAGCATTCAGGAGTCTAGCTGAGCTATAGGTTTGATTCATGAGATGTCTCCCCTGCTATCAGAAAAGGAATTTACAGTATTCTTGTTTGACACAAGGTTTTAATGGAAATTAGATTTGATGTAGCAGATTTGGAGTCCTATTTGGCCTGCTGTTTTCAACAGGCTTTGTGACTGTGAAATGTGATGTTACTTACAAATGCCTAAACGTTGTTGCACTTACCAACTACAAATGCTGGTATTTATCTTGGCTGTATACACTTCTCTCTAGCCCATGGCCAAAACACTGTGGAGACAGAATGTAGTTATGTTCCTTGCCAGCCAAATTGCACCGTTTCCTGGTTGTCCACCTCCACTGTGAATACACCCTGCTGATAGTAGTGCTGGTAATGAAAATACAAGCAGCAATGAGGCTGAGAGATGTTCTGCTGTGTAAATCTGTGCCTGTTGTTAAATGCTCTTTGGAAAGTCAGTACAACTGACGAGACTGAAGAATGAGGTTTGCAGTGAGAAGCCAGTCCTGTGCAGGACCCTCACACGTCAGCCTGCTCTCCCATGTTGCATCTACCACATCTTCTGCAGGTTAACAAACTGGAAAGCTTAAAGAGCAGTGGCTAGTAACTGCAACATCCCTAGTAGTAACTAAACTTTTCTCCCTCCTATTTTGTGTGGGATGATGGCTGGGAGTGGCCTCAGAGGTTAGGGCAGTGATGACAGGATTCTTTGTGGCATTAGAACAGTGTTAATGTTGCCTTTAGAAGGTTGCCATCCAATCCTCGAGTTTGGTTACTCACCTGTGAGCACATAAGAATAATTTTGTTCTATTGGTTGCCTTGTTGGCTTTCAAACTGCTTTGAAATTCTTCAGGCTACAAGCCCACAAAGGAGGTTGGAGGTCTCCTGGCTTTGTATCCTCTGAAAAGAGGAATGGTGTGAAAAAGGTGACGTGCTTTGGTGGCTGAAGGCACTGTGCTAGGGTGAAGGTCCACTTCTAGAAAAACCAGCAGACAGAAGTAGAAGCCATTTGAAACATTGGTCGCTTAAAAATGATGTCCCATGTGAATCATTATAAGTTTATCTTTTTTAATGGTATGCTACAAAAGTCAATCACTTGACATAATATTAAAGGCAGGACCTGCAACTGAGGAAAATTGTGAAGCGATCATTTTAAACGGTTGTTTCTGCATCCTGTATGGGTTCACTCCACAAAGTGATTGCATGTGTTGACAGAAATAGTAGGTGGTAACAGAAACCAGAAAGAGACATTGTGAAAAACTTAGCCAATTATTTCTTTATGAGGCATTATGAGAGCATTGGACTTTTCTTTTTCATTTTATATCATCATCATAATTGTTCAGGAGTACATGGTTTGAACAGTGTGGCAATATCAGTGTCTTAACCACATCCTTTAATCTTTGTGGCCTTTTAAAATAATACCTCTCTGAGCTTTTTCATATCAAACATGTAATGGGATAGTCATATGTCAGTAGAAGATGGGGACAAGTGAGTGAAAAAGTACGTAATGGTAAACAGCCTTTTACTTCTAAAATACTTAATTGAATTCAGGTACTAATTGAAAATGTTTACCATATAACTACTGCATGGTGGCTCCTGTAAAATGAATTGTTGATCTTGGTTCACTTCCATTGCTGGTAGATATATCACAAAACTGTAGTTGCAGTTGCCAGGAAATGAATGAAGTAGAAGACTCAATTATCCTGGAGCTCCGAGTGAAGATACATTGGCACAGCTTTTAGAGAGGAGTTTGCACATTTCACTGCTTCTGCTCTGTTTTGTATGCATAAAGAACTAGGCTGTCAGTATCACCAAATGTATGAACTGGAGAAACCAAGGAAAACACCTAAAACCTTTATCAAATTCAGGGAGGATACTCATATGAATTAAATTGACACACAGCCATAAGGGGAAGCTTGCGGCATAGATCTCTGAAAGTGATAGTGTTTGCTCCTCTGAAAATTAGCTTTGTTTTGAACTCAAGTTTTAACCTTTCTCCCCGGATGTGTAGGTCATGTCTCCTGCACTTTGCTCTCTGTCTCGAGTTTTTCCAGCTGCTGCAATACATTCTTAAAGGGGTGTCAGCAGTCAGTCCAATGCAAACCACAAATATATGGGAGTAAACTAAGTATTGGGCTTTTCTTCTTGAAGATGTGTGGTAATAATTTATACTGTCACTCCAGGATTATTAGGACAGCTTGTCAGGGAGACTCTTAATCCATGTCCACGTGGATTGCCATCAGATTTCAGAGCTTTCTCTCCTTGTGCACTGTACAGACATTTCCCAGTTTGCCTGTGGAAGGGGAAGGTGGGATGCACCATTACCCTTCTTTGTGGTATCATAACTATAGCACTGATACCATTTATTACATCTGGCTTATGCAATTATTTGTAAGACATTGATGGAAGTCTAGGCATCAAGATTCCTCCTTTCTGTTTTAGGCTTTTAGGAATTGAAAATTTGTTGTGTCTAAAGGTATCAGAGCCCTAACCAGCAGTTTCTGTGCTTCAGGCCATCTGTTAAGACCCAGCTTGAGATCTTGTGCTTCTGGTACAAATTTTCCTTACCTAGATAAAGAATTACATTTCTCTTACTGTGATACATTGCTCTGTGTGGTCTTTTGGACAGTGTCACAGAGCCAGGCTACGGTAGAGTTTATTAAGTAGTTTTCTAATTTGCTGTATTGCTGTACCCTCTTCCAGTTGGGAAATGGGTGAGACAGAACTCCAGCTATGTCGGGTGCTGTTTGTAGCTCTGCCTCAATGGACCTTGGGCAATGCTGGTGGAATAGTTACTGTGGAATAGTTACCTTTGAAAAGTATGAAATGGTCCTTCAGAGAAATAACTGGGGAGAGCACAGACTTCTTAGTGAAGTGAGGGCAATGAAGAGAATGAGCAATGGCAGTTGTGAGTCCTGTTTGTCTGTGTCATGTACTGTCTAGTAGTGTTTTTGACTCGAATAAAAGTTTTTCGCCAAGAGGTGGCTTTTTGTTTTGTGGTGTTTTGGGTGCTTCCAAAAATAGTATGAAAGAATTTTTGATTTCAGGGCATGCAAAAAGATTTTAACATCTTTTTGAAACCAGAAACACGATCCATTCCTGATGATCGGTGAATTCAGTCAGTTCACAAAGACATGAATAGCAGTAGCATCTGTCCACATCAGACAGTAGGAAGAGTATTAGTTTCTGTGGATCAATGTTTCTGTTTCTTTGAAAGGTTTAGTAGCTAGTAGATCTTGCAGTCAGGACCTATGAGCAAAATTCTGTGCTGCTTTTAAGTTTATGGTTCTTGTGTTGTGAGAAATTTTATTTTGCTCAAATTCCTCTGGGTTGCATTTGCTGTAGATTGTGATTAAGAATTTAAGTTAAGTGTCTTTTGTCATGATCCTTTTTTATTTGTGTTTTTTTCCTTTATCAGAGGGAAAATACTTTAGGTAAACTGTGTGCAGCATATCATCAGTGTTTGAGCTAACTGGAGTATTAAGGCTGCACTGTATTTTACATGTGGGATATAAGAGCTGCAGTAAGAATAAATAGAAAAAACTCAATCGTTTTGATAGTTTTATACATCCTATCTGGAAGTCTCTGTTGCAGAATTTCACTTTAGCTTCAGTAACTCTCTTCATGCATGAAGGGACCTGTGAGAGGCTGAGATTGATTGGGAAGATTAAGAGAGTGACATGGAGCATACAAAACAATTTTTTTTTTTAGTGTCAGGGGTTGACCCCAGCCAGCAACTAAGGACATACCCAGTTGCTTACTCATTCCTTCCGTCTCCTCCCTGCAGTGGGATGGGAGAGAGAATCGGAAGAGCAAAAGCAAGAAGAAACTGATGGATCAAGATAAAGACAGCTTAATAAGTGAAGGAAAGAGTGGGGAGTAAAAAAACCCAAGTAGCGCAAAGGCAATCGCTCACCACCTCCCACAAGCAGACCAATGCCCAGACAGTATCTGAGCAAGGGCTACTTTGGAAAGACTGCCCACCAGCTTTACTGCTGAGAATGACATTATACAGTATGGAGTATCCCTTTCATCATCTGGGTCAGCTGTCCCAGCTGTGTCCCCTCCCAACCTCTGGTGCCTACCCAGCCCGCTCGTTGGGATGTCAGAGTGAGAAATAGAGAAGGCCCTGGTGCACTGTTCAGCAACAGCTAAAACATCCTGATGTTATCAACACTGTTTTGGTCAGGAATCCAAAACACAGCACCATACAGTCTGCTGTGAGGAAAATTAACTCCATCCCAACCAGACCCAGTATGTTCAGTAATTCAGTAAATTCAGTAGCTTTTTTTCAATAGTACGGTAAGAGTTGCATTTGGAGATCATGTAATAAGTCCAGAGGTGTTTTCAGGGTTTCTTTAAAAGCAGTCAGATTAGTATTGATGAATGATAATCAGCCACTTTGATATGTGAAAGAGTTGAGGAGATAGAAGATAGATTTCCAGAAGAATGGCAGTGCACAACTCTGTAGGAAAAGAAGAAAAATAAGGAGCTGTATATGGATGAAAAAGACTGCGGGAGTCATGTGCTTAGATATATCTGACTTGGAAGTGTAAACATGGAAGTGTTGTAGGAAGAGGCAGCAGACTCTAGTGTCATCTGGGTAGAGAAGGGCGCAGAACATGTTTTCAGGCTTATATCAATTTTGCCAGAAGTTCAAGGCAGTGGAGGACCTCAGCATAAGGGCGTAAAAAAGAGTTTGTGTACTTCCTTCTAAGGGCAAGGTGAGAACTTGCAGATGTTTGTAGGCAGAATCTGAGACATGAGCCAGGCACTAGGAGAAAGTAGAGGCAGATCTAATTTTGAGCTACTGGCAAAAACCATGGAACCATGGAAAAGGGGATGCTTTCTAGATGCCAGGGTTTTTTGGTTTGTTTTTTTTTTTTTTTTTGTTTGTTTTTTTTTTTTTTTTTTTTTTTTTTTTTTTTTTTTTCTCCCCTGTGTGTTATGTTCATGTTATCATGGGGGGACATTATTCATTCTTCTTTCAGTGCAGTTTATGCCAGGCAGCCAAGAAAACTAGGCTCAGGGAGCCTGGGTGATTAGCAGTTGGATTGACTCTGTATGGAAAAGAAGACCAATTTTCTATGTATTGAATTATAAAAGGGTTGAAAAAGCTTGGGGAGAAACCCTTTCAGAAGCAATGGAAGAATTTTGCCTCATGCTAGGTTTCTTATTAGAAGATGTATTTTGAAGGGTGAATAATTTCAGGATGGAGCGAATACCCATAGTATCCACCTCCAGCTCCTCTCTAGCAGTGTTGACAACTGCTGTAGGCTACTTCTTAGCTCATCCAAAACCACATAAACGTTGCAGCACTGAGCAGTAGTTAAGAGCCTGTGAGGTCCCCTCTCTTTTCTTTGATTTGATCTGTGACTGTAAAAAGACTTGGAAGTCTCCCCAGTTGTAGTTTGCATGCTTCACTGCAGAGTTTAGATTGCATCACTTTCTTGGACTCCTAGAAAAGAGAGTCTTCAAGTCTGTGTAAGTGACATATATTACGCAGTGTTTTTTTGGTAGAAGGGCTTATAGGATAACAAGAAATGGTGGTCAATGCCCCAAGCCTGTCAGTGTTTAAGAGGCGTTTGGACAATGCCCTTAATAACATGATTTAACTTTTGGTCAATACTGAATTGGTCAGGCAGTTGGACTAGAATATTGTTGTAGGTCCCTTCGAACCGAAATATGCTATGCTATTCTATGCAATTCTATTCTATTCTATTCTAAATGATAACTTGATTCTCTAGCACGTTCTAATAATCATTCTAGCTGCATTAAATAAACAGTTAAATAGAAATTGTTGCTGAACGCAGTATGGACTGTCAGTTGTGGTGGTGACCGTGCTTTTTGTGTATTAACAAAAATATGGATTGACTTTTGCTAATTGGAAATTTTATTGAAGTTCTTCTATTCTTTTGTAATTAAAAATGCAGAACTTGAGGGACTCTCCTTGGCTCTCAAGTGTAGGCAACCACGGATTTTATTAGCATTCAAAAAAATCTATCTCTTATATAAACACTAATATTCTCACCATGACAGTGCGTTGGAAACCTTGCCATCATGTCTATTACAAGTGTTGTGCTGCTCTGTGTCAGAGGATGTGTCAATCAGTGCTATGAATGGTTTAACACAGGACAAAATCTCTGCGAAGCAGAGCAAGGAATCTCTTGCAAACTTTCCTCTCTGCTTTTAAACTCCTTTGGAACCTCTACATATGCCAGGACTTCTTTGTTTGTTTAAAATTCCAACTATTATTATTTGCAGGATCTATAAATTTTACAGTGGATGTAACATTTCTTATCCTTGTTTAATTTGATATTTAAAAATATCTTTGCTTACCTAAAGGAAGATAATGACAGTCAAAACTGAATATTTGATGCATTGTTAATTGAAACAAATGGCTTTTTTTTTTTTTTTTAAAGCACATATTCTTATTGGACAGCATTTAACTATCATTTACAGTCCATAACAGAAGAGTGTTAGCTGATCCCCTTGGAGATGCAAATAATTCTATGAGGTTAAACTAGATACTACTTTTTAATTCCCTTGTTTTGTTAGGAACAGATGGACTTTACTTCTTCAGATCATCATCCAAACAAAAAAAGAAAGGTAGCAAATCAGACAGTACTGCTTTACTGACTGTTTTGTTGGGGTGTGCATGTGTGTGTGTCTATTGTGGTAAAAAAGAAAATCAACTAAAAAAAATACTATAAGTTGCATGCTGCAAAAGCAGAAATAGTAGTTACAGTGTAATCAATGCAGATCCTCTGTCCTGGGATTTCAGAATACTGGATAATGAAAGACATCTATTTTGAAATATTCATGCCCCTAGCTACAATTGTGATAATCCATGGTGTTCTTGAGTTTTGCTGATTGCACTGCACACTTCTCTTGCTAAAGCAAGCTGAGTAGCTGCTGTACAGGAGCAGGATGGCTCTGTTGCATGAGCGGTGTTTGTCACCCTGAAAGGGGGGCTTCAAGCTGGTGAGGGATTTCAGAAACTGTATTGTTCTTCATGAAAGTCACCAAGAACTGGAGAGATAATGATGTGATTATAAAAGGTGACAAATACTTCTAGAAGTGACATCTGAAAATGAGGGCACTGCTGTCTTTGTCAGCACCTGAAATTCCTGTGTGAAGGAACCCTGGTCACAGAAGAGACTTTTCACAGTGTGGCTTTTGTGGTGTCCTCACCACAGACCTCTCTATGTCACAGATCATGTGCTTGGTAGTAGTTAGCTTTTTTTTTTTAATTTTTCAAGAAGTAACTTAACTTTCCTGTCAAGAATCACACACTTCTGTTTTACCTCCAAGTGCACCAAATATGATGAAATTGATGTATTTTGTATATACATCAGGTACCTTCCTTCCAAACAAAATCAAACAGCCTATTTTACCTGAAGATCAGAAATCAAGTTATTTAATGAAATGGAGAAAAAATAATTGTCTGCTTGCAGAATTTCCTTGGACCTCTGTAATCCACATCATCTAGGGACTTTCTTCCTTAAACAAAGCTCCTGGTGTTCCAGATCAGGCACTTAAGTGGTTATAGTGAAAAAAGAGAAAAACCTTCAATGTGTTGCATACAACTTTTTTTTCCACTAAAGTTGAAACGTTTTCTTCAGTATTCATCTAAATCTGTTATTTGGTGGTGTGGATGTGTGTTGTGTCTTCGTCTTGCTTTTTCCTTTTCTTCCTCTCCTGGTTTAATATTAATCTACTGTGTAAAGTAAAAGGCAAATTATGTTTCTGATTTTGCAGCATTGTGTTTTGTTAGCTGAAAAATATTTCTGTTTAGAGATATTTGATGTGTATTTCTTTTTTTTTTTTTTTTTTTTGTAATGCCTTTCCATACTACATTAGTAATTTATCAGATTGAATACTTTAGGAAGAAATAAAGGATGATTCAGCTCTGTTTTGTGTGTGGCTTTGTTGTTTGGCAGATTTAACGTGAGAGTTAAATGTATATAAGAAAATACTTTTGCTTTCAAGTGCATTCATAGAGATACACTAAGCATGATGCTAGTTATCATATTGCTACCAAAATGGCAAAACAGTGATTTTAATAATCGGGCTTCCCAAGGAAGCATTTTCAGTCAGAACATAGCTCCCCTCTGGTGTCCTGACTCAATGTTACGAGATAACTGTCTTTTGTCTGCACCCACCAGCTCTCTGTTAACGTCATTGATGTAAGTATGATCTTTGTGCTGGACTATATGGGGGTGAAGGTTTTTTCTGTCAAAATACAGAAGTTAACAGCAGCTCATCTTCTGTTTTCATATATATAACTAGTCTCAAGTATCTCTGAGAAGTATTCAAAACAGCAGGATAAGAAATTGAATGAATAATTATTCTTTCTTTTCCTCCCATCTCTAGAACAAAGAAAGAATTATGCACGAGACAGTGCCAGCAGCATATCTGAAACTTCACAGTATCATGTAGAGGTGAGACGACGAGTCATAAACCAATTATAGCTTTCAGTTATGTACAGTTATTTTTGCCTACATGATTTCTGAGGATACATACGCTTGAGGGCATATACATCTTCCAAAATATCCTGCCATCCCGAGGTCACTTCAGAATAGATTACACTGAAATGTCTCAAATTCTATAGCTTTACCATAATGACCTGAAATTTTGATGTAGAGTGTTGTAAACAAAGTTATGTGTAGTTTGGCAAATGGACAGGCTTTCCCAGTGGGTTGTCAATTCAAGGTGTTATGCTGCCCTGTCTTTGAACTTGGCTTGTTGCAAGGATGAGGCAGAGCTGAAAAACCCTGTGCTGTTAGCGAGGCACACTAGATGATATTTAAAATTAGTGCTTTGATCAGTTATAATCAGCAGAGGTGACAGAATATTCAGAAAGAGATGAGCATTAACCCCTAAAATCACCAGTTAGTTTACTGTGTAGTAGTTAAACACATATATTCTGTCTGCAGAGATTTTTCCCCAGTGTGAAGTGCAAAGTATGTTACTTCTTGTCTTAAGCTGCTTTACAGAATTACTGCATGCTGCTGTCATATTTTATCCAGGAGTAGATATATTTAAAATGTTCAGCAAAGTAAGCCCGTATGTAGCCTGTTAAGCACTTTTGGATGCAATGCCTCATTCTGTAGTCTTACTTTGGCACAAACTTTCTCCCACTGCCATCAGACCACTGTCATGGGTTAAGCCAAGTCTTGCAAATACCACAGATTCTCAGCTCCTTTTTGCTGGGTTTTAAATTAGCTGTAAATTGTGAGATCATATGCAGAAGAGTCTTAATTTCAAGAGCTTCTATCCTATGATCAGCTTGCAAATGAATACGTGTTACTTCTAATTGTCTGTCTGTCTTTCTTTGGTTTCTTCATAATGGTTTTGGTACTGTACTGGCATAAAAATTAGTGATTATATTTGGATTCGAAGCATTCCTATGTGAGCAGCCAGTAGAGTTTGTTTCAATTCTTTTAAATACTTTGTTTATATGCAACTTATATCTAATCTCTTGTCTGTCATTACTATGTGCTGTTATCCTGTAACAGAAGACAGCACACTTAAACTTTTTTATTTCTTTTTTTTTTAATTATTATTTTTTTTTATAGTTATTTAGAAGATATATGTGCAGACGTATATTAAAATTGGTTCAGCTTGATTGAGTGTAACCAGGTCTTAAATAAGAATGTGAAGCTGGATTTATGCCTAGATAATTTTTTTTTTTTTTTTTTTTTTTTTTTTTAATGTTTGACATGTTGAAAGAGAAATTCTCAAAACCGTAATGACAGGGAAGCTAGTTGAGGTGATGTCTGTGAGGTAGTATTTGGTTCCTAGACTATTAATTGAATTGAATATTCTGAGTTGATGATGAGCAAAAGTAGTATACTACATTTCTACTGTGATTTGCATAAAAGAAGTGACTAGCCTGTCCATAAGGTATCCCAGTCAGATGCAAGACCATCATGGTTACCATCAGCATGCTATCTGGCAGCTCTAGAAGACAGGAGGACACTCCAGGTCAGGGTGGTGGTGGAGCTATGTTGGCAGGGTTCTTTCTGGGAAGCTTCTGCTGATGCTTCCTGGATTCAGCTTGCCAAGAGAGACAGGTTTTCTCTCCTCAAGAAAGCTAATTAAATACTCAGGGTTTAATTCTAGCTTTGATACCTGAAAGATGTCAGAATATGCCTTCAAGTCTAACCACTTACTGTAGTGAGGAAATGACAGAGGGTGACAAACAGTGAGTTACAAAAATCAGTTGACTTAAAATGACATTATGGACTAAAGAACCTCTCTTATGGTTATTGGTGGGAGCTGTCGTATACAAAGGCACTTTTATTCATGAATAATTTGTATTGCTATTTCCTGGCAGTTTGAATACTGACACTGCCAAGCAATAGGGAAATTAGAGTCTTGGGTTTGGTTTTTTTTTTTTTTTGGTTTTGTTTTTGTTTTGTTTTGTTGTTGTTGTTTGGTTGGTTGTTTTTGTTTTTTTTTTTTTTTTTAAATGTATCTTCCACTCACTAGCACTTGACCACCTTTGTTCTGGACCGAAAAGAGGCAATGATTACAGTAGATGATGGAATAAGGAAGCTGAAATTGCTGGATGCCAAAGGCAAAGTGTGGACTCAAGATATGATTCTTCAAGTGGATGATAAAGCTGTCAGTTTGGTGGACTTGGAATCAAAGGTAAGATCTGTGAGTGGCAGTCTCATTTTCAGACAGAGAGAATAAAAAAGGGAACAGGCAGAAAAATTATGTATGTGAATTTGGTATTTTAATTAGCTTGTTATCACTTTCTCTTTTTAACTCATGCAGCTTTTCTGTGATCAGGACACTGTATAGTAAGGTGATGTTTAGTATTTGTTTTTCTTTTATCTTCTTTTCTCGTCCGGCAGAATGAACTGGAGAATTTTCCTTTAAGCACAATTCAGCATTGCCAAGCTGTGATGAATGCATGCAGTTACAATTCAATTCTTGCATTAGTATGTAAAGAACCAACCCAAAACAAGCCTGATTTGCATCTTTTCCAATGTGATGAGATTAAGGTAAGATAGTAATGGAGATCTGATGTGACTTATTTGAATAGGGGAAATTTTATGGATTGTCAAGTACAGTGGATATAATCAAATTAACTGATTCATAGAAAATAATTATATTCTTTTATAAATATGCTTTAAGTTTAATGCACTTATGATATGGACACTACTTACAATATGTTAGTAAATGTAGTGTAGTATGTCTTGCAAGAGAGTAGTCCAGTATGTAAACTGAATCCTTAGTGTATGTTCAAATATGTTGTTACTGTAAATATTGAAACTTGGGCTCTGTAGCTGTTCATTTAGGTTGGCAAATGAGTAAAGCACTGAAATATGGTTTGCCTTCACGCTTCTGAAGAAAGTGTTGTAAGATAGTTTATCTCAAATTTATTTTATAATCTGCAAAGAACTCATCCGAGCCTTTCCCCTTTTTCTGCTCTTTTTGTTACTGAACAATTAAACCCTCTCTACTTTCTCACCTCTCTGCATCTCTACTGTGCTTGAGAGATAATGAAAATATTACTTGCAGGAGGGGTAAAACAAGGAAAGAAACTGTTTGTCTCTGATTTTAATATCTCCTTCAAGCGTAAATATTTTTTTTTCAATGTATTCTGCAATACTAGTTTATTTCCATGGTTTTTAACTATTTTTTTTTTAGTTATTCTATATAATTGGTATTTTGTTAAATTCCACTTGATAATTTAATGGGGATTTTTTAAATTCCTTTGTAGTAATTCATATCATTATCTTAAAACAAGATTGCTAATTATACCATGCAACTGTTTTGAAATTGGTATAGTGAGAGTGGTGTGAATATGACTATCTAATTCTGTGATTCATTGCACAGAATTTGCTGCTTCAATGGAAATTGGAATCCTCTGAGAAGTTCAGGTGGCATTATGTTAAATAATGTAGGGATCCTTTTTGAGGTCTGGTTGGACCCAGCTTCCCAAAGTATAGAGGTGGTCTCTTCAGACTTCCATCTTTCGAAGTTGTTCTTCTGTGTACAAATAAAAATGCAGAGCATATAAGTATGATTTGGATCCAGGATCCCACTTTTCTTCTGAGTTATTTTTTGAGTCTGTGACCACACCCTAGGTTTTGTTCTTTACCCATGAGACTTGTCTGGTTTTGAAAGGTTAATTCTTTCTCCCTTGTCTTTTTCCTGCTTTTGATTAGAAGTTACCATGAACTTCAGGAGCATCTGCAATAAAAAAATTAGTCAAAGCCAATAATATTTGGGGCGTTCAATATTTTTTAAACAGAAAATTCTTAAATAATAAATATCAAGATTATGATTAATGGAATTCTCTTCTGGGTTTAAGTTCCTCAAATCCTCTTTTTTTCTATTCTTTCTTTAACCTGAATGTATCCTTCATCCATATTCGGTAGTGCAATTCATTATAGCCTGAGAAGTCCCTTAATCTCCTTGGATCCTAAATTCAACAAAGTCTTCTGGTTCAAGCAGAAGTTACATATTCCTCCCCAAAAGTTACATACTTATCCATGATGAGGGTACTAAGACAGACATGGACCTTGTAGAATAAGCCAGATACCGACAGATTTGGGCTTTGACAACCTGTGTAGGAAATTAATTTGTCAGCTGAAGACATGTAACAGAGCATTCTAAATCCTGTAAGAAGCTGGGACCTATTTAACACAAGATCTATTCAAATAATGCCTTAGGCATGCGACAAAACTTCTCCTCTGGGCCACTGATAGAAGCAGACTGCACCTACAGATTAGGAAATATTCTGAAAAATTAATCTTCTGTTACATCAAAGAGTAATTGGAGGCTGTCGTTGTTTCTTAAAGGAAACTATCACTACAAGTTACTTTCCTGATACTTTATGCTGCTACTGTCTTTAGTAGATTTTTTTTTTTTTACAGTATGTTTTTTCCCTAACATACTCGAGAAAAACAAAACGACGTACACGGAGGGGAAAAAATAGCTTATGCAATAATGGTTGACTTGAGATAATTACAGCTGTTCAGGGAAATTTGGTATCTAGATGACATACTCATTTGATGATAATGCTTCAGATTGGAACAGTGACAAAAATACCAACTCCCAGACAACAGAATTCTGTGTTTCTTTGTTCTGTTTATGTGTAAAATAATTTATCCCATAACTTCTAAGTAAATAGGATTTTATAAGATATTTTGGAATCTAAAGATGCCCTAAAAAAAGTACACAAAGAGATATTTATTTCATATATCTAGATAGTCTAGATGATGACTGATGGTTTCTGCTTCTGTCTCTTTAGGCTAGCTTTATTCATGAAGATATTGAAAGTGCAATCAGTGACAGCAAAAGTGGGAAACAAAAGAAGAGGCTTGAAACACTGAGGTAAAAACCTAACTTCTTGGCAGTATATAGGATCTTCAACTAGTGTTATTGCGTTCAGAAATCTCTCCAAGTCTGCCTGCTGTCTTTTGCTCCTTTTTACTAGTTGATAATATACTTCCAAGACCACATGTAGAGGCCTTGGTTTAATAATTATCTCATTGTCTCTCAATTTATAGCATCACTCTTACCTTTCCCAATTCCACCTTAGTGACAGGAACATCTGACATCAGTGTGACTTGCCAGAGAATAGCATTGCATGTGTCATTGCTTCATATGGGTCAAGTAGTTCTGAATTGAAATTAAAAACATAAAGGCCTAAATAAAATTATGTTAAAAACTTTAGGGATCTAAAGATGTTAAATAAAACAGCAGCTGAAGATTGAATAATCTTTCTGCCTGTCTGTTTAATGATGCTGAAGACTCCTTGTTTCCCTGGTAGTGCAAGCTTCTCTGCCAGTTGGAAAATGTGGCGGAAAAGAGTCTGTTGGGCTCGGAGATGATTAATACAGAAATGATGAGTAGCTAACAGAGGTATAGAAACCAGGGCACAAATATATTAGATACTGAATGGTAACGGCGGTAGTTTGTTGAAAAGTTAGTACGTAGCTGTGTTTTGATAGTATCTCTCAATAACAGTTTTGTGGTTCAGATAGAGAAGTCTCTGCTGGACAAAAATCATTAAGTAAAAATGTCGACATGATATGAATTGGGTTTATAACAGTCTTAGCTACCTGTTAAATTCTGATGTGCGACTTACGAAGTTTTCCTAGAGTAATGGACACTCCTATAAAAACAAAACAAAAACTGAACTGTGTCTAACTTAATCTGCAGGTTTAAAATTAAATAAGTAGACTACAGTTTGTGGGACTGTAACTAAGAGGTATAAGCACAAGGAGGCAATCCAGAAGGACTTAAACACATTGGATGTGTTGGGAAACTAATGAGATTTAATTGGGAAAAAGAATGTAGGTCAGTACATCTGGTGGGAAAAATAATCCGAGATACCAGTCTCCAAGGGCTGTGAGGCCAAGAGGTCACAAGTGTGACAGCTTAGTGCCAGTTACTCACAGTTGTATCATGTATGTGCTGGCATCGTGTCATGGGGAAGGACCCTGCCACCTCACGTTGCAGTTGCTGCAAGGTTATTGACAAGTGTAAGTGTGGGACGTGGAAAAGAGTGCCGGAGACTGGGGGAGGAAAAGGTGAAGGAAACATTTTTTCGTTCAGTGTTTAAAGACCAGTTAACACTTGACACTTTCTGGTGTTGTTGAATGCCATGAATGAGATGGGATTATAAAGAGAGGAATTCAAGGTGGAGACCTTGCTTTTAAATAGGGTTGTGAGGAAGGGATGGGATGTGTCTATGACAGGAGTTATTGGGATTTTTAGTCTTTTGGTATCAAGTTGCAGAATTACTTCAAAGACCTCTTTCCTTATGATATTTAAAACTAGAATAAGAACTGGAAAATTTCAGGTGGGAACACTGATACATTTGTATCAAGACAGGATGAACAGGCCACTGATATAAAAGGGAAAATCAGCCTGTAAATTTAATTAGTTTTGATGGTAGGGTTTTAAGAAACAGGTGGTTGACAACCTGTCAAATTTAGGGAATAGATACTAAATTGTGATGACTGAAAGGTAGCTTCTAGTGAAGACTTTCACACAAAATGGAAGTTCGGCCACTGAACTACATGTGGCCGTAAAAATACCGCCTACTAAACCCAAGCCACTGAATTTACCTGTGTTAACTGGCAGGTCTGCGGCACTGCTTGGGGATTTCCTATGTGGCCAGGTGACAAAGATTTACTAACCCCATCATGGAGTGGGTTTCCTACTGTGTTTAACCTATTTACACATCAGTCTCACGTACTGCTTACTTGGCGAGTCCATAGTATGTTCAACAGTAGAAGAGGTCCTTGTGAAATCTCCTTGTCTTGTCTGATTAAGCACTAGAAAATAGAACGTTTTTCCTTCAAGTGTCACTTCTGGGCTTTCTTCTCTTCCTCTAGAATGATATCCAAAGCTGACAGCGCCATTCCCCCGCCGCCGCAGGCACCTGCCCCTGTGCCACCAGGGACCATCACCCAAGTGGACGTGAGAAGCCGTGTGGCGGCGTGGTCTGCGTGGGCTGCTGAGCAGGGGGAGTGTGAGTATTTCTGGGAGCGCGGTGGCAAACAGTGGTTCTGGGCAGTAGGCTTCTATGATGCTCGGTGATGACAGAAATAATTTGGAAAGATCGCTTTCACGAAGATTACAGTAATTGCACCCAAATACCGAAATGGTTGTACGAGGTCAGCCCTCTGTCCTCACTGGGAGCAGACAGGATTATTCTCCCAGTCTAGCTTGAAATGCCCCAAGCCACTGTTGCCTGATCAGGGGAATAAGACCTGACTGTCATAATCTGACTTGTCATTTACTTGAATTTATCCGTTTTCTGACTTTCTGTTCAGAGCTTCTTTTGCTCGTGTTTAGCTGGGTGCGGGTGTGAGCTACCAATTTTAACCTGGGGGTTTTTGTGAACATCATAACATTCACAGTAACCAGTACTGTCATAGCTCTGGTAATTTGATGATGCTCTCTTCAGTAATAGGAAGAGCATAGGTCAGATATTTCAGACAAGTAAAAAAATACAGATTCAAAGGTGACTAGAGATCAGCATTATTTATTTATTTTAAAGTTATCTTTATAATGACCTGTATGGCTGAACTAGTTCTGGGTTTGGTTTTTGTTTTGGTTTCTTTTCTTTTGGTTTTTTTTTTTTTTTTTTGGTGGGTTATTTTTATTGTTTTTTGTGGTTATTTTTTTTTTAAAGCCTTAACCAAGGAATGCTATAGCATTTCTAGTGAGTTTGGATTTTTTTGTTTGGTTTTTGTTTCTATTATGTTTTTGTTTTTTTTTTTCATCTCTAATGGAAACATTTTTATTTTGATCAGATTTCTTTGAAAAAAATGTTCTTTAGAAACAATAAAGCTCCTTCTGTAAAACAGACTGTATTAAGGTTAAGGTGAGGCTTTTTTTTGTTTGTTTTTTATATGATAGATACTAAAATTTTAGAATTAGAAGTCATTAACCATGGAGCCTATTTATTTTTGGTTTATTAAACTGTATCATTCAACAAAGTACACAACTGAGCAAAGAAAGCAACTAAAAATGTTCAGAGAAATCTGTAACATTAAGAATTCTTTCACCTACTAATCTACGGTATTACATCTGACTTGAGTAAAGCCTAGTTTGTACTTCTGCTTGACTTCTCACTTCAGAAAAGTTTCATTAGATTGTCAGGTGTCTTGCCAGATCACTTGTGGATCTGAGTTCCTGCAGTTCCTTTTATGTCACTTGTTGATCTTTTCTAAAATGTATTTACTAAAATCCCACTTGTTAACAAATACAATGCAGTACCTAGTGTGACTTAAAAATGCAAAACTTATAATTTCTTGAAATGTTAACCCTTGTTGTTCTCAAAGTCACTGACTCTGTCTATTGATATTTGGAAACACCAGTTCTATCACATCATTACCTCCCATTTCTATGTTACCAGACTTGGCATCCCTTTTTGCTAATTACACTTTACATCAAAATTGTCTTCAAAGTCATGGCTACACTCTTTCTTGCATATTTTGCTGGCGTAGCTTTCAGCTTATTTTGCAAAATGATATGATTTCTCATTATGTTGTATTTATAATCTGCCACTTTCTGCTGTAATTTTTTGATTTAGACCCTGGTACCACACTTCTGTCTTTAACTTCGTTTATGCAGCTAAGTTGACTGAAGGCCTACATGTAAGCATTTTTGTAAGACTTGGTAGGATCAGGTGTTAGGGTGCAAGATTTTCAGGTTGTGTGGAGCCCTTGCAAAGTGATTGATACAAACAGTTTTATCCATCTTTTTCTCAAAGTAGTATGTTTTAAAGCATAAGCTGTATAAGAACTGTTGGTTACTAATTCTGTATATAAGAATGTCTTATTCTCTTCCTTTTTCTGCAGTTGAAAAACATAGGCAATACCACGATCATGAAGAAACAGCAGAGATGATGGCAGCCAGGATTGACAGAGATGTTGTAAGTGAGAAAATACAAGTGGTATTGCTAAATGTTGGTGAAACTTTGCAGGTCTACTTTGTGGGAAGACTTTTTCCACATGGGAAATTCAGTTCTGGAGGAAAAATTTCCAGGCAGCCTCTGTTTATGTGGTAGACATAAAAGTGAATAGGTGGTAGTTCTTTTCCTTATTTTTTTCTTTTTTTTTCTTTTAAAAAAAAAAAAAAAGGGACTGAATGTCGATGTAAAGTTTTCTGCTGTGAAGAGCCAGAAATATAAATAGTAATTTTGTGTGGTAGATCAAATTCAGCAAATTATGTAAAGATAAAAAACCTCATCAATTTAGTGGGACTTAGGTATGTGCAATATCTGGAAAATAAAGACGTGGTCATTTCTGAAGACAAGAGAACCATGTATATGTACAACCTAAACTTTTCTTGCCTATAAGCAACAACTTTGGGCAGGTCCTATAATGTATGTGATATCAAATACTACCCCATCTGTCAGTTGTAACTTTCTAGTTTTCTACTCTCCTGTTTCCCTCAACAACATCAGAGAGTCTTGAGGAACGCATGTTGGGGGCCTGCTGAATTGGTGTATATGTGTTTTCCCCAGAGGCTCATTCATTCTCCTCCACTTGCTCTTTGAAAACAATTCTTCAAAGAGCACTTTTCAATAAAACTACATTTTGACATTCAGCAAATAGCTTAATACTTTGTACTAAAGGAGATTATGAAGTTACACTGTTTAGGATAATGCTGTCCATTCAAATAATGAGAATTTTTTCATGTGCTGTGAGAGAAAATATAATGTGTGAACAAATTGTGTAATTGCAATCTGAATTTAATAATCTTGTTGGTCATATTTTAAAAAAATTTTGGGGCCCTAAGTTTTTTAAAACCTAAGATTTAAAATACTTATACAGGTGTGTAAAGTTAAGAACATAATGAATCTAAATATGGAATGTTCTAGTGTGAACTTTGTTCCAAGGAAGCTGTTGATGTCTGAGAGTGTGGTCATTTTGATTTCTGGGGTATTTCTGCTATAGATTCTGTAGAGAAACTGTTACTTTTTTTTTTCTCCCATAGCAAATTTTGAACCATATTTTGGATGACATTGAGTATTTTGTTACCAAACTTCAAAAAGCTGCTGAAGCTTTTTCTGAACTTTCAAAGAGGAAGAAAACAAAGAAAAGTAAAAAGAAAGGACCTGGAGGTAGGAGTTCTTACTTCACACAATTCTGTTTCTCTAAGGATCATTGAAGTAGCTAGCAAGTGTGTATTTTTGTGTCATTTTTTCATTAATGTAATAATTTTCTTTCACTTTGAGCACAAAAATTCCTGTGCAGTATGTTCTTAGAGGGAAACCTATGAAAATAATTTGCTTGAAGTCAGTGGAGAGTGACTAATTAGAGATGTGACCGCAGAATATGCTCACTGTCATGGTCTATATTTACAAATTTCTGTAAGTTGGTAAATATATTATGTATTTATGTGTTTGATATTTCTGTATTATTTTTAAGTTGTATACCATATAAATGGATATATAAAAATGTCATTTTATTCACCAGAGGGAGTTCTTACTCTCCGTGCAAAGCCACCACCTCCAGATGAATTTGTTGACTGCTTCCAAAAATTCAAGCATGGCTTCAATCTTCTGGTAAGTGACTGCTAGTGGCTATGGTGGTATGAGGCATGTGATAAATATTTCCCTGGGATAGCTGATGTTAAGTATAACACAATCTTTGTTTTCCATACCACTACAAATTAATTTGAGTATCAGTTTTGCTGCATTGGTTTTCCTATGTCTTATTCCACTAGTATGAAGTGAAGAACTAAAATTATGATGAAAGATGAAGAGGAGAAGGAAGAATCAGTAGCATGATAGGTTTCCTTTGTAGTTATTTCTGAGTTGACTTTTCTTGGAGGTTTCAGAGGGTGTGGATGCTTTATTGTTAACTCCCCTGACATAGCTGCAGGTCATCTTGCCTCTGGGAATGTGCTAATCAAGTTTTCTGCCTTCTGCCTAACTTTCCTGATGCCTTGTCCATGTAGAGAAACCTTGTGGGTCTTCAATGCCCTACTATTGCCATTCATGCAGAGGTGGTCATACCATCCAGGGAATTGTGAGCCTGAGTCTGTGTTGTCTTGGTCTCTACTACTCTTTCAGAAGGATCAAAGCCCCAAGTATCCTCTTCAAGAATGCTGATATACCTGGAAATGTAATCTTGTTTGGTCCTTAGCTGACACACAGGAAGATAGCTCAGCTGGTACTTGACTTGTACCATGTCCATCCAAGGTTGAACTGAGGCAAGAACAAGGCTGGCTACCTCTGTCCTAGGTTGGCCTTTGAGCTGTGGGATGCTGCTCCTCAAGTTCTCTACACAGTGACTAGATGAGCATATTTCTTTTTCAGCATTGTTGTGTTTCTCCTCTCCCTGGTTCTTTAAAGCCATTTACTTGGGAAATTTGAGTTAAAATTGTAAAAGAATTTCTAGGAACGTCTGTGGGCATCACAGCTCTGTTGCATGCTTGCCAACATCACCAGCTGTGGCCTTAATATAGTTTTATTCAGCTATGCCCATCAGACTCTCGGTGCTTGTTGCCATCATTATGTAGGACCTTTCTGGCCTCAGAACACTCCATTGACAAATTGCTGTCACTTTAGATGTTCTCAGCAAGCAGAGATGCTAATTCAAGAACCTTCTGGCATCTTTTCTACTGCAAGTGCTATTAAAGGAAGGCAGCAAGTGGGACACTTTCAAAGCATTTACTTTCAGATACTGACTGTCCTTTCCAATTGCTGGGGAAGCTATGCCAACGGAAAATTGTTCTTGCATTCACTGAGTCAAATCAGCTTTTTTCTTCCTCTTGGGGAAAGAATTCTGATTGCAGGGCTGTAGGAGATATTTAGAAATGTTAAGTATCTAATTTTTTGAAAACCTTATAGGTAATGCTGTGATTCTGACACTAAAGGACTGCTGTTTTGCGGGGGACAGATGTCTTAAAACATGCTGATCCTTCTTAGTAATAGTGCTTATAATGTTCATTTTTTTTCCATTACTTCTTACCATGTTCTACATTTAAATTGTTTTTTCACTCAAGAACAATGTGTCCATCTCTGAACCTTTATCTTCTGTGCAGGAGAAGAAACATTTCTTCTCTTGGTGCTCAGCAGCATCTAGGATCTGTTTTTTAATGTTGCTCTTGAAGCGCTGTGCTATAACCGTGCTTTAATTCAGCACCACTGCAGGGGCCACGAAAGCCTGAAATATCACTTTCTGGTGCTTTGTCAGACATGGAAAACTGTATAAAATGAAGAATCTAGTTTAAAAATAAAAGGACTAGCTAGAAGAATAAAATCTTTGCCAGTAGAATGGAAACTGTTTTAAAACACCGTGCTGGAAGCTTCCAGAAAATGCCTACCATCTGTCAAAAAAACTTTAGGAAGACTGAAAGTAAGTTGTTATGACTGAAGAACAATCTATAGGAAGTTATTAGAAGTGAAAACACATCCTCCTTTCTTCGTTTGGAGGCACACTCTGGTAGGCTAGATGTGAAAGTAGAATGCAGATAGCCAAAAGCAGTTTGAGAAACAGATGGCAAGATGCAATAAAAACTACTATAACTTTTAAAATCATGTTTCTGGTATGCTTCTTCTGGAGCCTGCAGGGCCGATGGGTGATCAGTAAATAAAAGAAATCCTCCAAGAAGCTCCATCAGGGAAAGTATATGATTTTTTTAAATGCACTTACTTACTTGGAAAAGTTTGATAGTGGATGATATGTTCATTGTCCATAAAACCGCTTTTTAGGGGGGCAGGGGGGACAAGAGATTATCTGTTTCAGATTGAAGATCTGATAATGGATTAAAGATCATCAAATAAAAATGGCAAGTTACAGGCAGATGAATAGAAGCTCTGTTTGAATGGGCACTGTTCATCTATCTATTCTGAAAACTAAGTCAGCAAACCACACAGTATGTTGTGTAACCTCTCTCAAACTGCCTTTCTTCTGGAGGAATGGAAGTGGTTAAGGTAATTCTGATAACCTTTAAAGTCATTCCAAGGATCTGAGACAACCAGGTACCCCCGGGGATACTCACACATGGGATGCAGTTTGTAGGCAGGTATATTAAATTGAGGAAGAAGCAAACATGCATCTTGCAGAACAAAACAATGTCTGCAAATCCATCAATTCTTTGATTTTGTTTCTTTGGATTTCCAAAACACATCTAGCAGAGTTGCACATCCTGAAGAAGAAACTGAACTACTGTGAGGTTGAAGTTAGCTTTTTAGATTTTCATTTGGTAAAATAGAAAACAAATTTTGGGACTAAAATGCTGGTTCTAAAAGTGCAGTAAATTCAGCAGTGAAGTCCCACACGTGCCTCTGCAGAGGCCTTTGCTGTCCAGTATGTTTACAGGTGTTCTGGCAAAGGGGGAGTGTAGAGTTTACAAATGTAGAAATATCTCATGATAGCAGATAAAGTGACAGATGAAATTTGTTATTGATAGATACGATAGTCATGGACAGGTGGGGAAAAGTCTCATATGTAAAACAAATCAGAACAAAATGTTGATGTAATACAGATTCCTGTGAGAATGTAATTTGTGATTAACCATGCAAATGTTAAGAACAATTAGGGTAAAAAAAAGAAAATGAACAAATAAAGAGCATCAATATGTCATTAAGTTTCCTGGCCTTGTTTTGTTCGCAGTGTAGCAAAATTGAAGAAGGTACAGGGAAGACAAGAGTGCTCGAAGGAATTACTTTAGCTTGGAAAAGACCAAACAGAGAAAGAATGTAATAAATCTGTAAATGGTTATGAACATCATGGGAAAAAGCGAGTAGAGGATTGCTCAGACTTTGTCTGGAGAACTACCACAGAATACTAATGAAACTAAGAGGTGGCAAATTTCCAAAGGAGCTGCTTCTTTACAAAGCATATAATTAAGTTGCAGATATTTTTGTTTTGCACAACAGGTGCTAAAGATACACATGGATTCAAAAGCAATTGGATGAATGAGCACTTAGTGGATGTTGCAAACAAAACACTGGGCTTAGGCAGACCTGTGGCCTGAGCCGGGATGGCCATTCTTATGTGGAGTATTTATTGTCATAAAAGTTAAATGTTTCTTAAAATGTATCATTTTCCCATTCCTTCAGGCCAAGTTAAAGTTCCATATCCAGAATCCTAGTGCAGCTGAACTGGTTCATTTTCTCTTTACTCCACTACATATGGTAAGGTTTTATAATTTTTTCAGTGTTTTCCTTCAAAACTCTTGTATTTATATGCTCTGTAACCTTTTCAAGGATAACAAGATTGAAATGTTGTATCCCTGGACAAATAACTAAGGAGAAATGTGTGTATCGCAGGATGAGGTTCTCTTTAGAAAATAATTTATATCCTTTTCTGTGTATATTCCCATCTATTAAATATATTTATTTAAATCATCTTTAGCTTTGTGTATTACAGTTTTCCATTATGATTTTTAATGAACAGTTAAAAATTGAGATACTCTACATAATGCAGGAGAATTGAAGCTTAGCCATATGTCTGTTCCACGGGAGTATGTGTAGTTTTGATCAGTAGAGCAAAAATAACATTGCCAAAAGTGGGTCTAAGTATAAAATGGTTGGTCACCAGAACAGCAGTTTTGCAATAAATGGTTTAGTCAATCTGTTGGACACTGAGGGACATTATTATCTTCTCAGAGTTTTCAGGGTGGGGTGTGTTTTTGTAATAAATGTTTCCTAGCAGCACTGTATGTAACTTACATTCATGGAAACTTCCTTACTGAGAATGTGTATGTTCTTTGTATTATTTTAATACTTGGATTTAGGTGGTACAGACAACAGGAGGTCCAGAACTTGCTGGTACAGTACTCAGTCCCCTTTTAACAAAAGATACTATAGACTTCCTGCGATATACTGTCACCAGTGAGGAAGGACAGTTATGGATGTCATTGGGTGACACATGGACTAAAGCCAGGTGAGAGAAAGCGTTTGCATACTTTAGACATGATCTCTAAACTAAAGTTTATTGACACAATCTTAACCAGGTTGTCCATGCCCCAGTAAACTCAATATGAATTTGTTAGGCTTTGGACACTTCAGAACTGTTCTTTGAAGTTTTTGGGAAGGAACTCTTTAGCTTCAGTGGGATTTGGGAGTGGTTTGATTTTTTTGAGGTCTCAAGGAGGAAGAAAATGCGGATGGAATTTTTTTTTTCTGTCCATGGTATCAAGAAGCTTTTGACATAACCTCTTGTAGTAATTTTTTATGAACTGTCCCTTCCACATTTCCAGTTGTTTTTCACCATTATTTTTCCAGCCCATCTATCTGGACTTCATTAAAAATCAGTTTGAAGAAGCCGCAATAAAAAGTGACAAAATATTGAAGAACAGGATACAGATTTCTCTTTTCAATTTCCAATAATTATCAAAAGCTAAAAATTTACAATATCTTTATTTGTGGAAAAGCATCATAATTCTATAAAGAAAATTCTTATAATTTAAAAAATATATTTATTGGCTGAACTGTGTTACATATTCATACCCTACACTTTGCATTTAATGGATTCACTACTATGGTTAGGCTTAGCTAAAAGTTAACTGTTTTATTCATTTGTTGTCTTTGAGGTAAGTATATGATTTGAAATTACTTAGATAAATAGAACATGCAAAAGAAAAAGATTAAATTAGCAAAGTGCTTTTTAACTCTGTAATCTGTGGTAGATAAGTACATTTGATGATGATTAAATATGCAATCACTTGGGCTGGAAATACATAATGTATTTTGTGTTTATTCATCCTTGCTCTTAGATTTCCAATTGGAACATAAACATCTACCAAATGAATTTCTTTAATTAATTGATTGATTAAAAAGTAGAGTGTTTTGCTGGTAAGGAAGGATGCATAGAAAGTCCTGCAGCATGGAGCGACAAACATCCTCAGAGTAGGGAGAGTGATGTACAGGTCTTTCCCTTCCTTGATCTCACGCTGCCGTGGGACCAAGAATGTCCCAAGTTCCTCCTTGGGCCCTATCGTTCAGCCTGCTACTACAAAATGAGATAAAGACAGGAATTGCAGCTCCCTGTGGTTGCCAGAGAGCTTACCTCAGCAGAGCACCATTCACTTGCCTTTAGCTCTTCTGGCTTCACAGCTGCTTGTGGTGGGACTGGCAGTGGAAATTGCCTCATAGCATTGGAACCCCATGCAGGGAAAATGGATCACTGAGTAAAATAATGGGCTCCTTGTCTTGGGAACTACCATCGTCATTTGTTTAGTTTATCCTGAAAAAAAGTTTTAATGGAAAGAGAATTAGTTCATGTTGGGCAGTGAAGAATGAAGCACTTAGAATATAGTTGGTTGACCTGTGCAGATTAGAAGTTACGGTCTGACTGATTTCAGTATCCAGAGCTACACTGTGGTATGGTGTAGCAGGAGAGGTGAATGATAAATTTGTATTGTGGGACAATGTGTTATGTATAGTGCAAAGACAGAGCATGAAAGCATCAATTTAGGTATTTTGTATTACAATAGGGAATGCCAATGGAGCTCTGAAAAGCAATACAGTATTTAAAATATATCAATCTGGACTATAAACCAGCAAATGCGATGATAATTCTTGTGTCTTAGAACATATAGAGTTGGGGGGTTTTGTCAGTAAAAGCCATGGTTTAACTTTTTGGTTTAGATGTAGCTAGGCCCCCTAAGCTTCCATGCTTCATACCTGCTTTCAGACTTTCTTATAAAGCAGGCTGTTTCTTTGAAGACTTTTGTCTGGCGCTTTCGCACAAACAGAACATTGCAATATTTTTCCCCATCTAACAGTTAAAACAAATCCTACATTTGTTTGTGATTGATTCTTCTATTACTCATCCTTTGCTACAAGACAGAAATTTGTTGTGTTTACAGTAGAAGCAGTTTCTTTCTGCAGGGCACAACAGGGAGCACAGTTGTGGTCAATAAATGTTTTCTGCCAATTTTCTGTGTTTTAGCACAAAACTGCCTGTACAGTAATCCCAGCCTCTCCTCTATACTAATAACAATTCCAAAGCATTTAAATTTTTAGGATACCTATTAAACCAATATTTGTATGGCCTCTGATACAGATCTCTTAATTTACTTTTCATGCAGAGCGGACTGGCCCAAAGACCATTTTATTCCACCTTATGTCCCCCGTTTCCGAAATGGTTGGGAGCCTCCTTTGCTCAACTTCATGGGAGCTCCAAAGGAGCAAGAACTCAATCATTTGGCTGAGTCGGTGGCAAATGTTGCAGAGCAACAGCGGAAGCAAGAGATGAAAAGACTGTCAACTGAGGTAGGTTACCTGCGACAGCGTTTTCTAAATTAGCTGATGGCAACACCAGCTGCTTGCTCCACAAAGAAGATACACGGTGACATTGTTGGAGTAGCCGTGCTCTGATCTCTGCTACATCAGTGCAAGCTCAATATGCTTATATTAAAGTTATGTGAAACCAAATACCTGTCCAGCCACCAAAAATGCGATTAGGAAAAATATAAGTTTTTTGCCCACTGCTCTCCTTGAACTTTGTGCACTTTCCTGCCTCTGCTGGGAGGACAGTCCATGCCCCAAAGGTTCAGTTTGATTATTCACCTGTGCTTTTGGATCCCT
Source organism: Tyto alba (assembly GCF_018691265.1). NCBI lineage: Eukaryota > Metazoa > Chordata > Aves > Strigiformes > Tytonidae > Tyto > Tyto alba. The sequence goes on from NW_024881295.1 coordinate 14,500,873, forward strand.
TTGATTTTGATCGTATATATTTCAGCCAGAACTTGAACTAAAGCGTTCTGAAATGTGCATCTGTGCACAGGCACACGGACAAAAAGAAAAAAACCACCACATTTTAAGGAACTTGGGATTTAAGCTGCTACTACACAAATGTGGAATTTAATATTCCTTTCATTAATTTCTTGATACTTTCCTTGTATTGCAAGAAGGTATTTGGAGGTGCTATAAGAGTAATACCATGTCAGGTAATTTAGGCTTATGTCTGAAAACCAGCTGCTAATTAGACGAATTATTGCACAGGAGCATTTTCCCATCCTTTTCTCCCAAGAAGTGTAATGAATTTAGGAAAAGGTAGGTTATTCTATTTAGAGATTGGAAACAGGCACCACCATCTAAAGCCTTCAGAGAAACCAGTGTGTGTTTTCTGACCAACTTTATAGTCAGCCCCTTTGTTTCTCAACAAAGATTCTACCCTCTGGTTATTCAGTAGTGTTGGTCATAAAATGTACTTTGATTTTTGTGAAAATGTTAAGAATATATGTGGATTTTGTTGCTTTTTAATTCACAAAAAACCTATTACCTCTTTAAACATGTAAAAGTTTTCATTATTGAAGCTTTTTGTCGTTGGGAATACATAAGCTTTAATTTAAAATTTTAACTTATTTTTCTATTCTAGTTTTATTTTAAATCAAGTGTTAGCTAGCTAGTTAGTTATGTCCCCTGTCAGCAGCTGTGATATGGAAGTGTACCTAAGAATTTCCTAGGTTAAGTCCACAGTCTTTCCTACCTTCCTCAAGCAATCTACACCAGTACTGTATTTGGAATACGTCTTAATGCAATGATACTGGATTTTATCTTAATTTTATAGAATTTATAATATCTATATATAGTATTTTTGTCTGTTGGTGAAATAATGCACATATGGAACAAGATTCAAGGGTAGAATTATTGTCTGTTACTGGATAGTGTTCCCTTGCAGAGCAGTTCTCTTATTGGAAACAACAAAGCCTCCCCAGCAAAAGGTTATCAAAACTGTCCGTGGAACGCTTGTCACAATAAAACTTTGTTTTAATGAAAATCCCCATTAGTGTTAAAAAAAAAAAAGTAGTTTGTTCAGCTATAGAGACAAACAAATTGGGAAAAAGTCTGCCAATTAAAGGAGGATAACATGGTACATATTTGATTACATAAAACGCTGTTTGGCTTCAGCCCTAACAAGATATACAAGAATAAATGTGCCAAAACCTAAGTTATGGCCAGTGATTCATTTTGAGCAAAAAAACGTTTGGTATAGTTAAGGGGCACAATAATGTGAAATGTACCTGCTGCCACTGCTGTCACACCCTTTCCTAGTCATTTCCCCAAAATGTCTCATCAAATGTTGTCTCAGTGTCTCACTGGTGCTCTACATTTCCATGCAGGTTTTTTTGTTTACATTGTGCTTCTTCTAAATCATTAAAAAATAAAAAAAAAAAGGCAAAATAGTATTGAAAGAAGAGAAGCGTTAATTTTTCTCTTATGAAGATTGTAAGAATTTCACTTATTTATGTATATAATGAGTTCAAACAGATATAGAGGGGGACAATAAGTTAAGGTATTTTTTGTTGCTTCTGTTTCAGAGCGTTGATTTCATTCTTTCTCATGGTGGTAATGTTGGTTGGATTGGTAGTTGATTGTGCCAATTTAGCCTCTTTGTCTTAATCTTCAAAAGACAAAAAAAAATTATATCCCAGTTCATGGGAGGTGTTTGTGTGCCTGCCACCTGGCACGTCAGGCCTTAGTGTCATGGCTGTCACTGATTCCTGCGTGGTCTTGGGCAAGTCATTTAACCTTGGTACCTTGGCTCCCTGCGCCGGAGCCTCCTCAGCACATCCCTGTGGGGAAAAGCACTGAGCTGCTTAATAGCTGTGAAATGCTGTGAGTGCTCAGCTGGAAAAAGCTACATGAGTGCAAAATGCTATTTGTCGGCAGGGAAAGGACCACCCTGGAGTGGGTGAAACCAGAATTATTATTCTTTCATAAGCCTGCCGTAACAGCTTATGTAACGAAGAGTGCTAGAAAAATAAGATGAGAATTTAAGTGTTCATCTCTTGCTGCTAATCGGCTGCTAATAAATAAGGACCAAGGCTGCTTGTCGGGAGCTGTGCTGTGCTGGAAGTGGAGAGGGGGTGCGTGCGGCTGCCCTCCTGCCAGGCAGGGACTGCTCCGGCACCTGGAAAGTGCCTTGGAGGTTCCCGCTCGTGAGAACCTTTTCTTCTTTAAGTTTCCATTCCTGAATCTTAAGATGTAGCCATGCACACAGCTCCAACAGGAGGGGTTTGAAGGTGGAGTCAGTTCAACAATGAGGACTCCACATGACCTTGAAACAATGGTGAACTGGTAATAGAGAGTCCAGTGAGGCTCAGGTGATGCAAATAATTTGTGTGTGAAGAAAAATGAGTTCCTGCTTCCTGGGTGTCTTTTGATGTAAAGTATAAGCTAGGTGACACGAGAATTTTTTCAGAGGTCCTAATAATATCGTATTAAAGAATATTCGATGTGTATGGGGGTTTTTGTATGTTTTTAATTTCTTTTCATAAATCCTCAGTCCCATTGGCAGGTGTCTCTGGGTGCCAGGTCAGGTACTTGGAGATAGAAATTAGGTGAGTGGCTCTTCTGTTGCCAAAAAGACAGGGAAAGAAAAACAAACCAAAACAAACAAGAACACCAAAAAAACTAAAAAATACCAAACCAACCCTCAAACACCAAAAAAACCCCAAACCAGGCTTAGAGATTTGGCAATTTCTGATGAATCTCAGCTGTTCTAACTTGTTCAACTGGATGGTGGTATAAGGAAAAGATCTAGAATGAGCAATTTTAATATCGTAATCTCCAGAAATGAACTGCTTAGGTTGTTTTTTTGTTTTGGGGAATGGTGGTTAAAATAATTCTTGCTTAGAAGCACAGTATCATTGCTGGATTTAAGGTTTTGGTTTTTGGTTTTTTTTGTTTTTTTTTTTTTTTATAAAGGACTGCTGTTCGATAAGAACTTCTTAAAGCCTTGAATATTCTTATATATGTGCTTATGATAAATTGTGATTATTTTCATTAATTAAAATCCTTAATTATACCTATCGCATTCCTTTTCTCATTTTTATTTTGACTATAGTCATGTCCATTGAGAGGGTGACGTAAATGAGGCACTTCATATTATAATCCTGCAATAGAGTGATAATTTTACTTGCGAGGCTTTATTTCTTATACAGATTTACTGTTAGCTAGCTAGAGGTTTCTGGCTTTAAGTGTACCTCTAGAGCAAAAGCTCAAAGCGGTTTCTCAGTGCAGTTTATTTTAAAGCCATTCAGTCATTGTTTATAAATTGTGTTGCTGTAGTGATATCTGAGAGATGACATGGACCTTGCCCCAGAGAATTGTTTTTCTAAAGAATATCCACTGCAATATTAATGCAGTAGGATGACATAGGATAGAAATTCTTTTATTCTTATCCTTTTGATCTCCCTGTTTATGTATTTGAAATGCAGAAGTTATTAACTTTTCATAGCAGAACCGTGAGCACCTGAGGACACCTGAATGCTGACGGGGACCCTAGGGGTGCTGGATTAAGTGAGCTAGGCGGTGCTGCTGATGACACTAATCCACTTTGTGGTTTTGTTTCTTTTTTGTCTTCCAGCCTCCCAGTGTTCCCGACTACCCTCCGTCCGACGGGTATGCATTCAGTAACACAGTTTACAAAAGAGGGCCTCTGCTGGACCAGGGGGCGGCTGTTGCTGCCTTTAAGCACACTGTTAGCCGACATGTAGATAGGTAACACTGAGTCGACGGCGTACGTGGTGCTGTGGATAACTGTCCCAACTTAATGCTTTTGGGGTGGCGGTGTCTGTAATTACTTCTGGTTGTGTCTGGAGCAGATTGTTATTTCTGTGAGGAAGGGATTCTGGTTAGCAGTGGGTATTCTGCTTTTGCTTCTCTAAGGCACATAATTAAGACTCTTTTAGTATAATTTCTATGAAACTATGCTGTTTATGTATGCTGTTAAATCGATTATTTTGTCAAAAACTATATAGTAGAATTCCAACCCAACTGAGAACACAGAATCCTACTATTTGGGTTCAAATTTAATTTCTGCTTTGTTTAATGTTTTTAAATATACCCTTTGCTCTTTTCAGAACTGCAAAGAATGCCAAGTCTGCTCTGAGATTCACCTGTGCTTGTTTTGAACAATCATTTGATTTGTTTAGCTGCTCACTTGGTGCTTTGTAGTCTCCTGCTTTTTGTTTTCTGGGCTGGTGCATCAATATCCACTTTCAGAATAGCAACTCCCCATTTCTTCCTTTCTCTTTCAAATCTTACAGAAAATGCTCTGAAATGTTTGCATAGCAACCAGTGTCTTTTGCACATCCTCTTTCATCCCCTTTCATTTTAGCCTAAATCCGAATGCCTTGACCAGATCAAGTGCAGTGATCCTTGGAGTCTCGGCCTTGTCTCCAGGGAGCATTTATACTAGCACAAACTGTGGAAGCAAATCTGTAAAGCACTGTTGGAATTGTTCCCCCATGCCTAACCATATTCCATATACACCATATGAACAGTATTCTGGCTTACGTGCCATGGAAGATGTTTAAGCTAAGTTCTTGGGATGAGACTGCTTGTTAAAACAGCACTGATATAACTCTTCTGATGAAAACTTTTGCATAATCCGTAGTTTCGAGCTATGTGCTAAAAGATTCTGTTGTTCATCTGCATGCAAACAAATTCCCTTGTGGTGTGCAGGTTGAAGACTTGATTCTTTTCCTGAACTTTGGATTTATTCTTCATAACAACAACAGGAGTAGGAGCCACCTCTTAATCATTTTCTCAAACTTGGTTACTTTTTGTGTTCTTGTCTTGGGACCAGTCAGCTTGAAATCTAGATGATCTGTACTCTAAATTGCTTTCTCTCTTATCTGTAATGTGATAAGACCTGTTTTGTCCTTTCAGAGTAAGAGTATTCCATCCAAATGTTGTTGCCTCCATTTCAGGTTTAGTGAATGAGTCTTACTGCACTGAACTATTGATGGTATCAGTGTATCTGGCTGCAACTGAGTCATCCAAGCCTTCTTTGTGGCGACTAAAGAGAAATGGGTGTTTCTAAGAAGCAGTTCATGTAAGGTGAAATTAGTCTTTTGAAAGATATGAAATGAGACATGCTGTAGTGGTGCTTGTTTCTCACCACTGATTGTAGGAGGGAGTCTAGATGGCTGGTACTGATGCAAACATCTACAGTGTGCCCCTATTTTCCAGCCTGTTCAATATGACACAAACTTCCATTTGTTAATTGGCTCTTGAGACATATAATACATGCCTGGTAGAAGCTCATTACTAGGGGAAAGCTGTTAATATGTATTACACCAAGTAATTTCCATTTAAAGATAATTTTTAAAGCACCTGTGAAGAAGCAGGTGGTGGGGTGGATTTGGGGGAGGGAGTGAGAAATTCAAGCTGACCCTTTCAGTCATCATTTGCTGGTGCTTGGTCAAAGCTGCCATTCCTAATGAGCAGTGACCAAGCCACCCCACTACCTTCTGAGGGACACATAGGATACACCTTGTCCAGGGAAATTTTAATCATAGGGAACTTCAGTGAGCCTTACTCCAACATGCCAGGACATCCAGTAAGGTGTGTTTTCTTTGGGTGATGTACACCAGTTGTCAAGATCTTAAATTTTCAGCATGATATTAGGTATATTGGGGATTCTCTGATGCTGAAAGAGTACTGAATAGTTTTTCAGCAAGTTGTGTGGTGTTTCAAAGTAGTATGCTGTGTAGTTTGGTTTTGCGCTGTCATTTGAAGAAGAGCACCCTGATAGTCTCTGCAATCCACCAGGTTCTTGAGCAGAGAGCTGCGATTACAGTATAACTGATAGACGGTAAGAATATACAGTGGAGGATGGATGGAGGGAAGTGTTGAGAATATTTGTTCCCTGAGTAAACTGTTTGGCTCACTAAACCGGTCTTGAAGAATTATGGTCTCTTCAGAAGCATACAGCCATTGCCCAGCCCATGTTCTGGGGATGTTGCTGTTGCTTGCATCAGAGTGGAGTAACACTGAAACATAAGCCTTTTTAAAAATTCTTCCTGAGTTATGTTTTTTGGAGGGATCAGAATAGTTAGGTATGGACAAGGTAGGAAGACAGTTAGTGAAATGAGTTTGGAAAGTCAGTCTAAAAGTGCCTTCAGAGAGACGTCAGTCGTATCCCTGAGATAGTAAGAGAGGAGTTCAAAATTATATGAAATTTGAGTGGGTGGCAGAAAAAAATGGGATTACTCACACACCTTTCAGCTTCATAACAGCTATTCTGCAGGCTGGGGTTCATCCCATGTTTTTCACTCTCTCCTTAAACACTTAGTGTGTTGTCTTTCTTTCAAAATAATCTTTCAATCTAAATATGACTCTTCCTTTGTTCTGCTCTTCAAATCAAGTGAGACAGTTCTCCACAGCCATGCAATAGCTAGGTAACTACTGCATTGCTGAGGCACACCTGGGACCCACAGTTACACAGCACCAACATCAGCAACCATCTGCCTTCGTATCTCTGTGCTGTGATGTTGTTTGCAGCATTTCAAGCCATTGATAGCGTTATGTTTTCATTATCTGTTTGGATTTTTTTTTTTTTAACTTTACTACCTGCTATGGATTTAGGTTGTTGAGTGTTATTTGCAGTAAGTGAGTAATATTGCTGTTTCTTTTGGATCTGTTTTGAGAGGGATGGGGGGGCTTCTCAACTTGAAGAGGTACTGCATCAAAGAAACTAGTAGCTTCTCACCTAAATGCATTATGAACAGATCTTTCCTCATGGAAATGGGAAGAGTTAAACTGTGGTATGCCTTGTTCTACGATGAGCCCTGTTTGTAACTGCCAAGAAGTTATTTTTCATTTTTAATTGGTACAATAACTTGAGATTGTAAGAGTTGATAGTATCTTATCATCAATTAAGAGAACCAATCTACAGTAAGTAAGCATTTTTTAGAGTTTAATTCCACTGGTGTTGATGGCAAAAATTTATTAATCTGTTGTGTATTTAAAACAATTTAAGATGAACACTAGAAATAGTATTTCATACAAAGCACAATATATCAATTATATACTAAGTATAGTCATTTGCTTATATGGCAAATGATTGTTTAACCTATTGTCGGAAAATAGACTAAATAGAGTGTACATGTTTATTTTAAAACAATAGCACCTGCTAATCTAAGTTGTTATCATATATCTTGCAAGCAGTGAGTTGATAAAGATTACCAATTCTTGAGGTCCATGTAGCTCAACCCTCTCGTTCTTTTGTTTGTTTTTCTTTTTTCTTTTTTTTCTTGGCATTTAAATCAGCGTGTTATGAATAGGTAGTTCTACATCAGCATCGTGTTGTGGTGGGATGGGTTTTTGTGTTTAAATGTTTTTCAGGTTGTTGGAAGAGGGCATTTGTCTGTGTATTTATTTGCTTGAATGTCTCACTGAACAATAGTCTGATCTTTGCTTTGCAGAAACTATGAAGCACACAGTAAAGCGCAGACCAAGAAATATGCCAAATGCAAGTATGAATTTATGGCAAGAAACAACAGTGAGCTTTCTGTCATGAAAGAAGAGATTGTGGAGGTAATTTTTTTTTTTTTGCAAAGGGAAAACAGTAATTTCTGGTACTAATAAAAGATGAAGGTACCTTTCCTGTGGACAGTGTGGCTGTCCTTAATGATTACTTCAACGTGTTTGATTTATATCCCTTAATATGGAAACTTCAATTAATTTGTTTTGCACTGCAGACAAGATAAATGGAGATTCTGCACTGACTTACGGAGCGATGCTGTAAAGATCCATGCTAGAAATATATTTGTGTGTTTCTTTTGTCTTCTCTGGTGTTGTTTTTAAAAGCCTCATTTAGTAGTATTTAAATAACTGGCTCTGGCGAACACTGTCTGTGTATGCACAGGGCATAGTGTAAGACTGTCCTTTCCTGGAAGAGTTGGCACCCTGAAAGCTAGACACATTAGGAAGGGAGGGAGCAACAAAGAGAGAAAACGTTCTGTATGAGATTGCACAGCAGGTAGGCAGATTTCAGCCTTCTCCTGGCCGTCCTGCTCCAGTTCCCTGTTTACTCAGAAGTGCGCGCTCTCCAAATTTGTGGTCTAGAATGATGCACTTTTCCTTGGGTTGTTATTAGTTACTTATTCCTTTTGTCAACGGCATATAGGTTGTGGAGATGCCAGCCTCTCTGCATAAGTATTTGGTTTTCATTCTGCTCCAGCATATGCCTGAGTTTACAGAGGTTCATTAGACACTTTTCTTCCATATCCTTTCTTGAGAGCCATTTTGAAAAATGCAGTACAACCATTTAGAATTAATAACAGTGATAATCAGGGAAGCCTACAGGGCTTTCCTTAGGGACATCCATGTAAGATTTGTTGGCAATCGCAGAACCTGGCAAAGTTATGGTTTTGATTTGAAATGATACACAGTGTAAGTATTGTCAGGAGGAAAGTCAGAAAAAAGATGTAATTAATTTACCAAATTATTTCAGATTCTGGATGACAGAAAGCAGTGGTGGAAGGTTCAGAACAAAAGTGGCAGCACAGGCTTTGTGCCAAACAACATCTTGGACCCTCTGAGGAGTCAAGAAGGTGGTCCAGGATGGTCGGAGCCTGCGTATACCCGCACCATTCAGGTACCATCCGCTCCTTGGTAGCAAAACTTCCTTTAGAAGTATTCATGTGTGTGTGTGGAGGAGAAAGAGATTCACAGCAAGGCTAAAATATTCCACTGATATGTCAAAAGATTTATATTTCTTGTACAGGCTGAGGCTGATTTCTGTATTGTGTAGAGTCTAACATGAGAATAAAGTTGATGGAGATACAGCAAAATGTTTTCCTCTTAGCTTTTTTTTTTTTTTCGGCTTATTTGCTTAGAGGTAGCAATTTCAATCCTAATAGATATGTATGCATTCATTTTAATTGCAAATATCCTTTGTGGATTGATAGCTGTTGATGCCAAAGAAGGAGTTTGAATTATTTAAGGTAGGGTCATCTTTGTTTCTCCTAGGAGAGTGAACACTAGCTTTTCTTTTTATTTTCTGTCTTTGTGTGTCTCTAACTTGGTTTTGAATTTATTTAATTACTGTAATTTTGGAGTCATAAAAAATAGGTGTCTTTCCTTTTGAATTCACAAAGCATTTATTTTTTAATTACTATACCTGTGCATCAATAGCACCCTATTCTCTTGACCTAATTTTTGTTTTCTTTCTTTCATGTTGTGGTGTGGAATTAAGATTTTGTTGTTGTTGTTTCTTTTATATGTTGAACAGAATTAGAGGGTAATATATATATATATAAAATAAAATCATACGTCGGTGCAATTGTCCACTTAAGTAAGGATATACAGGATAGAGTTGTAATTTATATTTTTAGACAACATTTAACTGTGCTGTAGGCTCATAAAATAAGAGGCTGTATTTTCTAAGACCCTTTTCTTCCCTTTTATTTCTAATGATTTTGAAAGGTTAGGCAAACAAGTTTGGATTAAGCGGAAATTCCAGGCCTGCCTCTGAATCGGACTTTTTCAGTCCAAATGCAAACCAAACTTCTGCTGAAACTTGAAGTTAAATTTAATTTAATCTAATATTCATTCCTTGTGCCTACACACTCCAACTGATGACTGAAAAACGAGAAATGCCATAATGTTACTGTTGACTGTATCTGCTACAAACTCATCTAAAAGTCCCAGCTGAAGGTGTCACTGTGCCGGATTCTGTGTGCACAGCTATTGTGAAAGCTGCAGCTTTCGCAATATTTCCAGTTTTGCCATGGATATGAAAAATCTCTTGAGAAACAGATCTTATCCTATTTCTGGCACAAGAATGTGGTAGACCTGTCTTGAACTTGGTGGGCTTCAATTAGACCATTTCTGGGGTTTTCCTATCCCTAATTGTTTGCCTATAACATATGAGTTCATTCTAAATGGATGATGGTTTTTGCCTGTCTGTGGAATGAAGCATGTGTCTAGAGTGCTTTCCAAATCCTGATTTAAAGATCTGATTTTTTTTTTTTTTTGGGGTGCATGTCATTTTGTGTGTTTGGATTTGCCAAGAAATCCTGAGCAGACTGAGTACAGTTTTGAGTAGAGATTCTTACACTATTCTTTGTAATGCATCGTAGGTTTTAAAGTTTTCTGTTTAAAATAAAGACATAGCATGGGAAATAATAAGATAATCATTTTCACAAAGCATTCTCCACAGACCTGTGAAAATTAGGGTCAGGGAACAGCATTTAAAATAATTTTGTTTCTTTGCACTCTGGCAGGTTGTTCCTTACAGCTTTCTCATATTCAAATGTGAGCTTGAAATACTGTGAAATTACTTAGGAACATAACAAATTACAGAGGATAAATGGAGTCTTTACCAAGACATGTCAGTAATGTTGTTTTTAACTTTATGGTGATTATTATAATTTTAGCACTCCTGAGTGTGCTCATTTGTCTTTTTCCCTGTGATAGATACATGGTTCATTTGGAATCTGTTTGCATAACTCTGTTTATTTTCATAACAGCACTACGAGACAGACATTGCTGCTATTTCAGAGAGAAATGAGGCATTGAAGGGGTGACTGCCTTGCCCAAGGTCAAACAGGAGAACTTGTGGGTAGAGCAGGAAATTGAAGCGGTTCCTATCAGTGCAGTTGCCAGACCCTGAACACGAGCAGGCTCAGTGCCTGGTGCTGTGCAGCTTTTGCCAGTCTCCTAAGTCATCTTTGGTTTTTGAAAGACTGCTTTCAGAACAGTCTGTCTGCTGTGGTGAGCTGCAGATAAGCATTATGTACGAGGTTAGAGTACTTCTTTACAGACTAATGGGCCTTCAAAGCACAGTTGACCAAAGGGTGTTTCCAGATTATTAGGAAGGATTAAGGATTCCACTGAAAGAGAATTTTTTCATTCAGTTATTCTACAGACAGACACACTTTCTCTGAGAGATGGATGCCTCATTATCACAATTATTCTGAGAGCTGCAAAGTTTATTTTGCTCTTGCTCTTTTCCCTTTCCTAGTGGCCTCTGAGTCCACACACTAGATTAGATCCTGATTTTTCTCTCAATCCCTTTCAGGATCCAGGTCCCAGATAGTTACTTGAAAGCACTGAATTTTCTAACATGATACTAGCAGGAATGTTGCAACCAATATCCTACTTATTTCATCATCTTTGTGAGTCAGAGGCTGTAACATTGTCTTTCTTCTGGTTAGTTGAATTAATTCCAGGAAAACTGTATTTTTGCTTGTTTGGTACTTTTGTACAATCAGGAGAGCATTTTGCTGATTGTTTATGTTTTCCACTGATGTTAATTACTGTTTATTAGAGTTTCCTGTGGTGTTGGTCATTTAGTCTGCATTTTGATTGTGAACCAAAAGTGGTACTTCACCATTCCATTATGTATGAACATTAACAGTTTCCCAAGCAGTCTGATTTCTTCTTTTGTACAAATATTGCTAGTAAACCTAGAAAATAATAAATCATAATATTTCATATTTACTGTGCATTTTATTAACTTTTCTTAATGCTCTTGAAAAGGAAATTTGAGGAGCATAATTGGGATAGAGGTGTGTATCTTGGTGGGCATGTTAATTAATATCATGACGCCCTTTGTGAGGTGAGACAGCTACATTATCAGCGATGTGTATGAAATCCTGAGCCACAGAGAGTAAATGATAAGCCAAATGCAGTCCTGTAGTCTTATTTAAAAAACAAAACAAAACAACATGACTGTTCACAAAAGTGTGAGAGACGTTTGTGGTATGTAAGAGTGTTTCATGGTGATCTACCATCAAAACCTTTCTTTCAAGTCTCTTCATTTAGCAGCTCACTTAAAATATCTCTGCGGGAAGTTGTTTCCCCTCAAGCACAGCATTTGTGCTTCAAGTTAATGTCATAGTGTCATATTCATCTTTTGCCAACTGGTATGTTTCCTGCAGATCATGAAGTGTTTGATAATGAAGAGATGCAGTTGCCAGGTGTTCATTTTGCAGTGACCAGAGAGATAACATTTTTGACCAAGAGCCAGTATCTCTTTTACCTCATTTCGTATCAAATGATCTTTAAAGTTGCTATCAGACCAAGACTTCTTGATGGCTTTTAAAAAAAGTTGTTTCCTGTCCAATTCAACATTCATCCAATCCCAAATTATGAGATGCTACTTATACAAAAATGTACTGAAGAATTGTAAAAATTATTTGATAAATGATAGGAATTAAAAGTCGCCAATTTGGCCATAATTATTTTACTTTAGAGAAATGGGGACTAATCCTAGCTAGCACTAATTTGAGTAAGTAAATTCGGTCTAAATTTCCCCTCGTTCCATCTTCATGTACTTGCTTTTTATCAAGATCCTAGCAAGGTGGGTTTGTAAATCAAATAAAAACATAGATTCTTTACACCCCACAAAGAGCTAGTTAGGTGACTTGTAATGGGATTTTAATAGGCAGCTGTTTGACTCGGCATAACAGCTGAGACCACCAAAGGAAACTCTGGCAAAAGGCATCACTTGAAATTTGCTCTTCCATTCTTGGGTACCTCATTGTCCCTTTTGGCTGAAGACAAGGAGTTGGTTCTCTAGTCTCTCTTAAATGAGTCTCAAGAAAACTTCCAAACCACAGTCCTGTTGGCAAAACTGAGGCTGAATGCTCTGCAGCTCTCTTGATAAACTCCTGTCACTGTGCAAACAGGAATGTGGCACTAAAATGTTCAGAAAGTGAGTAAACGGGAAGCTCTGTGTCCATGTTAACTTGCGAGCATTGCCCTGCACTAAAGCTAGTTACGGTTACATCCAATGCCTCTTTGATGCCAAATCTGTATTATCCATAGTTTGTACTCCCTTTTTATGATGCCAGAATATATTTGAAAATACATTTTGGTGATGATCAAGAATTAAGGTTGATACCAGTAGTACTTTTACTCAAATTTATTATTTTGCTTACATTAAAAATAGATCAAATCATACTGAATCTTGATTTTTGACAAGATGGAGTGTGTAGTGTGTTGAAAAAGAGCTTTGACACCTCTTTTTTTTTTTTTTTTTCCTGTAAAAACAAAGATTTTCTTGCAAAAAATAAGAAAAAAAATAATAATCTAGTCCCAGCAAGCTTTTCTGATGTATCTAGATTTTTAATGAGTGTGTATTGTGACTTTTCCAAATAATTTAAAGGATTTGTTCAAACTTACATGAGTTGAGGATTGCAAGCTTGTTCCTAAAAGAAAAAAAAAATATGAGGAAGAAGGAAAAACAAAACCCAGAATTGTTCATTGTTCTTATGGCTGTCAGCAAATTAATGAGTACATGTCTGTCAGAAGTGACCTGTACTTCATTTTCTAAGCTAGCCAACATTTCTTAAGCTAAAATAAATAAGTTCTTTTTTTAATATGTGCCGTGATTTAAATCCTATTGTCCTATAGTTGCAAGTGTTCTCTACATTCACCTTATCATCTTCAATTCATTGTCAATTTTTTGGTTTGGTTCTGTTTCTTATTGAACCCCTTTCTAAGTTTCTGCCTGGGTAGGTGCTTTGAAAAGAGCTCATTGTTTATATGGTGTCACATATGTATGTTTTGTAGCCAATATTGCGTTCATTATTCAGAAGAAGAAAATAACTCATTATGTGAGTTGTGTAGTAAGAAGAGGTAATTATTAGCACTGATGTTCCTTTGTTTTAAATTTCTAATGTATATGAAATTTCAGGAGTGATGTATGAGGTAGTTACTTTCTACCTTTCTAACTATATTATTTGATGTGATTTACTCCATTTTCCTCACAGCAATTGCTGGGAGAGCTTTCAGAGGTAACAAAATTACTCTTCTGACATTGAACCTCAAAAATTACTCTTTTGGAATTATGTAGCCACCAAATTCCATACTGCATGCTTGTTTTGTTTGTAGCAATGAATAGAAGTGATGGGATGAATGTGTGGATGTCCTCAAAAGATCTGGAATTAAAAAAAAAAAAAGCGTTAAAAAAAAATTAAATGTGATTCAAATGTATAATTGGCTTTTGGGCAATGTTCAACAAAATGTGAAGTATATTTCAATGTGGTTTCATATGTAAATTTAGAATTTGAGTGATGTTTCCAATTTAATTTTTATTTTCATTCCAGCAAGTCATTTTGATGAGGCTTGTGATTGCACTACAACATGTTTTTGAAACTACATCAGTAGCATCCATTGAGAGCTATGTGTAATGTTTAGCTAGCACTTTTTCTGGATTATGATTGTGGTGATGTGCAGTTGATGCCTTGGTTTGTAATGAATCCTCTCCCCCATGAAAAAAGCCCTGCTTTTTCCTTGCATGGTGTTTAAGAAGTATGGGACACACATGAGGGTACATTGTGGGGATAACAGTCTAGTGATCGGTATCTGTAAACAAGATTAAAAAACATCTGAATATCATTAAAAGTTAAAATATCTGTGAAATTTTAAAATTTATTGGATATAACATAGTACATCTATATATCATAAATTATGATATATTTACTATCTACCTGGTAGGGCACTCTCTCTCTACCCAAGGACAGGTTTCTTAAATATACATTGCTCTTCTTGTTCTGTTTTATAAAATGCATTTCACTTTTCTTTGCATTTGACCTTTAAAAAAGCATTTATTGCCTTAACATTGAAATAATAGAATACAGAAAAATCAATCATATGATTTTTTTTTTTTTTTTAATCTCTCCACAATGCACTGCATAAGGTGGATACAAAATAATTGAGATTAATGCCTTTGAACAACTAAATGCTAAGGGAAAAAAAAAAAAAGGCAAAACAAAATGGTTTAATGGGGAATGTATTGTAAGACTATATATTTGCTTCAGAAGCTGATTACTACAGTTTAAGTGAAAAAATACCTCAGGGAAACAAAAGACTTTTTTCCTAGGCTTAATTGAATGGCTGTAGAAGCTGACAGGATAAATCTGCTGGTGTAACTCAACATAGCTTATCTGTAATGATCCCAGTTTGCATTCACTACCTGCATTCAATGCCTTGTCCATCAGTTAGTCTGAGTGGGGATTCCTGTATAAGGGCAGTTGCTGACATTTAATGAAAGTTTGATTGTTGTCAGGGCAGTGATCTGCTGCTCAGATTCTAAGATATGTCTCCTACAAATATTTCCCTACTTGATCTGCCATAAACCCTCTGCCTCCAAGGAAATAGGGAAAGGTATTTCAGGAAGGAGCAATGAATCTGGGGAATGTACTCATCTATTTTCATACCAAAGTAAGTAGACTTTTCATAACCAAGAAGTGAGGCATCCCTATTGAGCAAACAAACTTTAATATTAAACTATCAAGCTGTGTTAGTCCAAAACTCTGGAGAGGGAGCACTGTTAAAACAGTGATATGTGGAGTTTGAACTGTTTGAAAGAAAAGGGTAGCATAGGTTGCTTATGAGCTTCTGGTCTTGTCTGTCATTGGGATTGCTTTGAGAAAATACATAAGTCTTCCTGTAACTGGTGCAGTTCTAAAAGCAAAGAAGGAGAAAATAAATTAATCCCCAAAATTATTATTGAAAAACTTGCTGGTTAGTTACAAGCAGCAAGATAATTTACCATGTTGTGAGAACATTCCATAAAGTGGGGGAAAAGAAACAACAGCCCTATTCTAAAAATCGTGGAGTTTGGTGTTTGAGTTTTGGATTATTGCATTGAGGTGGCATGTAGTGACCACATAAATAGCTGAAAATGCACAGCTGAATGCTTAGGAGGAGCAGGAATCTCTTAAATGGTGTCTGCAGTTCAAAAAACAGTGTATTAACCCAACCTGTGTAATGCTTGTAAGTTAAACCATTAGTCAGGTGTAAGTGTGCCTGGACACACTCATTTTTCACTATTTTTTACATAACATCTCTAAAATACACATTTTTACACTGATAAAGTCCAACAAATCAAAACTTTTGGAAGCTGTTAAAAAGTGCCAGGTAATAGAAGTTTGGGATTTAAAAGCAGTTTTATTTACAGAATTCATCTGTTTGAAAGAAAGAAACATGTTTCAGATGATGCCATTGCTGTGAATTTTGTGTCCAACAGAGAAGGAAATGGATGCCAAACCAAATTTTGGCAAATTTTGGAACTAGCAAGTATCTGGAAAGTAAGATGTTGTTGTGTAATAAATGAAATCAGTTGGTGCAAAGCGTCCCAGCATTTTCTGCAGAAACCTGAGTTTGTCCGATGCCTTGTCCAAGTTTTGTTGTCAAACTGAGTCCCTCTGTATCTTTTCAGAAACAAAGGACAGACTATGTTGCAAAACAACCTGATCCAGTTCCTGCTACTCCTTCACCACCTCCAACACCCGCTCCTGTCCCCGTGGCTGTCCCCCTCCCTCCCAGCGCACCAGCACCTATACCAGTTCCCGTGCCCAAAGCACCAGCAACCATCAGCCGCCAAAGCAGCACCTCTAGTGACAGCGGTGGTAGTGTTGCACGAGACACCCAGAGGCAGAAGCAAGTTCCTGTGGATCGTAAGTTTGCCTGAGAAGCAAGAAAAACAGTATTTCTGCCATTCCTGTGTGTTTTGCTCCAAACCTTAAATCTCTTGAAACCTTGTGTTTCAGATAAATGTTTATGAAAAATTTAGCTTTAACCCTATGTTTAAAGTACACATTTTCTATGTACGTACACATTTTCTTTGCTAATCACAATGGTAAGGAAGAACAAAACACTTCTTCACTTGTCCCAGTCATAAATCCCTTCCTTTTATGGCTGTCTGGGATCTTCAAGTCAGTGGTTTTCAACACTGTAAGTGGCCCTGCTGGTACTCTGGCTAATGTACACTTTCTACCTGAACTCACTGCTGTGTTACAATCTAAATTGCTTTTAAAATCAGTTAGGCTGTGTTTACACTTTTATCCACAATCATCTGTATTTCTAGGGAATTTGCACCATTCTGAAACATGTATCCAAGGCTTGCAAGAAGGCTTGCAGGTCTGGCTGATGCATAGGAGCCACGGTGTAATAGTGTTGTAGGAGACTCATCATGTAATCAGGTCCCCTTAGCTTGGTCAGAGCAACAGAAACTGGCAGGCCACTGAGTAAACCTTCGTGTCCTTGTCTTAGGAGGACAAGGGAATGTACTCCATAGCCCTTTAGCTGGAAACACATGGTAAGCTGCATCCAGCAGTGTGTGGCAGTCATGAAAATTTCTGATTCAGACCACCTTGTCAATATAAAGCCTGACTGATGCTGAGGCTCCTACTCTGCATTGACGGAAAAGCAAGTTAGGGTAGGAGAACTTAGTCAATAATTTCTGTCCTAAATGCACTTTAAGCAATGTGATTGCTTGCCTTGAAAATAACTGAAACTTGTAGGCAAGCATTTGCTATAGCTTTTGCAGTAATGGCGGTTAAAATAATGACCATTTTGCAGTTCAAGAGTTGACAACTTTTCCCATCCTCTACCTACCTGCTTTATCAGAAAATCTCATTTCCACCTCGGGTAAAATCTGGCACCGAGTGTATACCTTTCTGCAGAAGGGCTTCTTTTTCTCCACCATCCCCAGTGGATGGGAAGCGTGCCTGCTTGGATAATCACACTCAGCTGGTGGAGCCTGCTGTGACATTTCCTGGTGGTAGGCAAGCTCTTGGCTAAGCTCTGAACTCAGGAAGGCTCTGGAACCTTTTTAATATTTTCATGTAACAGACTGGCTGGCAGGAGGAACAGGCTTCACTGCTGTTTCCCAAAGAAACAGTAGGGCCAGCTTCTGCCTTTGTCCTATTTTGGGCAGTTTGTTACTTAAATGAAAACAGAAACCCGAGCAGTTATAAAAGATGTGGAAAGCGAGGGTGAATTTCACACAGACACACATGCACAAAACCCATCGTGTAATTTCCATATAAGAAGGACTTTTCACGCTGTAGCAGGAGGGTTTCCTTGAATCCATGGTGGCCTTCTCTATCCATTACAGATGGAAAATGTGAAGACCATCCTGGCTTCACGTACGTGGTGTGAGGTGTGAAGGGTTGCTGTAGGCTAAGTGGTTACAAGACACCTCTTGCCCTCTCAGCCTCCGCTGAGGCCCTGGGTCACTCACGAGAGCTCCCGGGAGCTGTCGCTCAAGCCCAGTTAATGGGCTTTCAGGTTACCCCACGGTCCCCACAGAATTAGCTGCCTCTGCAAAGATAATGGGCAATGCTGCCCGTGCTCCTGCTGCCCAGGTACCCACCCTCACCCTGCAGACAATGTGCGATGCGGTACCTGCCTTCACACCGAGGGCATCTTGGTTATTTATGATAATGCATCTAACAACTGTAAGAATCTATTATCTAACAGCTAAATATTTATCTTTTGATATAGTCTTGGTCTAGATAAAACATAAGTCTTTCAAAATCTGTGTAAATAGAAGGAAGACAGCAATTTTCTTGTTCTCTTCCTGTTTGGGAAAATAACTGATGCATGGTTCAATAACGTTGCCTAAAGGCTTTACTCATATATCCCATCTCAGACCTTCACATATCACTAAGCACATGTCATTTTGGCTTCTGATTCACACTCTGGGGGAAAAAACACTCAACACAATAGGGCCTGAATACCTCAAATATTTTACTAGAGACATTTTGTCCACTTTCAACCTGGGGCTATTTTGTAAAAGAAAAAAGAAAATAACTAAATCAGGGATTTTTCTTTGTTGTGATTAAAAAGAAAAGAATCCTAAAAGCCTATGTAAAGCTTGTTTTTATTTGTCTAACTGGCTGGAAATGATGATCCTTGGAGAAGTTTTGGGAGAATATAAAAGGAAATTAAAGAAAGAAACATTTTTGTTATCTTACAGATTTTTGATATTGAAGTTGTGTCATTTTCTTCTCTTGCTATCAGTGTAATGGGACAAAATGAATAGCTTTTGCCATCTGAGTACATCAGAGAAGGTGCTTTAATTACTGTTTGTCTATCAAAGTGAGAAGGTTGAATGAAGATTTCTAAAAATATCTTGGCAAGGAAATCCTGAGGATTTTTGAGATCATTTAAAGTTGTGTGTTAAAGGATTTTTATAGGTATTCCAGAGTTACTGGAGAGTTTAACTGTGCTAAATCAGTATCTTCTCTATGCCCCAAAAAGATATTTACAACTGTTTGGATTATATGTATTTTTGTGAAGTTATTTGTAGAGCTTTTTATATGTATTTTAAACAGTTTTCGGTGTCATATAATTGATTTTGTTGAAATGCATGAAAAGCATGGGAAATTTCTTGTCTGCTGACAACCAGCAACTGAATTAAATGCTTCAGAAAAATGTGTTCTGTGGGATAGCGAATTTGTACAGTTTTGTTTAAAACTAAAACAAAAACAAAATGAAAAAAACCAAAAAGATGTCTTGCCCAATTCCTATGTCTCTGAGGACAACTACTTTTTTCTTTTCTTCTTTTTTTAATGAAAAATATGACATTGTTTCAGCTAATCAGTCACTTCAGGCTTGGAGTAAATTCAAATTTCTGCAAAAACCCCTTAAAAAACAGGTATTACTATAATAATTTACTAGATTGGCGAAGATTAGATTAGAAGGTGATATGTGTCAGCAGAAGTGACTTTTTTTGCCTACATTGATTTGCACTATAAAATTGAGCTTTCAATTAAAAATGTTTGTGGAAGCAAACACTGTAAGCAATCTTATATTCTTCCTTATCTTTTTTGTTTTAATTTTTAAAACTTCATAATTTCATTTGAAGAAATGCAGACTGTAATGATTTTGCCCATTTTCTTCTACACCTTGGGTGCTGTCAGACTGATCTATACCTCTATGCAACATCAAACTCATCTCCTCATTCTAGGGTCTCGAATTTTGGGTGTGGTGTTTCTTTTTTTTTGTTTGTTTGTTTGTTTTGTTTTTTTTTTATTTTATTTTTTAATTTATTTTGTTATGCAAAGAGAGGAGTGGGAATATTGAAATCTTCCCTGGGGAAAAAGGAGAATGATGATTCAGTCAGACGTAGTGAATAAATCTTGAAAGAGAAAAAAAGTTTAAGATTTAGAGTGGAGTATAAGAAATGACCTGACTTTAATAAAGCAACCTTGAGAATAACTCCTGTGGGGCGTCTCTCTCTCTAGGCAGGAAATCGCAGATGGAGGAGGTGCAGGATGAACTTGTTCACCGGCTCACCATCGGCCGGAGCGCTGCCCAGAGGAAGTTCCATGTGCCACGGCCAAATATCCCGGTCGTTAACATCACTTATGACTCTTCGCCTGAGGATGTGAAAGCGTGGTTGCAGTCCAAAGGATTCAATCCTGTGTAAGTTTGATGGCAAATGTAAGAAAATGTCTTAATATTATTTTCCTCTCAGTGATAAGGATGTGGTCTACCTACTTTTTAAAATCAAGCAGCCTTCTGAAAATCAAGACACATCAGCTGCACCCTTTGAAAAAATAATTTGGTTTTACATATATATGGATATATATTTATGTATATATGTGCATATATAATATATATATCCATACATGTCGATGTGGTTATAGATCTATAGAGATAGAGATGTATTTAGGAAAAAACAATTATATATATATTAGCCTCCAACAAAAGATACTTGTTATAACAGATACCAAATTGACTTCAAGAGTCCTGTTGCATCAAGTTTTGCCTGGATTTAGTAACTCGCTCTGAGACAATGTGGGATGAAGCCAACCTATTTCTCTCCCTTGGCTAGTGTATTTTTGCTTATTTCTTGTTTGTTCCCTTGGTGTGTCCCCAGGACTGTCAATAGCCTTGGCGTGCTGACAGGTGCTCAGCTTTTCTCCCTCAATAAAGAGGAACTGAGGACTGTTTGCCCAGAAGGGTCTAGAGTCTACAGCCAAATTACGGTACAGAAATCTGCCTTGGAGGTATGTATAACCCTTCTTACCTAATGCTAGGTTACCACTTTTGAACCTATAGAAGTAAATAGCTCTTTCTGTGAGGCAGCTGTTTTGGTTTTTTTTTTTTGTTGGTTTTTTTTTTTTTTTTTTTTTCCGGTTCTTATCAAGTTGATAAGCATTATTTGTACCCGAGTTATTTAGTATTAATCCATTGAAACAGTATCCATCAAAACACCAGGTGGGATTGCTCCACACTTCTAAAAGGTTCCAAAGTGTTGGAAAAAGTTCATGGTAGTATTTAAGATGTGTGCTGTAACCTGGCTGCAAGAAGATATAATGAGCCAAAAAGGCCTTTGGGGAAAACAATAGGAGAGAGTAAAATGCCTCTTGTTCTGCCTGGTACTTGGACAGACATGCTCCTGGTACTTTTGGTGGTGATGAATTAGATTAACTTGATCTTTGTAGAGGAGATTTGATTTATTAAGCATGCAAAACTGGTAGAGTGAGCTCAGTGTTGAATCTCGAGGCCCTTCATGTCAAATGCTGGAGTATCTGTATTGGTGGATTCCCAACTGGGGGAAAACACATTTGACACTATGCTAGCAGAATTACTGAGCTAAGGATAAAAGTGTTGTATCTTTCTATTAATTATTCTGTGGCAGTTTGCTTTAATTACTGTGGTATTTTTTCCTTTAACACCTTAAAAATCTTGTATAGAGTTGTGCTAGGGAGACTGCTTACCCATTTTAAACCAGGAGAATTGCCGGTGCAACTACTTTTTTTTTTTAAATCTTGCTGTGACAAGTGGAGAAATGGACTCCATACTGTCTAGAGGTGAGACTAACCCAAACAAGAAGCTATATTCTTTGCATCCCATTCAAGATTTTATTTTAAAGAAGTTTAAAATGAGTTTCTATCTGCTCATGAAGCTGAGACTGTCTTGCCTAAATGATTTTAAGCTTGAACTACCAGGCATATTTTTTAAGACAAGTTTATGATGATGCATATTTTACAATTTACCTTATCAATGTGGATCAGAGAGCACTGTTCTCTAACATTGTTAAAATTCCTTTATTCCCTTCTTCAAGCCCTGTTTTTTCCTGTAGGAGGAAGGAAAAAATATTTCACTTTTATTCATAGGAATATATGTCACTACAGTCCAGAGCAATCTATCATTTCCTAGTGAAGATATATGTGTATTCTTAAACTCTTCAGGAATGTCAACAATCTTAAATTTCAAATTTCAGTTTCATAAGCTTTCTGTGTACTGAGATGGAAGTGCCTTTGTGGTGGAATTCAGTTTGAAAAGCAGAGATGCACTGGGTTGTACAAGTCTGTCCTTTTTTACCTCTGTGCTGTTATTCTGCTTGCCTCAGTTCTTGCTCTGCAGGAAACTAAGCAGTCAAAACTTGTCTAATAAATGCTCTATAAGTGTTAATAAACAGGTACTGAGAGTTTAACAAGGTCATTGTTTTTTGTCAGTGAAAAGGTAATTGAAGTATTTACTTCTGCCTCAGTTATTTGAGGTTTAACTGATGAATTTCAGAATTTATGCAATTCCTGATTGCTTTAGACTGTTGTTTGCTGAATTACCCAAAACATTATGATGCATCTTACTTTCTGTCTGTATAATATTTCAGGTCACAGGGTTTAGGAAGGCTATCCTTGTATAAGAGAAGCTGTAGGAATGAGTAACACAGCCAAAATGTCTACATGTGACCTAACAAAGCTGATCTTGCATCTTCCAAACAGGGCTGTATTCTTACTGCTCAAACTAGAAACATTTCTAATAACAGAAGCATTTAAGCACACACATACTTGTAGCAGTGTTAGGCCTATTTTACAACTGAATGCTTTTTATATGTCGTTACTGGGTTATGGGTTTGACCACCATAATTGTCCTACGTGATTAGCCAGTGACAAGTTTTCATGAAGTTCTCTGGCATCCTTTAGGTAGTACTTGTGATAAATGCAGTACTTGCAGTAAATGACCTGGTTTTTAAGTACAAATAGCAATAATAGCCAGAGATGGAGCAAACCCACACACTCTATAGCATTACAGAACTCCATGACTTATCTTTATTTGTTAGTTCTACTTGGGATCTTCCGCTAGTGTTTCTGGATTCATATAATTTCTGAAGCTGGTGAAAAGCCTACCTCTCAAATTTGGGGCTGCATTCCCAAATGCAGACAGCCAGAGGAAAACCTTTATGCAGCTGCAACTTTCTTTTTAGTGTTCTTCTACTTCAGGCAGTGGAATTCAGTATTTTGTAACTGTAACTCCAATTGTTGTTGGAATATAGTAATTTTACCCTCATGAGGGGAAAAAATGCATAGGTACCACACTTTCAATTGTTTTACTTTATTGTCATGGTACCTCTGTTCAGTCCTGAATCTCACCAGAGTTTGAAACATCCAAGGAAACAAGACTCCCAGTGGAGTTTTGTGGTCCTTGTATTAACATGATCAACTAACAGACCGAAAGTGCAAGGAGGGTGCTTGGGGTCTAACAGCTCTCTGGGCCGGGCCATGCAATATCACAAGGAGAACTCTGTGTGAGACAAGTATGGCAGAGAGCTGGCCACAGCCAGGGCCAAACACCTCCTTTCTGCCAGAGGAAAGGGTGGTGGCGAGCAGCGGTGCCTCAGGAGGAGGCAGGATGCACCACGTGCTTTGTACGGATCCGAGTATCCCTCTCAGGACCCGTTTCATGGGGCTACTCCAGAGTTGAAGTTCACTATGTATGCCAAGTACAGTGCATTACAGCAAGTCGGCTGGTCATATATATGGATTTTACTTTTTCACTGCAAAGTGAAAATATTAATAGTCTCCACGATTATGTGTCCATTTCCTTCTGTTGAGCATTTCAAGATCTGGTGTTGAAAAGCGCTACAGAAGATAAGCATAGAGACACAATATCCTGAGTATCACTTTTGTTATCTCCAGAAGGAAACACTTCAGGTCCACATTCTCATTGCCTCCCTACAACATCAATGAGAAGCATGGGCACACATCGCTTTAAAACTGAAAATGGTTTCTCTCTAGTGTATGTATCAAATTATCTGGAAGAATAGCTTACTCTCTCTGACACTTCGGTGAAGGGAATGACCTGGGCACAGAAGTGGGATTGAACAATGGAGGTTACTGATACCTCATGATCTGACTAGAGACTAAGATGGGTAAATCACTAAGGCCAAGGTCTAGCAGTCCATTCCAAAAACTGTATTCCTAACAATAGCCCCAGGCTACTTAGCTACGCTGTTCCCTGCCTCTGAGTGTAGGATGTGCCTGTTGTGCTGTGTCACATGATGTATTGCAGTTGGTTTAGTTGAGCAGCGTTTCAAGCTCATCGGTCATTTTATTGTTGATGTTATCAGGAAGGTAAACTGTTTCAGCCTCGGCCGCTCAGTCATTTTCAGAAAAATATTTCTATATGACCTCTGATAAAGCACGTTTTCGGGTGTCTGCTGATGTTTTTTATGCATGACTTCAGTAATGGTTGACTGCTGCACTTGCTCTGTATCTGAAAACAAGTGGGCAAGGACAAGATGAATTAAGACAAATAAAACTGCTTACTCTCTTGCAGAGAGTCAATTGTAAGCCCCCTGCTTTCCCCTCCCACTCTGGGAGAAGAGAGCAATGGTAATTCACCTAGGAGAAACATCCTAGCCTCCCTCCCTGTGGACACCTAACCTGTCTGCCGGGTAATGGCATCAGATAATGCATTGTAATGGATATAATGGGATAAATCTAAATTAAATTTTATGTAATGGGTTAAATTTTCAGAGTTCAGAACCAATTGAAGGATTTTCCTTTTAATAATCCTGAAATTTGTTTTACAAATTCCAAAAACAGTTTCTGCTTCCTTACTCAGAAGATATTTTGGAAGCTAGTGTTGAAGCTTGGAAGGTCATGCCATAGCCAAATAACACAGTAGCGGATATGGCTCTTGCTTTAGAATCCCCTAGTTTTATTCAAAGTCATGCACACTTTGGAAAGTTCTGCTCTAGTGGATACATATCCTGGCCTTGCTAATAACTTCATTTATGTTGTCAAAGCAATCTGTTTGCAGCTAGCTCAGCAGACCTGTTTTTCACCCTAAGAGGTGAAATAAAGCCTTGTCCTCACAATACTTCACTCTTGCTAATATAGTTACACGATTCAATTCTTATTACTGTTCTCTAAGTTTGAAACCAGTGCCTCTGAACAGCAAATGCATGTTGGTATATTGTGTAATGTGAGATGATAAGATTGAATCCTCACTTAGGCCTTGGCTGTGCAAATCCATGTGCATATGTGAATTTTGTGTTTACATAGATCTAAAACCAACAGGGGTTTGCGTGCTTTAATTTCTAAATAGGATTGCCCTGATTTTTAAGTACTCAAGTGTGGAATCCTAACAAACTTGCTGAGCTTTAACCCTCCTTTTACTGAAGCCGTATTTCACTCCATAAATATCCAACACTTCCAGGGGCTTGCATGAGAATTAAAGATGCTCAGCAATGCTGAAAGTTAGGCCAACACTTTTAATAGTCTGCAGGTTCTCTTCTGGTCCATATTTAAGGACAGTGTAAATACTTTACTATTTCAAATGCAATTTAACCAGATTCTTAGTGTATGTTTAGTTCTGGAGCTGCAAGGTGAGTTTAATTTGTTTAAAAATCTATCTTAATAAAATGCTGGCAGAGGAACTTAATCACATCAAAACCACTAGTAAACTCTTTGCCTTTTTTATTTCTTTATAGGCTAACAGTGGTAGTTCAGAACTGCAAGAAATTATGAGAAGACGACAAGAAAAAATCAGTGCAGCTGCCACAGATTCAGGTGTGGAATCCTTTGATGAAGGAAGCAGCCACTAAATGTGTTCCCTCTTTTCTTTAATTCCATTGTCCATAGCATTATACCACCCAGCTTTGCTTTAGGAAGCAGTGAAGGGGAATGTCTTACTATATTGTAAACATAACTAGCCACCATAAAGAAAATTTACAGTAGTGTCCACTGAAATACCTGCTGCTGGCTTCTCATCATTAAAAATGAACAGATGAGAAATTCAATGGAGGTTCCTGACAGGTGAAAATACTGGCATGTGACTCATTTACACCCAAAGTTGAGTCTTGGCTTTATGGAATTAGCTTGACAGATAAACTGGAACTGAATTTTTCTTTGTGATTCATCCGAGGGAAGCTGAGCCAGCAATAAAAAAGCATTTGAACCCTTCAGTAATAAGATTCTGAATCCCATCTCTTTCTGTAGTGTGCAATTATGTCTTTTTGGCTCAGTCTTTCTTGTCATGCATTTGGCTGCAGGATGTTTACTTAAGTCGTTGATGCCAGCAATCAGAGAGGAAATGTTTAGAGAGAATGAAGAGCAGCCCAACATAGAATGAATCTTTCTTGCATCACTCCCATGATGTTTTATTACTAATGATGCTGTTTATAGCAAAATAATACTCTGTAAATTGAATTTATCAATACTTCTCTCATGATGAATTATAATATTGCACAGGAAGGAATAACTAGAAAATAGTAACACAACTCAGCTCAAACAAGTGATCAGATATGCTGTAGGTAGCCATGAAACAATTTGCAGTCCATTTTTGTTTTTTAATATACTTGCATTTTTTTTTTGTCTGTAACTTAACTTGTCAAAAGAACAGTGTATGATCTAGACTTCTCTGTGTGTTGATCCCAGATGTCAGTTTTTCCTCATGTAAAAAGCTGTGTTCCTTTATAAAAGTATTCTTTTGGAAAAGTGGATTCCTGGAGGCAAAAGGGGGAGAAAAGGAAACATCCCTTCCAGCAAATGTTATTTTTGAAGATGCAATGATATTTGTCACAAAATGTTCTGTTATTTCACATGGTCATGTGATTTTATATATAATATATGTATTATATATAATATATAATATCACTTAATTTAGACAATTTTAATCATCTAGTTTGATTAAGTTTCATAGTGCCTTTTTCACATGAATCAGCTTAAAGTCTGCAATAAACAGTATTTCCTGTCTGTTAAATAGTTGTATCTTTGTGGCTACAGAGATGGTACTGAAATAAGGAAGTGTTCTTGATTATTGCCATTAGTTTGCTCTTCCTCTGCGTACAAGGGAAAAAAGAATCCTATTCATTTTTCATACAAGAAAAATTAAAAATCTTAATAAAGGTGTTTAGTGCCATTTATTGTAAATGTCCTTAGAAATACTACTTCTGTGTGTTGGTTATATGTTTATGTATATTTTTACATTTAATATATATTCTTTATGCCTGTGAAAAGTAGGTAGGTTCTACACCTATCATTTAACCGCAGCCTTATCCAGCAGTAGGACAAGAAGTGACAAATCCCAGCTGAAGACACCAACTGCCATAGCAGTCACTAAGAAATGGATTCTTGTTTTACCCAGTGAAAGAAACGATGATTCTCGATTGCTTTCTCCTTATCGGAAACATTTGAACCAGCACGCCTGCCTGATAACTGCGTCCATTCAACCTACAGACATAGCTTTAGGGGGGAAAATTGTCTGTCTCACTGCCCGTCCTGTCATTAAAGGTCAAGCCCAGACTTCTAAGGGCTTGATGTATTCTCTGATTCACATTTAAAATTTCCTCTTCCCCGCCCTCTCCAGTATAGCTGGCCTGACCAGTGTTCACTGTGCAGCAAAGTCTCCTACATTGGAGGTGGATGGATCCACTGGTGGTGGATGACTAAGAAAATGAAGGAAGACCTGAAGCTACTCTTACAAAGATGCTTTGTTACTTCAAAGTACAGGTGTAGGAAACTTTTAAAAAGGTTTTTGAAACTCCTATTTAATAATTGGTCTCACTGTCGTCTCTCATGGAAAGTATGTCTGATTCCATAAAGGGCATTGTGGTGGTTACCTGCACCACCTCTATTCCCCTGTTAATTACCAAATATGAAGCCAATACTTGTATTCTCTGCAAGTTTATTCTAGCATTCAGCATATGGTTTGCTTTTGCCCAGAAGCAGGCATCAGCTCTGAGACTCTTCAAACTTTGTGGAGTTTGCCATACGGAGGTCTTGGAAGAAGCCCCTGTGATTCATCTCTGAGAGAAAACAGGTGGCTTCACAACTGGTTTTTTGAAGGTGGATTTCCGTGTAGCTGTTAAGTTGTATAGAAAGAGCCAGACAAGCTTGAATGTGGTCAGTGTGCTCAGAGGTGTCACCTTTGGAGGTACTTGGGAGGAAAACAGGAACCCCCTTCCATATACTTAAGGGATAAACAGAATAATCTGGGGGTTTAGGGGTTGGTTGGTTGCTTTGTTTCTGAGTTTGTTCATAGTTTTAAAATTAACTACTGACTTAACAACCCTATGACTTGAGTTGTACTTTACCCTTTAGCTTTGCTGAATTAGACTTCATGATTTCTGTGTTACGTTCTGTGAAATCTGAATAGCATTAAGGCAGATTATTTCCCTTTTTGCTGGAATTTCCTTGATGGTTTAAAGCACTGCAGGGAGCTTCACCCCTCTGCTGTGCAGTTTCTGAATTTTCAGCTTTTTGGCAATTACGAGACGTCAAAAGGAGATCTCATTTGGAGTTCCACAAATTAAAACAAAATGTTTTCATCAAAATTTTTGATGTTTTAAAAACAGTGCTAAAATGCAGTGTTTCACTGAGAATGTTTTCTTTAGGACTTGAGCAGTGAGGATTATATTTTTACACTAATACTTTAGAAAGATACAAAGTGTCTTTGAAAATAAAAGTTTATTAAATGTCAAAAAAGTGACTTATTTCATGTGGGAAAAGGAGTCGTGTTTGATAACATAGGAACTGCTTTATTATTTTACTGCCATTGAATCTGCCTTTTTAACTGGATGGAGGGGAGAGTGTTTTAGCAGCATATGTTCACTCAGCAGTTTTGTGCTTTCTAAGCACATACCTTTTAGCACCAGCAAGGCACTTTCTCCCACTCCTTTAGTCTGCTTGTTCCCTTGGGACACCAGAGGGAGAGAAAACCACTGTGAAACCTCAGATTTAATTTGTAAAGAACGCTTCTAACCACTAGTGATGCATGGAACAGTTTACTTACCATCTAGCAAGTCCAATGTTAAACAGTGCTTTGCTCAGACAAATTTTGATCTGTGAGATTTTTATACAGACTTTTATTGCTCCAAAACATTGTGTTGTATACAAGTTGGTGGGTTGGGGACGGGGCTGGGAAATAAGTGCAGACTTCCATGTTATTGGTGTGTGCAGAAATAAGTGGTTTATGAGGAAGTAGATATCCAAAATGATACGATATTCTGAAATGTGCAAAGCTCCCAGTGTCTTTGAGTGTACTCATCAGTCTTTGTGAAACTCTGAAAGTGTCCCTGGAAGTGTTTTGTTGGACAGTAACGTCATTAATTTGCTAGTTTAACTAAGGAACAACCCAAACCCCATGCATAAGTATATGATGTGGGTTAAGTCTTTCTCATTAGGAAACCTGTAACTAGCAGAATTTTTATTGTATTTTACTTTTATTGTGGGAAGTGAAGGCATTTTGAGTTTTCAGGTTTTTAGGATGTATAGAGAAGCAAGCTATAGCTTGAATAGCAGACCCTTGTTAAGGTACTTCCACTCATTTTCCTGGTCTGCATCTCATGTGCAAGAGAAACACGATTATGAATGGGAACCCATGTTTCTGGCCAAGCCACCATTTTATAGGAACCCAATTTTTCTGTGATGTTTTTCCTCAACTGTGAAGTCTATGTAGCATCTAAAACATGAAACAAGCAAACAGTCCTGTCTAAGGATTGAGTCTGATACATCAAGAGTTTCTGAAGGAATATTTCTGTGCTCAGCCTCCCACCTTTGCATAAAAGCAACAGTGTTATATATGGGAAATGCAAATGAGGGAATTTGTAAGTGTGTATTGAGTTCTCCATTGAATTATTTCACAAACATGTTGAAATTTATCTGTGGCTACATTAAATTTTTGCTAGTAAGTGCCTATTTTAACTGCCTTTGGATCTCTAGCATCTTTTTTCAGTTTCTCTGTAGTTACAAGTTTGCAAGTTTGGCCTTTTACTACTTCCTCAGCATCCAGACCAGAACCAGTGTCAGGATATTAGTTTGTGCTTCTACTTCTTGAGGATATTTGTAGAGTAAAAGAGGAGATGAAAGAAAACAGGGACACTTCCTAGCCACCACTGCTGCCTGTCACAGCAGCAGCAAAGCTCACCCCCCCCTCCCTGCTCCTAACATGTCAACAGCACTAACAATGTTACCCTCTCATGAGAAATGGCTGAAAGCAACAGCTTTTGCCTGCCTAAATGAAACTACTGTTTTCACACAAGCCCTTTAAAAAGAAGTGGGAGGGAGGTGGTGTGACTGTGTGGTTGATGAACTGATGGAGGGAAGGGCCATTTTGGTGCTTAAGATTATGATGTTGAATATTTGACAAGGGGCAACTTTGTCTTCTTTAGGTGCAGGTAAAAAGCCCTGTAAAATTAAGTAAAGCACTAAGAAGGTTTCCCAACCTCCTCTTAATCCTCGCGTGAAGGTGTAAGGAAACGGTTCCAACAACTGAAGTATGTCAGGGCTCATTTCACAGGGTGCACTAGAAGAGACAACACTTTCACACATGGCTCTAAAAACTTCTTTTAGCTCTTCTAAAACACGTCCTTAGGTTTACTGGTTTGTTTCTTCCATGGCAGCAAGCACAGCATGAGGCAACAAGCAGAAAACCTGCCCTGGTTTCAATGAATGGTCAGTCACTGCGCAGAGCTGCCTTTACATACATCCGGGTCAGTAAAGGCTGTAAGAGCAGCAGATCCATACAGAGCACCTATGGTGTCAGCAGAGCTATAGGCATGAAACTCATAATTCAAGAAACCTATTACAAACCCTGAAGCTTCAGACAGCTTTATGGCTGCGATGACTTGAGTTTTGACAGATGCTGGAAACCATATCAACATGCAGCATGTGTCCAAACCAGTGTGTTTGGACTTGCTTTCAAGGAGCATGACAAGGTAAAACCAAAGGTATGACATGTTGATTCAGACTAAAAGGCTCTGCTTCAGTCTTCTGAATCACACTGTCTCCCAGACTCTTTCATGGCTCTACTTATGTCTTGAACTCTGGGAGAGGTGGTTTCTGTTACTATCCCAACACACCAAGTTATGAAGTTTTTGTGTACTATATGGGGTAGGAAAAGGGATTTTTTCTGAAGTTTCCATTGCAAGTGATTTTGTGATTAAGTAGCTATTAAAGGAAAAATACACACCTGTTACTGTACAAATGGAATAATTTTTTGACATGCATTCACAAACTGTCTAGTAAATTCAGGCTATTCCAGAAGTATCGTTTGCAACAATGCGATTTTTGGCATCTTTGCAGCATTCGTGTACCCTGTCATGTTCAGCCAAGCTTCTGTTACAGCCAGCTCACACTGTGATATTTTGTGTGCACATGAATGTTTTAAAAGTAATCTGTTTACTCTGGTCTATGATACAGAATAAATGTAGACTCGATGGGCAGTGGCCAGCAGGAGGGATGAGACAGTAGATGAGAAAGCAGTAACATTTGTGGGATTGTGTGTTCCCCTCTCACCGCTAGTTCTCCAGAGGGATGTAAACATATTTTCTGAGTAAACGTATAATGAAACTCTGAAATATATTTTTTAAAAAAGCATGAAAGCAATGTCTGAATAGTTAAGTGCTCATTTATAATTCTGTCTTTTGTTCAAATTGTCAGACAAATCTTTACTGTTCCTACTGAAATGGCAAGCCCTCCAGCTGAGGCACACTGGTGAAGTAAGAGAACTGTTTACCACTGAAGCCTTTCTTGTTAACAGTCTGCTCCCTGAAGACAGGGCTCTCTGCCCTTTTGCATCCACTTCTATGCATCTTGTTTAGAGAAACGGCACTTCTGCTTTAGGACTGGGCTTCGTGGAAATGGTAGAAATAGTATTAGATGCACGGAAAGAGAAGGGGGTGCAATTCATATCATACCCATTTTATAATCAGAATTAGTGTTCTGTTTCTGCAGTACCCTTCCCAAGGACCGGTTTTATTTGAGGGATGATGTTGTCAATGCAGTTTTGCATAATACAGATGGGATAGTTTGAAGGAAGTTTTCCATTGTAACCAATATGATGATGAAGTAGATATTAAAGGAATATACACCTATTTACCTGCTAGTGGAATCACTCTTCGAAATAAAGACTTAATCTGAAGGATACTATCAGGCTCCCGGTAGTAGCTGAGCTACCAAACTATACCATTCAGTATAGGTGTAGTTTGATATATGACAGGTGTTACCAGGCCGCAGGGTGAATAAAAAGCTTATGCAGGTGTGTTTGTTTTGCTGATAGTGACTTCTTCACAGGTAAGCAATCCAGTGTGTTTACTTTCAGTTCAAGTTTGTTTTGTTTACATTGAGTACCATTGCTGCTAACTTCCAATGAGGTGACACAAAGCAACAGGTTACAAAAATGCCATCAACATCCATTCTGACAGCATCCATGTCACAATACACAATGATGTACCGGAATTATACAAAGACAAAAAAAATATAGAGAGCTAATTATTCTGACTAGAACTGAAACTGACAGCAAAAAAGAAAAGAGCCCCCCGCCCTGACCCCTGAAGCCCCTGCAGGAATCCATACCGACGCTTTGGCAGCCTCATAGCGATGAAGTGATAACCAGCCCCTCACATGCCAAAACCTTTTTTTGGTAACATCGTGAATTCCTGGCTTGGAGAAATAGTTACATCTGTTAAAGCACTTTTATTTTTTTTTTCCCCTTTCCACCCTCCCAACCTGAATCAGCTTCATGTTTTTACACAGGGTTAATACTTACTTATTAAAATTAATAAACAAATGAGGGGTATAGGCACCATAGACTGCTTGGACAGTTAAATGCTATAGTAATGGAGTCTAAGATATCCCAGCTTGAAACTCAGCTGCACTTTGATTAGATTAATCTAAACCAACACCCTGATCAGTGGTGTTACTGAAAAGGCTGGCAAAAAGAGCAATCCCTATGCTTAATTAGTAGTAGCACAGTCAAGAACTTAAAACCACCCTATCTCTCAGTGTTGGCTGCCTGCTTCAGCTTCGGGCTTCATGGTTTGGATTTCTGCTTGTCAGTCTATTCCTTGGGTCTTGTGCTGCCCCCAGGCCCCACGTACATCAGTGCTGTAAGAAACAGTCAAATCCAGGTACCCAGAAAACCCACCCCCACCCCCTTTTCACAATCTCCAGATTTCTTCATGTATGTTCATGCCTTGCTATTCACTAATGAGGTATTATTAGATACTAACAATGCCTGCTCTCCTATGGACATTAGTACAGATCAGTGACACATGAAGAAAGCTCTTCAGTCAACCATTAAAAAAATATTGCACTTACTTTAACCTTAAGCCCAACCTGCACAGAAAAAAAAAAAAAAAAGTAACCAAAGGTACCAAACAAAAAAACAACACTCCGGAGCAATCTATTTTATGCACATATAGTGTCTTTGCCTTCACGTTGTTTAGTTGAATTTGGTCCAGTATTTTAAAAAAATGTCCAGAAATTAAACAGTTCAAAAGACACCGCAGGCTTGTTAAGGCTTTGTCTCCCCCATGCTTCAGAAAGTTAAAAGTTTATTTCTTTCATTGTCCGTGTACTGCAAAGCAGTGGTCTCTCGTGGCAGAACAACTGGCCGTTCAAACCATCAAAAGAAAAAAAAATCAGAAGCAAGGGAAGATGGGTGTGCTTCATGGTCTCACCTGGAACGAAACAAATAGAATGCTTTAGAAATAAAAAGAAATAAATACAGTTCTTGGGATGTATCTTTACCAGCCCTCCAAAGAGGCTGAGACTGCAGCTCACCAGTACAAGCAGCTGGGCTCTGGGGCTCCCAGTGGACAGTAAAAACATCAGGAAAAGTGAGGTAAATCAGAGTTCATTTTAGAGGCAGGGGAATGATGTACGCGGAGGCGAATGAAGGAGCATGTGCAACACCACAGAGACACAGTAGAGATGTCTGGTGTTGGTGCCCTCCACCAGCTATTTGAGAAGCCAGCTTGTGTTGAAGGGTTGTGACTTCCTGCTTCCCCCAAAAGCAAATATTAAGGTTATGGCTGGGTTATTACTGACACCTAATGAACTGAAGCTCACTAGCTCAAACAGCAGGGGTGCTTGTCCCCACCAGCAAACCTCATGGTGGGTCAGAGCCCTGTATGTTACTCTGCAGATGGGGACTGCGCTGGGCTGGTTACATGCAACAACTCAGGCTTATGCTAATGGTAGTACCATTACATTTTACCAATTAAAAATTCCCCAGTGTTTCATGTCAGAGCTTTTTGGTTACCATCACACCCTCCAGCAGGTTCTGCTGCCACAAGAGCAGTGCTGGCAGAGCATCCCTAAACCTCTGCTGTCCTTGGTAACTTGGCAGTTGGTAAGTGACTTGAGAATGACTGAAGATGTTGAAGTTCTCTCCTTAAACTTTGCAAAGTGTGTTAGGACAAGTAGCAGGGAAGGGGTAGATGACACACTCAAGATTTCCAGGTTCTCTTTGGCTTCAAACGATGAGTGAGCCAATATACTCTTACAGTGACAGGAAAGTATAGTGGATTATTTACTGAGAGAAGCAGAGGGATTTTCCTCGAACTCTCCATGTGAACATCACCTCAGAGGGGGATGAGGCCCAGAAAGCTCCAAACTGCCAGCAAATCTCTTGCAGCAAACTCATGATGCCAGTTGCTGCCGAGCAGCCGCGATGCCAGGCTGTGGGCATGGCACGGGGCCGGGCTTGCCTGACTGACTTACCACCTGTGACTCCGAACTAGGACTTGCTGACGTTCTCATATATGACATCGCTGATGCAGAACTGCTGCTTCTTCTTTTGCCACATCAGTTGCACACACTGGTGAATAAAAATGTATTGTTCCTGGAAGGAAAGACCAAATGAGTCGACATTTTTGCGTCTCAGAAACCATGGTAAACAGTGAAACAGTTCGATAGTTCACAGTAACAGCCTGCACAGCTCCCAAAATAACAGCCTGCAATTGTTGCAGATAGCAGATGGCAGGCACAAAATCCACCTGAACTGCCCTAGCATTATAATCACTTATTAACCACTTGAATGATGATGGGATAGGATAGGATAGCCTAGAATAGGATATTAGACTAGACTATAATAGGACAGGATAGAATAGAATAGGATACAGTAGGGTAGAATAGGCTAGGCTAGGCAGATCTGAGCTAAAATGAAACTACTTTGTATCGCCTAAAAATGGATTACTTTCCAGAAAGTACATCAATGCTTTACGCACAACAAATTGCATCCATGCCACACACGCACCTGAAATATTTTAATGAACTTCATGTTCCTTAGAGCTTAACTTCTTTACCAATAAAAAGCTGAAACCTGATTTTGTTCACAGAGTAGTTAATTATTTGGGGAGTTATCAAACTTTGTGCAAATGACACTGTAAGTAGGTCGGGCCAATCACATGCACCGTACTATTTGTGGACAGGTTTTTGTGCAACAAGACTGTGGTTATCTTTGCTTTTGGTTATGGACTGGCATTTCTAAGCATTGTCATCACAGAGATTAAACACTGTAATGCAATTTGGAATAATCTTAATTGATGATTTTCAGATATCAAAGAGAGAGAAGCCAAACCCTCATGAATCTTTACACTAAGTTCTATGTGCACTAGGCACAGGGAGCAAGAGAATCTCAAGCAAAAACAACTGTCCCAAAAACCGAGTCTGGATTTCAGCCCTTGTCCCCCAATGGTCTGCGGATGCCAGGAGATATCAATATGAGTTTAAAGCATGTTTTACACCATAGAAATGCCTGTATTTCCTCACACCCATTAATTTGAAGTAATTGTTTTCAATTCAGGGCATTCTCCAACCTAATCCCCTTTTTGGGCCTGTGCCATCTGGTTTTTTTTAAACTGCTCAGTGAGACACTGCCAATTTTCCAGCGTACAAGGCAAGGTGACCCCAGGTGAGTTGGGTGTCCTTTCAGGTTTTGTACCAAAAGCCTTTTCGGTGGCCTCTGTGCCTGAGTGCCAATGCCATCTAGTGACCTCTGTGGCCAGGCTTGGCCCCTGCCTGGAGCAGCAGGAGCTCAGCCACTGCCCAAGCCCAGCCCCTGACATCAGCCCCAAGTAGGTGATGAGTTTATACATAAAAAAAATTTTAAAGTTAAAAAATTCACATCACGTCTGCAGTGGTAATGCAGTTGAAATCAACCATCAGGATTCGTTTCTCTGATATTTAC
Source organism: Tyto alba (assembly GCF_018691265.1). Lineage (NCBI taxonomy): Eukaryota > Metazoa > Chordata > Aves > Strigiformes > Tytonidae > Tyto > Tyto alba. The sequence continues at coordinate 14,536,915 of NW_024881295.1, forward strand.
ATAAGGATCTGCCTTCATATTAATATACTGAATTGTGATGAAAAGCAGTAGTTTGATAGGAATGATCCATAACGGTCTGAGAATAATGACCTTTTTTCATTTCTAGATGCTAGCTGTTGTCACTGCAGGCTTTCGTCCTCCTCTCCTCTCCCTGCTAAATCTTTGCTTTGCTGTGAATCCAACAATCCTTTGCAACAAATTATCTGCCAGACCCAGCCTGCAAACAGTGATCGTGGCACTTTCAACTGCATGGAGGTTGCCAGTTTACACGTCTAACCAGTGAAGAGTACAACAGGCGTGAAATCTTTCCCTCATAAGTAGAGGAACCGGGCAGGTTTCAGATACACAAAAGCTTCTGCTCTGGAAAAAGAATTTGGTTTTTTGTTGTTTTTTTTTTTTTTTTTCCATTATAAAGTCTCCTGACATTTGCCATAAAACCAGAAAAAGAACTACCCAGTAGATATCTGGGCAGGGAGAGGCACAAGGAGGGTATCTGGCAGACTCACAATCCTTTTGTCTGTTTTGCTTGTTACTTGTATTACCATTGTGTAACTGAGTTCCTGTGCTTGGCCAGATGATACCCTCTTGACCAAGCATGAATGGCTGTCCAACAGCGATATCATTTCATGAGCCATTAATCCCCTAAGCAAGCCCAATTCTTTTCAAAATGGTTTGAAAGTTTCATATGTTAATCACTTCTAATGCATTTTTTGCATATTAATTTCACAGAAGGTGAGAATAACTTATCCTCTCTGGAAGACATCAGTGAGGCTGTAGATACATTATCAGACCCACCTATGTAGCAGATTAATAGTGTGACAATATTACAATGAAGATGAAAACTTAATTGTATCTATTCGTAGCTATTTTTCCAAATATTCAGGGCGAACAGTTGTTGGGCATGAACATGCCACAGAGAGGTATGAAACAGATCCAACGATACATTCACAACGTTGAAGTGAACTGATCTTACCTCCGTCTGCACCATGGACATTCTGTAGGACCGCATGTCAGACACCAGGCCCAATATATCAACAAACTCATGATCACGGATGTGCTGTAAGAGCCGATCCAGGGCTATGAAGGTTCCTGTTCGTCCCACTCCAGCACTGCAACAGACAGACATGCATCTCATTTCAGGCTCTTCTGATGGGGACACACGGGAAAATCGGTGGTACTGCAAAAAGCTGGCATCCTACAGCTGCAATAATCAGATGCAGCTAATCTGAGGTCATGCAGGCTGGTTAATCTGTAGGATTTAATGTCGTGCAACCCTTCATCCATTGTTGAGGCAGAATGTATGGATTGGATGGCTCTGCAAATACTTCACCTTGCATACTCCTCTCTGTGCCCTCACATGCAGAATCTGCGTGCACACCCACATCTACTCGTAGCTGCCTCCTCTTCCTGCTTTCACTGCTGCTCTCAAAGATTTCATCAGACATCTCTAACTACAGGGGCTGTAGCTGTAACTGCAGAGACTCTCTCGGCAGTGATTGCTGTGCAGAGGCAGCTGGGGCTGAACCTGCCTGATTCAGTTCCACAGGTCTCCATACTGCAAAGCTCTCAGCATTGCAAAGGCCCTGCTGTACTCCAGTTCATCCTCAAAGGACAAACCAGCCAGCAGAGTCTGCACTCCAGCACTCCTGCCTTGGGAGCATGAGACAGAAAGAGTCAGCAACTACTCAGCTGGCAAATCCTCATCCCTCCAAAGGGAAGCTTAAGTGACTAGAAAAAAGACACGCTGTTTTGCTTTAGAGATTCTTGTGTGCCTATGATCCTTTGCACTGTGATTTCACATGTAACGTTTAAGTCTGATTTCATTATGAGTGTGGCTTTAGAGGTTTTATAGTTTCATACAACATCCCAACACCATACCTAGTACTAAGGATAGAAGAGCGTGTCTTAGTAAAAGTGCTTTCTGCTGTCTCGTCCTATTTTTCTGAAAAGCCTTGACAGTATTTGCAATAAAGTTTAACAGTTCGTCTCAACACAGGCCAACATAAATGTCATGAAACAGGTTGATTTGGGGTTTTTTTGCTTGTTTAACAAAAATGTCAGTATCTCGAATGAGATGAATACAGTGGAACTTCTGATCTATTTGACATATTCATTAAATGATAAATTCATTCTGTGCCTTCTTTAATAACAATTGCTGCAAGAGTTGATAAATACATTCTTTCTCCCCCCCTTACACTAATTTCATAGCATTGCTACTTTTAATCTATGGTCTAAGATGTACAGTATACTCTAAAAATACTATCTGAAAATATCTATCTCTGCTGATAGAAGCAGCCTGATTAAAAATAAAATACTACAGTTGTTACCCAGCTCTCTGATACTTGCTTATATTCCTTCCCAGAACAATTAAGTTGCTGTGAGGGTGTGGAAATGAGCAAGCAGGGGCAGGCTCTGAGCTGGTGTAAATCAGGGTTGCTCGCTGTGTCTCCTGAAGCCATTTGTTTATAACACCCGAAGAGCTGACTCTACGCTGGAAAGCAGTGCCTTCATGTCTGTGGCTGCAGACTGAAATCACAGCCCCACTGTAGCCAAAGAGGGGGACTAATCCTTTTCCCTTAATACCAGAGAGAACAATATACAGATAACAGGAGAGCAGAACCTCAAAATCTCTCCTTCCAATGGCTTCCCAATGTATTTAATGAGTTACACCCTTCAGTTCTCCATTTCCTCGAAGCATTTACCTGCAGTGTATGATGATAGGGCCTTTACTCTTTGCTGATTTCTGCCTGACCATCTGCACAAACTGGAGGATGCTTTCGGCGGCGTTGGTCGTGGGGACACCATGATCTGGCCAGGCAGTGTAGTTAAAATGCATCACGTCTTGCACCTCATCAGCCTAATGGAAGAAGCAGAACAGCAGCATGTTCACAGGAGTTTTAACAGTGTAGTCACGCTCGGTCAGACTGAAGGGTTTTGTCATTTTCTGGTGGTTGTTTTTTTTTTTTCCCCTAAATACAGCCTAAGAAAGTAAAGTCAGACCAAAAAATGGCAAAGAATTTACATGTTACTTGATCAAAAAGGAGAGGGTGTATCAGGCCATCATTATCATAAAGGCATGAACTCATTTCTGGATTTGGTATTTGCTTTTTTGTCTTTTTTTTTTTTCCCTCATGGTGATTTGATTTTTCTTTTAAATCAAGAATTGGTGCATTTTTCAATTTTAGGTTTTCTTCCTCTTTCTATTCCATTCCCTCTCCTTTACTCGTTTTGCCACAGATAAACAACACCACCGTTGGCAAACAATCAAGCCTGGACTCTTGAGAGTTTTTCTTTTCAAGTTTCAAAGAAAAAAATTATTGGAAGGGAATAAAAAATCATTACAGGGGCAAACAAAATATTTAGAAAAATACCCATTATTACAAAAAAGGTTTATAATGCTAAAAACTTTAGTGGCTTTAGGTGATACAAGATCCTCAACACAATTAATTTTGTCTTTGAAACTTAAAGGAACTCAAAACATGGGGAGGGATAGGGAGTATCATCACCAAAACCCATGGCAAGCAATGCTTTTAGTTTTGCCATTCCGGGTCAGGCTAAATGACCCTATTGCAATAACTTTTCTCCAGTCATATGCAACAGCAGATCCTTAGGCAAAGATTATTAAAAAATGAGATCATTACAAAAGACCCTGAAGTAGCTGCCCTGTGTTTCGTAAAGGACAGTTTACCTGAACTGCAAACTGAAATCTTGTCATTATTTTCAGTGGATTCCAACAGCCCAACACATTGTGTTCTATGCATTTGCACTCCTAACCAGCACCCTGCGCACACTTTGTAATGCAGTGAGGCATAGCTGAGCAGGACTAAGGTCCTGGGCCAATCTCAGTGTGCCAGTGCACAGCTTTTTTTCACATCCCCTCCATGTCTCTAACCTTTCCTTCATGAGCTGGTGCTGGCAATGAGCTGGTGCAGGAAACAAAGCTGGAAAGAAATGTTTGAAAAATTGAACAGCTTTAGTTTGGAAACCACATGCTCTCATGTGTGTTTCAATACTTTACAGGAGTACATGAATATTGTAGAATTACCCTTTTGAAAAATATTTTCAAATTCTACATTGGTACTTTCAAGTTTTGATTAGCTTATAGAAGATATGCCTGAGATAAAGCAAAGAAGTAGTTTGCACATTTGTTGTCACTAATTATTGACACCACAGAAATGTCCACAGCTCTGGTATTACTTCTGTTTCAGTCTTGCACTTTTCTGAGAAATTCACAGAGACAACCACTTTAAGGGAGAGTTTTGTGATTTAGCCATTTGCCTGTGTGGAGTGAGGCCAGCAATCTCTCTCCTAGGTATTTCCCACTGAATGCCAGAAATGGACAAAAGTTAAAGAAAAGCCTGGACCGAAATTACTCCCACCCTTTAGCAGGGCCATGCAAAATGTTTCACTTACATAGCTAATTCGGAAATTCCTATAAATCCAGTCTGTGTGCTCCTCCTCTGACAGCATCTCCACTGTGATGTCCCCATATGCAACAGGATCTTCTGTAAAAGGCCAGTAATGATCACATTTCACCTGAAAGGGAAATAATTACATACATGTTACATTTACATAAATATATACATATGCACATATATAAAAAAAGCACAATCAAAAGTCTACTGAACCTCAGTTTTAGAAATGTCTACAGCACTATTTACTTGATGCTGCAGTAAGATGTAATATATCCTGCAATGACTTTCAGCCTGATCATTCCTACTTGTGTAACTATGGACATATGCTATATGTTGGTTTTCTGAAGGGTAGCATTACTTTAGTGAAGAATGGAAATACATAATGTTTTTGTAGATTCTTATTTCTCCTAACAGAATAGGTCTAAAAGGAACAAAACACAGGGAACAAGATCATAGATACGAAAAAATAAATTATATTCCAAACATTTTTATTATAGTGTCAAGGAAAATGTAAAGCATACTTGCGTTTCATTATTATTTAAACTTAAAAGCACAGAATAGCAGAATGGTTGAGGTTGGAAAGGACCTCTGGAAGTCATCCTGTCCAACCCTCCCTGCTCAGGCAGGACCACCTAAAGCAGCTTGCTCAGGACCATGCTCAGATAGATGTCTTGAATATCTCCAAGGATGGAGACTCCACAACCTCTGGGCAGCCTGTGACAGTGCTCAGTCACACTCACAGTAAAAAAATGTTTCTTGATGTTCAGATGGAATTTAACGTGTTTTAATTTGTTCCCATCACATCTTGTCCTGTCACTGGACACCACTGAGGGGTCTCTTGTCTCCATTCCCTCCCATCAGGTATTTATGCACAGTGATAAGATCCCCCCTCTCCAGGCTGAAGAGTCCCAGCTCCCTCAGCCTCTCCTCATGTAAAAGATGTGTCAGTCCCTTAACCATCCTGAAACACCTGCCATAAGTGAATGATGAGCCATTCCAGTTCTGGTTATGATGCTGACTCATGATCAGAAAACAATGCCAAGAAATTCACCCACTAGAAAACAAATGTTTTCAGAGCAGTTTCTTTTATACCGTGTGCAAGATTTTGTTACATACCCTTCTTTTCTCATTACACTGAGTGAGCATAACAATAATTTGAGATTTTTGCTGGAGAACCATCTTCCAAAAATCATTCCTAGTTTCTGGCAGTGGCCCTTGGGTTGCAATGTATTCCTGGGGGGAATTATAACCCTAAGAAACAAGGAGACAGGTGCTGTTTACCAACATGATTAATGCTTCAGAACACATATTTTCTCTGGCATATATATTTTTTAGCTTGCTCAAGTTAACTTTGTATTTTTTCATGTGATTTCTAATACAAAGAACCTACTTCATGATTTTTCATATTTATTTTATGATTACCACTTTCTCCTATTTTTGATGGTCCCAAAGCATAAGCAATCTAGAATGAAAGACAGAAGATCAATCTATTACAAAAATCGTTTGCTCTAAGAACAGGAAAAGGAACATTAAAAAAACAAGTAACGAGAATCCTAAAAAAGTTTCAGCTTCTTCCAGATTTCATATCTAAGGTTTTGTTTAGATACAGACATAAAAACAATTACAGACGCTTAGCCTGTGGTGATTTTCAGTCACTGATGTAAATGGAAGGTAGCAATGAGCAGGATTATGTTCACGTTTATGTCATATGGACGTAAATTAGTAAAGTATTAATTAGAATTCTGCTTAAAATAGAGAACATGCTGAGCCAACACCCTTAACAGATTATCATTGCTATGTTTTATTGAAGCTCAGATCCTTTATCTCAGTGTATTCCGTCTCCTATCTCTATCAACATGCTTTTAGTTGGAAAGACTCCTTTCCCTCTCCAAAATAAGACCATTATAAAGACTATAATAAAAGATCCACAAAATGGCCATTTTGACATCTGCTATAACCATATTTTCTGAGATTGTACCATCAAAACGACATTTAGAAAGGTATTTGATACTCCTAATATGAGGAGAAGATACATCCAACACACAGTACGATCCCATACAAACCGGGCAATTTCTGTGCCACCACAGTATGCAGACTGTAAAATATTTGTGATTTGGAGGCACTTTCCATAACTGGCTTCCTTCAGACATCTCTACAAGTCAGTTCATTCTGAGTTTTTGCACTACACAGAATTTGCTGTTTGTTTGCCTGCATGAGCTATGTCTGACCTAAGTGTCAAATGTCCATTGCCACAGAGACACAGGTCACCACTAGTGTCTGTGTTTGGAGGCAGGTACTCAGTGGAAAAGCAATCATCGGGAAAAGCCAAGCATTTAGATGACACGTCTGTCCCAGTTTCTACGGTCAGCATTATGCTATAAGTAGAACTAAAGAGATGTAAACTATAAAAAGCAGAACTGAGAAATCCGAAAAGGACTGCTACATAAAATCCTATTATCCATAATCCCCTGTCATAGAAGTTTCTCGAGTTGCGCATGATGATTTCGGACACTGGAAATTTTTTCTTTCTTGATTCACTGCAAGCTCAGGCACTTGCAGTTTGAGCGTTTAGGTTCATGCACTCGGCCTGCAGACTAAGTGCAGACAACGTGCTCAGCAGTACACAGCAGTGTGGGCGATGCCCCAGTGACAAAGAAGTGGTTTCACTGACTCATCTGAGGGCTCCTCCCTCTTCATAATGCTGTCTCGGCTCTCTCCAGCACAACCAGGGCCAGCTCGGCCTTCTGATCACGGCAACAGTGCAGAAATGCTCATCTGCCGAAGGTCCACAAGAGCAAGGTCGTCTTCTAAATGGATGCTGTAGTGTCCTGCCTCCTCTCCATGCAGAGGGACTCGGTGAACGTTGCTCGCCCTGAACACGGCTTACACTGAGCCACGGCACGCGGGGACAACAGAGGGGTCAAACCGTGCGGCAGTGGCAGGAAAAAGCCTGAGTGACTACACAAGCTGAGGTGAGAGTGGAAAGAGCTGATGAGATTTTAGCCCACCCCCAGTGTCAAACTGTTTGACTACAGCTCTGCACATACTTTAATGATCCTAAAACTCTGGGTGCTACTCCTGCTAAACGGCTGCTCTATGCCAGGCAGAGGGAGGCACACCGGGAGCACCAGGGATGAGGCAGAAAGCAGAAGCTCCCTCCACGCACCATCTGGGCTGCGTGCATTTTGTCAGTTGGGGAGTGTCTGGCTTAATCCTTTTTCCATGTGCTGTAGAAACCTGGAAAAGTTTCTCATTTAAAAGTTTATGTTTTTCCTAGCTGTCTTAAAAAGCCACTGAATCACTTAACATTTCCTCTCCATTTCCCTACCAGTCCAATCTAGGTTTCACAACGATTCACAGCCCACCCAGTGCAAAATTTGCCAAAAATCTTTCCCCAACACCACCTTTTTTTTGGTGGCTGTTGAAAAGCACAGTTCCCGGTAGGCAAAATATTGGAAGCTGAAGGAGATGCTGAGAATGCGACTGAGCTTCCAGGAGATATTGTGCTACTTGCAGGTGACACACTCTAACTGCTGTGCTGAACAGTGTTCTTTACACTGACTAAGTGTGTACTCACAGGAATGTAGTTGGCATTAATGTAGTCAGATCCCTCTTCTTCATTCATTGAAACTAATCGGACACGACTAAAATCATCTATAAAAGGAGAAAAATAAAAAATTTGCCTCTCAAACATGGCACTCATCTCCAAGTAGGCAAAACTACAATTAATCCCATAGAAACTAAAAAAAAAAAAGGTCTATTAAAACCCCAGGAAATGCTCATATTTACCAACAGAGAGCAATGTTTGGCTCAGTAAACACTACATGAATGCGCCATCATTACAGTTCTGCAAAATACACCCTCCAACTGCCATCCCTTTGGGCTCCCTTAGGTTTTATTAAAATCATAAAAGAAATTTAGTAACATTACTCAATAGTAGAAATGACCTTGTGTTTCTCACTTCCAAACTCCTGTCTTGATAAACATCCCCAGCAAGCTACGTTTCTTCAAAGCTGACAAAAACCATCTATTGCCTTGTTCTCTCTAAGGGCAGGTTTTAGAACAGGCTCTTATCCGTCAGAAAATCTGTCCTGATTCTTCAGTTCTCTTATTAAACCCTCTCGAGGGACTTTAGCAGGAGCCTGTATGTGTTGTACTTACATGGCAGGATGTTTGTGTAGCGATTTTTACAGCGATTCATAGGAAGATCAGCAGCAAAGTGGGGTATGTCAAGCCCAATCAGTTTTAGCTCCTGGGGTAACAGAAGGAAAAATGCCAAGGTCAGAATCATAAACATTCAGAAAATAATTCTATGTGAAGTGCTTACTTGTGGCAGGTACCCAACCAACAATGTTCATAAATCACTTTATAAACTGTCAGCAGGATTACACTGACTTTCCTTATCTGATGCCTCCGAGTTCGGCTCCAAACAGCTAGAGAGCAATGATGTGGTCTCTCCTGCTGACGCTGCCAACACGCTGCTGCCATCCAAGGCCGTGACTCTCGACTGCTCCTCTCTACTTGCACTTAATTAGCCAAAAAAGTGTCAAACCAGGGAGTTGATGAATTACTTCTGCGGTGGTCATCCACCCTTCTTAAAGGGTTTTCTTCAAGTTCCAAGTGGCTTTTGATCTTGACATTGGGGAATGTTTGGAAGATCTTTCTAGTCATTTCCTTCAGTAGCTACATGTAATATATGATGCATCAGAGGACTTTTCACTGGCAGGAAGGGAACATGGCAGCCACCCCGGATGGTGGTAACACCCTGACAGTCCTCTCCACTCCATTTCCATGTTTAAATCTTTCTAAGCTAGCCCTAGGACAGGATCTTTTTAGTTTTATACTACTAAATTGACTTTAAATTTTGAGTAATTAAGAGAATGTACCTAAACTGGTCTTAGAGAGATGTCCTTGCTCTTAAAGAGATTTCTGATGTTATCTTCTCATTCCCATGTTTCCTCTCAAATTAAGGGCATTAAATAAATAAAATAAAGACATTAAAATCCTGAATTCAATTCAGGATGTCAGCATGTCCTAAACTTAAAGGAAGTGTGTCGGTCTAACAATTATCTTGAAACAAATGTCATGAGCCACTCAAATCAGCTTACTAAATGTAGTCTTTAAGAACACCAAGGTCCACTTTTAAATTCTGCAGAACTGGAAGTGAAGCTGCCCCACCTAGTAACAGTGCACATTAAACAACACAGAGCACAGGAACACGCCACACAAACTTAACATCTCGTAAAAGCTGATCTAGGCATGACAGCTAGGAGAGGGCAGAGTCCCCACAGATTTACCTCAAATTGCAGAGAAAATTTGTAATCTGAATCTTTGGCCATATCTTTGATGTATCCATCAAAATCATCCAACTGGACAGGGCTTTAAAAGAAAAATACACAAAAATTAAGAACCCAAACACACTTTTTTAGAACATTTTACTTCTATTTCCCCCCCAAATACTATCAAGTCATGAATATGTATTTGCAAATGTTAATACTAGAAAGTAACAATAAAGAGGAAAAAAAATCTTGTGGTTCAGTGCCACCAAATGGTGGGCATATTGCTCATTACTTGCATCATATCATAATGGCACCCGAAAAAGCAGCTGAGAGGGGTGCTATCACCTGGGGTGAGCCCAGTGCTGCAGCTGCTGATGATAGTAAGCAGCCTGGCAGGGCTGGAGTTGTCCTACCTGAGGAAAACCACTGGTTTGAGGCAAGGGGAATGACCCATACACCCTTCCTATGATTCCTTGGCCCCTGAACTGCTTTTGCAGGTGGTTATGTCCCCGAGGCACAGGTGGCACCATGACAAGTGGTGATCCAGCACCCCATCACAGACCCACTCTCAGTACCATCCCACCAGGGTGTTTCTGGCGCCAGGGCAGCTGCTGCTTCATTTAAGTTGTCTCTTGTGACGTGTAAAATGTTGCTTTCAGATATTTTCACATCTGGCAGATACACACTTAAAACTCATTTGAGCTTTGCTCATGCAGAAAAATGGATTTCATATTTAGGTTTTGATTTTTTTAGAAGGTCCACAAAAAAAATTCCCCTAAAACATCATGTTGGATGCCACTTCCATGCCTGCTTTCTCTCCTGGCTTTGAGAACTATACACATCTGTCATTAGAGATCAAATTCTCCTCCCAAAGAGATGGTGGGTAAAAAAAGTGGCATGTAACTATACAAAACCATGCAGAGCTTCAGCAGGTATAAATTAGACTTGATTTAATGATTCTCATCATTCTACACACTTTTTTACCAGGTGAGGGTCTATCTGTTAGTACAGGCACAGCCTCTGACCATAATGGAAAAATAATTAGGCTAACACTCTGAATAACAAAACACAGGTAAGCAGCTTCCCTCACCTAATTATCATGCTCTAATTTACAAGCTACTGAAGCATGTACACAGTAATCTTTTCATTTACTTTGAGGCAATATGCCCAGAGGAACCTGTCGTATCACCACTTAATTACTCCTGTTTATCCGTTAGCATTAATGATCTAATGTTCCAGCAACAACCATAATGAGAGCTTCATGTCAAGGGGGAAATACCACTAGAAACAAACGCATCCCAGTTTTTCACCATTTATCATTTTTAACTAAGGATAAGCTCTGTTGGAATCACTAACGTGGATAATTGATCTTTTCCCCAATGACTAATTTTCTATCAGTAAGGAGCTGTTTTACCACAACCTATCTGTTGAGAAGAATTGCTTTTGTCCAATAATTGTTTGTTTTCTGCCTTCAGATATCTCTCTCAGGATGTGTTTATCGAGAAGTTTTCTGTATCTGTGACTGCAATATCACTATACCATGTACTCCATAATGTATGCTTAGTCTAACGTGATGTATTTTTTTTTTCTTTAAATATCAAAGAAGTTACATACTTGGTCAGCTTTCTCTTCTTTAATCCATTTTTACTCCTGTAAAAAAAAAAAAAAAGTATTTTTCATTCATGAAACTATTGTATAGTCTTTATTTAAAGTTAGTACTGATTTAAGAACTTATGTTTTCTGGTCACCATCATAGTCAGGATGAGATTGGTGACAATATCTTGGACGTTTTTAAGCTGAGAGCAAAATTTCCTCTGACACCAGTGGAATCAGTTTTCCATTCTGTGGCTCTGAGAACAACCTGATTGTGAAAAGGAAAACCTGTGCCCAGCACAAACAGTGGATCCGCTACAACTCCTGACCCAACAGAGCCGTCGGCTTCAGGTGGGCCAGGGCTGTCCCCAGGGACGGGTCCCCGGGGCCCGATCCTGGCAGGAGGCTGCACTGCTGCAGGGGCTGGGGCACCACGGTGCCCCCCGGGCTGCTCTGCTCTGGCTCTAGTGGGCTGGGAAACTGGGTATCAACACTAAAGAGTAACCGGGAATGAGAAGCATCTGTTGGGTAAAGGGAGAAGACCACCATTTGCAAATTCAAGGAAGGGCGAAGGAGAAAGGAACACTATTTCTCACCCATGTCAGAACCTGCTTATGATGATCAATGAAGACAATGGCAAATATCCTACTGACTTCAGTGGGACTCAAACCTTAGATAATTTTAATTGACTTTTATCAGCTAGAGACAATTATGCCAGTCATGTAATACACTGTCTTCACATGATTTATAAGTGATATAATCCACTAGCGACAGTTGTGAGCAAGCTTATGAATGTGTTAACCCATAAAATACAGACTTCAGAACTGCGCTACACTAACTACCACCATGTGGTTTCTTGGAAGGGGTATATGTGTTCATTTTGCTGTTGACACAAAAAAGTTAAGCAATCAGTCAGATTAAATGCACAAAGTGAGCACCCTGGAATAATTTGGCTAGAGGTCTGAAAACACCGATCCTCTCTGTTAAACCAGTCACAGAGCACAAACAGATTCTTGCTTACTCAGAAGGGATTTTAGTAATGTCTTTTTTTTTTTTTTTTTTTTTTTTTTTAACCCTGGGCAATAGACAATATCTGTTCATTTATCACCTTATAATAATGCTATTTTTAATTTCATTGTTAAAATGATTTCTAGATAACTTGGGTCACACCTTCAATTAGTAAGTTAAAGGTGAAGATTTTTAATTTCAAAACAAAATATACAGAAAGAGGTATTAAAAAGTGGAGTATTTTTATTTTTCTACCCTGCTAAGTTTAGAATTGAAATTTAAAAGAAAAAAAAAATTGTTAATTTCCAAAATTAAGTTTTACAAAATGTTCAGTTTTTGGATCAACCACATTCTGTAGTAATTTTGTTACCTTGTCAAGGTATATTTCCATTTAGATGTGGAGCTTTGCCTGCAGAGTTAGCAAAAGCTATAGCAATACCAGTTTTATACTAACGTGAAGATTTACTTTGCAAAGCTTTACTCTACAAATATAAACCTCTTCAGCCTACCATGTTATTTAGCTGTACTGTACTCACATGTACTATACACATAGCCAAGTAGTATTTATTCTACATCTTCAAAGATTTTTTCTAATGAAATATTAGAATTAATTTCTGTAAATTATTCAAAACATTTCTTCTCTATCCCCTGTGACTGTGATAAATCTTTTAACGTTGGGCACATTAGAATTCATTTCAAAAGAAAAAATATCTAAATGCTGTTTATGATGGGAATGCTTCTAAGAATGCTTCTCCAAGGAACGCTTCAAGAGGCAATAAAACAAATGATTGACATCTATTTTTCAGCAACAATTTCTTGTGCTTTGATAGTCTCAAGAGATGCTATTTCTTAGCATCACAATTGCTTCCTGAAATGTTTTAAACCAACCTGTGTGCAAAACAAAGACATTTGAAACATTAGCTGGTGTTTCATCCGTTCTCACCCTACAGATTAAAATGCAAAGAGAGGGATTAATCTCATCTCATTCAACTTCAGCTCCTTTAAACTTGGTCATCTCAACTAAACTAGGTAGCTTGATTAAAAAGGAAACCTCTGAAGAAAGATACACATCAGGAAAGGTGAGTTAGTGCGCATTAAACAAGAAGAGGCAAAGGGGCAAAAGAAGATGATGACTCTTGCAGCAGTGCCGTTCACAGTGGCCACCTTGGGTTTCTTGAGAATTAGAGAGTTAAGAGAGATGAGCGTGACCTTGGCAATAGTTAACTGCTTGCCCGACCCTCCATCACTGTGCAGGTCTGATAGTTGAGCTTACGTCAGCCAAGTGACAAGTCAATATAATATTAGCCTTAGAGAGATGTGGAAGACTGCCATCTGCTCTTCAGCTGGGTTTGTGTGGAGAACATGCTTTTATTTTCATGGGAGAAGAAATGGACCTTTCTTTAGTTACATAAACCCACTCATTTCTGGGCCCACTGAAAATTTAGATGGGTTTTTCTACAGGCCCAATGTGACCCAAAGAAAACCATTTTCAGATATCTCTACGCTGAAGATGTTGATGACTGCCTGCCAGGGCTTCAGTGCCATAAGGTAACACCAGGGAACACTGCTGATCAAAAGTAAAGCTTGACTTCAGTACCACATTTTTGTAAATTACTATACCTTGTACTCAAGACCATCACGAACTTAAGTTTCTTTTATATAAATTATGCATTTTTAGGTCATTGGCAATTATAATTATTTATTAAATGGTTTGTGAAACAGTTCTGGTTCTAAACAGACCCTGTGGCTTTGTTGGTTAGATATTTTAAAAAAAGACAATCAGTCATTTACTAAGTCTTTATAAATTATTTACAGACTAAATTATTAAATATACACACATACACACAGAGGCACGCACACAGTGACCCAATTTTTACACTTTGGGACTGCTAGTTTGTATTAATTCTCAGTGAACTGCTCTTTCCAAAAGCAAAACTTCTACTGATGTCAGGAGAGCATAACCACACTTTTTAAAACTAAGGTATTTGACATCACACACCAAACAGGTAGGGCACAATCAAGCAATTTTAGTAATAGAAAAGCAGCAGCAGCAGCAGGCGGCAATGCCAGGCAATGAACTGATGAATAACTGGGACAGAAGAAGCCAGGACTTATGATGAAGTTGCAAAAATTGCAAAGAGAGCAATGAGATGAATATGATGACCACTCTAAGATTAGCTTTTTAATATCAAAATGGGTTGGAGCATAAACAGACAAACTAGATGAAGCAGGGTAGCAAATACTTTGATACCCACATCCTCTCCAATCCATGTTCTAGTACTAGAAAATTGTATCTTCAAAAGCTTTGACCCATTTGACAACAAAGGTATCACACATTTTTCATGTAATAGAAATTAACATTGTTTACACATTGCATATGGAAAAACAAGTAAATCACTTACCAAGGATTAATATAAAATGCCAAAAGATAATCAGTCCAAAGGCATGAGGGTAGCAGAGTTAGGAAAGCAAATACACTTCTACGCCTGTGAGCATTAATAAATAACATACATAAAGATGAAAAAGTGAGGAGAGTTAGTAAGACAAACAGAAATCAGGAGATCAGCAAATTCTATTTAAAAAATCAGCTAAACCCGTAAAGGCTTCCTCGTATTTCACAGGAATATTATTAGCATTCAGAGAATTTTTACTCTTCAACCTGACACTCTATGTAGGATTTTCAGCCACCCAACATAAAATTCTACAGGATCAAAATAAATGTGGTTTATGGTGTTGATTCAGGCCTGTTATTCTAAATGTTAAATGATAAACTGGCAGATTTTCAGAGTAAAATGTGTTTGAAAATTCCATCCACAGGTTTATGTCCATTACATAGGTGGTGCTAAGTCTATTTTCTGATGTTTTGAGATATTTCAGGACAGAAATAGTTTGTTTTACCATGAACTTCATTCCTGCAAGTGGTCCTGTGGATAACAGAACATCTGTATCAGAAAAAAATTAATATAATTCCAATATCTTATACCCTCTATTGAGTCAGATTTCTGAAAATATCCATATAACATTTTGCAGAGTCCCATATTTTAGTGCTTTAAATTCTCTCCTAGGTTCTCATCACAACATTATTTGAACTTCTTCTAACTGTGGTTTCCATGAATAACTATTCACAGCAGGTTTCATTGTGGCTAAAAGAAATTTGAGTACAAAATCATTCTAAACTTCTGTATTTCCAACCTGTTTACCAGATTCTGCTATGCATTAATCCAGGAAACCTACTCAGGCCTGTTTTACCTGGAGTGGGCTACAGTACTTTGCAAATGTGAAAAACTCATGAAACTTAAACAAAAATTGCCCCAGTAGCAGGATTTTTTTGCCAAATACATCTTCAGCGTGTTTCTTTCCCAACAGAAAATATGATGCCATAAAAGCAATACCATCCTTCTACAACTGTTCTAAAGAGGAACCACAAAGTGAAATTTCCTTTTTCAGTACTCTTGGCTCTTAGTCAGCAGCTACTGTGTTTTCCCTGATAAGCAAGTCACGTCAAATGTAATTATCTCTAATCTTAATATTCCAACCAATGGTGGAAACTTCTGCCCATGCACTGAAAACTCCAAGTTATGCTTTAATGAGTTTTGCTGCTGAAGAGGAAATAGGAAGTGCAGTTTCTGCAGGGCACCTTCCCCAGCTGTTGGTAGGGATTGTGTGGGTCAGACAGAAGCAAGAGCCCTTTCTAGTTAATCACATGCCATTAGGGTTGCAGCATTAGGGCCTCAGGGTTTACCCATTGTTAGGGTTTCTATGGGACTGGACTGAGGATGAAATTTGATTTTCCATAAGCAGATCTCTGGTGCCACAGAGAGGTTTTCATTAGGTTTAGAAGAGAGAAGTGACGATGTTGCTGGAATACTTCTATTTCCTTTGGGAAATTCCAAGTAAGGCTTTTTCCTCTTGCCTACAGAGGCAGAAGGAATTATTCAATCATGGCTCTTTCATCATCAAATCATCATGAGAAATTTCTACACTTTATCACATCGCAGGCTAACGTGCTTCAAGAACTACTTATATTGTTCACAGATTAGGAACTCTCTCATCTAAAACAATTGATTTTTTTCAACATATGAAAAATATGTAATTGTGCAATAAATACGATACTCTTTTCCTGGAATTACATAGTCTTTCACCTACTGCTCAGGTGTACCGAACAATTTTATTTAATTAAAAGGAAGAGATGCAGAGATTGCTCAAATCCTGAAAACTCTGCTGAGCTGAGCTTTCTTTAAGAATCAGTGGATATGCCCCCAGCTCCCTTACCAGATCCTCCTCAAGCAAAATGGGTTTCTTAATCCTTCTACCTGTGTTTAGGGCTATATTTTCCATTTGGCTGCCTGGATGTACAGTGAATCTGGTCTTGGTATCAGACAACAGAAGCACACAAAACAAGGTATCTTTACTAACTCTCAGAGAAGTCAGGACCATCAGATTATGGAACATTGCCTTGAGTTACCAAAAGTTTGTGGAGTTATTAAGCAGGAATATTTTCCCTAATTTTTTAGCATAATTCATGTATGTATACATATATGCATATAGGCACATATATATATACACAGACATACATACACCTTCACTTTCACATCAAAACCTATTATTTAATTCCCCTTCCCGTAAAAAAGCTTTTTATAGTTTTAATAACATCTGTTGCTAGTTTAATTATTTGATTCAAGCTTGGATATTTAATTAACACGAGTGTTTGATCTTCTGCTGCCTTTGCCATTAATATAGTCCAACCAAGAGAAGCTGAAGGAGAGATTAGTTTGTACTGCATACAGCTGGCTGCTATTAAAGCTAAACCAAGCAAGTGAAGCTTGTTTAATATCCAGTTAATTAGCAGCACAGTGAGGTATTGACAAGATTTGCTGGGCTTGTTAGTTCAGTTTGCACGCTTATTAGCAAAAGGCTTGTTGTGGTACAGTGTCAATCCATTTAATCTCGTCCTTGCTGGCATGCTGTGCTTTATGAGATCATGGAAGCAGCTCCCTGTGCACCAACTTGTCTTTCCAACTTCTTGGCTGTCAACAAAGCTGACCACGGATGTAAAACCAAGGTGCATATTTTTTTAATTCCTACCTACTGGAATGGGTCAGGCAGTATGCTTTTAAATGTCTGTGTTTGGACTTGCCTTGAAATATACGAGGATTTTGCAAAGATTGCTAATAATAAAAGAGTAAACCTTGGGTCAGTCATTGGCATACATTTGATTATCAAAATAGGAATGGAAATGACGGCACTGGTGCCAGCCAGGTAGCTCTCAGAGCCCTTATGCTTCTCTAACAGCTAATCCTATAGACTTTCTTTGTTCAAATACTTCTCTTTGGCTGATGGTGTCAGTGGTGGTTTGAAGTCCATAGTCAGTGCCTGTAAATCTTGTAGGTGGTTTTCTAGACTAGTAAGAACGTGTTTTTTTTTCCAAGTCTTTTCAACAGCACTGTTACAGTAAATATTTGAGTTGGCTTGTCCTTGTCTTGCAATGCAAGAAAAAATTAATTAATGGCACTGCATGAAGAGAGTTGCTCACTGGTCACCTGCAGGCAAGCTTATACCTCTATGGAAGTGCTAATGGATTTATAGATCAAGTTTCTACACTTGTGTTATTTTAGGAAATATGTCTGTAAGAGAAAGGAAAAAAAATGTTCTCCCAAAACACATATATACAACTTGGTTGACATGTATATACATCATTCCCCACTAAAAATAGCAGGTGACAGAATAGTTAGTCTTGAGTCATCATTCAAGATACAAAATACTATAATAAACAGGTATAGTAGTTTTATCTTAAAGAGGAACAGTGATGATATGAAAAATAAGCACTTAAGATTAAAGATCATATTTGCCAAAAAGCAGAGACGGGGAAAAACATAATTTAAAGCTTTGCTTCAATCACTCACCAGTTATAAGGAAGCTTTCCATCTCTCTCTAAAGATGCAAAATTGACAAAGGTTCCAGCCCCGCACTCCCTGTTTCAGGAAGACCATTGGGTACAAAGTTACCATTTTTGGATTCACAAAGGTTGCAATGAGTTGGATTTAACAGAAAACTCTTGAAGTTGCAAAGAAGTGGTGAACACTCACATCTGTGATTAGGTCTGAGATAATCTGTGATAAACATAATCCCTTAACATAGTCGTCCAAAACCAGTAAATGTTCAACACCACCTAAAATCATGTTTCCTAATAATGCCTAAAAAGAGTGAAACAAGGGAGAAGTTGCTAATAAAGTTCTCAAATAGACCTCATCTTCTGTCCAGTTTTGGGCATTCTATAGTCTGGCACCAGCACTAGTTGCTGGCCTCAGTACACATGCTAAATATTTACCTTTCTATATTAAATATTTGCTGTCCCAACTCTAAGGGGAATATGTATAGTTGTCTCAATTTGACAGGCTCATAGTAATGTTGAGTTCACAAAATAATTGTAGAAAAAACCTGCATTTCCTAAATAACTTTCCAGTGAATTTATAACAAGTCCATTATATTCAGCTACAAATGATAAATTGACTGGTTTTGATTCCTTGATTTAAGTAAACAATTACTTGCAGCTTCTTACTGGATTTACTTTTTAAATTTCCTTCTGGGGTTTTTATCTTCTGTGGCTAGAAGCAGTGATGAAGAGAGAAACAAAAAGCTTTGGGCTGCCAACGCAGTAATTAAATAGGAAAAAGAATTAATTTAGCTGGGATTTTCACAGAGCCAGTTACACCTAAAAGGAACAAACCATATAATGTTCTCTGAAAGAGATAGCCTGCAAAATGTGTGTGATGTGGTCATCTGTTGCATGGAATACATAGCCAAGACACGACGCATAAAATGCATCTGCTAGGTTGCAAGTGTGAGATTCTTCACATAATTTTTTTTACATTAAATCATTTCCTTTCTTGACACAGGACAGTAAATTAATATAAAATATATTACAGAGATTATAAAAGGATGAAGACTCCAGGACATTTCCAAAACCAGCAGGTAAACCATGTATCAAGGGTTTGGAGAAACTTCCACAGTCCACTCAGGCCACAACATAACCCACATTAAAGTTAACTGTTAAAGGTAAGACCACCAGGAAAAGGAAATTTAATTTCAATATTCAGGTACAAATGATTGGTGCAGATAGATGAGTGAACCACAAGTTCTGTAAGAAAAGGTTTGCTCCTACAACATAATTTTTCCCTTCATCTTTAGGACACAACAGGTTGGGATTAATAATGTTGTATGTGAAGAGGAAGACCTGAGATCCCTTCTAGATTTCAGGGTCTCAGTGTGTATTTGGCTGCATCCTGACTGTGAAGCAAGACAAGATCTAGGTGAGCCCATATGCTCTTTACCATGCTGCAGTTCCCATAGGAAGGAAGCCCATATGAATGCAGAATTTGGACAACTGGAAGATCAGGATTTGGGGGCAGACTGGCAAATGCTCTAGAGAGAGACTCTCAGGGCCCTGGGCACATCCTCCCTCATCCCAGGGGTTTGTCTGCTAGGGCTCAGGCTTTACATGGCACCCTGGATCTGATGGACAAACCATCTTGCCTGTTGATATGGAAAATCTGTTCCAAACTATATGAAAGATTTGCAAAGCTGCTTGAAGTCTTGCTCATGCTCCGTTGCCTCAGATCCTAATTATCCTTCAGGTTCCTGACACAACTCTTTTGTAATAAATGATCACACTTTTTATAGACCCAATCTTGCACAGCTCAAAATGAGGCAAAGGTTGAGGCTTACAACTCAGGTCAAGAATGAAAGTAGGTAGAGGGAGAAGACACGCTACTCCTAAACAGCAGCAAGACAACTATTTTGAAGGTAGCCTGTTCACAAACATCTCAAGCAGCACCCATGCACACAAACATCCTCAATTGCAACTACTGTCATGATGTGTTTGTTGTCTGAAGTTTTTGGAATTAGAATAAATCTGGATTTACCTGGCCATTTGTAGATGTTTTCTCCTGAGTACAACAAGAGTCACCAGCAGCAGTCCAATCAGAAGGATACTTAGGATGGCTAACACGGAGATTACCACTACGTTGGGATTCATCTCGGTGACTGTACATACAAACAAGGACTCTTGGTTATTCAATTCAGAAGAGCTGACAGTTCTGGTTTTTTTTTCCCCTGAATGTTGATAGTGCTATTTTTCTGAACTGATCTCATTCAGCCTGGAGTGTTACAGAGAGAAAAATCTACCACTAGAGAAAAAGGGAGGTTTTGTCTAGTTATTTCTCTTACAAAATTTCTGTGGGGAAATGACTCCACGCTGGCATTTTGTTAAACTATGGCATGTTATGATTTTTTTTTTTCCTTTTTAGCTGACATACATAACACAAGAGAAAAGGATGAAGGAAATACAAAATACAGATACTCATAACCATCTATGTTTCCAAAGCATATTTTAACTCTGAAGTTCTACTTCAACAATAATCAATAAATTTTCTGACCTAAAAGCAAAATAACAGGCTGAGGCTCTGTAATACACTGGGTTGAAATTGATTGAATTACTTTGGCAAATAAATTTTTAAAAAATATTCTGTTTTAAATAAGAGCTGGAATCAACTCTCAATAACAAAACCTTGATTTACTTTTGTTCCATATTACATGCTTATCAACTGTACTACTATGAGACCAGATACCCTGTTCTGCTCATTATATAAGCAATGCTCTCTACTTTACTTGCTCAGAATTACTTTACATCCTTGTCTAGATAACTTGTCTAGAGAAGCATATTTTAGATTAAAAATCATGGAGATTTTTAAACTAAGTATCAGACACTGAACTCCAGCATGGGGTGGTGTATGATGTACAGGACCAGTGACTGAAGCTACACAACTTCCTAATTAAGCAGAGATGACACTGATCATTCTGGATGCAAGATTTTAAAGAATAGTCCAGTGCTCTGGGAAGTTCTTTCTTCAGAGTCAGTACAAAGCCAGGCTCCACGACATGCCTGGGAAGCCTCCATCAGGAGCTATCCCTTTGGGTTGTGACTACTCAAGATCTTGTGATGGCCCCTCTCCTTCTCTCTCACCATATCTTCACATCTTCATTGAAAGCAGAAAGTAATTTTTTTTCCTTAGCAGCTTAGAAATGTGATTTTCCTCTTGTTTGGGCTTGTCTGAGAAAACAACTTCCTCTGTAAACGTAATTAAGCAGTACCCTGACATTCAGCCTTGACACCACAAACCAGGTCCCTGATTTCTAAAACCCAGTAGAGATTTGAGCTTTAGTTTATAATTTTCCAAGTCAACCCCCCATCAGAGACTATTCTAAGGACTTTTTAAAGCTGTTTCCTCATCCCATCCACATCTGCCAGCCTTTCCATGATACAAACAACACCTGGGGCCAGTAATACCGACAACAGCATTAGAAAGCAAGGAGAAACAGATGATGTAGCCGGAGGTGGAAGAAGAAAGTAGGGGAGTGCTGCTTACCCATAGTGGAAACTGCAATGAAAGTGGGGATGCTGGGACTATTGTGGCTGAAGGTGGTCACGCTGCAGTTGTAGGAAGTGGCAGGGGTTAGGCTGGAAATGGTCACTACGTGTGAAGAGACAGTGACAGGTTCCTGCAGACATGGGGAAAAATACAAAGAAGTTTTTCTCTCCTGTAAACACAACAGCACAAATCAGTGCTTCCCTCTCCACCCATATATTTGACGAGGTAAAGTCAGATATGGTGAAAGAAACCAGCACTTTAAAACCCAGGGAAGGCAACCAAAGCCTGCCCTTGAAAATAGGCAGGTAGCCCAGCAGTCTGGCAGAAGAGGGGAGAAGAACAGGGGTGAAAACAGAAGCAGGAACAGCCCAGAGCACCCCAGGGAGCCCCAGGGCCCCTTGTGGAGGGCAGGAGGGTGCCTTATAATGGGCTGGTCAGGCACACGCTCGGTGGGGAGAAGCACTGCGACCTCCAGGACATCCCCAGAGGTGGGCAGAGCCAATGAGCTCTGGTTACTAAGCCATACAGGTAGGAGGAAAACAAAGTTATTTCTATTCAAAGTGCAGCCAAGGCAACGACGATCTCTGCACTCTCATATGAATTCAGTTCCTCTGGATGTAAAGAGCTGTGAGCCTTTTGAGTGGCCAAGGTGAAAACCAAAGCTAGAGCAAAGCCTTTGGGTAGTAACTATGATTGGACATCCCACACCTCAGTTTTTCTAGTTAGTAGAAACTCTTTACATAAAATATTTATACAATGTTTTAATTACCATGTTCCTGGTAAACACTTTTGTGTTCTTTAAATGCTGATACAACAAAAGAAAACAAATACAACACATGCATTGACTTAAATATACAGCTCCTTAAGGTCCTCAGAGGCTTTTCTGTACTCTCCAGCAGAACCAAGGGTGGGTTGCAGATGTGAAAATAGGGACACTGAGCCAGTGGTTTAGAAAGGGAACAAGAAGAAATTTATGAATGAACTCACTCCGGACGGAAGTGCGAGATGCTGTAACAAGTCCCAAGCACTGGATTTTTGCAGTGGCTTGTTGTCAGTCATGGGCTCCTTCTAGGCTAGCAAGGGTTCCTGTTGCAGTGCAACTCTGAGGTATGTTACGCAGATGAAATCACATGTACATGAGTGTCAGGGAGGAGACTTTTATTCCCTGACCTGAAAGGAGGGGCCACAGTTTGGCAATTGGACTTGGTTGGATGTTTTTCATTTTCCCCTCTGTGAAATTTAAATTAGTCAACCAAAACCCAGAAGCTGTTGCTTTTCATTTTTCTAATTTAAAAAGGAAAATGGAAAATCACAAACAAATCTCCAGTCTAATAAGAAAGCATCCCTTTTTACAGTTCAAAAATGAGCCCTTTCCCTTTTTTCACAGAGGCAGAAAAGAGAGTGATGAATCTAATGAGAAGTGAGCTGACAATCTCTGTGCATTTCCCAGTGTGATGTTCATATCAACAAACAAGACACCCACTGAAGCTTCTGCCAAATTGAGAAGTCTTTTTCCGATGTTCTTAAAACAGATCTGCTCTTCACTAAAGTTGCAAATCTTGTGGTACCATTCTTGCCTGATCACATCACTATTTCAAATCTCTGCTAAGTGGATAATGACTTCACGATCTTTAGTTGTTCACTATGAAAAAGCAGGAATCTAGATCTGGAATCAAAACTATCCAATAGATTAAAATGCATTTAAATTTGGGTTGTTTTGTTTTTGTTTTTTTTTTTTTTTTTCTTTAGTCAGTGCCTTTCTTAATTTAAAAAGAATATTAAGTAATTCAGACTAGTCTTCCATAGAATTAAAGAGTGTGTATGTCTCCTTTGTGATAATCAGTGGTCTGAGTGGGTTATTTTTTACTTTTTTTGACTTATTCCCCATTATATGTGACAGTCCACATGAGGGAATGATGTTTCATCGCATGTAATCACAATGATTCACTATACCATGACCTAAACCACAAACTAAGCCTCTTATGTTGCACAGCATTGAATGCTAAGGAATTAAAACTACCACTATTCTATTCTTCACTGAACAACATTACCAATCTAAATACTCAGATATTCAGGTGGCATCTGATCACAGGTATCTAACTGAACAGAGAGAAAAGGAGGTTTATTTGTGAGGCTGAGAAAGTGAATCTCAAAGGAAATACCATAAGAGACAAAATGCATGAGGAGCAGCCTCATTTGCAGTGTAAAGGTACTCTGAATAGCAGTGAAGGCCCTACAGAACTTCAGTTAACAGTTCTGAAAACCAGGAACAAAGACAGAAATAATTAAATGCTGCGTAAAAGAACCCATGGCATCTAAATATGTCTGTTTTTTCCCATTCCTTATCAAGCTACCTGACTATTTTTCCCTTCCCATCCATTGACATTCCCTTAGTTTTGTGGCCTTTTAGGTTTTGCATAGTATATTAGATCTATTTTCATGAGTAGCCAGAGACTGACACTCTGTTGGATGCACATAGCTTCTGTTCAAATAGTTATAATCTCGTCAATAAGACAGAAGCCAATTTTAATATTGCAAAATAAATAAATATTTTAGTAGTTCAAATGTTTTAGTAGTTTAGCTTTTAAAGATTTAATTCTGAACCACGTTACCACATTTGCTTTTACTATCTAACCTATGTACTGAGCGTAACATGTCATTGGGCTTTACACACAAATGCTAAGCAGCAGACACCAAACCAGACAGATGCAAGGCCCAGTCTCAGTTTCACAGATGAAGAGCAAGAAACCAAGAGACGCTTACATACCTGGACATTTGTTTCCTGACCAGATCCAGCCTGCTGGCAGTAGACTTCAAAGAAATCAGCCACTCCTTCTTCCACCCACAACAGAGTCACAGAGGTCTGAGTCTTGTTGACAGCAAACAGTGATTTTGGAGGGGCTGGTTCTGGTTAAGAGAAAATTTCCTTTTATTAAGCTTATCTTTAAGTTTTCAGACTACTGAGAAGAGGAAGCCTTGAACAAAAATGAAAGCAATGCCTGATGCCCTTGTATCTTTCATTTCCTTCAGATAAAGCCTGCCAATATAAAGTCCTGTCTCTCATGATGATAAACTACCACTGTAAAATGGGAAGATGATGAAGTGTCTTGGTTTTTCTTCTCTATTTAAACTGTTCTCTGTTTGGACAGTGGATAATTACTTTACTTCCCTTTTCAACAGAGCCCTTGTTTGAGGATGATCAGCATATTCTATTAATAGAATGATGTTAGCAGAAAGTCTTTCGGGAGAAGATGGCTGTCCACCTGTTAGCAACACATTTGGCGTAAGAAGGCTTTTCTTCACAAGGCCCACCCCAGGAGATGATAAAGAAGCAGCTTCCCACAAGCTAAGGCCACCTAGGTTCATTTAATTGCAGCAATGGAAATATTTAGTCAATTAGCAGTTTTTAAAAAATCATGTAGTCTTTTTTTTTTTTTTTTCCAGGCTAATACTTAAGGGCAATTGGATCTGTGCTCATTTCAGTTAGCTGCAGGAATTTTCTCTCCTCGCTGAATGCAGAGGTCCAGATCTCAGGGGTCTTCAATTAATTGCTTTGATTTTTGTTGCTGTTATGTCAGATGAACTGACAATGGGCGAACATATACAAGGGTCTGGCGAGGAGGAGATAACCCTGTGATGGGAGAGATATGGAGGGTCTTCGGGGAGTGACAGTATCAGAGATACTGTGAGACACGGAGTGGGGTCTGCACCCAGTGCCCCTGGCCCTGCGTGGGGTGGCCTCAGCTGCTGCCTCCAGGTCCACCTCCCCACCCGTGGACCCCCATGGCTGGGCAGGCAGCGGCCCATGGGAGGCCACGATGACCTCTGGTGTAGGCCACCCATCACTGCAACCCCCCCCAAACCAACCTGGAGTATGGGATGCACAGGGGAACAGGAGGGGAAACCTTGAGGAGTACGGGGAGGAGCAAACTGCATAGGCATGGTGTTAAGATGAGATATACGTTTTTTTCCCTATTTAAAGACCAAGGCTCGATCTCAGTTTTCGTCCTGATGTCTTCACATGATGGATACTGGCAATCCCTAGTTTTCAGTGCCTCAGGCATCCTGGGGTCCTTTGGTTTGCCTTCAGAGAGTGCAAAGTTTGGGCTGTACATTTCCAAGCTGTTCTCCAGAATTTTCAGATTTCCTAATCTATGGATGTTCAATGACAGTTGCCATTCTCACACAGTGACCTGATTTGAGGATTATGACACACTACATACACCATGCTATGTACAACATTTTGCTATTATTTTTTCCCTTCATAAATAATTTGTTATTCTCATTCTCTGAGATGCTGTCACAGGAGTCTGAATGTGATGTGTAAGATCCGCCACAAAAACTTGGCACAAAGGACTTGCTCAAGTAGTTATAGACATTTTGGAGACGTATCTGATCCCCAGACAGTCAGATCAGTGTTCTATGGTTGGAGGCTGCCAAGATTATATTGGCATTAGGGAGAGAGTTGGGTAGGGACTGAGGCACATTCACGTGGCTTCTTCTGTGTCACAGGGATTGCAGTGTACACCTTCTCCCGTAACTACATAGGAAAGCGTCCCTCTCCCTTAATTATACTCATATATTTGCTCTTGGATTCAGAAACACATTCCATCCCTCACTCCAGGTAAAAAACGGCCTCAATTAAAATCTGAGTTTTGCATTTGGGCATCATCCCAAGTAAACCCTCCTTTTGCCTCCAGCAAATGGCTTGATTTTTCTGCAAGTGGAAAGTTGCCAGGATGAAGCAAACATCATGAAGGGAAGAACATTTGGCAGGAATGCTTAAGTGACTGCCAAGTGCTGAGTCGTCTATCACTTAGAGTCAGTTCTCACTACTGCTAATTACAACTCCCACTGCTCCCTCAGAAACAGAGAGAAAGAAAACCTCTGGTAAAATATCCTTACTATTGTCTACTCAAAGAGTAAACAACATAAAAAAAAAAAAATCAAACCAACAAAACTCCCACACCCAGAAGTCTAGAAGTGGTTTATCAAAATGGAATTTATTCTACCTGCATTTTGTTGTCAATGAAAGGGCAAGAGCAAAATACCTATACCAGTTCAGTAAGAGTCTGCCTGTCCATAAGCAAAGAACAGGAAGATACAACTAGGCTGAATGGTGTACAACATGAATATTACATGGCACCTGTACACCTGTCTGAAAGATAAAGCTAGCTGATATTTTGAAATACCCCCCTAAAATAACTGGACAATGGTAGCGGGGGTATATACTTACCCTCACATATCTACCCACTCAGTCCTAGGAATAAACAGGCACACATAACTCTGTGCACAGACACAAGGCATAGGGAAAACAGTGGACAGGACTTGCACAGGGAAGGGAAAATCCACAGAATTTGTCTACATCTCTCAAATATTCCATTTGGTAAAAAGACCTGGAAGGACTTCAGACTCTTGTGCCTGTACTGCTTGCCCCAGCATTGTTTAAGAGATTTGAGTAAGAGCTATTGAGAAAGATGAATGGACAAAGATTTCTTCAAGTTCTCTAATTCAATTAGAAATTATGGAGTCCTTTAAATTCACTTCTTTTACAGTCACTCAAAAAAGGCTTATTATGTATTTAGAGATAATCCAGTTCAAAATTACTAACACTTCTTTACCCACCTTCACAGTGGAGTTAATGCCTGTAAAAGCGGTTAGGTACACTTCAAAATTTCACAGCTTTAGGCACCTAGGGCTCAACAATTCCATGCATGTGCAAAAATGAATTAAAATCTCTTAAGTTACAATGGTGTAGTGTCCAGTCTTTCTCACAGGTAAAGGAAGATGTTAGGCAGAAAGTTATATTTTAAAGTCCTACATTAAGGATTAAGTTCTCAAGTCTTTTTTTGTTTCTTTGACTAGATTACATATTTATTTCTTAGAATGATGCTGAGTTCCACAGCCATGAATCTGGTTGTTTTTGTAAAGGGTACTCTCATTGATTTGTATTTAAGGGTACATTTTTGGTGTTAGAAGACTATGGAGATGTCCAGGGATAGAGGAGGAGAGACAGGAAACCAAACCAGGTGGCAGAGTCCAGACCCAAAATCAGACTTGTCAGAAACAAGGAAGGTTCTGCTTTCTATTGAAACGTTAATCTGTGAAGCCTGAGTCACTGTTCACAAAACCTGCCTACGTTCAAGACCTTAGGGAAACAACTATGAAGCAGCTGTTCTCTTAGTGAGGCATTCAGTTATTTCCACTCTCCTACTTCCACTTACAGTCAAATTCTGCCACTCTTGCTCCTCTTGGGTAATACTATTTTAGGAGAGTAGCTTCACATACAGGAATGAGACAATCTTCACAGCAAGGTGAGGTGAAAATTATGGCTTTGAAAAAGAAATGCAGTCACAGGTACATGATTCTGAAATAAGGAAGATGCTGAATCTGCTGACAGAGTTACTTTCAAAGTTAAATGAGAGGAGGAATGAGCTGATAATTTACAAACAAGCATTTCTTACCCAATTTCACAAGCTGGGGCAGGGAAGTATTGCTGCCTCTTTCAGTACAAGCAGTCACTGAAAGGTTGTAAATGTCCCCTGGAGGCAAGCTCAACACTGCAGTCATCACATTGCGTGTTACCTACAATAATTATAGACACCAACTGTTAAATATGACAAACATCCTTCTTGTAAAATTAATCTGGTCACTTAATATACTACAAAGAAAGTTCTGTGCATCACAGCAGATGTCTTCTCCATACTCTAAACTTGTTACATGAACCAGTTCCCACTGAAACCAACTGTGGAAAGCTGTAACGCTCAGCAGAATACCTCAACGCAAAAAGACGACAATCTTAGGCTGTGTTTTCTATAGGACCAGTGAAAATTTAGGAAAGAAAATCTCCTCACACCAATGAGAGTACTCTCGCATCTAGATCTTTCATGTTGTGCAAAATACTAAACAAGCCATAGATGTGAGCCCACTGCAATTTTAGAGGAATTCAAATCAGGTCAGAGATCTCTAAGAAGCATACACACGACACATATAGGCAAGCCTTTATATATCCTAAACCTCTGCCAGTTAAATCTGACTGGACAAGTCTAACACCTACCTGAAGACCTGTTGACTTGACAATAGATCTCAGGGCCTGAATTCAGTCATCTGCAAGTCTGAAACCAGATAGGATCCAAAACTGAGCTGAGCTTCAAAACTCTGTGAATAACTCCTCCCTGTTATTTGAGGGGTGAGTAAGCTCCCAATTTCTCCAGGGTCACGGAGGAGGATGCAGAACCCAGATACTGCAACAGACTGTTTTCAGAGCACTTGAGGACTATCTAGAAAGTGAATGTTCAGGAACCTCATGCTGGTTTTCATAGTCAATTTTCACGCTGAAACTTTCAGTTCCAAGAGAAACAGACAGTTCTGAATAAAGACTAACAGGACTATGCCCATTATTTTCATCACTTCTCTAAAAACTGACCAACTTCTACTGCGTCTTGGGAAGTACACAAACAGCAAGAAGAAAAAGTCATCATTACTTGATAGTGTTACCTATTTATTTTAATAATCCCACAAGAAAAACAACCATGATAACAATCTTAACAAATCAGATAAAGAGATTACAATATAGTATGATTTTTAAAGAAAATAATTTCTGAAAGAGAGTAACAGAGTTTAGGAGAACAGGTACACCCTGATGCCTGCAAGTGTGTACCCAAATTTACAAATATGATCACGACCATAAAAGTTATCTATAAACTAACTAGGTTGTTGCAGGAATTTCCTAAAACATACTTTCTGGGTTCCCTTGTCCTGAGAATAATATGAAGACAAACATTTCTGAAGACATTCCTAAATCTCTGAAGTTTTATCTGCAGATATATTCCATTGCAGATACCCTCTATTTTAAATATTTTTTTTCTAAAATTACATATGCAATAGTATTTTAAATGCAATTTAATATTCAATGTTTATTATTTATTTATTTATTTAAAAATTTTAAAATTCAGTGAAGTTGAATGGCACAGATACCAGGTTTTTCCTGGAAGAGTAACAACCTTACAGAGAACATGACTTTTGGAAGGAAGATTGGAGAGGAATATCACAGCACAATTTTTTTATAAATCAATTGTTAGAACACTTTATTTGTAGGAATAAATTTAAAATGTTGAGTTTTCTTCCTTGTTTGAAACAAAGATCCAAATATTGAAAGTTCCTGCTGTTCAGAAATGTCATGTTTTTGAACAGTTCTACTAATCATATAATTAGATTCATGCTGCAACAAGCTCCAGATGGGTGCACTCTTGCAGCCACCAGGAATTCAATGAAAGGCAGGGTGCTCCATATAAATCCAAATGAAAATTGCTGATGAATTTGCGCTTATGCTGAAAATCCACTTCCAATTCAGCATCTTCTGAATCTTCAGTTGTAGAAAGAAAACCTTTCCCTTGAAAAAGACCAGACACTTTCTCCCTGTCAATGATTAAAAGATCAATAGTGGTGTAGAAGACCGTCATGGGCCACAGGCTGTATGAAGCTACACTGCTGGCCATAAACCATCCTGCACTGCCATGCTCCACTGGTGTTCCAAACACTTCTCACTGTACGTCCAGGGGCTGCTCTTTTGCTTCAGGTTACACATGCACCTCAGTAGCCTGCAGCAGCATGACTTTAATCCATAATTGGAAACCCCCACATTTCTTTTTCTAAACTATTTTTAAATGTGCTTAAAGAGTTAAAGAATATGCGCCAAGAACACATCTTAATATCCGGCAATAAGCCTTCTAAGAAGCGCACACATTTTGGGTGAAATCCTCATCCCATCAGTTAGTGGAAATTGTATTCAAACAGAAAATGAAAATGACCTAATTTATAAGGATGTCTGTTTGATAAAGTCAGAAAATGGGAAGGGATAGTACCTGGTCTGAATGAACAAACAAAAAAATTCAACCAGTAGTGTAGTCTAGTTATTAATAAATAGAAATGGAAAAGACTGTATCTGTTTACCAAAAAATACTCTTTACTCTTTTACTGTCTGCAGCTCAGAAGTTTATAAGCTATTTTAAAATTCTTACCTAAAATTATCAACAATTACACTGGATCATCATAGAACCATTTTGCCCACTGAAAGCTTGAGTCCTTGGAAGTGCGTGCTAACATGGTGAAATACCTTTAACTGATCAGGCTTCTACCAATCTATAGCAACTTGCTTAAACTTTGTAAGACAAGGTTATTAATTCAGCAAAAAAAAAAAAACACAGAGAAATGAGCAACACCCTCCCCACTCATACTTACACTCTTCTTGATCTTTTTCTTTCCTTCTGCAATGACCATCCAGTGCAGCATTCTGGAATGAGAAAGGTCAGTACCATCTCCTCCATAGGTCCAGGTGACATACAAAAGGTGGTTGAAATATTCTATGGAGGTAATCTCGGGTGCCACTGGTGCTGAAGGAAGAAGGCAAGTGTATTACAGACAGGATCTAACACAGTTGATTACCAAATCCACTAATTGATTTTTTCCAAAGGATACTACTACTGTTGGGAAGAGAGTATCACAAACATAGCAGAAAAATATTAGTGAAAGCATCAGCGCCTGAGCGCTACCTGAAAGAAATTAAAACTGGCATTTAAGCTGGGAGAAACCGGGAATAAAAATACATTTCTGTTTGCAATCTTTCAGTGTAAAAAAAAAAAATAATAAAATCATGAAGCTTCTGGCTGATACAAACCATTTTGTGAGTCAACATTTATAAACAGAATTCAAAGTCAAGTTAAAAGCCTCAGATACTGGTTCACTGTGTTTTAGCACTGAAAAGAAATTACAATCAGTGAGAAATAAAGAATTGCCACACTGAATAATTTGGATAACTTTTCCACAGGAAAAAATACCTTCTCTTCACCGAGCTTGCATTTTCTAGGAGGAAAAGCCCCAAACTTGCAGTTTTCCAAAGAACACCTTTTTGCATGACAAGTTATGTCCACCTTTCCTCGCAGGGTGAAAGTCCCACCGCCACAGAAGGCGGCCGTCCGCTGACACCCACCTAAGCTCCAAGTGTTTAGCCTACAGGCATACGGCAGCTACGCTGTCCGGTATTAGGCGAAGCAGCTGTTGTCCTTCCTCTTCCTCCACACACCCGGCTCCCGCCCAGTGCTGCGGACCGTCCCGCCGACCCGCTGATGGCTCGTCTTGTGCTGGGGCTGCCAGCGAGTCCTTGGCTCCCCGCGCAGCCCAAGACAGACGGCCACCTCCAGAGCAACTCATCTTCAAATAGGTATTGAAGAGGAGAATTCACCTCCTGGAGGTGCCTCTCTATTAATTGCAGAGGGAGTACAGCTGGTCAGCCCACTGTCCTGGGCTGAGTGAGTGGTGGAGTTTTTTGGTGGCAGGGGAGGGGGCTATCGGGGCGGCCCCCTGTGAGAAGCTTCTCGAAGCTCCCCCAGCTCCACGTCAGCTCCACTTCTGTTTGGGAAATTGAGCCAATCGGCTGCGCCTCTGCGATAACGTATTTAAGAAGGGACGTGGTGACGGGCAGTCGGACTTGGGAGGAGGAGTTGCAGCAGCTGCATGAACACCAAGGTCAGTGGAGGAACGGAGGAAGAAAGGAGGGGGGAGGTGTGCCGGAGCAGAGACCCTCCTGTATCCTGTGGTGAGACGGCAGGGCGGCCCCCCCCTGCCACCCATGAAGATCTACGGTGGAGCAGACATTGATTTACAGCCTGTCGTTCCTGCTCGGCTGATCAAGGTTCTGTGCCCGAAGAAGGCCGGGGTCTCATGGAAAAAGGTAGCCCCGCTGCTGTAATTCAGTGCTGGGAGGATTGCAGCATGTGGGGGAGTCCCACGCCGGAGCAGCTCGGGAAGGGCTGCAGCCGTGGGAGAGAATCCAGTCGGAGGAAGTTAGTGACCCATGACGGAGCAGTGTGGGGAACGCTGCGGCCCATGGGAGGAATTCAAGTCAGAGAAAGTTTGTGGAGGACTGTCTCCTGTGAGAGGGGGACCACGATGGAGCAGGGGGTAATAAGTTTTGGACACTCCCCTCACCGAAGATGAAGGAAGTGGCAGCACTGACTGCACCCCCCATTCCCTGCCCCTGCGCCACTGGGGGAGGAGGTAGAGATATCGGGAGCAGAACTGAGCCCGGGAAGAAGGGAGGGGTGGGGGGAAGGTGTTCTCAAGATGTGGCAATGCTTCTCACTGTCCTACTCTGGTATGTGTTGTTAGTGTCTGTAATAAATGTATGTTCTTTTTTCTTCCCCTAACGAGTCTGCCTTTTGCTCATGATCATAAAAGGGGGATTTTCCCCCATCCCAGTCCTATCTTGGACCCCAAGCCTGGCTCTCTGTCCCTTCTCATTGCCGGAGGGGAAGGGAGAGAGAGGTGCTGCATTGTGGTTGGCTGTCAATCAGGCCTAAACCACGACACCCACCCTGGCCGGTGTGTGCAAGGGCCGCCCGGCCGCGGCGGCCGCCGAGGGCCCTTCCCAGCCCTGGACCCCGGCCCAGCTGCCGGGGCCAGCACCCGAGGGAAAACGCAGGATGGGCCCGGAGCTCGGGTCTGTCTGAAGGGGCCACAAGATGTCACTGCTGCTTTCACGAAGGTTTCTACCACTTTTGCATCGAGACATTTGTCAGCGAATGGACTTACCGAAGCAATCGCTGAGGAAGGCAGCAGATACAATGCACAGACAATTTAGAGCCATTCAGAAATGCTTAGGAAAACTACGCTCTCAAATTAATCTTGAAAATGTCCTTTTATGCTGTTGAGAGGAAGCAACCTTATTTAGTACAAAATCTTTCAAGTAATGTTTCTTTTAAATTCTAGAGTTCCCAGTCCATTCCTGTGAAAGAATTGTGTATTCCTTATAATTTAAGGTCACAACTGGCACAAATATTATACACTAATAATAATTTCCTGCTATACCTAAATACAGATGACACGCTTTCCCCCTTAATGTTCACACAGCTGTTTGCTTTAGGTATCCGCCAATGAAACATCCAGTATGCGTGAAATGAGACTAAGGGCTTGCATGATCCACTCCCCCAGCACCACGTTCCACTGAGAGCTGAGTGGCACAGAGAGGCTGTAAGAAATTACATCCCATTGCTGACCTGGCCCAAAGTGAGAGCTGAAAGCATCCATAGGACCAACAGACAGCAGATGTGGTGGTACTCACCACCACCAAGAGTCTGTCTGTCTTACTCTTTTTGCTTCTCCAAAGCTAAAAGCATTTTCATTGTAAAAGAAAATGTTGGTGGTCTAAAGTGTTCTTGCTTGTGATTGCTTTAAATCCAGCTGTTTACAGCAGGTGGCATTAAAAACTCATTAGTCACCACAGCAACACTGGCAGCCCCACAATCTCTCCCTGTGTTAAAACAACAGTGCGCAACTGTTGCTGCAGGAGCCTGAGAGAACAAATGCCATTTCTACTAACTCTCTAGGATCCCCCAAATCTCCCCCATTCCCCTGGGGACGTCTGACCAGTTGCTGTGGGAGAGAGCTATATATCATCTGGTCTCTTGTAATACTCTTTTCATTCCAGGTACTGCAATTCAGTAAAGCCCCAGCCTCGCTATAGACTCCACACCAGCAGTGGGGTCCTGCGTTAGGGAAATGGTTTGTCTGCCCTGAGCTTTCTGCAGGGTGTGGTCCCAAGCTCCCAGATGATCCTTCTTTGTTTTAAAAAATCAAGCTTATGTTCCAGGTGCAGAGGTTAGCTTTCCAGTTATACACAGAAGAACTGACAGATGGTGTACTGTCAAGACTACAAAACCTTCATTCTAGTACTTCAAATTTTAGGACTTTTTGGTGGGTTTTTTTATGTTGTTTTTGTTTTAATTCCTGGCAACCTGTGCAGGGGAGATAGCACTGTTCAGAATGATGCAGAAAGGGACCAAGGTCTCCATAAAACCATCTGTTCCCTCTCTGGAAAGAAAGAGGCTGAGGGTGATGAAGAACTCTGCGGTACCCTGGTAACTTGAAAGACTGAAAATGCAGCACCTACTGGGGACAAGTATTTCAAACCTGTAGACATGAAAAACTGGCATGCCACTTTCTCGCAAGTTAGCCTGACAGCAGTCCCTGGACAAAGCTGAAGAGCGTGCAAGTAATAAGGTAATCAGAGGACAGGAGTGTATTTAATGCTCACATTCAGTGGTGGCCATCTATTGATAAGCACTTGTAATTTGACCAAATCAGATTTCTTTGTTAGGACCCTTCCCTTAAAATGCTGCAGTCTGGCTCACTGCTATTGAACATTTTCATCAATACCCTGAAAGTAAAAGCACTGCTGACAAACCAGGCAAGTAGCACAGCAACTGACTGGAGGATTTGGACAGGGCTGTGATTTGAATTATTGACCCCTATGCTGGGCCTGTTCAAACAAAATATATTTCAAAGTGCCAGGTGCAAAGTTGAGACTTTAGGAAAAAGACATGCAGACAACACTTCCCAAATGACAAATTCTGGAAAGCAGCTACCATAGGAAGGAGTCAGAAGCTACAGAATAGAAGCAAATCAACACAGACCTCCACTGTGATGCCATAGCAAATGCAATCATCTAGATGCACAAACAGGAGAGCATTGAATAGGGAGCTGATTTTGCCTCTGTAGGAGTATTCAGCAGGCTGGTATTACACTTGCAGTTTTCGCATGCTTTGGTAAAGATAGTAAAAATTAGAGAGGCAGAGTGGGGAAAAAAAGTACCATGAGAAATTGCCTTACTGTGAGAGCACCTGAAGAGTTCAATGGAAGCAATTTATCAACAGAAGAGAGTGTGACTAAATTCTGTATAGAGAGGAAAAAAAAAAAAAAAAAAAAGCTTTGTGTCTCTTCAATCAATAAAAGTGCAACAAGAATTACGGACTGGGTATTAAAACTAGAAAAATTCGTATCAGAAGCGAAGGATAAACCTTTGATAATAAGGGGAATTAAGCATTGGTACAACTTTCCAGCTGGATATTTTCTAGATACTTTTCATTTAAGATCAGATGACCTTTTTGAAGAGAGGTTTTGCCAACCACAAGTGGATGACATTATCTATGAGATTCATCCATTTCTGATTTTGTCTACATCTGCTAGTTAAGGAGCTGATCTGTTTTTCATCTAATAGCAGTAACAGTCTTTACTTTCCCCATACTGAGATCCAGACTGATCCTGACAATGGCTTATATTTTGGAATAACCTTAATGTCCCTAATTCCTGCTGCAGGTTTCTGGAGACACAATATTGAAGTGTGAGGGCCATACTGGAACACTTCCACTCTAAAATGCTGAACCTGGTATCCAAATCAGTTGGAAAAGACATTTTTTCCCTCATACAGCAACCGACCAACTGGAAAATTGCTTGCTTATAGTGCTACAGAAAAGATGACTGATGCCAAAGGACAATGAATATCCCTGGAGATCCTTCACGGGTACTATGAGTTTCTGATACAATGGAGAAATGCCCAAATTTATCAGCAGTGTAGCTTGGGATCAGATATCTCAGGATGGGAGGGTTTCTGATGACTTCAGTGGAGATAGGACTTAACCCACTAGTAATTTTCCTATTGTGGCTTTGTCAAGCACAGGTACTGTATTAATCATCACTGCAAATGGGTCTTATCCAGTTCCTTCCCCAGTTACAACCTCCTATTCTCTCACCAAAAAGAAAATCTGGGACAAGGCTAGTATCTATTTTGGATGGAGTGGCTGGTACTTTATAGGCTGATTTTCCTTGTAATTTGATTTCTACAGCTAGAAAAGAAGAGCGAGTCGTACTTTATTTCCTTTCATGGTGCATCTGAATTATTTACTGCTTTCGATCACCTTCTGCAAGGTGAGCTAAACACTGGTACATAAAAGCAAAATGATTCAGTAGGGAACTTTGACTTAGCCAGCCTAGATGCTAGGAACATGTGGCAAGGTGCTAACAGGAGACCCTGTATGCGCTTCCCTCTCCAGCTAATCTGTTTGAGATATTGAAGATTCAAACCCAAAGTACCTGACAAGAGACAATGGAGTGATTTCAATGCAAGGCTCGTCCCACCTGGAAGAGGGCAATCCATGTGGTTATATCAATTTACTGCAGCTGAGAATCTGGATTATGAATGATTTGCCAGCACCACACAGTTTCCCAAGGCAAATTTAGTCAGCATGGGTGCAATGCCTTGATCATAGAAGCACCCTTCTTTCCTTACTGTGAGAAAGCAAAACACCACCCAGCAGAAAATGCAAAGCTGGAGGACAATAATGTGCTACCAAACATTTTACCTGTCTTTGTCTGCCTAAGAGTGCATAACTCTACTCCCTGTTAGCTAAGGTGTCTGATCTGTGGCTTACTGGAGGGGGGAAAGAAGAGGAAAAATAATTTGGAAACATTGCAAATATGCGGAAAAATGTTTCATAATGTTAGCAAACCTTAGAATTCAGATGCCTTATTTACCCATTAACTTCTCAATGTGTAAAACATACAGTGTTATAAAAGATGAGCAGGATCACTGGCCCTCGCTGGAGCCATGCATTCAGCTGAGGGAGGACTGGAACAGAGTAATCAAGCACTGTCCTTTGCATAGAAAAATTACATATATTAATTTAAAGCAGTCCTCAGAACTTTCCTTAAAAAAAAATTTAAAATAGAAAACAAAACCCAAAAAATAAACCCCAAAAAACATAACCCAAAAAATTCCACTTAGCTGTTAAATATCCTAACTTGCAAGTATCTGCAGGTGAAACACGACACCCAAGTCAGATTTTCTTGGCATTTCTGCTCCCAGGGAGCACCTGCACAGTCTTTTCAGATGGCTGCTTACCTGTTATGAAGCTGATGGTGGAGCTGTCACAGCAGCTCAGCTCTGGGTCCCCCCAGGTCACCATGGTGACCCGGAAATTGTAATACCAAGCAGGCAGCAGGTTAGCTATTTTCTGTAAAGTGACAAAACACAAACAGCAGCTCAGAAAAAAATTCACCATCATGAGGTGTGACTTATAAAATACAGTATTTATAAATCTAGTGCCCACACTGATTTTACTGGGCTCCCATTCCTTACTCCAAGTGGAAATCTCTGTAATTTGGTGTTTGATTCATTAAAAAAACTGTGCAGTGTCAGCAAACATGGTTGTGACAGCTCTGCTGCTTATCCATGTCCATGTGGTCCCAGGTCCCACCCATCACAGGAACCTCTCATTGATTTCCAGGATGGCAAGAACAATTCCTGCAGAGTGACCTTCCGTCACAAAATTCAGATTTGATGAAGGCAGAATAACATTTAACTGAAAAATGTAGGCTTTTCTATTTTGATTAAATACGGTTTGAGGATAAATTAGAAACAATGTTTTTGATTCAGATATTGTCAATTCAAAAGACTTTTTTCCAGTTTTCAAAGTGTATTTCACTTTGTATTATCATTTATTATAAATGAAATATGAATGAAACATAAATTACTTATGAGACATAAATTATATCTATAAATACAAATGAGATCTAAATGAAGTATAATATGCAATATATTTTATAATATTGTAGGTAATATTTAAGTTAAAATTCAAATCCTTCCATTGACAGCACAAACCACTTCAAATATTTAATTTTATGTTTAAATGAAAAGCCTTAGGATATTTTAAAAATTCAAAATAAAAGCAAATTGGAAATAATGAAAATTTGAAACAAATTAAAAATTGTTCTTTTTGCAGATCTCTGCTGTTTGCAGTGGCCTTTTTTTCCCCAGATACTACAAAGTAATCCAAATATAGGGATTGTGGATGACTCTTATGCTTTTTAGAAAAAGTTGTATCCAATTAATACCAAAACCTTGAAGATGCTTGGTCTTCTGACATGCCCCTGGTGTAATATTTAAAATACCAATGTTGCTTTGAAAATTTTAAAATAAGTTGCAGAGCACAAAATGAATAAAGCAACTAAACAGAGTGAAATGGCAAATTCAGTTCCAAAGGTTCTCATCAAGTGATAACGCTTCAGGAAATAATTTTTGATCTAAGCCACCAGATAGCTTGATTTCTGATTCCGCTGCCTTTTCACTGGACTTGACACTTTTGCTCCAGAATACACCACTCAGATGTCAGCAGATCACAGGGAAATCCACAGTTGTGGAGCACTGCTAGAGAACCTAAACAATAATTCACCAATACCTACCTATATGTTAAATACCATAACAGAAGAACAGGGAGACTTACTAATTCAGGCTTACTCTTTAAAATTATTGTTTAAGATATGCTCGCTTCAGCTGCGATATAGAACTGTTGCATTTCAGACTGCAATACAGACAAAGGAATTCCAACTTGGCTTCCCTGAACAGGACTTGCAACAGTAAGGGACAATACCATCCCATTTCCTAATGAACCACATTATCTCTGGAAGATGGCATTACTTCTAAAATGACTCGGATCACTCAGGTACTAATCTAATTGTGCTGAGTCATGATTACAAGATATTAATTACTCATTTGGTAAGTTATTTTTGTTTTTAATTTCCCTGGAGATTTATGTGCTAGATTTACAGTCACATACCCAATTACAGTTAAGCTTCTGTAGCCAAAATGACTCCACAAATGTTATTATGCAAATCAATTACAGTAAATCACTGTGGCTCTCACAAGCAGCAAAAGTTATTGTTATCCTTTTTGCATACTCATAACTTTCTGAACAACTAATTTCAGCTAAAATTGCTTGCTGTCTTGTGCTGCAGTGAAGTCTGAATAAAATCTGTTCACCTTCTCTAGGAAATAATAGAAAAGAAGAAGAAAATTCACTTTATTTCAGCAAAGATGCATGTGCATATATGTATATATCTGTTCTAGAGACCAGTCTCCACCTAGCTGAAATCCTGGCATAAGTCTTTGTAGCTTCAGAATCATGAAGGCTATTTTCACATGAGCATTTCTGCAGCTAAGCCTTCCAGATGGCTCACTGCAAGACTAGCCCACAAGACCCAAATCCATATTATCAATATTAATTATGTAGATAAGTCTTTGGACCACTCCCCCCTGAGGAGATGATGGAATTTTTAAAGCCTTGACTGACAAACTGACCCACAAACTGATGCTGCCTCTGGACTTGCTGAACATGCCCATTTGTCTACAAAAAAAGGCTCATCTCCTAGCTCATTGCTCTGCTTAAAATTTAGCATGGTTCAGCTGGCATTCCCTTACTTTAGAACAGAAAATGCCTCTAGCATCCTGGCCATTTTCTCTGCCTTGCCTGGAAAAATGTGCTGGATTTAAAGGCATATACACATATTTATGGGGCAAAGAAATGTCACAAGGTGCCAGGGCCACACAGGCATGGGAAAGCAATAGTCAGTCAGTAATGGTCCCTTTACCACGGAGGCAGTTAAGGAGACGGTTGCTGCTATTTCATAGTAGGTTGTCCATTCAGAGGTCATCGTTGATGGGTTGAAGTAAAACATTTCTACAACATATTTCCTGAACACCCCAAGCAAAGGTCTGTTCCAGCTCAAAACCACAGCAGTAGGTCCCAAAGGGTAGAGCGTCAGATCCTTTATTCCAGTGGGCACTATAAACCAGAAATTGCAGTTAGTAATGTGTGTGTGTGTTATCAGTTACGCTTTATTTCAAAACATTACCTTTCCTTAACCAAGCTCTACCTATTTCCAGTTTGTTCCTGATTTTAATTTCCAACAGCTTCCTTGACACAAGCAGTCAAATACCATTATTTCAGCATCTGTTCTCCAGTTTATTATGTCTACTTCTTCAGAAGTGACTAACAGACTACTTGGTTTTGGCTGCTTAGCTTGAGATGGAGTACAGGGCTTGTGTTTTTATAAATGGAAGGTTCCCTTCTACTTTGACAATCAGGATGATTAGGAGATATTTCAAGTTGCTCAAAAGCAAAAGCATCAGAAGCCATAACACTTTGGAAGATGAAGACTATGAGAAAGAATGGGTTTTATGTCTAGCTCTCCTTCCCTGGGGAACCTAAAGTTGCTGTCATGTATTGCTATTCTTGCCTCACAGATGATGACACTGAAAAAGAAGAATCAAGTGGTTTGAAAAATGTAACATAAGGGTCAACTTCTGCAACCCTTACTTGTCTGGAAAGCAATTATTCTTCATGACTTAACTGAGGCTACTTAAAGAAGTACTTTGCTAACAATTGCAAGGGTTGCAGAGCCACAACTATTGCACGCCAGGTCAAAGCCAAGTCCAGCACCCAGATTACTTCAGCCCATGTTAGCACATGATTGCCTTTCCCTTCATCTATCATTTATCATATCTTTGCTTTGCTTTCCTTAAACTGTCAACACTCACCCAGTCAAAGCGAGACTTAGGATAAACATGGGGAGAATTTAATACTTTTTAAAGTGCATTTTATCTCATTTCAGTTTCATTCAACACTAACCATCACCAATAATTTCACAGAAGAGTTTCTTTTGCAGTTCTACTATTTTAATATCAAATTCGATATCCTATTACAAAATGAAGAATCATGCAGCTGCTGTTTTACTCCATAAAAACGTCCCCTTTATAATAAGAAAGCTATGAGGTGTTTTGTTTAGAAACTGATTGCCATTTTGAGTTTAGTAAGAACCTTTTATGGTTGTGAGGCCACATAAAAGTGGAGAAAATGAAGGACCTTATTTATTTTGGGAATATATTATTTTACTTTCTCAAGTGAAAACATAATTTTGCAGATTTCTGAAGTAACTACAGTGAGAAAGAAAATCAAAAGCATGTGGAAAAATTGTCCAATGATATTTTAGTAATACAGTATATATATTTTTTACTTACTTTTTTTTCCTTTACTGAAATATGCCATACTCTGTTTTCAAATTTTTATTCAGACACAATTTATGAAAATATATAAGATTGTCTAGAATGAAAAGGATCTCACCATATTCACTAGCCTACATATTTGCTTTCATTTAAGGATTCAATTCTTAACAGGTTAACTTTGTTTTTTTATGTTTCACTTTCTTCCCTACATCACAACAAGGAAGCAGAATGAAAAATCCTGAAGATCTCTAGCTTTCAGCTACCTGCTCTCCCACAAGACAGACTATTTGTCAAAAGGAGAAGCTGGGAGACTCAGGTTCAATATTTCTCTGAAAATGTAACTCTATACGCTGAATCTCTTTCTCTTTGTCCTTTCTCTTCTTAATACATTCTGTTAAAGTGGTAACCTTAACAAAATTATTTTGAAACTAACAGATACTGAACTCTATCCGAAGTGACTCTTAATTTAGAAGCCTGGTGGAACCCTGAATCACAGGCATGGGGGCAACAGCTCTGCCTGTTGACCATAAAACCACATTCTTGAAAATGTTACTCTCAGACTCAGAAGGTTCTTCCTAGCTTCAAATCTCAAAGCAGAGAACATCAAGATCCACCATTAAGCTCAAGAAAATCAAAGCGTATCCAACTGAAGTTGGTATTGGTCAGGTAGTACTGTAGGAGATAAGTCAGCTCTCCTGACTCTCAGCACTGCGACCTTCAGACTGGGTCACATTACATCCTTCATAAAGCACATTTGCTACAAATGTCTTAACAGCAGTCCCCCACGCTTCATGAGACAGTGGGAATGAATGACCTCTAGAAAGCACCCACATTTCTCCATGCACCACAGACCACCTGCAGCTCAGGCTGGCTACACCTAAGTGAGGTAACTCCCACCCTAAATGACATAGACCATGAGCACTGCTAGAGACAAACATATATTCAGGTGTCCAAGGGTGAAGATGCTTTTTTCCACAGGGCCCTCTGTTCTTGAATCCTGGTCATAATTGCTCTTCAGTTAGGTTTGGTAATAACTTAACATTTAAATCTGAAATATCTATCTTCAACTGAAGGAGTATTTTCCCCACCTCTGTAATGGGCTAGGCCATGAAAGAAAAATATTCTCAGTAAGTATTGATTACATTTGAAATAACCAGCATGATAATTTTGTACACCTTCAGGGGCTCTAGGGCTTAATGAGTACATGCACGTATTTAAAAACAAACCAAAGCAAACACATTTCAAACAGCAGGTGTAGGGTTACCAATGGAAAATGTAACAGGATCAGAAGGTGGTCCAACCAATGGTCCTTTCCGTAAGTAAACGACAACTTGGTACTGGGCACCAGGAACAAGATTTTCAATGAGGCTACTGCTTGAATTCACCTAATAGGAGGGGAATACATCAGATATTAGGTATTTACTTGGTTAGTAAAAGAATACTGAGACTATACTTGAACTACTCCAGTTACAAAAGGCACGATTCTGAA
This sequence comes from Tyto alba, assembly GCF_018691265.1. NCBI lineage: Eukaryota > Metazoa > Chordata > Aves > Strigiformes > Tytonidae > Tyto > Tyto alba. The sequence continues at coordinate 14,579,799 of NW_024881295.1, forward strand.
CACACTGGCAGCAGCAGCTAAAACTCCATTCATTAAGCCCAAAATGGCAAAACTGAGAAAGTGGTCAGGACTGACTTGACAAATGATCCGACTCAGAGAATCGCACTTGCTTTGCTGCATAAGGTCAGGTGCCACACTGCAGACCCACTCTCTCCTACTATCTAAGTTTATTGAAATATTCAGGCTACGTTATTCATATTCAGGTGATATTAATCAGGCTGGAGTATTTAGACTGTGTGTTTTCAATAAAAGCCTGAGGCTTTTCATCAGCTGTCTGATTCATCTGCAGCTATGTGAGCTGAAGGCAGCGTTACAGGAAAGCTGTCTTCTGCATGCAAGTGCTAAGGGTCTGCATGCTGAAATCAGAGAGGAATTATCTTTCACCTCCTTTGCATAGCACTACAAAACCTCACTAAGAGATCTGGTGGTTTTTCTTTCCAGTTTGAAACTTCACCATTAAAATTCCTGCTGTGGTGCACCAGGTTTCAGTGAGAGCTGGAGACAGAATGACTGACCAAGTCATTCCTGGTCTGATACAATATGAAAAGTCTTATCTCCTGAAGAGTCAGCTAACAGCAAATGAACAGAGCAACTTTGAGGAAAGGACTTCATGCATCCCTTCTAGAACTGCAGGCTGATATTTCCTACTGATACTTTCTTTGCAACCTTTCCAAAGCCTGTATCATATCCCCCTTTGCACTGGTGGTTTACTGTGATGCATGTGAATCTATCAGTGCCAGCACAGATTTAGTGAGGACGGGAATTCATCTTTAACAGCTGCTTTGGAAAGCTAAATCACTTTTAAATGTGATATACATGCACAATGGTAGGAATGGATAGAACTCGGCACTGAATTTTGCCCTTTTCAGCTCATCAAGGAGAATTCAAACCAACAGCCATTAATAGTTCCAGGTATAATAAGCTGATAACATTTGATTTGAGATGGTATGTAGTGACAGAAAGAAACAAATCATTGTATGTAGACCTTTCTACCTACTTGCAATAAAAACACATCTACTTTTACAGATATTGGATTTATGGATTAGCTTTAGGGATTTGGTTTTGAGTATGTGGACAAATCCTGTAGTATTTACTTTAATCATATATGTATATACTTGTGATCTGTGGTTTATAATCACCTACTCAATTGTTCTGCTTCCTGATTAAATGACTGCACTTTTGATAAATTAAAGGAAAATAACTCAATGAGATTACAAGCTGATTCTGGAAAACAATTCTCAAATTGTAATGAAAACATTGTTGGAATAAAAGTAAAAACATTTTGACAAAGATTAATTTTAAAAGACATTTTTAAAGGATGTAGACTCTCTGTAATAACTTGCAGGGCTAATCACAAAGTTGAAGGAGATTAAGATTTACTGGGAGTGTTAGAGGTCTCCTTCCATTCCCATGGGCAAGCTGAGGGTGCAGCAGGGCAGCACTGCAGTCCTTTGCAAGCTCCTCCATCACACACATTTAGGAACCCAGACAGAAGTTGTGGCACTGATCAGAAAATGGCCTTATCAGCATGTTGGTAACTGAGATGTGGGCTAAAACCTCTTTCTAACTGAAGCCACATGCCACTGATCCATCATTACCACAGGATCTGATCTGATTGCACTCACTAAGGATTTCAAGTAATAGAAAACTGCCATATTTTGGGGTTCAGGATTCTTGATCATTATAAACACATTCTGTATGGCAGCCCTAAAGAACTGCTGTCCATCCAAATCACAGTTGGTCTGAATTACTATTCATTTCCCAGTGCTAACACCTTTTTTTTAATGGAAAAGCTGGCTTCTGATCACCTCTAGACCTCCAGAAAATTTAGTCAGTTTCTGTGTTCATATGTAGGATATCTAAGAAAGAATTTACGCTAGTTTGATGATAATCATGCATGTGAGCACTCTGTTTAATAGAAATGGATTACAGCATATGCCTAAGTGTGATAATACGGTACCATTCTGCCTACTGCCACACCAGTGCCTCAAAGGGTACAACGTAACTCACAAGCTTGAACAAAGGATTGGCCACAGTCAGTCCAACAGAGATACAATTTTAACACCACTATGGTATACTGCACACTTTTGTTCCTGAATGCTCTGCTCTCCCCTCCACTCTGCATCAGCCATGTCCCTTTAGACTGCAGAAGGGGGCACCTACCACTCTGCTCTGCAGCCCTGAGTCTGATACAGCCCTTGGGCACGGCCATCCCAAACAGCAGAATGATTAGCAATTTTTTTTAAAGTATTTGAAAAGGCTCCAGCTTCTGCCCCTTACCTCAGTGCAGTAGTGTTTTTCAAGCCTTTGACTTTCCTTTTGCTTCTGACAGGTCAGGGAGACCACAGACACGATGGTGCTGTTGCTGCCGCTCTCTTGTGATGCTGTCCAGGATGTCAGGGCAGTAGTTGAGCTCAGCACCGTCACGGTTACGTGCTGGGGCTTTTCAGTGAGCTCTTCTATCCATTCGCCTGTGGGGCCTGGGATGTGTCCCAAAAGCACAAGTGAGCAAGCCACTCTATGCATTTGAGGCACATGTGTTAAAACATCCTTCTTTCATGGGATTATTTACTACTGGTGAAAGAGGCTGGACTGACAGTCGCCCATCTCCACAGCCCTCGGGCAGTGAAGATGGCAGCCCCTGGGAAACAGCCTGTGGCTGGTGCTGTTTCACCTGCAGCAGAGCAGATGACAAGAGAAATGTCACTGTCTGAAAATTGAGATTGCAGTATTCTCTCTCTATTGCTTACCAGAAACCACCCTGCAGTATCAGATTTGCTCCAAGGGAATGTTTAAAAGCAGTGATATCCAGTAACGTACAGACCATTGACACATATTAAAGGATAAGCACACAATATTTTTCACCTCTCCACATACTAACGTACCCTTCAAACATACTGCAGACTTGAAGTGTGAAAATCAAGTTCACAGAGGTTACCACAGTGAAGTATCTCATTCTCTGTTGGACTTTTTGAAGCAATTGGTAGAGAATACAGGTTTAAATGTAGATAAAATAACAATTTGGAAAATAACTTCAGTTAGACTTGGTCAAAATTTCAGATTTCATTAAAATTCTCAGCTTTTCTTGTTACTTTAAGTGACGCTTGTGACAGCTCTCTCCTTGATGTTCCTACCTCCACGCAGTTCTAATGGTATTTTATGTTTATTGAGAAAATAAAACAAATGCCAGAGCAATAATTTGCTGTAAGATCAGCCTATAAGATTTGACAATCCATACTGATATCTGGGTGAAACAAAAATGTTGTGTATTACAAGCAAGTAATTTAACAGGATGATTCACTGAGTGCTACAAGGATAAGATAAGGCTGAAGCTACGAGCACAATTTATTCACTACAGCAGACCCATACCTACTCAGGTAAAAAGACGAATTCAATCGTTAGATTAGTCTCTGGAACCAGTGGATGTATGTGTAGTTCTTTCTATTCAGAAATTGTTTCAGCACCAGCATTAAGGGAGCTGAGCTACCTCATGTCACAGTCCAAAGTTGTAGATTCAAATTCATCCTTAATCTAGCAATCCATACACCTATATTTTGGAGTAACATCTCATTTCTCTCAGGTCTCTGTCCCCAGTTAGTAGACTTCATGGAGGGCACTGTATTGCATATTGCTTAATGGAAATAAGTCACCCCTTGTAAAATGGAATAGTATTTGGTAGTAACAGCAATGCTAGATAACTTATTTTATATATTTATATATACCTTAACGCTTTCCATATAATGAGGCTGTTTAATAACTATTCCTAAAGAAAACCAGAAGACATTGAAATCACAACAGCAGAGACCCTTTCTCTCATGTGCTATTTGCTCTTTTCTCTTTGTTTTCCAAGTATTGTTTCTTTCAACTATAAAATTGACAAAAACAGGAGCAACAGAGGAATTCAGTTACATGCAGCCAAGCATTACGATGAATTTAAGGCTAAATAGTTAGTATTTATAAGCATTGTGAGCTACTAAAGACACAATTTTTACTAGTAATGTACCTAAGTACTTGAGTGTATTTCCCTTTAATATGAATATTTCTGCCAGACTTAGCTACTATGTCTTGTTGCAGCATTCAGGATTCAGAGGACACACTGTCCTCCCACATGTAAAATTGTGTAGTGCTGCAAGTATTCCCCTGTTTTCATTATATGGGCGTTTTGTAGGCTATTTCTACTTCCTTTTGTAGAAAAATGTACAAAGGTGACCACAGCCATGAGAAAGATAATAACCTGAATTCACCAACACATCTCACTTGCTGATCTAACTGTCAATCATTATATTAGTTTACACAGCAGTGTATTATTACTTTGTCTTTTACTAAATCTTCAGTTAAGAAACCCTGTGATTCTACAAGGAAATAATAAATTAATTTTGTTCTCTGAATTTAACAGGCTGAACTATTTCATCTACTGTAATTTGCTCCATGTTCTCTCTGAGACCACATAATTTCAGAGTTCAGTGTTTAATTGTGCAACTCCCACACTCTCAGCCTGAGACACCCTTCATCAGTTCATACAGCCTCCAGGAATATGAAAGGTAAGTATTTTCAATAATCTATATAATCATCAATTTAATTATCAGAATTAAATCTGCTTTTTGAAAGATGCAAGAGGGGAACCTGATTCACTTCTGAACACTAGGCAGCGACTCTATCAAATACGTCACCACCTGCTTTCAGTTATTAGCTCTGCCAAGGCAGAACGATGAAGGCCCATACAGGCAGGGTATAATATATAACACAGTTGCACTTTATTTCCTTCTCTGGCACACTGAATTCCAAAAGACCAGACTCTTCTGATCCTGCAGCAGATACCACAGCTGCCACAGTGGTGCAACTGTACATTAAAGTTATACTGGTCTGGGAGAAAAAGACAGATTTGTTGAGATACTTACTGATGTAAAAGCTAAGTGTTTTTGCTGATTGACTTCCCCGAACTTCACAAGAGCCAGATGAGCTAAATGTTGTTACAGACAACTTATATTTTCCTGGTTCTTTCAGTTCAGCAACAAATTTGTGAGTGTCCTCACTCACTGTCAAAAATTCTGTGGAGTTCTCTAAATCAAGGGGAAAAAACAGTGTGGATTAATTGAAATTTGAAAGGCTCCAGCCACTAAGCAAATGATTTGTATCAGAAATGCTAATACTGTTTCTGCTGTGGGATTAAAAGGTATCCAAAAGGACTGGATTTATGTGGGTAGTTTTATTTCTTGCCATCAGCACAAGAGTAATTAATGACTAAGGTTGCAGTATAGGTGTAGAGGAACAATAAACTCAGGCCAAATTTTCATTCGGTAGAAGGGATGATAAAATAGGGTTGCCATGACTGTGAAAGTGAAAAACAGCACAGCATAGAAGAAAAGGAGCTTCCAATTTTCTATTTATTGCACTCTTATTCTGCAAAAAAAAGTATTTGCCCTCAGTGTGGGAAGGCTTATGAAAACCGCTTGTCAGGAAATAAAATTCATTTGAATAAAATAAATTTTTAAACAGAAAATCTTTAAGCAACGCGATGATTTTATTGTAGCTTCATCACTTGAAAAGTCTCCCTACTCTACACCACAGCTTCTTTGTAGCCTAAGGAATATGTTTGGTAGCTGTCCTCTGAGACAACCGTTAATCTGAATCCAGATTATCTTTTCTGTACACCCCTTTCCAGTCAAGGTCCCCCCATGAACCTCAGTGGCAGACAAAACTACATGGTATAATGTACCTTCCTTGTTTCAGCTTGTTTCTCCTTTCTCTGATACCAGAATGGATTTACGATAACTGCAGTGTAAACAGTGTGGCAATATGTGCAGTATAAATCTTATTTAAAAAAAGTGAATTGCAAACTGCAATTTACGCCTCCTCCCTTAGTTTTATGATTCCCAGCCAGAACTAGATGCTATTCAATGCAAGAAATTTCTCAAGTAACACAGGGCATATAACAAAGCCCTCTGAAGCACAGTGTTAGGTAATTAATAATTTGTAGAGGTGACAACCCACCAGTGGAATTACAGAGAAGAGGTATGAGAGAGTATAAAGCTCTATTTTACCTTCCCTTTCAATATTGATATGGAAACCATCGAACGCAGTAGGTGGCTTTGGTGGTAACCAGGTCAGCACCATTTGCACAGGAAGGAAGGGAGGGGGCTCTGCCATGAGTTTTCCAGATGTGTTGACGTCACTGGTCCCGATATCACCAGAAACTGCATTGACAAACTCCTCTTCACCCTCTGATGACTCGGCTTCGTTAGACCACCAGTACGGCTGTGACGTGGCTTCATACTCAGTGCTGTTATAGCGGTAGTCTGGCCAGGCTGCAGATGTGTTCACTGTTGGAATTTCGGGTGGGTTGTCAGAAAAATGACTAAGTTTTTCTTTCCTTATGATCTCTTGTGGTCCCATGAATGATTCTTCTGCAAAATTCCCACTGTGCTCTTCCCAGTTGTTTCTGTTGATTGGTACAATCTGAACAGAAATGTTTCGAGGTGGGTAAGGAACTAAAAGAGAAGCAAGAGTTAGTTTTTTAATAGGTATGTTCTGTGCACCTTTATGATGTGTTAATTCCCCAGAGAAATATTGTTTGAAGAAAAACAACGCACCTAGGCAGATTTTGAAAAAACTTGTTCTTATTCAGATTCTCCCTTCTCTTACATATACTTATAGCAGAAGTGATTCTAGTGGGATCAAGGTGAATGTAAATTCACAGAAGAATCATGAATCAGGAATACCAGGAAGAAAAGTAGATGTGAAGTCACAGTAAATCAAACTTCAGTGCTATTACAGCAACAAAGCTACTCAAGTGTGAATTTGTAAGAGTGGATCTTAATTTATTTTATTGTGTCTTTCAGAAAGATCATGATAATCGAGAAAAATACTTCTGTAGAAATTAACTGAAAAACATATGCAAAACTAATAAATACAGCATAGCTCATATTTTAAAAGTATGACCTTCACATTGCTGTAGGGCTTTTCATATGCTTTTAGCAGCCACCTTTTCACAAGCATTAAACATCAGTTTAAATTTTAATATTTGTGAAAGCTTGATCTTAAGATTTGGGTCGCCAGAAGACAACATTCTGGCACGCGAAGAACTACTTCAACTTATGCCAGGAAGTGAACACACAGCATTTTGTCTGCCTCACTGTAATTGCTTGTCTGTCTGCCCTCACATATGGTAAGTGCGAGCAGCCTCTGCAAACACTTTTGACTGACACCTTACAACACCCTAATTTGTTCACCTCCCCTGTCCCAGACATGGTCACTAATACAAAACCAGACGTTACAATCTCACTGCACTTCATGCAAATAATGAGGGATGAGAGGGCAGCAGGAAAGAAAAATGCAATCCGGTTGGTTGCATTCTTACGGTTCAATATCTCAATAACTATACTTAGGATCCTCAGGACAGAGCTCAGCTGGCATCAGTTGGCTTTCTCTGTCCAAGGCAATGGACCAACATCAGTGTATTCATCTGAAGATCTGCCCTTTTGTTTTTACTACTGGTTCATTTCATTTTGGACCCTGAAAAATGTCTGTGGTCCAACAGATTAACAGAAAAGTTTTGGGCACCATCCCAGGACCAAATTAAATTAGTTCTGGACCCTGAACAAATGCAATTTTCAGTCTTTGCAACACTGCTGTCTTGGAAATTAGAAGTTCATGCTTCAGGGCATAAACTGGCTGCCAAGTGGGGCGACGATGACATTCTTCTCTGTGATAGAATACTGCACAATGAGGAAGGCCTTCTCCAACAGTTCAGCTATGACTCACTGCACAAGGAGACAGACCAATATAGATAGATCAACATTATGCTCAAAGTGGCTATTCCTGTGGCTTAAAAATTAATTCCTAGCACAAGGCCTTGGATCTCTCACGTGAAGCAGAATTTATTTTCTAAGAAGCAAGCTTTATAACAGAAACACTCATGCAAATTTCCCTTTGCATTGTATTTTGTATTCTACACATAACCCTATGTACTAGCCACAGCATCCTCCTCCCATGCTCCTGGCCAGGAGCAGCTGCCAGGACTGCTCCCACACAGACCCTCCTCTCTGTGGGATCAGTCCCCTCCCCACAGCAGAAAGGAAAGCAGCCATACAGACTGGAGCAAATGGTACATAATAATTTTCTTCACCTGTTCTGTGCTGTTTGGGTTCATGCTGGACCCCGCTGTACTCCACTAGAGTGCTTTTGTTGAAGGTTGCTTCAGATACCAACTGAAATGTGATGTTACTGTAGCATATACCTGGTAGCCAGTGATTGAAAACTGTTTTACCTTTAAAGAAATCTGCAGAAGGTTTAAAAAGAAAAGAAGAAAGGAAAAAAAAGAGGAAAATGTATCAAATGTTCACTTTCTGATAATGCAACTGCACATGCTGAACTGGCAGCGTTTCAGATGTTTAAACATTGCTCAGCCTGGTCTGGGACATGAAATTCTAAGAATTTAGTGTGCCAACATTTTTCCTGCCTGTCAAAGTCACTTTGCTACAAAATAAAAAAAAAAAAAAAAAAAAAAGCCCAGCACAAGAAACACAAACTACTTTTCACAGGAAAGGAAACTGAATCTGGCAACCTGTTCCACGTGACACCGAGTATCTCGAAGAGCATCTGACAGTTTCTGCAGACCTTTAACTGCTGCACGCAAAAGGCTCCTTGGTCTTTTGCTGACTGAGGCCTAACATGCGGGGTGGGTGCTCAAAGGGCCATCCACCATGCAACTGAGTGGAAGCGGCGGTACTGAGAGCTGAGCTCACATCCACCGTCAGTACACCTGCGGGCTGGAGAGAAGTTGCTTAGGGCTATTTGGCTATGGGAGAAAGTGTGCAAGTTGATTAGTGAATCTCTTAATTCAGGCTGACTTTTTTATTTATCGGCAGCTACAGCATTACAGCCCCTGGAACCACGTATTAGCTGTAGAAGACAAAAATTTCTGCTGGTATCCTTTTTATTTTCTGGAAGGAGGTCACCTATATTTTGTGCTATAATCCAGAATCACTCTTCTTAACTTCTGGCATTTCACAGAATTTAAAATGTGATTTCTAGTCCATTCTGTATAGAAGCAAAGAGACTCCAAAATTTTCTGACCTCCTTATAGAGGTGTGTATCTCCCTCTGCTGACTTTAGAAAGAGCTTACAGTGACCTGACTTCTAATTTGGGAGCCTTACTTCACTGCCTAAAATTCAATCCATCACCTACTGGATTGCTCAGAGGCATTTTACTGCCACTATGCAACGTTAAACCATTGGGGTTTCAGGGCCCACAAAGTATGCAGGTGCCTTTGTCACCTCTTAGGATGCTATCCATAGGATAGTCCCATCTACACCTCTGAGACAGATGCTATGCTTAAGCTATACTGCAGGGCAAAAGGGAGTTCAGTTATAAACAAATTTAAAAAGAACCGAATTTGCTCATTAGATGGTTTAGATTGGTTTAGATTAGATAGATGTTTATATTGTTTAGACTGTCTAGACTCTTAGATAGATTGCCTTTGATTAGATTATTTTAAGAAAATTGAAATTCATGATATGCAGCAGGATTTATTAGCTCAGGGACAATACTGAATGCTACAGTAATATACAGTACTATACAGCATAGTACTATTAGCACTGTGTCACTGTATGGTCATACAGAACTACTAGGTTTAAATCCTGCACCAGGAATCAGGCATACTGAATGGATTTCCCAGCTCTGGGGCATCCCAGAGCTCTCGCATCAGCTATTCACCAAAGAGGAAACCTTGGCCAGAAGGAAGAGACTGTGAACTTTTTAAATGCCTTAAACTGACACAGAATGTCATCCAGGGATTTCAACAAGCATATCTAGAAAGCAAAAACAGTGTCTCTGTCCTTTCTACTGAGTCAGGGGTTTCTTTCCTTTTTCCTTTTCTTTTGTTTTGGACGGTACAGCAGCGGGGAAGATTAAAAAAATGCTGTGGAAGTTTTTTTGATTTTAGTATACATGCTCATTTGGAAGTACCAGATATTGGGGATCCCTTCCCAGGTTGATTTCAGAACTGACTAAAAAAATCCAGAGCACCCAGTCTTCCCCTAAAATCCAAAAGAAAGGAGTATCACTAGAACTAGGATGGGAAGCAGGTTTAAATCCAAAGTGAACCACCAGCTCAATTTGAAGACTCATCCCTTACTTAATGATACAAGAGTTATTATATAAACAGACACATTACCAGAAATATAAATCATTATGACCAATACATGTAAAAACCACACCTAAGACCACTGTTTAAGATGTTTCCAGCAGAGTTAGCATTAAGTTTCAATGGAATAGTTTCCTCCTACCTTTGTACAGCATTGTTCGGTAGTCCTTTCCTTCCCAATAGCTTATATTTACCCTGGTAAAAACATTGTACTTCTCTGGGTACTGAATTTCAAACAACACTCCTGTTTCTGGAGATGGTTTGTAATCATAGATAGAAACACTGCTCACAGGAAGGGGTTCTAAAGGGATATAAATAAAAGGAAAAAAGGAAGAAAGGAGATGATTAATAAGAAACTGAGTTCTTCACACATATACACCACCAATGAAAAAAATGGTCTCACGTGGTATGGCACAAGCATTCTTCAATCTACCAGATGATATCTGGGTCTTCACAGAGGTCTGGGGCAAAGCTACCTGGGACATTGTCAAAGCCAATATTTTTGTGTTCCCCCACAAAAAATCTGTATTATTGAAACACTCAAACAAAAAAATTTCCTTATCTGTCATAAATAATTAAGGTTGAAATAGCAGTTATTATTTAAGCATTTACAGTCATTGCCCCAGAAAGATTTTTGCCTTTAATGATTGCCAATCATGTAAAAGTGCCAGACACAAACAACAGAACACCTGAAATTGCTCATAACTTTGGCATAAATGTGAACTTCTAAGATTAGCTGAGAACCTTATCGGTGTAATGGCCAAAGGAAACTATCTGAGTGAAGATTTTATATTTTCATATGTATTAATTTCTTTATTTAATGGGTAATTACACAGTCCTCATTCACACAACATCTGAGAGGGTCATCACCTACAACATACTTACCCACACCACACTTCTACAAAACATAGCAGTATCATTACCATTATTTTACAGATGAAGAACTGAAGTACAGAGAAATAAACTGGTATACTGGAGGACACAGAGGAAGCCTGTGCACAGAAAAGAGGTAAATGAGGAACTGCCAATCTAGTGCTCTGAACTCTGAGCCAGGTGGGCTAATACCCTCTGTGTCATGGCATCTAGACCAGTGTAGCTCCATCAGCTAAGGAAAGCTGTGTCAACTCACTGGAGCTGGGAGTCTGGATTGTTGCTAACAATAAGTGAGTCACATTTTTATTTGGCCTCTTTTATCCACAAAAAAATTAAAAAAATAAAAAAAAATTAACCTTTTGCTTGATGCTCTCCTCAGCAAGAAAAAAAAAAATTACAGCAACCCAACTATACATTGGATAAGAGGGCCAAGCAGATATTCAAAACAAGGTTACAGTTAGTTGAAATTTGTCATAGTAATATATTTCAATAAAGGTAGTTAATGCACAACAACCTCAGTAATTATGCCTACATCCTTATAAGTATTTTCATGTTGATTTAGTTCCTGCACATTGTAGAGAACAGATGGAAAAATTCAGGCTGTTGATTAGCACAGCCTTAGAGGACACATTTGAGTTTGAAGTTCTGCTGTGGTAGGGCCTGGAGGAAAAGTAATAAAATATTTTTCCCCAAAAAGCATCCAGTCACAATGAGCAAGAGAAAGAGTAGATGAAGGGAAGCCCAGTATCAGTTTCAAAAGTGGAATTATCCCACAGAAGGTGGAATAAGTTAATCAAAGATAAAAAAAGCAAGACTGTAGTGGAAGCAAAAATGACGTCCCAATTACCAGCACAGTGTTTTCACCATAGTACTAAGTTTCCAGATGTGGAGAAAAAACAACAGCTACAAACAAAAGCCACAGATGCAAACAGAATCTTTTGCCAAGTCTTAAGAAGAAGTTGTGTTGTCATTTTTAACTTTGTCAGAGCATGGGAATACAATGGTGTGGGAATATTAAATTATTTCTCATGGCAAATACACTTCATTAACTTCAGGTAAATATCAGTATTTGTATGCTAACCATTTACACATAGAAACTCTCAATCTCACAGATACCAACAGGCACTTCAGTGATGGGATGATCTGTGAAAATTTTGCTGACAATGGTGATAGCCAGAAATAAATAGAAGTAAAGCAGGTCATGGGAAACAAAGCCTACCCTATTCCTTCTGCTGAGGCTTTTCCCATTGCTTATTCTGAAATAAACAGATGATCTGACTATCCACATGACCAGAGGGTTTATATCACAGCTCACACACCACACGATAGTAGTTTAAATGTCAATAACAATCTCTACATAGCACAACGCTTATGTGCAGTCATCTTTCATGTTAGCGGGTGTGCCCTGGGCTTTCTTCTGCTACCTCATTCACATCTGAGGTCTCCTTATTTCTGAGAGAATTACTGAAACTTTCTTATGTCAGTAATTAAATTACCCCATTTATTCCTTCCTACAACAAATTAAATAAAGGATGGAAGTTATATTCATTTTTAATCCAAATGATTTTTCCTCCTGATGCTTTGATTTAATTAACCAATAATTGAATTAAGTGGTAATCACCACAGACTCTTTCTTGTTGTTGTCTTCCACTTACTATCCTCTTCTTGCTCATGGCTGATATTAGCAGAGTAGCATGAGTGATATAATGCAATTTAAAGATTCTTCCATTATCTTACTTCCTTCGGCACCAAATCTTCACATCAAAAACTATTTGCACACTGTGAAATTAAAAGGACACTCAGCAGATAAAAATCATATTCTGTTTTTCACTTACTAACTGCTCCTAGGGTTATTAAACTTAAAGAATACATAAAATGTCACTCTTCACTATCTATATTTATAATTCAGAACATAAACAGTCTGGTCTTTTTCATTTTACAGTTTGCAGTATTTAGGATCCAGTTTTTCACAGATTTCAGTGGTTCTTGAGAAATAGCCTAAATAAAGCGTAATATAATACTCCGAGCTCTATAAACACTCTGCACTACACTGATGTCTGAAGTCATATTACAGAAGGGGATTAGAGGATTTCAGTGTCCCTCTAATAGAGGGACAAAATAATGTTTGTCACTTCTTCACATACAATCTCTTTATTTTTAGACTTGCGGATTATATTAAATGCACACAGACAAGCTTGCATGATCAAGACCTAAATTTGCCTTTTTTCTTAGTGTCTCAGAATCTGCTGCTCCTATAGCAACTGTTTTCCCATTATAACTGTTCATGGCAAACTTAACTACCATGTTTCTCCTGGACTCTCCAGCATTTTGCATTTAGAACACAGCTTACACTATACAAACATCTAGACAGCACAATAGATGCAGCTAACCTCTTCCTCAAATGTCCTGGAAAATTCTGGATGCTAAATCCTCCATTAATGCATTCAATTTATGCCAGACACATTAACATTTGCAATTCAGGTTAAAAAAAAAAAAAAGTACATTGAAAATAAGTACAATATTCCAGTCAGAATCAAATTGGTTTTAATAGTTGTAGATTGAGTCACTCTACAGATTGAATTAATGATTGATTACTGTGGTAGATTAGATGTAGTATTACATGTGGGTGGTTGTAATGGGACTGAGATCAACTCTTGCTTCTCACATTCAAACTCAAATTAATCATGATTTATCTTCATATCATGACTTTTGTAAAAAAGAAGTCCCATTAACAGAGTGACCTAACTCCAATGGGTAATTCCCTTTATTTACATGAAGAAGTTGTGAATTATGTCATTTTCTCCCCAGGATGACATTATTTACATATCTATATAGTTACTTGGAATAAGTCATAGCCAGCATGAAGCTTCCACTATGCTATACAATTTAGGCATTGTTTTATCTCGTGCTAAAAAGCAATCATTTTTGAGATTAAAAAGCTACTGTTCAATACTTTAGGAACATAATGCTCATGGTAGGTAATAGAGATACCATGTACTATTGCTTATGAAAGGGGAATGTAAGTGAAAGTAGTATCTGAGCAATGACGGTATATACTGCAATTCCCAGATGCCCACATAAGATGACAAATAAAAAGATGATACAAACTAAAAAATAATGTTGTCACAAGAAAAAAGGCATATCTGTCATTCTGGAACAGATTTAGGCCAATACTTTAGATCAGTCTTCCAATGGAAATTATGGTAGGAAATCATATGGTTGCAATTCTTTTTGTTTCTTTGATTCCCATGGAGGGTTTTTTTCACCTTAAAAAGGGGATAACATCATTTGTTTGCTGGGGAAAGCAGAACACCAATGGACCTAGATGTTCATCTGAGTTACGTTTCAAAATTAGGACTACAATGAATAACCAGCCTTTTTAAAGATGTGCCATGTCATCCTTTAAGAAAGAAAAACACAAAGGGCTCAAGTTTTACATTTCATTGGAAAAAAACCCTCTGACATTCCTACTTCAACAGCTCTGATCCATTAACGAGCCAGAGGAAAGGATTTGTCCTGCTGAATCACTTCCTGCAGCATCTGGCACAATGACAACTGAGCATTAACTAGGTCTAATGCCAATTACTTTCTGAAAGCTGAAGAGATCAGAGTCCCAGGTAGCAGATCCTTTGGTCTCTTGAGGAGAATATTTTTTGTAGAAGACACAGAGGCAGAACTCTCCCTAAAGGGAATATATTTTACAGTAATTTATGTAAGGAATCACTGACTTTTGAAACAATGAGACATTTACCACTCAAAACTCATAATGATATGCTACAATAAGTGAGGCAGAGCTGCTCTTAATTACCCTCAGAGATCCTTAGATCCTGATTTCTCCAATTCCCAGCAGAAATACATTTTTTCTACAGCACACAATAGCTTTGCAATGTACTGCTTTCCCCACTCCTTCAAATGTACAAACAGTTTTTCCTTCACAACAAAAAGAAAAATTGACAGTGAATTTGAAAAGAAAAGGCTTTACGGGTATGAGTCACCCTGGGAAGAATAAAACAAGTCTTCAAGCTGGGAAAATGAAGGATGAGTGAGAATTTCAGTCACTAATTTTGCATTTGTGCTCTTCATTTCTCTCCTAAACTACTTTAAAACCAAGCAGTAATAAGGTGGAACTTTCCTTCAAATATTGCAAAACACTAAATTAATTATGTAAATTCTAGAGTTACTTCACTCCCACTGAAAAGACGAAACTCCAACAGCAGAAGAAAGCAGGCTTGAAATAATTATGTTAGATACCAGAACTACTTCTAACCTTGTCCAGACTGAAAACTGGAAGGTAGGTCATTTTGACAGGCACAACACAATTGCTTTCACAGGAATCTGGCCAGGACAGCGAGGTTTGAATGTCTATTCTTGTGAACACCGTCACAGTGGTCTTTAATAATAAGTGGTCAGGGTTTCAGTTTTCCTCCTTCAGTGAAGTACTAAGCCCAATTTGCTGAACGCAGCTTTGCTACAGAATCAGAAGAAAAAGTGCTATTTTCTGCTCAAATTCTATTGCATAGGTTTCCTATCTAGGAGTTGAATGCACCCTGTTCATCTTGTCCTTCTAACATCCCAGCTCAGGAAGCAATGCAAGTATGTGGGCTGTGCTCAAGCTGACAAAACCTTTGGGCTCTGGGAAGAAATACTGCAACAAATAGCTCATACTTTGCATTACAACAATCTGGACAACAGAACCTAAACAAGGACACTCTATAGTTTGTGGTGTTTCGATTAACATGAGAAAGCCTTGAAATTATTCTAATTAGAGACAAGCAGAAAATAAATTGTTCAGTCTTGTAGAAAAGGCCCAAATTAACAACAGAAGCAAAATGGTAGCATACATACATGTATATATGTATACAAATATAATGTCAAGGTATTTTATATTTTTATATGTACATATTTATGCACACATATATTTATATGTGGTTATATTTACACATATATAATTATATATGGATATATACAATGTATAAAATACATATTTTGTTAGCTTTTAAATCATCTTTCTCTTGAGGAAATTTTTTGTGGACAGAAACCTTTGAGGGGTAAACCCAAAGTCTCCTCTGAATTGAACGAGATGAAGTGTCAACCTGTGAAGAGACATACCTTTTTCTTGCCTGTGTGCTGAGAAGCAGTATATCGCTGAGGGATGTGAACAGGAGAAAGGAAATGTCATCAAGATATACCATCGGAAAGCAGAGGTCTTTCATGACTCTCACTGAATTTCTAAGTAGGCAGTCTCTTTGAAGGACCTTGCTCTTATTTTGACATTGACAATTTAGATACACACTGCCCTCTGTGAAACTCAGATCTCCAACATATGGACAAACTGAAAGACTGCATCTCCCTGCACAGAGTCCTTTTCAGACATCAGGAGATCCCAGAAAACTATTGTGAAATACCGAAGTACAGCCTTGGGAATAACCACATTGGGTATCCTGTTTGATTTATCTTGTGGCAGCCTAATGAATGGAGCCAATCTGCCACTGATAAAGCTCTCCTGATACCAATGAAATTAGAACAGGAATTAATTTGGTCTTGGAATCCAGTTGCAATGTGCTATTTTTTCATGTGTAAGATATAGACAGAATAAATTAGTTATATGTCTTTGCACGGTTAAAATAAATTAAGAATGTTAAACAGGCAGAGAGAGCAAATGGCATGAACTAAAATACGAATCTATCCTAATTACGTCTGCTAAAAAAATCAATTTAATTAATAGTCAAAACATGATATAAAACAGGTAGTGGACAATACTAATAAAAAGAAAAATAAGAAAAGAAAAGGAAAACCAATTATCAACTCATGCGGTTTTGGAGGAGAAGCCAGTGGTCACTACATGAGTTTTAAGATCTCTTCTCAAAAGCACTGTACTGAAATATACCTTAAAAGACCCAGCCTGTCATACTGTCTTTTCCTTCCAAGTTCAGTTTCATTCCTGTAGCCTCGTGCTCCAAAAGATGAGCTATGTTAGTATCTGAGGCTGCTACACGAGAGCTAGCACTCATCAGTCTGCCTGACAGAAAATACTAGGAAGGAGACTGGGCCCTTTCCGTTGCAAAGCTCACAATTTACAGCATACTTTCAGAGCTCAGTACGGCATCCTCCAACGCTGCCTGCAGGAATGCCCTGTCTTTTCCATGAACCTGGCTGTCTTTCTGTTGAGACAAAACCAGTGAAATCCACCGTTCCCTTTTTGTTACATGACTTCTCCAAGCAGCGCTGGCTGACTGCCAGAATCACCGATCCTTCCAAGGTCTGGGTGAGCAGCAGAGGCCACAGCAGGAGACCCTGAGGTGCTGCCAGAGCACCCATGTGAGAGAGGTGGTGAAAAGGGGTTGGGCTCCTTTCTGTTGGAAAGGACACCGTCAAGCCTTGGAGGAGGAGGAGTGATGTGGGATATGTCCCTTGGAGATCTCAGCCTCACACTCTTTTGAGAACACCTTGCGGAAATCCCCTGAGCCAGAAATGGGAAGTCTGGGGCTGGCTCTGATGGGCTGGGCAACACCGGCTCCCTTCCTCCTTCAGAGATTCCCCTGCACAGGGGTGTGTGTTCCATCTGCCACCCCAGATCACGCCTCCTCCTGCTACCAGTGACCCTCGTGGACTCTGGAAATCAAACAGCAACGAGCCCTGCTGCACAACCACCAAGTGCAGCATTCAAAACCCCTGGAAATACAAAGTAAGCTACTGTTTTCAGTTGCATATGACACCTGATGCTTCCATTATTTTCTTTTAAGAAAACAAACAAAACATAAAATAGGAAATTGTATTAGAATTACTACTTTGTCTGAAAGGTTAAAGCAGTCAAAGAAAAGTAAATTCAGGCTTCCTATGAACCCTTAAACTGTTCGCTACATGTAGGTCTTCTTGTACATATGCCTTATGAAAGACTTGCATTACCCAACATGAGTTTTCCCATGGGACCCTTCCTGGTTGTCCTCATCAGGGCACAACTTGAGCACACAAGGGAATGCTGAAGAATGCATAGATGATACAAAATCTAGTTACTCTTAAGTTTCAACCACCTTACTTGGTAACATATGAGGCAACTGTAATATGCTTTGAATGTTATTACAGTAGATGGCATTTCATCATTGTCAGAATAATATAAGTACACAAAATCATAACAATTCCTCATCTGCAAGCTAAAAATATCCATAGATTCCAATGTGCCATTTATAAAAAAAAAAAAAAAAAAAATTCTGGAAATTGGTTTTGAGCAATCCAAATAAATTTTTTGACTGTTTTTTCTTGAATCTGTCTTCTAGATGAAGAAATCATTTTATATTCTACACATTGTTTTCAAGTTGGCACATGGAAACAGTTCTGGAGCAACAGCAGAGCCAGAAATACGGCAGGAATCACACAGAAATCTGACAGAAATCTGTGCTGCTTTGTACGATGACAGAGCAAACAAAATCACATCTCTCCCCCAGGATCAATGCACCTGGAGGTAGTAAGAGACAGCCTACTACAAATATGGTCTCCATCCTAAAAACCTTCAGCTGTACTGGCAGAAACACATGGTTTCAGTTACTACTATCTGCTTTCCAAGTTTAGTACTGCTTCAGTATATTAGCAGTCAAAGAACATTGTTATAGCATTTAAAACAGAATATACCTCACCATGTAACAAGGGTACTTACATTGAAATGTCAGTCAACACTTTTTATGCCTTCTGCTAGATTTTTGGAACTTCTGATTCAAAGGGTTTAGGATGAACCACTGGAGAGGAGGTTCATCCATCACTCTTACTTCAGTATGCTAAACCCATCCAGTCAGTGTTAGGAACAGTCAGCCAAGGGAAACCCACAGTTGTCCCTTTCTTCTGGCCCAGATCTTGTGAATTTTCACTCACAAGCCTTCTCAAAACATCTGCCCTACTGTTTCACACAAGGATTCATCCTACACACAAAGAGGATGTACTGGAAACAAAAAAAAAAACCACCCAACCTCCTCCACAAGAACTTCTGGGGGAAAAAAAAACAAACACCACATACAAAGAGAACAAATAGAAGAAAAAAAAGTAAGGTGTTACTTACTGGTTAACACAGTGATTGATCTTGTTGACTTGGAAACCATATTTGAGTTCACTACCAACAGAGTTACTATGTAATATAGGCCATGGTATTTGGCATTAAAAACCACAGGGGCAGGTAAAGTGCTATTGAATTCTTCGAACTGGAAAAAGTAGTTCTTGGATTCTCCAGCTATCTTCACAACATATACAGAGGATGAGCTCACCACATCAGAAGCTTCCAGGGAGACAATGATACAATTGTCTTCTCGGACAGTAACTTGGAAAGGTTCTGCATTCTACAAGACAAGAATAGAGACTCTGCTGAAGCAAAATCCATTATTTCACTTTTACCTACTTCCCTTGGTATTCATAGGATTCTCATGTTATATTTGTGATAAAGTTACATTTCATATTCTTCAAGAGAGTTAACATCAAACCGTGGCAATTATTTCAGAATACAATAAACAGTCAGCCAAAGTCTATGGGCATCTGATTATCAGGCCAGTTTCTCTGCAGCAGAGGCTGGTTCCTGCTGTGTGCTTTCTGATGCTCTGGCTACTCCATCCCTTACCTCCTGAGGAACAAAGCCTCCATCATTCTTTCCTAATGGAAGGTGGAGTAGAGCAGAAGAAGGATGAGACTAAAAAGGGTATCGGGGCAAGAGGATTTTCAAAAAAGTCACAAAGCATAGGCCATTTAAATCCCCCAAAAGAGGTGATTAAATCAGGACTCCTTTATCTTGCAGAAATAGGATCATATATTCTTCAATGCAATGTATTCTGAAAGCCTGCAACTGAGGAAGAATTTCTGGCACTGTCTAAGCTCTTCCAAATACGCCCATTCCAGCAAGCACAAGGTGATAAGCAGCTCTCAGCACTATGTCCGTGACTTTGGTTAGCACTTTTCATTTCCAAAGCTACCCCATTTCATTTTCAATATTTCCTTTATTAGTGGTAGAGAGAAAGAAGCAATTTAACCTTGTTTTCATATATCATGAGCATGTTAAGTCATTGCCAGCTGAAAACACTTTCCTTTTTATTAACTGCAAACCAGCTGTCAGCAAGAAGCACTTGTGTCTCTACAGGAATTTCAAAGCAGATTCATGGTAATTAATGAGAAGGAAAAGTTCAAACTTACATTAAGAGCTGCCTTTTTGTTTATTAGGCCACACTGATGCCTAGAATTTTTTACCCCCAGTAAAAACTGTAATATCTGGTATTTTCAATTCCCAACTTCACAGTATCTTTTTCTCCTTGATATCTCACAGGCTGAGAGCTCTATTTAGAGGGCAGGGTGGGCAACCATGGCTAGTCTGCAACTTACTCATTCAATCAAGTTGTTCCTGTACCAAAGAGCTAGATATCTCCTTCAGAGATCAGTTCTAGCAGCTTGGCTACCTCCTGTCTTCTTGCAGTTTTGTGTGGTGGGGATTCTTCCATGAGAATAATCTTTTTTGGATTTATACTGCAGGAGCCAGGCTCTCTATTTGGAATTCACACATACGGTGTTGCCAGCACCTGGCATTCAAAAAAAACCCCCCAAAACCAGCCAAGAACAAAGAATTGGTACTAGGACTGTAAGATATTAAATAACAGTAGTTTGTCTTTACATATATTTGTGCTTTTATTGTTGGGCTTTGAGATTTCACAGTGTACCTATGGTCGTATCACCCTACAGGCAAAACTATAGGCTTGAGAAGAAAGGACATAACCCAATTCACTCATTTGACTGTCGTGGTTTAGGCCCAGAGGGCAACTGAGCACCACGCAGCTGCTCGCTCACTCCCTCCCCCATTGCAGAGATGGGGGGGAGAGAATATGGGGGCAGAAATGGCTCAAGGAATCCATCTAAGGACAGGGAGGAGTCGCTCACCCATTATGGTTACAGGCAGAAGACAGAATTCGAATGCTAACAAGACAGCACTTAACAGACAAGTTGGGGACAGTGAGAAGCGCCACCACATTCAAAACCACCTCCCACATCCCTCCCTTCTTCCCAGGCTCAGCTCTGCTCCTCATCTCTCTCCCTCCTCCCCCAGCAGCACAGGGGGCAGGGATGGGGGTTACAGTCAGCTCGCTGCTCCTTCCTTCTCGGGAGGTGGGGTGAATGCCGAACATCCCTCCCCCGCTCCACGTGGCTCCCCTCTCACTGCAGACAGTTCTCCATGAACCTTCTCCGGTGTGAGTCCTCCCCACGGGCTGCAGCCATTTCCAGGCTGCTCCGGCGCGGGTCACCCCTGCGTGTTGCAGTCCTCCCAGTGCCGAACCACAACAGCAGGTACCACTTCTCCCCTCCGGGTCCCAGCCTCCTTTAAGTGCAGACACCTGTACTGACTTGGGCTCCTCCACAGGCTTCAGGTTGGCTTCTACACCACCGCGGGCCTCCACGTGTGGCAGGGTGGGCAGCCCTGCTGTCTCACCACGGGATACAGGGGTCCCTGCTTCGGTGCGTCTCCTCTGAGTCCTTCTCCTTCCTTCCGCTGACCCTGGTGCCCATTCTTCTCACAAGTCCTCTCACAATTCCCAATCCCCTCTCATGTTCCCCTTCTTAAATACATTATCACAGAGGCGCAGTTGATTGGTTCAGCCCTGGCCAGAAGTGAGTCTGACTTGGAGCTGGGGGAGCTTTCGAGGAGCTTCTCACAGGGGGCACTGCTGTAGCCCCCGCCTCCACTAGCAAAAAAAAATTCCACCATAGAAACCCAGCACATTGACTCAACATGAGAACAAGGTAACAAGTATATAACTCCAGCCCAAATAGTATAACCAGTCCAGACAGCTTCAAGTCTGAGGTTAAATACAGAGGCAATGCAACTTCAGCTGATGATTTGAGGTTTGCTTGGATTAGTCTTTTAAAAAATTACTTTTAAGTTGCTAAAATGATTTAAGCCAACGTTACAATGGATAAATACTTTGGTGTGGAAGTCTGGGAAATTTTTCACAGATGGCAGTGCGATTGCTCCAAAAGGTTTACAATATAAAACCATGGTTATGCAAAAGCTTCCATGTGTTTTTCTTAGCCTCAGCTGAATTCAACAGGCTTACCCTTGAGTAGATCAAAATTCCACATTTCAAGTGTTTGTATTTTGCTTTAAATCCCAATCCTGCATTTGGATCCACACAGATTCAAACCTTTAACTAGGGATTATGTTTAGATCTGGTTAAAACCAAGTAGAGGTTCTCTCACCCTTCTTCCTCTGCATTCTCCCTGCACTAAGAAAATGTGGAATGATTCCTACTTCAGCTCTCCTGACATGGGAAGACAGGAGAAGGAAGGCACCCATGGACTGTCTTTCTGGAAGCATGTGGCACTACTGTATCACATAAAGCATGGTTGTCTTCCAAGACCAAGAAAGGAAGGACTGACCTGATTCCGAAAGGTTATTTCTAGGCATTAAGCTTGAAGAGCATGTATAATCCCACAGAAGTCAGTGGGTTTCAAATTTCCATAGACTTGCATTTGAATGCTTCACTAGAGGAAAGAGAATGGTGTTATCTCTAAAGTTACTCTAGCCTTCCCTCAGCTTAGCTGATGAATTGTGTGGTACTAGTTCAATGTGCCTACCTTGCTATGGAGAGACAGACGAGTCCAACAAATTTATACGTGCCAACAAACAGTTCAAAGTGAGTTCCTTGTGCTTGGTGGTATTATAAATCATTTGTGAATCAAGTACAGCTAGAAATTAAGCGTATTATTGCAGAGTTATAGACATTCCTAGGATATAATTAGATGCTTTTGGAGACTGCTCATAAGCCATGTGATTTTATTCTTTGATTCTTCAATGGGTATTGTATTAATGATGTTGAGGGCCATACTTTCATTTCTCTCCTCGCAATGATTTCTTGAATTCACAGCAAGTACTATTCAGCAAACAATCCAGTAACCTTCTTTGATAGTTCTCACACAGTTAGCATAATACACTTCTGCTACCTAAATACATAGAAAGCTCTCAGACATACGCTATTGTTACCTATGACAACACCTAACTGGGGAAGATAACTTTTTTCTGAGTCCTACATCTCCTAAGCATGTGGGGATTGTGAAATAATAGCCTCCCTCCTTCGTGTGCCTGTGTCCAGATGCTTTTGAACCACTGCTGCCATGACGCACAGGTTTTTTCTGAGTGACATCTCTTTAGCAGCTGTGTGGCTCATCCATCCCATGCCTGTACCCACCTGCATAATGCATCCCTCTCCCTAGTGGTACCTATTCTTTCCAGTAATTATGTGGCCCTCTTCCACACATCTGTACCTGCCCAGGCTTTTAAAACTGCTGCATGCACAGGACACATGGTTGGTGGGAGACATCTGTTGTTTATTATCCATCAGCTCCTGAAACAATTTTTATCCCTTCATTTCGGCTCTAAGGTTTGTTTTATAGAACGAAGTGGCAGATAAGGGATGAATAAAAAGGCTTGGCAATTAACATGTCATAAGATGAGATCATTTATCTCCATCGGGATATGGATTTCACTTTGGCAGTGTTTTAAAGGAGCAGACCATTCTGGGCACCTGTTCTTCATGTTGCATGAGGTGAGAGTTACGAGCCAGCACTGGGCTTGTGATTTTGAGAAGGCGGTTAGGGAAAAACCTGAGTATTTTTTGTAAGCACTGCTGGAAGTGACCAACATGCCCCACTTAACTAGATTGTAAAGCCAGTGTGTCTTAGGACTGACAGCATCAGTATGGTAAATACACATTTTATTACTTCTGGTCAGCTACCTCCAGGATTTAATTTGCTGGTGTCACAGTTTGAGCTGTTGTTTCATGCCTGTGGGGAAATTTGGCAGGGTTTGTGCATTCAGAACCAAATGATTAGCTCCAACTTCCTTCCTACTTTATTATTACAAGCTCGTGCCACGATAAAGCACTTAGAAAGAAAAAAAAAAAGGGGGGGGGAGGGGGAAGTAAATCCTACAATGTGAGGCCTGTTCACAGTCATTTCCAGCACAGGGATGAGTCATGCTGATGGAATTTCCAACCAGTAACAAGGTCTCAATTAAAATAAAAATGCGGGGGAGGCAAGGAGATATACAACATGTCACATAAACAATATTCAAAGTGTAATGGGAAAATAAATGGTGTGCAGCAAAGCTCAGAGTTCTCTTTACAGAAGTCTATATCCTCAGTTTATTTCCTTATAACAGGATGAGTTTTAAACATCAGGAAGAGATCAAAGTTACAAAACAGCTATTAATTTTATGTACTTTAGTTTTTGAATGTCTCACTCTGAAACACACCGGACCAGAACCCAGTTATCAGAAGTGCAAGTAGTTACATGTTTTGCTGACTTTAAGAGGAGATGTGGATGTTCATCAGCCCTGTAAAATTAAAGTACTGTTAACTGCATCATGTCACCTAATGCTAAACAAGTGGAGCTAACACTCTGAACAAATCTGACTTCTGTCAGCTCTCACAGAGTAAATCCTGAAGTATCACAGAGTTTTCAAAGTGGGCATCTGAAATCCTAAAGCATGAGAAGATTTTAAAGCTATGAGTATCTAGTTCTTTGGGCAAAAAGTACCATTATGATCATCTACTGTATAATGGTGGTCAAAAATAAAATCAATGCAAGTATTACAAGACAATAATGAACACTATATCCAGACCTCTTAGATAAAATACTGGGTATTTTTATGAGTGATTCTAATATACTCAAACATTTTTTTCCAGTGGCCAATAATGCTAATTGCATTCTAAATGACATGATGACTCATTCTCATCAAGATTCATCTTACTTAATTTTAGGTACTTAAATGGAATGACTGAGAGTCAGAATGACCTTTTCAGACAGAGTACCTGTGGATTCATCTGAGATCTGAATTACTTTTGAAAGTGCACTGAACAGCCAAAAGGCCCATGTTCCCAGCTCAGCAAAATTCCTGCAGTCCTCTGTCACCGCGTACAGTGAGCCCAAGATTTATAACAAAGATGTGACTGGGATCCAGATTTCAGGATCTTGGCCTCTTCTACAGTCTTGCAGTGGTACCTCCACAGAAAGCACGTAAGAAATGTCATAAAATTAATAGTATTGCAAAACACGCATAAAAGTCATGTCACAGTACTTTGCACCAGATTCACAATGTATGCTTCTCCTCTGATGGTGACAAATGATACTGAAGAACAATAACAATAAAAACGGTAAACAGTCATTCAGAAATTGGAATCTAATCTCCAATAATCTACTATGCACTTGTTGGAAATGTATTGCTTCATGTACGTCACTGTGTAGAGTGAAATCTTGGCCTATTTAAACTGGTTTAGTAATTTAATCTATTTTATAATATTCTCTTTCTCTCTTTCTGTGTGCAGGTTAGAGACTTCACAGTTTTGGGATGGCCCCAGCCACCTTCCAGTCCTTTATAGCTAGAAAAAAGAGGGGTCCCTGAAACTTTCTTCTGTTGCAATGTGAAGTCACCATCCGGAACAGGCAACAGACTGGTTTCACACAATTTAGCTGTGTTTTGAAGTATGCTTAAATCTTTACTTTAGATGACCCTTCAGGTTCCCACCTTACTTCCACCATTACTACATCATCTGGATCAGCTCAATACCATATCTTTCTCATTTTCACAGCTCCCTACTCATACTCTTCACAGAGTATTTTCTGCTAAATGTTGCAACATCAAACCTTACACTGTTTATGTTCCACATCCAGTCTCTTTAGTCTTGTTTCAAAGTCTCTCAGTAAAAAGTATTTCAAACGATCTGAAACTGATCCGGTTTCACAAAAAGACAGACATAGCCATGACCCGAGAAAGATCCTCTTTGAGCATATATGAGGACTGGGTGGAAATCGTCCCACACCGAGGCTTCTTTGGAATTCCTAGCTATCATTATTAGATCCTACGATTTTAACAAAAAAAGCAAAGTCATCCTTACAGAATTTAGGGAAGAAAGCACATCATAAGCTTTCCACCTGTTCCAGTGAATTCTGGAGCAGGCACAGACTTGAGTGTTAACTGCAAGAGGAAAGGATTGTTTGAAATGGTCTTCAAGAGTGTGAACAAAAATGTTAAAGACTTGTAATAAAAATGTAAAGACTTATTGAAAATAAGGTGTCGTGGTTTAGGCCTTGTTGGTAGCCAACCACAACGCAGCAGCTAATCACCTTCCCTTCCCCCTCCCCACCTGGGAATGGGGGAGGGGATCAGAGGGGTGAAGGGAGACTGGCAGGCTGAGATAAGAACAGTTTAATAATGGCAATAAAACGAGAACAATAACGATGATGGGGGGAAAACAAAAAAGAAATATATAAACAGGCAATGCACAATGCAATTGCTCACCACCCGCTAACCAATACCCAGCCCGTTCCCGGCCAGCGACCCCGAGATACGAACATCCCACAACCACAATCCCGGAAGCCAGAGAGCTCCTTCCCCACCACCCCTCCTCTATACAGTGAGCATGACGTTCCATGATATGGAATATTTCACTGGCCAGTTTGGGTCAGGTGCTGTGGCCGTGCTCCCTCCCTGCTCCCTGTGCCCTTGCGCACGGGCAGGACATGGAGAGTCAGAGAGTCCTTGAAGTCTCGGTAGCAGCTGAAAACATCAGTGTGCTATCAGCATTTTTCCCATACCAAACCCAAAGCTAAATCCAAAACACAGCACTCATCTAGTCCCTGAAAAGGAATATTAACTCTATTTCAGCCCAAACTAAGACATAAGGATTTTTATTCCTAGGGCTCTTGTTTTTATCTACACTTCTCCACAGGTTGTGCAGAGAACTTCCCTTAATAAATACTCTTTGAAAGAAATACTCCATGGGAGAAATGGAACCCTTATCTTCAAGATTTTCCATGCAAAAAGGAATATTTTAAGAAGTTAAAAGACAGCAAAAGCAGCAGTTCTCAATAATTTATGATGTTTGATTCAGGTTAACACACCATTTCTGGCATTCTGCTCTATGAATAGTGTCCTCAGCACTGTTGCTATTTTCAATCTCAAAAAGCCAGTAATAACAATCTGCTAATCATATTTTATAAAAGAGCTTCAACATTTCTTTGCTCTGGGAGACAGTTATAAAGGGACAGGTATTTTTCCCCTCTCTGCACATGAATGCAGAATATGAGGGTGTTTTGTTAAGCAAATGTCAATATGGTAGGTACAGTCCAACACATTTTGCTACCATTCTTAAGTTAATAATCTGGAAGCAAATGTTTCTTGACACTATCAACTTTTATTATGATAGCATTAAGTAAATGCCAGAATGCTAAATACGTGAAAAAGAAATGTTTGCATTCAGTAAGGCTAATATCTTTTATGTATCACCTTGTTAGCATATCCAATATTAAATAAATTATTGCTAAATATACTTCTATCCCGTCTTTCTAGTGCAAACTGGAGAGGGCAAAACCCAACAACAGTGATCCAGAGATCCTGATGTTGACAAAGTTTAAAACTAGGTTAGAACTTCATGCATGACATTTCTCCCTATTATTGATCCTGACTACATGTATACACCCCAAATACGACAGGAATTCATACACAGGCAGACAGAGTTTGGTTTCTCTCCACTAGATTTTTATCTTCTCTTTAGTAGTAAAGTTATGTCAAAAGGGAAAATTCTTCTAAAGGAAAATTTTATTTTGGTCTCCCTTCCCCAACTCAGACCTTTATGAAGTCTCTGCAATTAAAGTTTAGCCATCCCTTCTGGATGTATCCAAAGATACAGACATGCCAGATGAACTATGAGCTTTAATTAAAATGATGCATCTTCCCTCTTGAGGCTGTATGCGAGTAACAGAAAACAAAAAAGGGCGCAGGAAACATGTTATATTGTCTCATAAATTCCTTTAACTCTACCAAACTGGCCCTTGCAGTTATCTTCTCTAGTCAATACTTATTTTCTGTCTTTGGGAGAACAGTGAAATCAAATTTCTACCTGAATAAAGGTAAAATGATCAGAGCTGTACATAGGCCAGGTGGGAAGACAAGACCATGTTAGGTGGCTCTTCTGTTAAATTACGAAAAGGAGAAGTTAGGGGGAACAGAAAAGAAAGAGTAATTTCTAGGAGCAGGAGTTAATTGAACAGTATGCTCCACATATACATTATCCTCAGAATGTAGGTACTCTCCATCAATTGAGAATAAGTGCTCTCACAGCACAGCATCTATAGTCCAAAACACACCCAACTGTACTTCAGTTCCCTCTTCATCACAGAAGAAAGGAGGAACAGATCACCCCAGGAAAACGCTGAAGAAGGCAGAGTAAGTGATAAATTAATGTGGATTTTTAAGAATTTGAATTATTAGAAAGAAATCTCCATGGTGTCAAACGATCTTTGAGGTGTCTTAAATTTCTAAGTGCCTTATGGAAGAAGAGCGGGAATACTGGGGATGTTTTCTGGATGATGAAGGACAAATTCAGTCATGCTGTTCAGTGCTTCAACTTCAAAACTGTGGATTCACCTGTGCAAGTGACGGAAGTCTGTAATACAACTTCTGATGCTGAAACAGCTTCTGAACAGCTACTGATGATGAAAAGTGACATTTGAAAGTCACACAGAAAATTCCTGATATTCAACAGAACATTAAGACTGATGTTTCACCATGAGAAAACTGTGACCATGATGTGCTCCATCACTTCTGTGCAGCTGAGAGGAACTGGACTGAACTGGTGTCAGCTGAAATTCATCTTACTTGCTCTCTGGCAGAGAGTATGACAGAGGGGTAGAGATTGAGCCTTATGGGTACTACGAAAGTGAAAATGCTTTCATTTTTATTTAATGGCATGTATATATAGCCTTTGTATGTGCACAAGTTCTTAAAGATATAATGCAATGCTTTGCTATTTGCACTATCTACAAAGAGCACAGCTGGGAGGAAGTCAGAGTTTTTGCTTATCTGAGAAATTGAAGACCACGGTGGTTATCCAATTCATTTGAAATCACAAAGCAACTTAGTGGAAAATGGTGGAAGAAAAGACACCCTTCTGTTCCCTGACCCATGTTAATCTATAAGAGAACAGACTAGATGCAATGAATAAACTTATAGATAGGAGCTCTTCCAGAAGCCTAACTCCTTGTTCCATAACTCCAAGTGATTTTAAAGAAAATTAGGCAGCAAAGTGCCCTTAATTATTTTTAAAAACTCCATTTTTTCAAATATGTTCTGAGACTACTAGTGAGCTTTGGAAATTTGAAATAAGGAGCCATTAATTGAAAAAAAGATAATTTTCTGTTTCAAATCAGGTTTCTGACATGAAGAATTCAGAAGCAGATGTGGAACACATTTTGTCCCCATTTGAGCTGCTGACTTCAGCTTGGTCCAGAGTTCACTCTAAACAAGTGGTCTGCCTTATTGCCTGTCATGGCTTGAGCTCAGAGGGCAACTGAGCTCCATGCAGATGCTCACTCCTCCCTTCCCTGCCACATGCTGAGAAGGGACAAATAAGCAGGCTTGGAATTTGAGATAGGACCCGGAGGGACAGATTACCCATTGTGGTCACGGGCTAAAGGCAGACTTGTTAGGGGAAGAAAAAAGAACATAGATTTATTACAGACACTAACAACAACACTTAACAGAGTAGGGCAGTGAGAAGCATTGCCACATCTTGAGAACACCTTCCCCCCATACCTCCCCTCTTCCCAGGCTCAGCTCTGCTCCCAGTATCTCTACCTCCTCCCCACAGCAGCACAGCGGCAGGGAATGGGGGGTGCAGTCAGTGCTGCCACTTCTTCCATCTTTGGTGGGGGGAGCTTCTGGAACTTCTTCCCCCTGCTCCATTGTGGTCCCCCTCTCACAAGACACAGTCCTCCACAAGCTTTCTCCAACACAAGGTCTTCCCACGGGCTGCAGCATTTCCTTACGCTGCTCCAGCGCGGGACACCAACTTTCTCCGACTGGATTCCCTCCCATGGCTGCAGCCCTTCCCGAGCTGCTCCGGCGTGGGACACCCCCACATGCTGCAATCCTCCCAGCGCCAAACTACAACAGTGGGGGCTACTTTTTCCCCCAGGATCCCAGACTTTGGGCACAGTCATCTTGGTCATCCATGTGAAACATCTCACAGGCCATAAATCAGTGTCCGCTCCACCGTAGATCTCCATGGGTGGCAGGGGGGGCCGCCCTGCCGTCTCACCACAGGATACAGGGGGGTCTCTGCTCCAGCACACCTCCCCCCTCCTTTCTCCCTCCGTTCCTCCACTGACCTTGGTGTTCACACAGCTGCAGCAACTCCTCCTCACAAGTCTGACTCCTCCTCACCACGTCCCCTCTTAAATACGTTATCGCAGAGGCGCAGCTGATTGGCTCCGCTTTGGTGCAGAGGTGGAGCTGGGGGAGGTTCGAGAAGCTTCTCACAGGGGGCCACCCCTATAGCCCCCTCCCCTGCTACCAAAAAAACCTCAACACTGACTCAAACCCAGGACATTGCCACTCAATCTTCTATCACCCTCTGCCCCTCAACCCCCACAGAAAAGAAGTCCCAAACACCCACCACCCTTTCTTCAAAGGTCACAGGAGCCATGGCATGGTCAGGAAAAAAAAGTCTACATCCAGATCATCAGCCTTCCTATTCTGTGATCTAAAATACTTACTACCTTTCTGCCTAAAGCCATAATCATAATGTGGCTATGGCTATTCCCCGAAAGTTTGTTTACTCAGGTTCAAACACAGGTTTATTTTGTTTTCAGATTCAAGTGGAACCTGATATTCTGACCTTCGATTACCCTATTATATTCATGTGTTCTCTAAATTGGCAAGAGCTGACCCAATAACCTGCTGAGATTTTCTCATGTTATTTACACATAGTTCCTGTGGCTCAATGTTTTGGTGTTTGGGTTTTTTTGCTAAAGTATTTGCTGTGCAGGTTTTTTGGGGGGATGGGTTGTTTTGCTTAGTGGTGTTTTTTATTTTTTTTTGCTTTTTCCCAACCTGTGCTCAAAGAAAGGCAAGCAGCCACTGTCATTTCCCTGATTACTAGCAAGAGATGAGCTCTGCAATTCTCTGTACAGCACAGGGTCAATTGCAAATCCACACAGAACATTTCGGTTGTTGCTACAGCCTGATTTTCAATTCATTTCTAGTGTGGCTTTAGGCTCAGCTCAGCCATTTGTACTGATTTGATAAATTCCTACCCACAGAAGAGTTCTCCATCACACTACTGCTGGCAATGTGCTGTTTGGTAGTCATGAACACTACTAAACTCTCTAATGCTGCAAAAACTCATAGCTTGCCACTGCCACTTTCCCCTGCAGGGATAACCCCAGCAGGATTTATTTGGTCACAGTGTATCAGGCATTTAGATTCTAGTACAGCTAGCATAGGTTGACTTGAAGGAAGTGAATGAGAGGAGTGAATATAAAGAGCTTAGGAAATGGAGTCAAGATCCTCAGCTGTAGGGTGAAGTCCTTTCAGATGTAACACAGGCCACCCTACCTGCCCAGAGGAAGAAACTGGTGGGGGGAGAACAACTGCTGTTACCTATCAGGGGATGACAGTCCAGGTTACTGAGTGTTATACAGCTTTCATGAAAGGTATAATTCTCCTACAGTGTCCTCTCCTCGTAGCTTAATGGCTCCAACTCACAAAGCAGAACCTTCTGCAACTGTGTTTACCAGATCAGGAAAAAATAATTCCTTCTTCTTCTACTCTAATGCATAGCCACCACATTTGTCCTTCACTGGGACCCACTTGTGTGCTGTCTTAAGAACTTGCTTAAATATTCTGCACACTTCTGTGTGTATAACTAAAATATTGAGTATCTTGTTATCTGCAAAGTGAGGAGACCTTAATGACACGTTGGTCAGAGCTTTTATGCTGAGACTTCTGTACTTAGCGTGGGATTCATCTGCCTTCATTTTATCAAACTAAAAATTGGGCATATGGTCAAATCTCATCATCTAGTCTCCCTCTGTACTCTGTAGGGAGAGATGGATCTGAAGAATTTGATTCACCCACTTAAGATTAAACGAACTACCTTCTGCAGATGCATTTCACTCTCTGTGCACCTTCCTTTTAAGCATCAAGAGTCAGATGAGACCAGAAACATCAGCTGTGTATGGTACAATGGCAGCTGCAACTCAGATTTGTATTGCAATTTTAAAATATTATAGCTCCTAAT
Organism: Tyto alba; assembly: GCF_018691265.1. Taxonomy (NCBI): domain Eukaryota; kingdom Metazoa; phylum Chordata; class Aves; order Strigiformes; family Tytonidae; genus Tyto; species Tyto alba. The sequence continues at coordinate 14,611,909 of NW_024881295.1, forward strand.
CTATTTTTGTCTAAATTGATACTATAAGGATTAAATTTTGTTTAGCTATTCTCTTTTTCAGCAGTATAAAAGTACATGATGGCCATTACTGAGCAAGGCATACAACTTTAAGCATACAAATGGTCCTAGTCAGCAAAAGATGCAAGCATGTTCATAAATCCTTTGGCTACGTGACAATGGCTGACCCTGTGTACAATAATCAATCAAGAGATCAAGGTCTCTCTTTCTGAGTTGCCAAAGAGTAATAAACCCCTGAAACTTCCTTCTAATTTGTTTGTGTCTTTTATGAAGTGAGGTTGCTAAAAAGTCATTCAAGGGATAATAAAAGTCTTGGTTCATTAGGTGATGCTGAGAACCCTGTTCTGCAGGTTTGGTGTTCTCTTAATAGAAATTATTATTCCTTGCCGCTGTGATGTGGTTTTTACACTTTGCAGTTATTCAGTGGCCAAGAGGGATGCAGACAAACCTTTAAAAATAGATTCAACAGCCTAGTATCTTAGGCTGAGGTAGCTTGGCAGTAATAGTATGGAGAGCATACAGATTAAATTTCTAGCTGGTTTGGCAGTTACAAACCCTTTGAATGCAGAATTCACAGAATTAAACGTTAGCCATTGGCTTTCTTTTATATATTTCTCTTTTAATACCTGACAGAGCTTTTCCCCAGGCATAACAAGGCATCCCCAGGCTAGCCAGTCAAGAGAAGGCTTAATACACTGAAAGATGAAAATCAGCTGAGAAAAGGATGTGTGGAAATCATCAATGGGAAGTCTGTTCCCTAAAGTAGAACTGATTGTAAACCAAAAATAAATAATTTTAGGACACTGTTTCCTCATTTTAACTCAGGATGCTAATCCCTTATTGTCTCTTCTGAAAAGGATGATTTTATAAGCAGCATGACCTTAAACGAATCAGTATGACTTTTCCCAGACATACCCCAGAGTAAATATTTACTGAGCTTTGTTTCATAGGCATTAACTCATTTGTAATATAAAAAGCTTTCAGGTCACTAGATAATGAAATATATAAGATTATCATTGTAACATATATGAATATGCACAATTTAAAACTTATAATGATTTTCTTTCCTAGTTAACTTCTAGATATGTGTTCACCATGCATTGGTTTATGTCATTGTTTTCTTCTTCCATTTTACGAAGTATTTTCATGGCCAGTGAAAGGGAAGGATGGAGATGATGACACGGAGTTCTCTGCCTTTTCTTGAACTCACAGGTGGTGCTTCCATACATAAGCACTGGTCATTTTGGCTTACACTAATCCAGGCAAAAAATATACTAGTCTAGTTGTCTGGCTGCCATTTGCCAGTCTCAGTATGGTAATTTCTCAATAACTGCATTGAAAATAAACAAAACTCTCTTGTCTCAACAATCCCTGCTCTCAAAATTCAAGCAATAAATATATTGTCTAAGCTCTCGACCAACTCTTTGACTGAACCAAAACATTTTTCACAATATTCTGTGAGCATATCTCTCTATACTTCAGAAAACCAAAATTCAGGTTCTTTTTCCACATGTGACCATGAAAAGTCACTAAGATCAGTTTTATAAATGTATATAGGTGTCTTACAATGCAAATAAATATCTACTAGATCTTTGAAATAATCAGAGCTTGGCACCAAGACATTTATTTTAAAGTCAAATGTGCACCTTTGAATCTCTCCACTTGCAAAGCATGATCCTTTATGTACATGTACATACACAACCTACCCAGCAGAAAGATGCAAGAACATGCACACTAGTAGAGCTGAGCCACCATGGCAATGGAAGCTGTTTGGTAACCAAGCCAAATTAGTGGTTTCTCTTAGTTATTTATAGCTTTTTAAAATTTTAAATACATTCTTGACTTATTCTCCGCCAGGTCCTTACTGACATCATTCAGTTTTTCCTCCACTTCCACTGCCCATACAGCAATGAAACCCCTTTACTGTCACCATCAGACTACAGTGTTGTTTCTCAGCTCAGTTTTATGCCTGATGTAAATTTTTGCTGCCCAACTCAGGTGCCAGGAGAGTTAATGGGCAGAAGTATGCTCCTGACCAAGCTGTTTCCAATCTGCCTTTAGAAATTTAAAGCAGCAGAGAAAGGAGAGGGTTTGAGGGTTGGTGCTTGGTTGGGGGTTTTTTGTGGCTAACTGACAATAGGTTATATTAAGTATTGCAACTCTAGGCATGTTCTTGTGATGATTTCTCAAGTGATACCAAGAGCACTGAGAGTATGCAAAAGAAAGCTATGGCTCAGTGTTGTCATTGCGTTTTCTGTCCAACCCCCAGACTTCAGAGTAGAAACTCATCACACAGCAGCACTTGCAAGCTTCCCCGCATCTCACAGCACCAAAAGTCATTTTCAGGCAACAGCTTCTCCACAGCTTAATGAAACACCGACAGTAACAGACTGGGTGCATACTCTGAGTTCGCTTCAAGCACCAGCTAAAAATGATTGGCTTAAATCACCTCAAAGATTTGGATCATAAACGCAATCAGTTACGACAGCTCTGCCTGTAAGCAAGAAGTACTTATCTATAGTAGCAAAATTAGCCACGCTCTGCTTACCTCTGCTGTTGCAAATACATCTCCTAGAATGTGTGTGAAAGTGAACATTCATACCTGCACTTATTTGCATGTTTATGAATAAACTATAATTCATTTGACAGTATTCTTTTTTCGTGTCTTATTAGCCCTGTAAGCTCTTAATTCAGGTCTCACACTCTGCATACCGAAAGGACAGAAAAACATCAATGTCCTTATGAAGTTACACACAAGTGCAGAAAGTCTGCATAAATAAGAGACTAGACCCAAACACTAGAGCTCCAAAGAGTAGGAATGTCTTAGTATTGGCCACAGTAAAAACAAAAGCTGGAGAAAGCTTGGATTTTTTTTCCCCTGTTTGTCTCTATTTGAAAAGGGGAAAAAAAGATATGCATGAGTGATGGTAATGGAAGACCTATTTGTGTCCAATTCACTAAAGACAAAGTACAAGGACCTATCATCCTTGTGAAATAATTTGTCCTGTATTCCTTGAGCCAGATGAAAGTCCCATTATGTACAAAGTAACATGCGCAGATGAATACAGATTTGGAAGATCTATTATTCTCTCAATACACTGCCTCAGTGTAACTCATCTTCACCTCTGTCATAAACCCAGGCTTTGTTTCGAGTGCTTCATACTGTCATAAAGTGTGACTTTTTTGACTAACCTAGAATATATTTGAAAGTGTACAGCAACTATGAGGAGTCATTCATGATTAGGGCTCTTGCTGTGAAACAAAACTGACACATGCTCCTGAAACATACAGCAATTAGCAAGTGTGAAATCAAAAAATCACACCACTCCAATTGTTAGCAAGGCACACAGAACCAAAAATACTTTGCAATTCAGACAGATCTTTATGAGCACGTAACAACTTAATTCCCTAAGATGAGGCTCTGTGCCTCTTACTGACACATCTGAGCTCAGAATTTTCCTCCTCACAGCTATGAGATGCAAGGTGCTATTGTCCCAGACTCTCTCCCCATTGCTAGTTCCCTGACCTGACAAGAAGTTTGTGGAGGGACAGAAGATTTTGAGATCTAAAGAAAGATTCAAGATTGTACCTGTTTCACTTAATAATCACAGTTTTCTCCTTTTGCAGTTCTAAGAAAAGCAAACAAACAACTAGGTGCAGCACAGCATATTGGAGCCTGTTCAGCCCATGAGCTGTTGTGTTATCTGTAAATTTTAAAGTTTAACAGAGCAACTACTTCTTCCATATCAAATTAAATAACAAAAGAAAAAAAAAAAAGAAAAACTGTATTTCCTACAATGAGGTCCCATTTTTGGTTGAAATCTCCTGCTACAATCACATTACAAGTAATTCTGAACAACACAAAACCACATCTCTGCCAACAAAAAGCAGTCTGCATCTACACATGGTAAGACAGAAGTTGGAAAGTAAAGACCATGCTGTTTTATTAAGCCATCCTAAAAAAGCCAATAGCTGTCATTCAGATGCAGGTCAGAAAAAAGCAGTCGTCCAATCTGGCATGAATGGAGCTTGAAATTAAATGCCTACAATTCTCATCATCACCTGCTACAGCAGTTTCAGAACTGTAGATGGGAGGATGGAAACAAAGTCACCTTTTCCATTCAGATGTGAATCCAGATTATTCCCCTTGGGTCCCAGTCTTCCAGCTTAATGTCAAGATCTTCCTTCCTTATTTCACCCCTGAAAAGCTGTGATCTCAACACGTGGTCTCAGGAGTATGCCATCCCTTGCTGTGGCCAACCCCAACATTATTCTATCTTCACCTCATGGCTAGGCAAAGTGCTGACTGAGGTTTCTGCAGTAGCTGAAAATCACTCTGAGATTTTTAAAGGTATTTACAGATCTGGTGTATAAATTTTTGCTTTTGAAAATCTCACTGGCACCAATTTGTACCTTCAAAGACCTAAAAATCTGGTCTTTATGACTTCCATACCATGGGCCAAAGCATGATTCCTGCAGTACTAGACTACCTCACTGATGTTAGCATTGGTTTATATTTGTTAAAAAAACTCAAGTATTTTACCTGAGGCTGGAAAACTTGCACATTATTGTATTCAAACTTATGTTTTGAAAAAATTTACTAAGAATGTATTTGATATCCACATCCTACATGGTGGGTTTTACTTTGTTTCAAGTATTTCATGTTAGCTATTCCAAGAAATTCCAACACGCTTTCGCAAAAGCAGCTCAAAATGAGGATCTAGGGAGAAAGACTAAGAGCACAGATAGAATAATGATTATACTTCAAACAAAACTCCTCAAAGGGCAGAATAACTTACAACTGTGATAACTAATTGATTCTACATACACAAAACATAAGAAAGATTTTGCCCTGTTAAGACAGATTTTTTTTTTTTTTTTAAAGAGGGATTTAATTAAATACCTCTCAAGTTGTTTTTTTTTTTTTCTTTTTTTTTTTTTCCCTCTTCAAGATTTTAACTGTCAGGCAGCATACCCAGAAGAAAAAAGATACCATCCAGGAAGTAATTATCTGCATTAAGTGTGCTGTTTGTCTTCTTTCCTGCTACGGTGATCTCTGGCAGAAGGAGGAATCAAGGAAGCTGGGGGAGGAGGAAAAAAATTGATTCAGTAATTTGAGAAGTTAAAGACATTTCTATGTGTCTCAATTAAGAAAAGGAGGGCTTGTTCTGCTGTGGGGGCAGCACAAGGTTCATAAAAGCAAGGACTATTTCAGTGACTGTGTGTCATGTTAGGAACTGGAGAAACATAAGGGGCTTGACACAGCAGTATTTGCTCTGAATAATAACCCCCTAGAGCCACTGCTAGGCAGAACTGTTATTACATGTTGGGTGATCGCATTTGGGGGCTCCACCCACACAGTTCAGTCAGCTCTGGGTATGGGCAGATGCTGAAGCTCCTGTTTTCTCAGCTTTGCTTTCCCCTGGTTCACCTGGCTGCCCTGGGCTGCCGCACAAGGACAGATGCACAGCACAAGTCATTCCGGCTCTTCCCTTCTCCGCTGGCTCCTGTTCAAGACTACACCTATTCAGTACAGAAATTTTTTTGTAAGTTTTCAAGGTGGATGTATTGCTCGTATTCTTAGAGCCCTGTTTATAAATGTTTTATTACCCCTGACTTTTGTCTATCCCAGCTCCTGTTATCCCAGATAATTGAGAGTTGAATTGAACACTTAATATTTAAAATATATTTCTTGTGTGTTTTGATGATCTCATCTTACTTACTGAATCCCTTCGCTGGTTATCCTGCACAGATTAATCTTTAGTCTTTTTCCCCAGAGACTTTTGCAACCACTGTTTGATGCTAGTCTTTCCATATTGATACCTGCCTTCTGTTCTGCCAGTGATAGGAGACTAAAGTACCTATTTCTGCTTCTTTCCTTACTGCTCCCTGTACGCGACACTGTCTTGCCATAAATAAGCAAGAATGCCTCCTTTTTATATAGAGGTTTGTAATAAATCTCAGTATCTTCAGTCAATTTGCTTCACGTATATATTTAGAAAATATATAAACAGAAAATTAATTTCATGTAAAACTTGCATGTGGTTTGTTCCCATACTCCTCACCTTTAAAATAAATTTTAAAAAACAGTAAGTTAGCAACATAAGTGATTTGTATCTCTGATTTATCTGTGTGTTGCATTCTGCAGTCTCTCCTTCTTCTGTGTCCTTTTTTTTTCTGCTCCTGACTGATGTGGATTGATGCTGCTCCTTTGGAGACCAAGCTGGTTACCTCATCCAGTGGTGACAGCAACCAGCCCAAAAGGTTTCCAGTCCTATCAGGAGCTCTCTCGCTGCTCCTTCAGCCTGCATTGCAGCCATCAAACACAGCTATGGGATAATGAATCTATTTTATTTTTTTTGCTCCACAAGAGAATAAGGGGTTTGCATCTCCTCTCTTCTGTGCAGAAGGATGTCATCCTTAACACACACGACCCTGACCTATCACGACAACCCTACAAATAATTTTGTTTGAAAAGCTTTCAGTTTTGAACTATTTTCTAATGTCAGCCATGGTGGCCCAGAAGATCCCTCTGCTAAGTTTCCACTTACTCTGTGCACAGAAACTCTGCTTTTTGACAAGAGACCAAGAAAAGATAGCCTGAAATAATCATATATTCCTCTATGCATGATTGCTGCAGTGACTAATCCCAAGTCGCTCCCTTAACTCCCTGCTTTTGTCTCCCTCCCTTTCAGAAGGCAGCAAGCCCACCCAGTACTGAAAACAAATGAAAGTGGAGGAGAAAAGGCAATTTGTATTCATGTTCTCTCCCCCACCACGTTTCCTCCCACTCCAAATTCAGTAGCAAAGGAGTATGTTTTGGTTGACTATCTGTGCCTAAATTCCCAGCTATTATGTTAACGAATAGTAATGAAAGAATATTTCTGGTTAATTATGTGGCTCTACTGTTGACATAGCAGCTGAGTGGGGAAGACTAGAGAAAATCTGCATGCTTTATGGTACAAATGTGATGGGGGAAGTGCCCAAGCCACGGCCTTCCTGGACTGTCACTCAGTTTTCCAAGAAGTTTGTGAGCACTTCAGTCTTGTAACCTTCTTGACACGCTGAGGGAGAGGATCCCAAACTGAAGTTCAGATCTAGGCAATTTAAATTGAAGGAGCTGATTAAAGCTGATGTCAAAATGGAAAACGCTCTGTACTTCTGTGATATATCTTTCACTGGAGAATTTCAAAGCACTTTTCTAATACATGTTAATGAGCCCTCACAAGAATGCTATAAATACAATATCATGCATATATGAGTCATGCAGCTTATTAATTTTACATCACCTACACCGCTGTTTAAACAAGAGTGGTAGAACAGCATTCAGGCAAATTCCTCTGTGAGAACTTAGACAAAAGAGCAATACCTGTGTCTTCAGGGGTCAATCTGCCTCAAGGCTGACTCTAGTTAGAGAGATTCAGGCTGAGAGATACATTCCCTGCTTACCACAACCTTCCCATTGCATCATTGCCTTGCAAAGCAACAACAGTACAGTTCCCTTGTCAAAAATGTAGAGCATTCTTCTAACAAGAAAACAAACTCTAAGGCAATGTATAGCAACTCCTATATGAAATGTACCATACTATGCCAGTGGCCTATAGCAGGGTGTGAGGCAGAGAAGGAACTTTGCTGGGGGATGGATATGGATCCAAAAGGTATAGATCCTCTGTGGGACTTGATTTTAATTACAAAGCAGTAGAAAAAGCGATATATAATCTCCAAATCTTACCTATGCCCTTAACTAAAAGACATTTTTACTCAGCTTAATTAACTATTAATACTGAGTTCCTGAAATGCCCTTAGTAATTTCAAAGTGATCACTCTACTCCTGTGGCAATTATCCGTTTAAGAGGTTCTACAGACAGAGGAATAATGAAGATGTGTGAAGGATTTGTTTGTGTGGTACTTTAGAGGAACTGTGAGCCAGACAGATGTTATTTAATTGAGATAAATAACATGCTACAGTCATACACATTGATGAGAGGTCAAGTATATTATTAGCAAGGGGTTAGCAGTGGCTAGCATAGCCTCCTGCTAGTTTAGAGGATAGGTAGGTGAGCTAGTGCCTGTCTGTAAACTATCATAAGCTAAATGAATGGTTCAAGGCCTCACAGAGGGTAAATAATAGAGCTGAAAGCACAATAACAAGATTTCTTTAGCCCAGTCTCAGTGGAATCAAGAAAGTTGGATCAAGCCACCCATTTCATGGTGATTTGATTCTTCCCTGCATACAGGATAATCAATGAGGTGGAATTCAGCCAAAATAAGGAAGGCAATTTTTGCTGCAACATTCATGGAAGTGAGAGCACTGAGACAGGATGGAAGGAAAGGAGAAATCCCCAGTAACTACACTGCTCTCCCTCTCAAAAGAAAGAAAGGAGGAGGAGGTGAAGATGCTTCCTATCCTCCAAATGGGAGGAAGGACAGAGAGATCAGCTTTCTAGGCTTCAGCTGAACACCAGGAGCTTCAGCTCCTAACTGGATATGAGTAACAAAAAAATACAGAGTTGTAAATGAATTGTTCCCCTTTTGTGTTTTGGTGTCTTGATGCTGTTATTACTAATTAAAAGCTTTCTAATATATGAAATTAGTGGATAATAAAGGTCAGTGAGAATACCACTCTTCCCACACTGAAACCCATATTTGTCTCTTGTCTTTGTGAATGGGTTCTCCCTAAACAACTCCAAACTTCTCAATATTCAAATCCAAGAGCAGATTCTGTAGCTAGAATCTACCTCTGAATCCTAAGCCATCCACCACAAGTTTCTTTCTGTAAGTTACTACGATTGCTAAGAATTCAAGTCTGAAAATTTTTATTTAAATGGCAAAACGTCTATTCACTGCTTTTGACAATTCAAAAAGCACACTGAAGCGTAAGCCAAGTTGAGTGATGCATTTAAGCCTTTCCTGTAGTAATTAAAGGCTGAATTAAGAACTTTGTCATTTAAAATGTTTCTATCTTAGTCTGTTCTGCTGAACTGTAAATGCTCTGCATGGATACAGAGGTTTCTTTGTCAGTCCAAAATTGTTCTGACATCCCCAGAAATTTCAGCTGAAACAGTAGGAAAAACATCAGAAGATTCAAGTGCATCTGCTTGCATGTTCATGTTGCAGCAACATTGCACAGCTCTTGCTCTATTAGCCATTGACTTGCTAAGGACGATTAATCGATGAAAAGCAAAGAAAAAAATTGATGACAAAGCATTTCCAATAACTAAGAGACAACCTGAGAGTAACCGCTGTGCACTGGGATCGGTCAATCATGGACTGTCTGGGAAACGGTCACTTCTATGGGCTGAAAGGGTTCCTGAAAGTATTTATCACTATTTGTAGTAGGGTACAATTTGGAAAAAGCAGTGTCCTTGTGAAACACCTGATGGAGTTAAAATTGAAATGGCCCCAATTCTCAAGAGTTAATAACTTTCTGGGGGAAAGAAATTACCTTAGGACCCTACTGTATTTCAGAGGAGAAAAGAAAACGACAGTTTGGGGTTAAAGAGATGGGAAACGGAGGTGGAAAATTTCATGTGGTAGGAACAGTAACTTACTCCTTTGACCTGCAGAAGGTTGGGTGAAGCTGTGCAGCGGTTTGCCAAATAAGTCTAACAGTTTCTGAACTTCAGGTTTTCGTTTTCAAGACATGAGGCTCCAAAATTTGGTATTTTCCACTAATGATATCTGCAAGGGAGTTGTATTATTTATATGTATTTTAAATTAGCTGGTGACCTGAGATATATCTGTTACAGTCCAAATGCAGTTTGCATATCATTCATTATATAAATGAGGTTTGAAATGAACAGAACTGTTTACTCAGAAGACATCCATTTAGTGAGTTGGCATTTCTTCATTACCCAAAATATACGGTAATTGTCCATGTAATTCCTTCAGCAAGTTAATTGCACACAGTCCTGCTCCTTGATGGAAATTATCTGTCAACCTCCCACGATTATTATGCACCAGTCTCAGTTAATATTCATTCATTCATGCTATTGCATACACCGGACTGTACTGAAACTGGGCTCAGTTCATAGTAAGGTGAGCACCTTTTTAAAAGAACTACAACAATGACATTTTTACAACAAAACCAAAAATATGACTCCTGATTCAATGAATGAAGTGCGGCCACAGCACGCAACGGGGTGCTCAGTACATAAGAGGGAGGAAAACCCTCTGAGCAGGGAGCCCCGAGACCTCAGCTCCCTAGGACGAGGCGCACATCTTCCCCCGGGTGCCGGGCACCACCAAGCCTTGTCTCCCACCTCTGGCCCTCTCAAAGTCAAAAGAGTCCCTTTCTGTCGTGGAAGGGAGGGTTGCCGCAGGGTGCTGTGCCAGCCCTGGGCACGCAGACGGCAGCCCGGGGGGCCCCACGGTGCCTGGGCCATGCCTGCTGCAATGCAGGCGTCCTCCTCCAAAGAGAGGTCTCCCCTCTCTCTGCCTGGGCAGGCTCACCCCAGCTGGCTTTCAAGTGCCTGTCTTAGGACAGCACGAACTCCCACCGTGTCTCCACAGCTTCCCAGAGGGTTTTCTAGCATGCTCGAGGCTGCTAAGGGCACTGAGCCAGTTGCTTGTAGGTGACTGCACTGTAGTCATTTCAGAAAGCCTGAGAATCTTACCTGCCTGTAGGTGAACTCAGAGCAGTGTATTTCACTTATATTCATCTCACTGTGAATGGTGCTCTGAGACATCATGGTAATAAAAAGGACAATATTTGAGCCCTATGTTTCCCCAATGTCCTGCACGTTAAAGATGCAATGGTCCCCCTACAGTCCTGCAATGACCCATAGTCCACCAGTAACTATTAAAACATATTGTGAGGCCTCATAGAATTACAAAAAGCCTGAATCTGTTGATGTTCCTTGTACCTATATCTTAATTCTTCCATCTCATTCAGGCATTTGTACCACCCAAAAAGAGTGAGAAAAAGGTGTATGCTGATACATCAGCACAGACACAGCTGCATCCCTTTTGCACATACGTGATAATTACAGGGTGAAAGATAATGGTAAATCAGGGTAGTAACATTCACTCTTGCAAGGAGAGATTCCCTTTGTAGGAGGGACGGGAGGTTGCATTTCTGCAGATGGAAGTGCATTTTGCATTTCTCACTAAATTGATCTAATTTGTTCTACTTTCACTGGAAACAGACTTTAATTTCTAACAGAGTTTGCTGCAAGTGCATCTGTAGAGTTTTATTGTGTAGAGGGATTCAGCTCTGACTGATGCGTTTTCTACCCGTGCCGCATCTGAGGCTGAGGTACAGATCTTGAGGGAAATCCCTGAAGGGTGGAATCGACAATGCCCTCAGATCACGTACAAGATATTACGTCAAGCACGTTGTTTACTGTCATCTCCAATTTATCCTATGTGACACAGTGCAAAACAATACATACCACGAAAGAAAAAAAAAAATCATGAAACAGAGTACGTGATCTAACCTAGCAAATCCATCAAGAACATCATATATATGTGTGTGCCTATCCCCAAAAAAACACAAAGAGCATTCAGATGACTAGTTCAAAATAAATGCAAATCCACAAGCCCCAAAAATCTGACAGAAGAAGGTCTTACCAACTAAAAGTATAAGTTATGTGAATAAAAAGGGTAAACTGACAATCTAGGTCAGATTTTGCCACCCATGGGTGACTGCTCTCAGCCTTTCTGAACCTTTTTGTTCCTGATCCTTACACATCCTCATGTTGCAACTTTTAAAAAAATAATGCAGTGAAACTCTAGCTCTCATGCCTTTTTGTTAACTAAACAGGGGGCACTGCCAGCCAAGGCTTTATAATACTGCATTTTTTATTAGACATATATAGAGGAAAGTACTCTGCAGTTGAGTCTATAGTCAGAAGAGAACATAAATCCCCACAATACAGACCCAACCCAGTCAAGCCCTTTATGATCATGAAGTTACCAAAAAAAGATACAGAATTTGAAGTAACTTGAACTTGTAATATATAGACTAAAGGCACTAATTGAAATGAACCTGATTGCAGAGTCTATAGCATTTTATACTCTGTTCAGGGAGTAAATAGGAAGATCTAAACGAAGTGACTGTACTGAGGTTAACATAAATCACTGCTTCTAGGGTCTACTGTGTTCTTGTCGTACTCCTCAGAGGATTAAAAGGAGCACCTCCCTACCAATTTCACCTCCCCTCGTAGATACCACATTTCTCTAACTGTAATGGAGAACAGATACCGCCATGTTGCAGTAAATGTAGTCAGGTATTTCTCTTTTTACAAGATAAGAGAAGGAGGCAATCAAAATTTGTTTGACAAGAAAGCTCAGCACTTGTCACCAAAGTGAATCAGTCAAAGGTCAGTAGGGGTCCCACGGGTCAGCTCTAACTGAGACCTCAAAACCCAGGTCCTTTCTTACAGGAAGTCAATAAGTTACAAAAGAAGGTTTCTTTCGTTAATACAGAGAAGGGGTTACATCTCCAAAAACTGAACAACAGACTGTCTGTCCCCTTAGTACCTTAGCATCCCTCCAGCAGGAGGAAGGGGGAATGTGGCTTTCCATTTTATGTGCTTTACATTTCATATAGGTTGAGAACATTTCTTCTCATCCATTCTACCTCCCTATCAAGATGCAGAGTCAGCAGAGAGAAAAAGGAAGTTTGAAGTATCAGTGCAGTATTGAAGTGTTTCATGCCCCAGAAGCAGGAAACTTTAGAATAAACTTTCTCTAGACAATCATAAAACTCTCTGCTTCAAACCCAGGTCCCTATGTCAGTCTTATATACAGAGCCTCAATAGATTACATTTATTTTGGTGGGATTGTCTGATCACGTACAAAAATCAGACAGAATTTTCTATTGAGTTTTGGTACACGTAGCTCTGTGTGTCTCAGAGTAGACCTCAATGCACTTGTAAGGGTCAGGGGTGATACTTAAAGTTGTCAGAGATACACTAGTAGCTCTCCTGCTGATTTCCTACTACACATACTTAAGGCAGGACTTCAGTGTTTAAGATGACTTCAGAAGGGCTTATGTTCCTTAAGACTCTGGTGAGGGGAAAAACTATGTGTCTCTGTTAAACATTTTTAATATCCATAAAACAGAGTCTTCTTAGATGCACAGATCAAAATGATTCAGGAATGCAAATTTTAATATTAGAAAACCTAATTTTTTATGTCAAGATCACAAAAAAAGCCTAGAGCCAATCTCCCAGTCTCACTTCCAGTTCAGGAAAGGAAATGCATCAGTCTTAAATGTGCCATATATATGTATGACAATCACTTAGAGATTCTGTCTATTCAAACACATTTCTGCACATCTAAATAGGCTGAGGATCAAAAGCCACATTCAAATTTATGCCATTTTGAACTTAAGGTTGTGAATAATGAATCTTCAGCTGGTGCTCTAAGATACTTTTTCTGCTACTATAGATATTAATCCAAATTTCCTGTTGCATTTCTGGTACTTCCCCTTCCTGTCCTGAATGGATATCAGGAATGGAAAACAACGTATTCAAAAAATTCAGTGGCTGGAAAAAGTTCAGGTTTCATATGGAGCCAAGGTTTATTTGCAAGATTACAGAGAAAATTTTGAATTTTTTGAAACTGCTTAGCTTAGCTCAGCCCTACTTATGGGACCTCAGAAAGAAGATAATGACAGGACAGCACTATAATATCAGCTTCTACATAATAAGAATTCTCTATGCTCTCTAAGCAAGTTCAAGGAAACACCTAATGTGTTTCTGCATTATGGAATTTCTATAAAGTGGTCTAATTATACTTTACAGGAAATACATACTTTTCAATTTTTACTTCATGGCCCAGGAGACTGTTCCCTGAAGAGAAAGACCTGGTATCTGCAGCTTTTTATATCATCCCTAATTATATGAAATAGAGATCTGTCACCTGAGTAGGTGGTGTCCAAAAGAACAAGCACACGATAAAATTGTGGTATTTTAGCAGTTTGAATTAAAGAAATAAAGTATCTGGAAGGAAATTGGTTAGATGAGGTGTTAGATTAGATTGATGAAGTGTCTATTTGATGCCCACTGAAAAGGAACACCACTTTCTTGTCAGCAATATCTTACACATTTCAGCCAATATAACCAAACAATAATTGGTTTTCCATGGTCACCCAACAAAAATAGAAAACAAAGAAACACAGCTTTAGAAGATAGTGGCTGAATACTGTCATTTGATATTTTCTGTCTTTTAACACAAATGAAAACCAGTTCTTCACACCTTCATGCGAAAAAAGTTTTGCTTTTAAAGGTAAAGCACATAAATTATGATTTTTCAAAAAACCCCCATCTTTAAAAATACAAAAGTTGTAGGTTTTTAAGGCTATTCAACTAAAGATGACTGATGAAAACTGAAAAGCTACTGGTTGTTGTACTTATTTTCTCATACAAATATTTGCAGTAAATGCAAAAATAAACACAAAAATAGTTTGAAATTTTCAGTGAAAAGTAGGTGGCACATCTCAACTCCAAGAGACCCCAAGAACACAAATCCCTTGTTTCTTCAGTATTTTGTTTTTGCAACTACGTGCATATTATTCCTTTAAAAAGCTATCTACAGCAAGAGCCAAATCACAGATTTTATGCAAAAACTCTGCAGCAGAACAAATAATGAAAATAACCATTGGCCAAATTATTTAATGCCATCTGCTCTTCTTGCACTGCTCCAACTGGGCAAAGAGCAAGGAAAGTTGCAGGACCTCCCCAGCTAGTGCGGAGCCGGCGCGGGCAGCTCGCCCTGCCCTTCCCGCGGCTGCCAGCATGCCCCGACGGCACCGGGGCGCGGGGCATGGCAGCACTGTACCCTGGTGTGGGTGTCTTGGAACACTACGGGTGAAAAATGTCCACTGGAGCGATCCTAACCCCCCTGTTCAGGACAGCTGAGCTGCACAGACTCAGGGAACTCACTGTAGCGCGCTTTGTCGCATGCTGTCTTCCCATCAACCAGCACTGGAAATGCTCGCTTCAAAATTTGGCCCTGCAGTGTTGGCAAACTGTAAGAGGCCCAAGATGACAGGTATTGGACAGGGTCTGGAGTGAGTGCTCCTTGAAGAACAGATGGACTAACTCATGCTTTGCTCTTCTGATCAAGCTCTTCTTCCTATGTTAGAAGAAAATGAGCCTTTCCTTAATTCCTTATCTTTCCTATTATGTCATCCTGCTGCCAAGCCCACAATAGCAGGTGACAGACTGTGGAGAGGGTTTTTAGAGATACTGTAGATGCTTATCTGCTGTAAATCACAGCTTCATTACCTCCAGTGAAATATGCTGAGCTATATTAGCAGAGGGTCTGACTCCACATGCTGCACTTTGGAGCTGCGTTGTCACTGTCTCTGCAGAGAAGCTACCGATTTTCGATTTGTAATTTAAATTAATGAAGAATGAATGTTATTATTTCTGCCACAGAAGAGGAACTCCCCATACGGTGAGAAAAAATAATGATACCAAGCTTTCTTTTCAGCTGTAACTCTTCAGTGGTTTTACACAGGAAGAAAGTAGCATTATGCTTTTCCACAAATTAAGGCACAGAAAGAGAAATGTAACCAGCAGAGCTAGTGGTAGATCTAGGGATAGTCTCCCATAAAAAGAAAAAAAAAAAAATGTCCATAAGGGTTTAGCACACATTAGAAACCTACAGAAAAATGATTCAGAAAACTCAAGAACAGGAGGCCTTATATCCAAATAAAGCAAAGTGATCAGAATCATCTGATGGCAAAAAGAGGGAAGAGTTTACACGTTTCTAAACATTTTCCAGTGGAGCAGGGGTGTGTTTTACTGAGAGCTAACATCTTCCTTGCACGTCAATCTGGATTCAATGGAAACTGAATAAACTAGCCTTGCTTTTAACAAGGCAGGCCAGAAAAAAAAGAAAAAAAAAAAAAAAAAAAAAAAAAAAAAAAAAAAAAGGAAGAAAACCACACCACCATATGAAATTAGCTCTTTTATCCTATTTCAGAAAATGAGCAAAGTGTAGCAGTCAAGAGCGCAGTGCCAGCATGCACATTTGTTCCACAGCTGGATAAAGACCCCTAAAAGACCCCTAATGTAATTGCTGCAGAGCGTTACAACAGGCAGGGCCAGTTCCAGCTCGGCACTACTTCAGGGGAGACTCACCTCAGCCCTGGACTTGGCCCACCATTTCAAACCCGACGTGCACCACCAAACTCTCTCCCCGGTCCCCGGGGCGAGGCGCAGAACGCCAGCGAGGCCCCGGGCTGTGGAGGTCCCAGCACGGTGGCACCTCCCCTGCGTCTGCTCCGCTCAGGGCCCTTTGCTCCTCTGAACATCCCATCCTGTGACAAGTCATGGCCCATCCAGAATTTCCCAGCTACCTCCAAAAAAGCCCTCGGTAATCTCTCATTTAATGGTCACTTGAGGTCCCAGTGTACTATGTATAGATAAAAGTTAGGTTTTGGAATTTTAGGAACATGTCTACTTTTTTCTAACCTGAAAGGAAGCCATCTAGATTAAAATCTTCTGGCTGCAGCTGCCAATGAAATGTAATTAGCATTATTAAACTCTGACAGTTAGTCCCTGCAGATTTAGCCCTTTCCAGTGATGAGTGACAACGTGTGTTTTTATGGCCTCAAGAGAATTATGGATAAAAGTTCCACCATTTAACTGACCAGTTTTTAAGACAATCTGTATGACCAAGATGAGGAAGTTTATCCCACTCAAAAAAACAAACCAAACCCAAAACCAAAAAGTATGTTTGTATAATACTGCTTAAAATGATAATGAGAGTCTATATTTGTTAATATTTTTGTGACACTGCTTTTCAGTTTATCTTGCAATCACTAGAGTGCAATGATTTAGTAAAGCCTTTAAAATAATACCATAATCCTTATTTTGTGGGCTACATTACTGCACAAGTTCATACAAGGAGTTCACTTAGGAAGTTCTTAGCAGAGTCAGGAAGATACTCTAGATATCCCAATTTCTTATCCTATGCTTAAGCATAGCAGCTTGTCTAAACTTTTATACACAAACCCTAGTCCAATCAATTCTTCATCTCAATCTTCTAAAAGTTTAAATAGTTTTTATGTTAAACACACCCAGAAATCAAGTTTTTTCAAACAGCTGTCCTCATATTCACAGCAATGCCATTGGCACCAAAGCACCCAAAAGCATACGAACCATCACTGGCTGGAATATAGCCTCACCACGTGCCTGCTGGCGGCTGGGCCTTTGCACTTCACCTTACACAGTTTCGAATAAAACCTAATTTCTCTCTTTCTCCATTTCAGTTTGTTACTTCTGTTTTATGTTTTAGCAGAGCCTCCGAAATACAGCAATGAAGCCATCCATGTCCCCATTATGTGACTATATACCCATCAGTGTATTTGAACTGGGAATCCAAGCCTTGCTTTGGCCCAACAAAACACACATCTATTGAAGTCTCAATCAGGTGCTGTTTTTAAAATGTGAGGACTCCAAACACCAGTGTATTTATCCATCTCTAATTGTAGCTCATCCTCCAGCACGCTGCACAGAGATTCACTAATTATCTTTTGGAGGTGCGCTTGGCTACTCCAGCTTTGATGCTTTGCTTTGCAATTAAATGTATTCCAGCAGCCACATGGGGGAGAAGGAAAAAATACAGCTTCCAGTTCTGCAATGACCTACTTACAGCATTAAAGCACTGAGGGGGAAGAGGAGGTCTAACTACAGCTTAATGTGAGCTGACACTTATCTGTGCTTCAGACTACACAGCAATCAATATCAGATATGACTTCACATCCTACAGAAAATATTGGTAAGACAAGGGAAGTTAATAACAGGAAGAAATTAATACAGGACCTTGGTTCTCAAAACCTGCAGTAGTTTTAATGTCCCAATTCTTTCCTGCCTACTTTGCCATGCCCAATATGACAGTACTTCTAAAGTTCGTGTTAAATTAATGATATTATTCAAGCTATGGGAACCATTGTACTGAGCACTGTACAGTCACAGGCTCCCTGTCCCAGGCAGCAGAACTAGGCAAGTACAGAGATTCTCATTCCTCCCTCTTAATTAATAAAGCAAGGCAAAGGAAGAGAATCTGATTTATTTAGCATCGCTAAGATAAGTCAATGCCTGAGTCACAGACTGACTCTAGATCTTCTTGTTAATTTTTTAAACACCAGACCCCCCCACACCCCCCCAAAAAAATTTCCTCTCCTCTCCCATCCCCCCACCCCCCAGATTAGATTTAAGGCAATTAACCAGAATCATTAGAGAAAGGAGTTGATCATGGGAACATTTCTGCATTCTGTCAGGGATACCAGAATGCACTGAATTTTTAAACACAGGATGTATTTTGGTGTATGGTTTCTGTTTTCAATATTCCACTATCCTGATTTACAGCACAGACAATTTAATTCCTGGACTTCACACTAACCATAGTGCTTTTTGGTGATATAGTCAAATGGAAGCCACGCTTAACAGTGCTATTGCTGGACTCTTCCAAAATGCCGTATACTTGCACTGTGTGAAATGCCTATCATTTAAATATCACAGCAAATGTTTTGAAAGCTTAATTGCAAGAGTAGAGCCAAACACATCACCAAGCACTTAAAAATCTGTTCATTCAATTTGTAGTTTTTTGTATAATATAATACGAAGCGAAGGAAACCCCCTGAACTTTCGCTGGAGTAAATTCAGAATAACAGTTTGAGGACAAACATCACTTTTTTTTTTTTTTTTTTTTTTCTGGTGTCAGATGAAATATTAACCTTCAGTCCTCTTTCCAAAACTTTATAAATATATTGGAAACATCAAATGCAAATGTACAATGGCTATCCCGAACTACAGCAGCTAAGGATCAAGAAAGAAAGAAAAGTGAAGAATATGGCTTTTCGTCCTTTCAGCCCCCACTCAGATGAGGGGCAGCATCCAACAGCACCGTTTGCCCCAGCCAGAGGTGTTTCAGCCTGAATTATTAGCTTCTTTCAGTATTCTCTAGCTCAGTAGCTGCACTGCTTGAAGGAATCATTCACATCTGTGGAATTTACTAATCCTCTTCTACAGCCATCACAGCAGTTGGCTGCTTTCCATTTCCCCAACTGTTTCTGAGTCACACTACCTAAGCCTGTGAGCTTGTCATATCTGATAACTGAAGCAGGGTCAGACATGGTCAGTACTTTAACAAGAGACAGACACAAAGAGGTGAGATGCTATGGAGACAATACCAGTTAATCAATGGACAGCAAATTACACTTTGCATGATTCTGCACAGAGCATTATTCCTTCGGTACGGTCAGTTGTGATATAATTTCCACGGAGCTGGAAATGAAGAGAAATGCTTTTCCTACTTGAAATGACAGTTAGAATACAATAATTTAAGGAACAGCTCTAAGTTAGTCAAAATTGTTATGATCTATTGCAATGGATAAATTCCTGAATCAACATCTTGCGAGTGCGTTGGCAAAAGAAATCTCCATTCAAATCACCAGTAAAATCCCACTGCTCAGTTAGGGGTTTCATTTAGCATCAGTGTCCACACATCACTGCATTGTCATGGAGATGGAGGAGTTCTAATCTCAAATTTACCCAGCCTGCAGCATGGCATCGGATAAACAGGGACTTGCTAGAGTCAGCCAATTGCACCTATTTATAAAACTTCATGCCACCAAAATCCAGGCATTAAAATGAGCAAGCAATTGAGAACATGGGACAAAAGGTGTTGGTTTGCTGTTTTCCTGAAGTGTCTCTCCCTTCTAGTAGCCCCCTGTAAATGTTAATACCACTGCTTTTCTATAGAGTTCGGAGAGGAGAAAACATGCCCTGAAGAGGACGAATAGAATTTCCTTGCTGTTTCCCTGCTGTGCACCCAAGATCCTGTCACAGGCTGTCTTATAACACACCGGTGTCTCACTTTATCCATCAGTACTGTAAATTATGTACTTTGCCTTGCAGTGACATTAAGCCTCAACAGTTGAAAAAACTTTGCAATGCTTGGATGAAAAACATCATCTGAAGTACACTGTATAATTAATGTGACTGCACGGACTTTTTCTTCTTTTTCAGCAGCTTCTTCAAAAGCATTCTGAGCATCTAAATTCTTTTTTCTTTTCATATCAAGATGATTGATTGCATATTTAAAAGTATTAATTGGTTCTATGATAATATGATAAGGTTTTTTAAAAACACTCAAAGCTTCAAGATATCAGGACGAAGCCCTGTAATTGCTCAAATAACTTAAAACACTCATACATTCTCACTGGTCCTTAAAACATTCACAAAACAAATAGACCGTTATAGGCAAGCTGTATGATATTTATTTAGAAAAGGCTGCTTGTAAGTAATGGACTAATAATAAATAACTTGTAGAACATTGTGCATGAACTATAAAGAGCATTCAGAACAAGTGATCTCATTCCTTGGTTTAATTATTCAGTTCTTTTTAGGCTGGAGCTACGTGTCTGGTATATTTGCTTCAGATCTCGAGAGAGTATTGACCAGGTTTTCTGAAGTCTTCTGCATTATTTATCTCTTCCTACCATAAGGGGTCTGATAGGCATACTGTTTCAATAATTAAATGTCAACAATTCATGCTGTTGGCCAAAACCCAGAGGACCTTCATAAATAAATAACAACATCTTGCATTTTTATAGCTTCTTTCATTCAAGGGTCTCAAAGTGCTCTGCGAATATTCATTAAGACCCCCCAACAGCCTTGTAAGGTAATTCAGAATTATTCTGCTCTCGGTTTTTCACAACTGGGAAAACCGGCATAGGGAGATGGATCAGCTAGTCCAAGGTCACGGCTCAAGCCAGTGGCCAGGGCAGGGTAGAGCCCGCACCAACAGCCCCTCCCGCCGGCTCCCCTCTCCAGGCTCTGTGCTGGCGGCTCCGGGAGGCAGGTTTGACTCTGGGGACCTCACTGAAGTCACAGCCATATAAAAGCAATGAAAATGGGGCAAGGCAGGGGGGAAATCAGCACCTGCCCTACTCTTGATTTTTGATTTAAACATGTTTATTACCGTGTTTCCAAACAAGACGAGGGAAAACAATGCTGCATGGTCCACTCGTCTGACCAAGCGCTGACATTTCTCCGTTACTAATTGTGGTACTGCAGCCAGCAGTGATTTCAGTCAGAGCAAGGAAATATTTGATATCTTGTTTCCAATCTAATCTATCAACATGTTCATTAGAAACCATATATCTATGTTTTATTCCCCTTTCTCCAGTCGTTGTTAGCATCATTCTCCATGACCCCTTTTTCACTCCATACTAAGGAAAACAAGAATGATAATAATGATGTTGCATTTCTATAGAGGCTTTCATCCTGCTGACACGTTGAGAGCAATGATGAGCACAGAAATAACATAAGAAGCTTTTCAGGCATCCTTTTCTGGAATTAGAAACGAGCTTCTGAGGAGAGAAAGGCTGAGTCTGAAAGCTGAGTGCACATCACTCGCTCAGGTAGTTTTCATCCATTAATTCTACTCCCAGTCCTCCAAAGAAATGAGAAAATACACACAATGATATCCCAACAACCAAAACAAACCTCCCGTTAAGACTCCACCAACAAATACCAAGTTCAAAAAAGCTGCACTCTTCTGGTTTGAATGCAGTGCCCAGATAAATGCAATGCCAGAATACTGTATATTTTTAGAGAAAGAAAGCAATATCCAAAAGTGCTTTCACTCAGAAATAGCATTTTAGGTTCACTGACCCTCCACTGATTTCACACGAATGTCCATGTTTTCCCCCCCTTACCCAAACTGTCACTGTATATAGACATATACCCGTATACAGTATATGTACATACCGTGTCTACACACATGCACACACACAAAGTGCAGCCTCAGATTGGTAAGGTGTTTCAGACTGACTAAATTTGAGCACAAGTTATCCCTTAACTTTTCACTAATTAGTACCATTTATCAGATGCCTGAATGTATATACCTGTCCTCAATGTGGCTTCCTGAAATTCTGTACCTGATCTTATGGCTGTTATTATAGCCAGGAGTATTTGATAATTTTCAAGAATCAATATAGATTGGTTAACATTGGTATAGACTTTATGTCCATATATTAAGACACAAACCACCAATGCCTTTCTGTGTGCATGCAATTTTCAAATAAATGGACCAATTTGCTCTGTTGATGATAAAGGTTAGGGGCTCTGATGAGAAAGAGATGACCTGAAGCAGCATTCACAGATCCTATAATGGGTCTATATACACACATTGCCCTATGTGAATTTGCCCAATGCTCACTGCCAGTAAGAAAAAGATAAAAGACTACTGAAATTCAAGGATATAAGGATATATTTAAGACTATATTTAAGTATTTAAGGATATCTGATTGAATCAATAAAAATGAAATCAGTTTTATACGTTGTGAAAATCAGTAAAAAAAATGAATGAAAAATAGGATATATGATGTTTTAATAATAGTAATTCACCCCTTTCTCCTGCAGGTTCTTTCTCCGTGGCTGTGCTATTCCTCTGCTTCTTGAATCTCCCTTTCACCAAGCTTCATGTCTGCTTTCAGTTCCCTTTACCCTGCAGAGCTATACAATTGGAGCAATTTAGGGAAAGTGTATGTTCTTTTAATTGCCATATTTCTTTATCCACTGCATAGTTTCTAAGTCGTCCTTCCCCACATTTTTCTCATTAAGTCATATCCAATCCAGAAATTAACCTTATTGGTAGTTTTGGCTTCAGCTATGTGAGATACTGAGCTGTGGGATACAATTATGATAAGATGGGAGGCCATAAGTCACTTGTTTGGCAGCGATGGTGGCAATATGGTGGATGTCTAAAGACCTTTTTACTATTCATGCAACAACCAGTTGATTTATAAACTCATCAGACTTATTTCACCCATATGCATACATATGATTTGCAAGTGTCCTCTAACTGAATTTAGATTCAGTATGTGATAGTGTGCAAGAATAATGCCTGTTCTGTTGACCAGCCACGACTGTTTCTCAGTTTTCTATATAGTTTGCATAAATGGTCCCATCACAGCACTTACAACCTCATAGAAGACTAGCTTAGAGGGCAAAATGTTGTTGATGTGCGTTGAAGTGACCATGAAAACAAGAGGGGACATATTTTGAAATTAATATCATTATCTAAATCCAGATTCTTAAAGGGCTTTTGAACTTACTCTCTACAAGTCTGAGCACATTTGGTCAAGGTCCCACATCTTGGTGTTTACATAAGATATTAATTCACTGAACGTCTTCTCCTTAGAAGACTAGTTCACAGTATCCTGAAAAATACAAAGTACAATGGAGTTCCACCATGATCAAGGCTGACAGGTACATATGCTTTGTTGGACTGTTACCTGAGATAGTTTCACATTTCTTCATGCCTTCATGAAATCTGTGTGTGACCGTGTGTGTGCGTTTGAGCATGCATGCATGTGTATGTGTGTCTAACAAACATGTAAATGATTAGTTTAGATAGACTGCAACCTGTGTCAGAAGATTAGAATATTGTCTCAGGACAGCAAACTCCTTAATGCTGGATGCTTCAATACTACTACTGAAACACATTTTTAGTCACTTTTTCTCTTACTCTGAATACTCTGTGCTTGCTTTATCATCTCTTAAAGATGATCCAACAAGCAGTACCAGACAAATATAATTAATTTCCAAAACAGGCACTATTGATCCCATGCCACTGCTCTATTAAAATGACATTTTGTGCTATGCAGAATGACTGATGCAGAAGTTATTTAATCTGACGGATGCTAGAGCAAGAAGGCAATAGTTGCTCACTGCATCATTATTCAATAGCTAACACTTTAGCTGGCTTTGGAAATGCCACTGTGATATAAGGGGTGCTACAGAACTAACACTTTATTGCACTTTCAGAATACATCATCCACCTCTAACATGCTCTTCCAGTAAAACTATTTTAAACCAAGTCAAAGCAACAGTGACTGAAATACTGCTGAATTCTATTATTTGAACCAGATTAAGCTAAAATGGCCTCATTAATATCTGTATTCTACAATCTGTTTTCTCAGCTCCCTGCTTGTGTTCTTTATTATAGACCTTTTATTAAAAACAAAACAGAAAAAGCCCAAAAAACACCCATAAACTCTGTACATGAAGTGAGCAAGATTCTCAAATTTGACTCAAGATTTTTGTCTTTTGTGTGCAAAAAACTGTATCTACACAAGCCAAAGGTTTGCAATTTGAGTCTGCAGGTATTGCCTGATCCACCCAAGGAGATGCCATGCAGAGTAAGTGTGCAGAAGTAATCAGCTATTAAACTGAGAAGACTCATTCCAGCTTTCAGAAAATTCATGTATCTGTCTTTTGTCCTGTTCATTCCTCTCTATGCATAACCTGGAAACCACCCTAGAAAAAGCTAAACAAAAATGCCAAATTAGGAGCAAAGACTGACCAGACTCTGAGCCTTACACCACACGAATTATTTCAGTGGTGACAGCAGCATTACTTGCATGAACGAGGACTAACGTACGCAGGGCCTTAACTTCCTGCACTGTACTCCAAGATGCATCTACACAGGACAGGACAGGACAGGACAAAGCTGGGCGCTCAGGGAACACAGCAGTGCAGCCACATCAGAGCAGCGCTGTGCAGAGCCTCGTTAGTGCTGCTGAGAAGCAGTTCATTCTTATCTATTCCAGGTATCTCTGCAGTACTGCATATGGACATGTCTTCAACCACAGCCAAAGCCCACTGAAATAAAAAGCTAATTGCTAATCCCAATTATTTTTTTAATTGAAAGAGCTTGAGTCACTTGGGGTATGTCCACAGAGGTTTTTTGTAGACAGATGGGAAACTGATTTGCCCAGGCTTTGGGATGCCTGCATGTAGCCTAGCTTCATCCAAGAGCCACAGAGATACAATTAACAGGACACTGTGCTTAAATTAATCAAGCTCTGCCAAGAACTTTACTTATACGTGTTATCGGCCTCCATGAAGACTGACAGTTTCACTTCTGCTTTTTTCTTTTGCTCCAGAAAGGTATAAAAATGAGCAGAGAAGCTAGATTCTAGCAACCTGTAAACTTTTCACTAACTAAATTGACTTTCATCTTCCCTCACCCAAGAGCATGGAGCAGACTAGGCAGAGGGTGAAGGGTAAAGAAAACACAAGTAGCACCGTTGCTGGATGGATGACAGACCTCTGCATGGGTGTAAGCAGGCAGTCCTCTCTGTCCCACGCTGGCAAGCAGAGGCCACAGGTGTGGCATGCTGCTGGAAAGCCTCTGCCTCCTGCCATCCCTAGAGAAGACTATTTATTTTTTTAATCTGCCATGCAAGAAATAGACTGGGTTTGTAAAAAAGATTTCCACTAAAATGTCATGGAAAACTCTTGTCTCTGGTAGAGCACGGAAAACAAGCTGTCACTGACAGGGTGTATCAGTTTATTTAGGTCATTTATAGGTGAGTTTCTCACTTGCTGACTGCTTTATAAGGGGAGTTGGGTCATCAGTGCTAGGCCACTGATCCCTGACAGCCCTAATGCTAGAGCCAATTTTTATTACTTTCCAGTGTAAATTTGATGAGATAGGTAGCATGGGGACTTCTATTTGTAGCTGGGTCCACACAAGGAACAGTATTAAGCATAAGAAATAGAGGTTTAAAGGCAGCAGTGTGGCTTTACTGTTTTTTTTTAATAGCAAGTCAAACAGACCAGATGAAACTTCCAAGGGACCTGATCAGTAGCAGCAAAATATTTCTAATGCAAACAACTGTATAATAATAGTCACTCTCTGGTGAGGATCCCATGTGATAAATACACCCAGGAGAATCCAAGGCTCATGCTGGTAATCTTAAAAGTTCCCAGAGGTCTGATTATTTTGCAGCTATGTTGCAAGCCTTGTCAAGACTCATTGCTTAATCAATCTCTGCAGAATCATCGGGCTAACCAGCCTTTCACTGACAGGATAACCAGCACCAGCCTGTGAGCTTTACGTCTGCACAACTGTCATATGTTAACGGTGCCAGTAAAGAATAATTGCCTATTATCAGTTCAATACCACCAGTCATTCAAATTAACCAGGTTTGCTAAGATGGAAGGAAACAAGACAGGGATGAATCTCCTGCGGAAAATCCTTGCTTGGGTAATTTCTCTCCTAATGTACATGTTTACTACATATTTATTTGCTTAGTAGAACCCCTTGATTCATAACAGCCTATTTTATTGATCATATTCTCAGATTTATTTCTGTAAGTCAAGAAGGCAATACTCTGGTTGTCTATTCTGACCTTTCACATAACCCAGGCCAGAGAACACCAACCAACTTATTTCTCTAAACTTAAGCCTAAAACATCTGCTTGAGCCATAACACGCTTTTACACAGATTAACCACCTCGGCATCACCTATATCAATTTTAATTCACCTTATAATATATTAAAGAAAAACATGTATAAAATAATGCCGTGGTTTAACCCAAAGCAGCAACTAAGCACCACACAGCTGCT